>NC_138886.1:11143493-11743493 GCF_965194825.1 Balaenoptera physalus
CCCAGCCCTGACACTAACTTACAGTACGCTCTCCAAGTTCATCTTCCAAGCCCCCATGTCCCCATCTGTGCTACAGGACCTGACACTAGGCAAGAACTGACCTCTGGGCAGAGAATGGGGTGGGGTAGGGGTGGATGTACTGCGAGCCGGCCTGGCGTTTGGCTGGAAAGTCTTGAGAGAGTGTCTTGGGGAAGATCAGATTCAGGGGACCTGAAGCTTGTACTTTGAAAGTCCATCTTTAATAAAAAGAAAAGAATCACAAACACAAATTTATTTACGTAAGTGAATTTTTATTTAGAAAGAACCAGTGCAACCGAGGAACCATGAAGCTTCAGCTTTTCCAGCGTAGTGGCAAAACTGCCTCTGGACAGGGCCCCCAAAGTCCTCGGGAGACAATGGGGAAACTGAGGCAAAGGGACAGGGCGTCACCAGCCCAACGGAGTCACACAGCTGGTGAGCGGCAGACAGGGATTTGAACCCAGATTTGTTAAAAATCAATGCCCATGTTTTACCCACTACCCTCGTAGCCTCACTGGGGTGAGGAGGGCATTAGGGAGGAGGGAAGAGAGATGGACAGACGGGAAGCCAGGGCAGCGCAGCACAGAGAGAACACAGGCTCTGCCCCTTTCCAGCTGCGTGACCCTTCCTGAGCCTCGGTGTCCTCATGGTAAAATGGAGTGATGTAGGGCAGTTGTGGCCACTGGCAACAGCTGGCACATGGCAGTTCTGTTTCTCCTTCCATTCAGGGCTTCTAAGTTCATTCCAAACCACGTTGATGATAGTAAAGGCTAACACTTACCTAGCGCTTACCTCATGCCAGGCACTGTTCTAAGTACAGTGTCTTAAACCCTCAGTCATCTAATCCTCACAACAATATGATGAAGTAGGTAAGATAATCAACCCCATGCTCCAGATGAGGAAACTGAGGCCTCAGATCCATGCTGGGCTCTGAGTTGGGCACCAGGACTACAGATGTGACACAGACGTGGTCTTTGTTCTTGAGGAGCCCAAAGCTGGTGGGGACAGAGGTGTCAGCATGTGCATTATTAGAACCCCAGATGGATGCTGGTTTGGGGTCCAAGGAAAATCCTCATGGAACAGAGGGGAGGGAGGGATTCCTTTTGACCAGGTGGCTTGGTGCAGAAGATGGCATTCGAGGAGAGCCCTGATGGATGCCTAGAGGAATTTTCCAGGTTGAACACAGTGGAAAGACGTTCCAGGCAGAGGGAACAGCACATGCAAAGACAAGGAGGCAGAAGAGTGCTTGCGGGGAAGGGAAAGGAGCCAGGAGGTTACGGATCTGGGGGGTGCGGCCAGGAGTAGCACAGATGAGGCTGAAGAATTAGCTTTTTGACTTCTGCTTTCCTTCTTGGGTTCCACCCCCAAGCAGCAGGTTCAATATTGTGGAAGAAATGTCTGTGAGGGGCAGGCCTGCTGTGTGATGGTCAAGGGCAGGACCTGGCGCCTCAGCCAGAGGCAGTCCCTGACACCAGTCTATTGGACTGGTCCAAAAGTTCATTCGGGTTTTTCCATAATGTCTTATGGAAAAACCTGAAAGAACTTTTGGGCCAATCCAATAGAATGGCCCTTTGCTGCCTCCCCTCCTGCTTTTCTAGCTTTGACAATTCAGGGGCCTTTGCCAGTCCTGCAGGGGAAGATGTAGGCCTCAGGGCCACCCCAATGACCAGCTTCCCTCCTCCCCAGTCAGAGAAAGCTCACCGACCTCCACATGTCCATCCATGTGTCTGTCCACCCTCATGTCCATCTGTGAGTCCGTACATGCAGTGCTTACCCAGAGCAGATGCTCTTCATGCACTGCCCGTATCCCCTTGGTCCACCTTTGAGGTCCCTGCTCTGCAGTGACGGTGTCCCCACCACAGAGGCATCTTCCCATCCCCAGCTCCCACGTCTCCACTTCCCTGCCTGGAACTTTCTCTGGTACCGCAGGAACCTGACCATCTTCTTGCAGGGCACTCAGAAATACCAGGGCTGGAAATGTCCCCAGAGGGAGCCTTCGCCCAGTGAGGAACAGAAGACACTGCCAAAGCGCTCCAGCTTGCCCGTCACCAGCTCTAGGCACATTTCGTAAATCATCCTGCGGGATCCCCATGGGACTGAGCCCCAAGGACCCACCCAGTGACCAGCTCACTTGCATACTTCTACTTCCCGAGGTCACTGTCTCCCAAACAATCCACCCGCACCCCTCGCCCACCCCATCCCCCCTCCCGTTCATCTGTTCATGTGTTTGCCCAGGCAGCACATGCTCACGGTGTCTGCTCTGGTGGACACTTTGAGAGATGAGATGGGCGCAGCCTTGCCCTCAGGGCCCACAAGCTTGAGCAGGTGGACGTGGCCTCCCGAGTGGTACTCCTGAGCACCACAACCCTCACAAGATGAGCTGGGGCGAGAGGGGAGCACGTGCCGCGCTAAGCCACTTCCTCAGCGACTCGTGGTTCCCCACCCTTGGCTTTCTTCTTCATGTAACTTCCCAAGGAAGTTTCCAGCAGCCTGTGCCATGGCCGAAAGGAAGGAAGGAAGGAAGGAAGAACAATAGTTAACACTTGTACCCCCTGCACATGAGCTGCTTGACACATATTAAAACGCATTCATCTTCCCAGCAGCCCTAGGCAGTAGATACTCTTAATCCGAACACCATTTTACAGATGGGGAAAGTAAGGTACCAAGAGTCTTGCCCAAAGTGGCTAGGAAATGAGGCATTTCAATCCAGGCAGTCTGACCTCAGAGCCTGTGGTTTAGCATCTGTGCTTTACTGTTTGAGGAAGGAGGGAAGGCAGGAGGGGAATTGATTTGATGCAGAAGAAATTATTCAAACGCATGTGAGGGTCTGGGAGGAGAAGGCAGGTCAGCTTAGAATAACATGCTTGAACCCACACTTCCACACCAGCGTGCCATGTGTGCACAAAGACAAGTCTGTACAAGCATGTGTGTTTTGCCAATGCAGATGTATCACATAAGCGTGCAAATACACACATGCTTTACGCACTCGGGGATGTGTTTATACATAGGTGCATGCAGCGGGGCGTCCAGAGGCTGCCACACAAACACACGTCTGCGTGTGCGAACAGGCATCAGCACACGTGCATATGCACAGACAGATGCACACACATGCACCGTACACCTTTATTTGCACCCATGAATGTCTCACCACCCATGGGCACACACACAGGTACCCGCATCCGTGGACCCCTGTGCACAACGACACACACAAATACAAATTAGTGGTCGGTTCGAATTCTTTGCTTAAAGAAAAGTTGTGACTGTATTAAAAATGTAGGACACATCAGCCAAATAATTAAAGTGAGGAGCGTGGCAGTGGGACTTCCGCCACTCTCTTGGGGCCACCTGTGCTAGGCTGGGCTCAGCATGGCTTCGTCCTGTGCATTTGAGGGAGAGGCACTTTATTGCAGTAATTTATCACCCCCATAAATGTGGCTCCTCTGTAACGTGGAATAATTTGGGAAGAAATATGTTTTCAAAATTAAAAATGCAGTCGGCATGTGCCCCGTCAGGTCTGCAGGGAGACATCGCAGCAACTCCGGTAACTGCCCGTGTAGCTCTAATACCTACAACTTCCATTATTTAAAGTGTGATTATATTTTTCCTGCTTGGAGCTTTGTCAGCTATAAATAAAATATAAGGGTGAATTGTTGTGGGGCCTGGTAAGCACTTCCATTATTGGTACTTAAGGGGGCTTGGGGATGGAGGGAAAGGGCAGGGAGTGGGGAAAAGAAGGGAGACCATTTGCGGGGTACCGACTGGGCCCAGAAGCTGAGCTGTGGGTGTGGACGGGCCCAGTCCATTTTCTGGTCGAGAATCCTTCGAATCCAGAGCGACATGACCTCAGGAACCTCGGTTCTGTTGCCCGAGTCCACCTCCAAGCATAGCGGGAAAATCACCCACAGCAGTTGCTGTCTGCAACGTCTCCCTGTGGGCCTGTCCCCTCCTGGCCTCCCCAGGGAGTCCCCAGTCATGGGACACCCAGGGAGAAGGGGTCTGTAAGAGAAAGGGATTCATCAACTAGAAGATGTTTGTTTTTCCACAGCCAGGAGCTGTTGGTTCCAATCGAGCCCAGAGCTGTAGCTGGGTGAGAAAGGGGGATTCACAAGGAAGCGTGTATATGGATGGGGGCGTGGGTTGCTGGCTTTGAGTCAGAGAGCTATTCCAGAGAGAGAGCCACTAGGAAGGGAAGGACGCTCTTCCAAGAACGACCAGATCGGAAAACAAATATACTTGTTTTGTCAAAAAGAGAAAAGGAGCAAATCAGAGCTGGATGCAAAAGAAAACTGGATATCATCTCTTTGCCCTTTCTCCTGTGTCTTGCCTGTTTCTCTAAACCTGGAAGCTTGGATTGGTGTCCTGGCTCTGCCAGTTCATAGATACATGACTGGGGGCAAGTTTTTTTTCACTTCCTTGAGCCTCAGTTTGCTCGTCTGTAAATTGGGGATAACCGTGGCAGTTAAAGAAGATAACATCTGTAGAGAGTTGGGATTGGCTCTTGCCGCACTCCAGGTGTTCAGTCACGTTGATGAAATAAAGTCGAACAGGGGTCCAGCAATCATGCTCCTTGGTATTTATCCAAATGAGTTGAAAATTTAGGTCCACACAAAAACCTGAACGCAAATGTTTATAGCTGCTTTATTCATGATTGTCAAAACTTGGAAGCAACCAAGATGTCTTTCAATAAGTGAATGGATAAACAAACTGAAATGAGTTGTAGGAACGGGGAGTTATTGTTTAGTGGGGATGGAGTTTCAGTTCGGGAGAAGTAAAAAAGTTCTGGAGAGGGGTAGTGGGGATGGCTGCACAACTTAAGGCCAGGGAACTGTACACTTAAAAGTGGTTAAAATGGAAAACTTTTATGTTATGTATATTTTACTACCAAAAAAAAGAAGAGCTATTAAGCCATGAGAAGACTTGGAGGAAACAAATGCATATTGCTAAATGAAAGAAGCCAGAATGAAAAGGCTACATACTGTATGATTCCAACCATATGACATTCTGGAAAATGCAAAACTGTGGAGACAGTAAAAAAAGATCAGTTGTTGCCAGGGGTGGGGAGTGGGGGAGGGGAGGGAGGGATGAGTAGATGAAATACAGAGGATTTTTAGGGCAGTGAAACTATTCCACATGATACTATAATGGTGGATACATGTCATATCATGTTTTCCAGAACCCACAGAATGCACAACACAACGAGTGATCCCTAATGTGAACTACGGACTTTAGTTGATAATAATAATGTATTGATATTGTTTCATCAGTTGTAACAAATATACCACAGTAATGCAAGATAGGGAAAATGGGGGGTTATATACGAATTCTGTTTACTTTCTGTTTCTTTGTAAACCTAAAACTGATCAGAAAATCAAAGTCTCTAAAAGTAAAAAATTAAAACAAAACATCTAGGGCTTCCCTGGTGGCGCAGTGGTTAAGAATCTGCCTGCCAATTCAGGGGACACAGGTTTGAGCCCTGGTCCGGGAAGATCCGACATGCCGCGGAGCAACTAAGCCCGTGAGCCACAACTACTGAGGCTGCGCTCTAGAGCCCGCGAGCCACAACTACTGAAGCCCGCGTGCCACAACTACTGAAGCCCGCGGGCCTAGAGCCCGTGCTCTGCAACAAGAGAAACTACCGCAGTGAGAAGCCAGCGCCCTCAACGAAGAGTAGCCCCCGCTCGCCGCAGCTAAAGAAAGCCCATGCAGCAACGAGGACCCAACGCAGCCAAAAATAAATAAATAAAAATAAAGTTCCCTTTAAAAAAAACCCAGAAGGTCTAAAAATTAATAATAAAAAACACTGGGCAGAGGTCAGCACTGGACTTTTCCTTAGATGCCATAAAGAGCAGGGCTAAAAAAGAGTGGATATATGTACAGGTATAAGTGATTCACTTTGCTGCACACCTGAAACTAACACAACATTGTTAATCAACTATACGCCAATAAAGATTATTAAAAAAAAAAAGAGCAGGACAGGAAGGCATCTTAAGCAATTGTTCCCCTGGTGGTTTCCAAACACTTTTTTTTTTCCAAGCAAAAATGTATGGGGTTCCCGATTCACTTAAAAAGTTTACTACGACCAGAGCAAACCGGATGGGACCAGCAAACAGGTTTGGACTGGCTCAAGCCACATGCTATGGGGGTGGGGGGCTCCCTGACCTTACCTGTCCACAGCTCCCCGGGTTGGCCTGCTTTAGCCCTGCTGGATCAGCGGAATTTTTCTGAACTACATAAACTGATGCAGCTGATTCAAACCTCTTGGAGCTGGCCCTAGCTGGTTGCATTAGTCCTAAACTAGCTCAAACCACTCTGAACTGGCTGAAATTAGGCCCAGATCTAGAGTCAAGGGGTGTGTCCCCAGATGGAGCCCCAAAGGGAAGAGAAGCTGAGATTCCATTTGGGAGATCAAACAGGGCGTCTGGATGGCTCAAGCTGGATCAGACCAGTGGAGACAGATGAGCACATTGCTGCTGAAGCTGGAGAGAGAGTGGGGGACACAGGCCTCTCGCCTCTGCCTCACCCCCTGGAGCACCTCCCTGGAGGCCCAGGGCTGGGAGGAACAGAGGCCGTTTGGGTTGGGCGATGGAGAGGATCATGGGAGGTGGGGGAGGAGGAGGAGGAGGAGACTCTCCTGAGGAGATGGGAGGCGGGAGGGATGGGATGGGGCCCGAGGGAGGGCTTTGTAAAGAGGCAAGACTTGGGGCAGGTCTGTGTGCTGATGGGAAAGGACCAGTGAAGAGGGAGGGGCTGATGATGGAGGAGAGAGGAGACAACATGAGGATTCAAGTCCTTGAAAAGGTGAGAAGGAACAGGACCCAGAGCACAAGGGGCAAGATTGCCCTCTGAGAGGAGGGGGGACATGGCCTTCGGGTCTCGGGAGTGAGGAAGTGAAGACGAAGGCAGATACAACAGGTCCACACGATGGGGAGAGACTAGGAGCCAGTCATGGCTCCTGGCACGTGCTCTTTGAACCTATGTCTGGGGCAACGTCATCTACTGAGAGCCAGAGGAGTGGCCAGGGGGTGGTAAGTGTGAAAGAGAGAAGGTAGGAAGTGGTCACCCCAGAGAAGAGATACACAGAGGGCTCCGCGGGGCAGTTCGAAGTGCCCATCTGAGGTCTGGGGTGGTGAATTTAGAGTGAAACCCGATTTAGAGTGAAAGCAGGCAACTTGGCTGTGTGATTTTCTCCAGCAATATTTACCGGTGTGAGATGGCATGGGTGTCCGGAGTCACCAGTGGGATATGGTGATGTGGTGACGGGGCTGATCAAGATGAGAAATGAAGCCAGGCGGGGGTCATTGGAGGGGAGCAGTGGTTAATGGGAAGGGAGCTGGGCTAATGCATCGGGAGGCTCCACGAAAATCTGGAAACTACTGTAGTGGTGGCACTTGAGCAAGCGGCTGGATGGCTAGGAGACGCGGGTTTGCGTGGGGTGTTTACAGGGTGGGGAATTGAAGCCACGCCAGGAAGGAGACTTTTCCAAAGTCACACAATTATTGGTAGCTGAGGAAGAAACTCCTAGTCCGTGGTCTCTTCCTAAGTCATTCACTCATTTATTTAATAAGTTCCTGTCAAGTGCCAGCTATGGGCTAAGAGCTCTGAATACTGAAGCCAAAAGATCTTATTCCTGCCCTCAGAGAATTCACTGCACATAGATACAAGATTAATTCATTCATTTAATGTATTAAGTATATATTCAATATTAACATATACATTATTAAACAAAGCCAGACACAGTTATAGCCTGTGTGGAGCGTGAAGTACAGTGGTTTACAGCTGCGGCATCTGGGGCCAGTGGCTTAATATCTGTGTCTCAGTTCCTCATCTGCAAAATGGGGTTCCTAATAGCAGTCACCTAACAGTGTTACTATGATGAAATGAGTAACAGCATGTAAAGTGCTTAAACATAGTGTGCCCTCAGTAATTCAACTGTTTGTATGCTTTCATAATTTCAGTGCATGTGTATCTTGATTCTCAATGGACTGGTTGCGGCAGCCATTGTGGGTGCCCCACCCATATCCCCTAAGCACTTGCTGATGGTGTCTGATGCAGGCACCTGTGATTTTCTGCCCGAGTGCTTCCTCTTTACCCTGCTACAGAGTTGATTATCAGAGGCCAGAAGAACTGAGCTGTTCACACCTCGAGGGGCGGCAGTCAGCCAAGGGTGCATAGCAGTGGGAAGATAAATACCCCAGCTTCCTTGCCCTTTGGGCAGGACAACTCTAGGGCATGTTCTACTCTGTCAGTCTCCCAGGGAGACTGAGCCTCAGTTGTCCATAGTGGGAATCTCCTTATTAATACACACTTTATTGCCTTTCCTTCTTCGTGTTCCTTCTCCCATTTCCCTACTGCTGTTTCCTGGGATAAACTTTAAAATAAACTAGCTGCTTCTACTCCATCCTTGTTTCAGGATTTGCTTCCGGGGACACCCAACCAAAGACAGTTGGTAATTCAAATGGTCCTAGGAATAGACTCTCAGGATGGGCTTCGGGAATGGAATCACTGACCGGCCAGATGGCAACAAGGACCATACTGTTGGTGGTGAGAGGAGTGGTGCTGACCCCTGGAGTGCCGTAGCCTCACCTTTGCTGAGACTCTCATCTTATTGGGTTAGAGGTGCAGGTGAAAGGGAAGGCACTGACTTATCCAGTAGCTCTAGCACTTGAGAGATGAGGGGGCAATTGTACCTCAAAGGACTGCAGTTGTTTCGCAACTGCCACGACAGCCCTGAAGGAAGAAAATGACAGGCGCAAGTCAGCCCACTATCAACATGGGACCCAGTGAGAAAGCCAGAAGGCTGCCAGGGCAGCACTTAAATAATAGCCTTTTCATTCCTGAAGCTGGAGGGCAGACTGTGCTGAAAATCAGACCCAAGACCTAACTGAAAGAGTAGTGGTGGAACAAGGGGCTAAATTCACAGCCCCAGTGAGTCTTCTAGGCTGATAGAAGAGCTGGTATAGAAAGGCTGGGACCCCGAGACCTGGGATGGGAACCTGAGCCTCAACGTCCCCTAAACCTCTGGATGGTAGAAATGTTTCCTCCTCTTTGCTAGAGCCTCCCGGTGGTGGGAGGTAATGCAATGGCCTCACCTGGCGTGGCTCTCGGAATGATGTGGATTCTTCCACGGCACCCCCTACTTCTCCTAACTGCTCTGCAGACTGGTAACTAAAATCAGTTCTCAACATGGTCCGAGGGGGGATAGCATTTCCTCTTTAGTAGGAGGAAACAACTTATCTACCAAAAGAACTGCAGGACCTGGCTCATGTGTAGCACACCCCTGGGAGGGGGTCTCGAAGGTCCTATAGCAGGGCAGGGAGGATAGAAGGCTGGCTGGGGACAGGATTGACAGGGGGCGCTGTCTAATGACTCAGGAGCCCTGAGCCACTCCTGACACTGTTGGGATGGCTCCTTGAAGCTCAGACAGGTAGACATGAGGCTTAGTTGGTCTGCAGGGAGATGGAAATGACAAAACCACCTTGGCAGAGCCCTGGGGAAGGGATTGGGAGGCTCAGAGGGTGGGCATGTGAGAATGGATGCATCACGTAAGACCAGAGAATCACCAACATGCCGTCCTGGGGTGGACAGAGGCCACAGATGAGTGCCGGCTTAAGTTCATCTCACAGTGGGTCTAATGGGTCCACGGACCCTCCCATGGTCATCTCTCCAGTCCCTGAGTGTGTAACTGGGATGGATGTACTTAACAGTTGGCAGAACTCTCACTTGGCTCCCTGCCCTGTGGTGTAAAAGACTTCATAATAGGGAAGGTGGAGGGGAGGGCCCTAAACTGCCCCCACCCCAGCCAAGATAGTAAATCAGAGCCAGGAATGGCAGAGATTAGCGCCACCCTCCAAGATGGGAAGGATACAGGAGTGGTGGCTCCTATTATATCCCCATTCGGTTCAGCAGTGGAGCCCCTGTAAAAACCCAGTGGATCAGAGATGACAGTGAATCAGCATAAACTCAAGAGCGCAGTAGCCCCCATCACAGGCGCTGCATCAGAACATTGTAGCTGCTGGCACCTAGCGTGGCTATTGATCTGTAGAATGTTATTTTCCATCCCTATTGGAGAGGAGGGTCAGGAGCAGTTCATATTCACCTGGGCAGAGGGCAGTACATTTTCACTGATTTACCCCAGATGACGTTAACTCTCCTGCTCTCTGTCACAGTGTCGTCTGAAGGGATCTTGGGCATCTGAACTGGGGTGGTTTTGCACTGTGTCAACTTAATTAAGCCAAACCGCATTTCCCAGAATGTCTTTTACTGTGTAACTCTGGGGTAGTGGGTCACAGGACTTGCAGAGGGAGATTTGGAAGGTGGAAGTGAACAGCAGCCGTGTTCACTTCCCGCCTGGAAGGTGGGTGCACGGGATGGGGCGCTGGGGCAGCCCACGAGCGGCGTCACTGAGCTGCTGAGGCCCCGGGCCGCCTGTCGAGGGCAGCAGCCGGGTCCGCGGCTTCTCCGCCTCCTGCCTCTTCTGTGTGCCAGGCACTACTGCAGGTGCCGGGATGTGGCAAGACAGGCCAAGTTCCTGCTTTTTGTCATGCTTATAACTCTCTTGGAGGTCAGTGTGGGGGACAGAAAATGCTTCCAAAACCGGTTCTTCACAGCAAGCCTGTATCCTCAACCACTTCCCTGTACAGTGTGATCCCATTGCTGTGGTTACAACAGTCAAGGCCATTCATCTTCCCATCTCTCTCTATTTCCATCTTTGTTTCTACCTCTCTCTTCTGGGTTTGTGTCTGCAAAGAGAAGACTCCAGAAGAACACACTGTGAACCATTAGCAGTGGTTATCTCTGAGAAGTAAAATTGGGAAGGAGAGTTTTCCTGTTTATTTTACATACAACCGAGGCAAAGAGAAATTACATCATGTGCCCAGGATCACACAGCTGGTAAGCGGCAGAGCTGAGGCCTTGTGCCCCCTCCGGCTTACACATCCCATTTCCTCCCCGGCTAGGACGCGGTCCCTGGCCTCTCTCACCCCATCCAGCCTCGCCTGGCCTCTAGATTTCCAACCCAGACTTTCCCCTGAAAGCCCCTTATGCTGTCACTGCCTTTGTCCTGGCTCTGTGGTGAAAGGACAGAATTAGAACTCGCCTCATGGGGGAGGGGGTGGCGATGGCTGCAGGAGAGAAGTGACTTTCAACTTCTAGGAATCGGCTTTGACAATCAGATAGGGCAAGGGGCTGAGTCACTGGCGGGCCCCACCAGCTGGGTTTTAATCAGGTCAGATGGTGGCGGGGCTCGAGGGCGGGTGGAGGTGCAGAGGTTCCAGATCCACTTCCTCTCTCAGAGGCCCAGGCCCCTCGATGCTACTTCTGCCTCATCGGTGGTGAGGACTTGCCCAGCACGTGTCAATCCAGGCCAGCTGGGGTGGCCTAAATGTAGGTCCTAGGACGTCAAAGCTTGAGAACCCGAAATGTCATTTTGCAGATGAGGATACTGAGACCAAGTGAGGTCAGGAGACTTGCCTGAGGCCACACAGCAAGTCAAAGTCACAGCTGGAACTCAAACCCAGGTCTCCCCGAAAGCTGCCACTTGCCTCCAGAATGAGTGTTCTTCCCAAACACCTCACTGCCAGCCTGGGGCACTGTCCTGAGGCCAGTTCCCCTGGGGGGGAGGGGAGGGAATAGGGCACTGCATAAAGGATATTGTCAGATTAAATGTGCAAATGTATACACAATTGCCTAGAACATAGTAGATACTCAATAAATGTGGCTTTTGTTTTTGCTGTACAATGATTTCCTAACTGACTTTGGCAGAATCTTCTGCTCTCTAACCATATCTCAGTGATCCTGGGTGGGAGGGGGTGAAGAAGGAGGCCGAGAAAATGGGGCTTGGGGCTCCCCGCCATTCTTCTCCCTTCCCCCCACTGCCACACACACATATCCCCTACAAACCAGAGTATTTCTGTCTTCATCTGTCTTATGTTTTGGAGTTCTGCTTAATTTTTTTTAATGGTTCTGCTAACACTCTAGCAGTTCACCTCTGCCTTAAGGTTGCAAACATAGAGAGGACCTACTGAGATCACAGAGAAATAAGAATCACCGTGCTGTTTTAACACATGCATTTGTTAATTACTCATTTGACATACGCATTAAGAAACATTACATTTGATTGTCGGTTTCCTGGGGCCACAGGAGACTGTGGCCGCATCTGTGGGTTCCCACTCAGTTGCTGTGAGCCACTTCCTTCCTGGCTAATGGAACCCTCTCAGTTTGGTTGACCACTGGTCACTGCTATGATTCACGGAGCCCCTTCCCCACCGCGAGGAGCGGGGAGATGTTCTCTAATGAACCAATCTCCGTGATTTCATCCCTCGTGCCAGTGATCAGTTAGAGCACAGGCGACAGGCCCGTGACATGGCTTTGCCCATTAGACAGGAGGAGACATGTATCGGGGAGGAGGCTTCCGGGGAATGTGTCCCCTTTGATGAAAACCAAAAGATACATGAGGAAAAGCTGCTCCCTTCTCCCGCCTCTCCTCGCGGCTGCGTGAAGACACGACTCCTGCCCCTCCAGCAGCCAGCTGAGACCTGAGGGGACAGGCCTGGGGAAACTGACCCCACCGCCCAGAGTGCCCGGGCTCGTCAGCTGTTGCTATGATAATGCCACAAAACAACCGTCCCCCACACTCAGTGAGTGACACCTCAAGGTCCCGGGTCAGCAGGTTTACTGTGGTTCAGCTAATTCAGGCTGGGCTGGGCACTCCGCTGCAGGCTGCGTTGGGTTCCGGTCTGTTCAGCACGTGTTTATTCTGGGGTCCGGGCTGAAGGGGCCGCAGTGAGCAGAAGACAACTCCTCTCCTGGCAGATCACAGGGACCTGAAGACAAAGCAACTCACACAAGCACTTTTAGAGACTTGGCTCACATTCCAATGGCCAAAGAGAGCTACACAGCCACACCCAGCACCGCTGGTTGGGATATCCACCCTGCCCGCCGGGGGAGAGGGGGCCAGCAGATATCTGCTGACTGACACACTCCAGCCTAGCACAGAGCCGTGGACCCGGGAGCAGCCCTGCCCCCCTTCAGCTTTCTCATCTGTGAGACAGGACATTCTGCCAGCAGAGCTGGGGTTTCTGCTGCTTGCAGATGGGAACGGCCAGCAGAAGCTGGGGTACAGGGAGGGGCTGCAGGGCCTCATAGGGAGAATTAATCTTTAGAAAACATGGATTCTGGAGTAAGCAACAGGGCCTGAGCAAAAAGGAGCATTCCAGATTTGAAGCCCCCCTAATTCTACTATCCCAGTGAGGTGTGTGCCACACAGGACAGGGAGAAAGCTGTCGTGTGGTTTGAACTGAAAGAGCAACTTTATCAACATATGTATCACGTTGGGGCTTAAGTGACTCCACTGTAGGCACCTCCCGACTGAGCATAAAGCGATTTGTCACAGACCTAGGAGCGGCCTGGGCTTTGGGCTGGGAGACTTCAATAGGCTCTGAGGCTGGGCCGAGGCCGAGGCAGGGTCTGGGTGGAGGAGACACTGAGTGCTGTGTCTCAGAGGCCAGCCGAGGTGCCCGCAGGGCCGGAGAGGTCCACGGCCCAGTGAGAGAGGCAGAGGCAACAGAGGCCAACACAGCCTAGTCAGGTTCATGGGCCCACGCAAGACGCCGCTGGGGAACAACCGGAACTGTCCCATGGGGGTGGCAGATGGGAGGTTTTAGGTGGACTGGCATTCTGGGGCGAGGAGGTGGCCCGGGGCACTGGGTGTGCATCCTCATGGGATATTTTTGCACCCATAGGCTGGTGAGACCTGGACAGCCTGAGGTCATTGGCTGAGCTTCCCAAGTTCAGCACCCACTCAGCTGCACCTCCAAATCTCCAGTGCCCAGCCCCCAGCCAGAAGACAATGGGGAACATTTGCTCACTGGATGAGGAGAGAATAGCAACAACAACAAGAAACATAAAGCAATAGCTGCTTCTGTCCAGGGGTTGTGGAGGGTGTCCCAGGAGGCCTTTAGAGGCACCTGGGGCGTTTGATGTCCTATAGACGCTGGGGTTTCCTGCCTCCCTCCCTTCGATGTCTGGTACCCCCTACCTGATTTTAGGCAGGGGGGCTGGGTGGCAAAGGCTGGTCCACAAGGAGCCCATCCAGGCTGGCCATGAGGCTCAGTGACCGAAACGATGGTCAGAGTTTGTGGTTTCAGTAGCTAAGCACGGGCACCCTGGTGTGTGTCCCAAATTAGTGATACGTGTGTGGTGAGGGGGGCCGGTGTGTCTCACTGAGCATGACCACAGGCATCTGGGGACCACACTGGCAGTGGGGGAGGATGGTGATGGCAGGAGAGGAAAAAGGAGGAGAGGGTAGGTGGGTGAAAACCAGGGGAACTTCTGGGACTTTAGGGGACTCAAATGTGTCATGGTCAATGTGACCAACAGGGCCTTGGGTACTCTGCCCACATGATGTCACGTAAGATCTTGAACTGCCTTGCTGGGAGGGGTTGTTGTCACCATTTCACAGATGAGGAAGCTGAGGCTCCAAGACAGTAAGTAGCTTGTGCTGGAATGAAGAGAATGGGGACCCGCCAGCAGCTCAGATGACAATGGCCAAAGGGTCGGGGGATTCAAGCTTGATTCAAGTCAAAAGTGATCGCCAAGAGGGTCCACCTGGGCAGGCAGGTGTGGTGAGCATCCTTTGTGCTCCTCCAGCCTCCCACCTCCCTCCTCTGAGACCTGCTACCCACCCCCCCGCAGGGCAGAGTCCCACAGATCCTGTTAGTACCCCATCTCTCTGCTCCCCTGACAACAGCTGGCCGGACCAGGGCTGGATGCCGACTCAAGCTGAGCCAATCAGCTTCTCTCTCTTGTGACTTTGGCATTGAGATTCAGAAATTCTGGGCTGCCTTTTTGGCTGGTTATTTGAAATGAGTCATAAAGCTGAGTCGGGGGGCCATATTTGGCCACCTGTTCATTAAATAGCAGAGAAAAGACTCAATCATAGAGAGGCTGAAATGTGCTTACGAGACAGAGAGATGAGAGAGAGAGAGAGAAAGATGGGAGAGAGACAGCCATACAGGAGAGACCATGAGACAAGGAGAGAGACAGAGAAAAGAAAGTGAGACAGAAAGACAGTGAGAGGAAGAGAAAGGCAGACAGAGATGTGTTTGTGAGGAAAAAAATGAGGAGGCAAAAATGTAGAAAACCAGCAGTGTGTGGTATGATGGAAGGTGACGGGGGAGGGGGGTTTTCAAGACGGAACAATTTCTCAGCCTTGAGTGCTGCCAAGAGGGTGCGGGATGCAACCACTGGGCCAGGAGTGGGGCTGGGGGTGAGGGATGAGGTCCTCGGGGGCAGCGCTTCTCAAATTATAATGTGCACAAAATCACCTAGGGGTCTTGTCGACCTTTGAATTCTGATTCCTCAGGCCCAGAGTGGGACCAGAGATTCCACGTTTCTAACAAGCTCCCAGGGGATGCTGATGCTGCTGGTCCTCGGACCACACTTTGAGTAGCAAGACCCTAGGGCAGTGGTTTTCACATTTGGCTGCATGGTAGCAACACCTGGGGAGCTTGACCAGCATGGAGCACACCTGGGACTAATTAAATCAGAATCTCCAGGGATGGGGCCAAGGCCTTGGGATGTTTTAAATTTCCACTGGTGATTCTAATGTGTAGCTGGGGTCAAGGACTCTTACTAAGGAGTTCAGAGCAAAAGCCAGTGGTTGTAGATAGCTCTTCCTGTTGAATTCTTACATGTATATTATTATGATATTTATATTATGTATATTTATTATTATCCTTATTTAATACTATTGTTCTTAGCATTACTATGTATTGCAGTGCATTGGTTATCATCATCGATTATCATTATTATTGTTATTTTAAAAATAGGAAGTGCTGATGTTTATTGAAGGATTGCCCTGTACCAGATACCATGTTATGTGGTTTGCATGTGTTATCATATATCACAAATGAAGAGGTTCAGAGAGGTTAAGAATCTTTCCCATGATGACACAGCTAATACATGGTGGAGACAGTTTGCAATCTCAGATCTCTCTGAATCAAAATTTTTTCCCATTATTCTATAAAACTGTGTTTCTCAAATTTTAATGTCTCACATTTGAGACACATTAAAATACAGATTCCTAGGACCTTCCTCCTGAGAATTTGATTTATTAGCTCTGATTTAGTAACTCAGGTCTCTATATTTTGACTCCCACAAGATTTTTATTGCCAGGCAAACTTGAGAAACACTGCTACAATAATTAGTGATAGGGTTGTGGAATATTACTTTATTGTTGACAGTTATTCATTCCCTTCCCTGTAAGAGGATTATAAGCCCCACCCTTGCCATGCCTCCTAGTAGGTGGGTAGAGTTCTCAGCACCACTGCCAGGCTCAGCTGTGTGAGTTTCTCTGACCTTTGGAAAGTGAGTGACGTGACACCCAAATGTCTAGCACAAGACTTGAATATAGTTGCTTGGTTCACCTTGCTCTCTTGCCCTTTGCCCTCTGCCATGGGAATGACATATCCCAGGGAGGAACTGATCCTTCTGCCTGGGTTGCAGAACAAGAAGACACATGGGGCAGGGCTAACCTGCAGTCCTTCTTGTGAGAAATAACAATTTGTTGCTGTAAGCCTTTGAGATTTGGGGGGTTGTTTGTTACACAGCACAGCTGACTAATACAATATTTATTTATAATATTATATAATAATAGTGGTCTCTATTGAGTGCTTTTATGTATGAAGCACTATATATATAAGAATGATCTCTATTCCTAGCAAAGATAAACTGCATGCTTAGGGATTATTATCTCCATTTTAGATATGAGGAAACTGAAGCTCAAAGAGGTGAGGTGACTGCCTAAAGTCACACTGCTAGGACTGGCAGAGCCACTGTCTGATTCCAAAGCTCTTCACCCCACAACTGAGCTTTCTTCCCTCTTCCACTTCCCTCTCTTTCCCACCTCTCCCCTCAGCTTTCTGCCAGCATCGGTCCCAAGTGCAACCTGTTGGCAGAAACAGACATATGCAATGTCTAATTCACTTTAATTAAAATATATTTTAGTAGATTTTTTTTTCCTGCAGCATAACTCATTTTGATGGGAACCCATTGGATTTTAATGGGAAACCTATTAGAGGAACATATTGTGATCTTTAATGAAGCTGGGCTGTGTGGAGAACCACCTACAGGTAATTAGAAGCCCTCCAGGCTCTTGGGGAATAAGGTGAAATGAACTTCGGTTTGTTTAAGACAATTAGTGCAGACAATGATCTGGGAATGAATTAAATGGTCCTTGATTAGGAGCAGCTGTGCAGGTGGCATCTTCAGGAAAATGGGACATGCAAGTGGGGCTTTTAAGAAAGAGTGATTATTAGTGCTTATCTGTTTGTATTGGCAGCCGGCACTTCCACCAGGCTGTCGATTTGATCAAGTGGCTCCCTCTCCCCACCCCGCCTCTCTCTCCCCACCCCGCCTCTCCACGCTGCCTTCCCTCATTGGTACATGCTCCTTCTGGGTCTGCCAGGTGTCTCAAGGGACCTGCCTGCCTCTGGTGGCAGAGGGGTGCGTCCACATTGGCAAGGCTGGGAGCCTCTACACTCCCACCAGGAAATGCTTCCATATTGATGGGCACTTCTGCACTGGTAGGATTGGGAACCTCTGTATTCTCAAGGATCACTGTTTCTACACTAGTTAGAATGGGTACTTCTATGCTTATATGCGTATATGTTTTTATATTTGAAGCTCTAAGAACCACTGTACTCTTAAGAGGAGGCATTGCCCCAGGTCTGGGATGGGCTCACCCCTGCTGGAACCCTTGGCAAATCCACATTGGGAGGACTAATAAATAGTGAATCGACCGTGCTAGGAACTTCTATACTGTAGAGATGAGCATGTTTCTCCTTGGCCCTGAATGAGAGCCTCTGCACATGCAGGGAAGAATGGGAAGGCTGCCTGGAAGAATAGACATCTAAATTGAGTCCTGGTGGGAGTTAGCAAGAGGGCACTGCTGTATTGATGAGAATAGAGGGCACAGCTGTGGACGCTTCTACACCGATCAGAACAAAAGCATCTGCAATGGTTGAGCTGGGAATGATCATCAGAAAGAACGGGTGAATCTGTACTGGCGGGGAAGGGTGCATCACACAAGTAGAGGTGGGCATTTCTACCTGAGTAGGAATCCCTAAATTTGCTAGAATGATGGACACGTCTGTACTAGCAAGGATGGGCACTTCTATGCTGGCAGGGGTATGGTCCTAGAAAAGAATAAAGTTTTTGCACTGAGAGGGAGGGGATTCTCTTCACTGGTGAGAATGAGCGTTTCTGGTCTCTGACATTTCTTAACTCTTGACCAGTAAAACCAGAGTGATTCCTCTGACTTCCTCAGTCCCAGACCATTCCCTGAGCTTACGGTGTCTCAGCTCACAGCACAGAGGTCCTCTGCCCAGAGATGGAGGAGACAGCCATGCTGTGGATGGCATGGGGCAGGAGAGGAAGCAGGACCACAAGCTGTCTACTTGCCCAGGCACAAACTAGGAAGGGAAGAGCCCCCATCCTGGGAGATGCCCAGAGTGGATTCCAAGCAAACTTTCTGATACTCAGAAAGAGTGAGACCAGAGAGGGTGGCAGCCAGGATCCCCCACCAATACCAAGCAGCTCTGAGCCCCTTCCCAATCCCCTCACAGCTCTAGCTTCTGGCAGAGGCTGCTGTGAGATTCCCCGTGCAACCCTGACACGGGGCTGTAGCTAAAACATTGGTCTGGCAGTTTTCCCTCTTTAAGTTGAAGTGTGATGTTGGCAGGCAGTGAGCTGTGGTGGCAGGCTGCCAGAGGGAGCATGTGTTGGAAATCCTTGTTCCACGTTGCAGCAATCTGGGGCTCCCCCACCCACAAACTGCTCCAGAGCCAGCCAGCAGTGGGGGCCGGAGCCTCCCACTGATGCGGAGCAGCCACTGAGATTAGGGGACGGTGAGGCAGAAAGGCTCAGAGAAACCAAGGAGAAAGATGTAAATAGAGAGAGTCAGAACTGAGATGGAGCGAGAGAAAGACATAGAAACAGAACCACAGTCAGAGACAGAGACACAGAGAGAGACAGAGAGGCTGAAGGACAGAGAGTTCCAAGGAAGACAGAGAACACAGAATTTAAAGAAGATAAGAAGCATGAGAGGTTGAATTAAAATGACAGGTTGGGTCCAGTCCTATCTCCTCAAATCTCTAGTTATAACAGAAAAAATATATGTATTGATGTAAATGTGTTCTATTGTAATGGTTGTATAAATCAAGAAAGAAAGTCCTCAGTGAACCAGAAACTTTGTGGAATTCCAGAAAGATGGAAAGTAGACAGGCTTGGACTGACAGAGGAGCCCATAGCCTAAAACACATGAGGAGGGCATCACTGTGCAAGGAGGCAGGGGTTGGGGACTGGCTCCAGGAATGCTCGCAGCTCAGAGTCAACAGGACCTCGGGGTACCCAGAGCAGCAGGGGGACCTGGGCAATCGTGAGACTGAGCAATTGAGAAGCTGCGTTTAGAGCAGCCAGGCTGGCCCACCTCTGCCCAACTGCCTCCCACTACTCTCCCCACCACCATTGCTCATGTGAGCAGCTGACAGCAGGGAAGTTTACCCACAAGCCAGAGCAGTGAGTGGATATATTTGGGTCTGAGAGTGAAGGACATGCCCTGGGGAATCCAGTGACACACTAGGAAGTAGGAAGAAGATCAACCTCTATCACATACCATTGGTGGAACTCCTTCACAGTGATGATCAGAGACAAGCTTTTGTGGTTGAAACCATCCTTCAGAGACAGGCAAAAAGGGATTCTCAAAGCAGAGGTGAGCAGAAAGCCAAGAATACCCAAGCATTTGAGGAGAATCAACACTCTGCAAGAGAGGCATCAAACTTAACAAAAAGAAGACCTAAGACCAAAGGGAATAGACCTAAGAGAGCCAACACAAACAAAAAGAAGACTTTAAAGTAGTATAATTACCATCCCTAGGGAGATTGGAGAAGATATCATACCCATAAATTGAGAACAGGCTGTTACTAAAATGACTCACTAAGAGATCTTGAAATTTTAAAATAATTGTTCAAATTTAAAACTCAGTAGGTTGGCTGAATAGTAGAATGAATATAGCCAAAGAGAAATTGGAATAAACTTAAATATATCCAGCCTCTATGCCACTTCTAGGTGTATGCTCAGAGAAACTCTTATGTTTGTGTGTAAGGAAACATGTATGAGTGTTCACTGCAGAACTCTTTGTAATAGCAAAAAATTGGAAACAGCCAATAATCCAACAGACTGGCTAAACACCTTGTGGTCTGGTCACATTATAGAATCCTATACAACAGACAAAGTGAATCATCTAGAGCTATATGTATCCAAAGGGATAAATTTCAGAAATATAATGCTGAGTGAAATAAAAAAGCAATGCAGAATGATAAATTGGTATAATACCTATTATATAAAGTTAAAACATGAATATAATAGTGTATATTTTTTGATGCATTCACTATAACATGGATGACTATACTCCAATAAAATTTACATTAAAAAACATATATGAAAAGTGCGTATCCAAAGTACATAAAGAACTCTTATGATGTGAGAGTTCTTTATATAGATTTTAATAAAAGATTTTAACAGAAATTCCACAAAAAAATATATGAGAATGGAAATAGTTACATGAAAACATGCTCAGCTTCACTAGTCATTAGAGAAATACAAATTAAAATAATAATGAGGTACCATTACATATTAAAGTTAAAAAGACTGGCAATACCAAGTGTTGGCAAGGATATAGAGCAACTGGAATTCTCATATACTGCTGGCAGGAATGCAAAATGGCACAGCCACTTTGGAGAACAGTATGTTAGCATCTTATAAAGTTAAACACACAACATATAACATAGCAATTCGACTTCCAGTTATTTACCCAAGACAAATTAAAACATATATCCACAGAAAGATTTGTACATAAATGTTCATAGTTGAATATTACTCAGAACAGACTCAAACGGGAAGTAATCTAAATGTTTATCAACTGGGTAATGGATAAATGAATTATTGTATAGCCATACTTGGGAATACTACCCAGCAATAAAAAGTAATTAAACATTAAATAATGCATGCAAAAACATGGCTGAATCTCAAAAATATTATGCTAAGCGAAAGAGACCAAACTTAAAAGACCATGCACTGTATAATTCAATTTATCTGAAATTACAGAAAAGGCAAAGCTATGAGTACAGAAAGCAATTGTTGTCTAGGACCAGGGTTGGCAAAGAGGATCAACTGCGAAGGGGCACAAGGAGGGACTTCCCTGCTGGCGCAGTGGTTAAGAATCTGCCTGCCAGTGCAGGGGACACAGGTTCAAGCCCTGGTCCTGGAAGATCCCACATGCCGCAGAGCAACTAAGCCCATGCACCACAACTACTGAGCCTGTGCTCTAGGGCCCACGAGCCACATCTACTGAGCCTGCATGCCACAACTATTGAAGCCCGCTCACCTAGAGCCCAGAGTGGCTGTTAGCAGTTTATATTCCCAGCATCCGCATAACAGGGTTCCCTTTTCTCCACGCCCTCTCCTGCATTTCTTGTTTTTACACTTTTTGAGGACGGTCATTCTGACTGGTGCAAGGTGATACCTCTTTGTAGGGTTGATTTGCATTTCCTGCATGTCTGATTGGCCAAAAAGGGCATCTGCAACAAAGACAAGCCACCTTAATGAGAAGTCTGTGTACCACAAGGAAGAATAGCCCCCACGTGCCTCAACTAGAGAAAGCCCCACGTGCAGCAAAGAAGACCCAACACAGCCAAAAATAAATAAATAATTTAATTAATTAATTAATTTAGAAAAAAGGGGGCACAAGGATACTTTTTGGGGTTATGGAATTGTTTTACATCTTGATTGTGATGGTGGTTACACAATTTCACACAAATGCCAATATTTATCAAATGGCACACTTAAAATAAGTGAATTATAGGGCTTCCCTGGTGGCGCAGTGGTTAAGAATCTGCCTGCCAATGCAGGGGACACGGGTTCGAGCCCTGGTCTGGGAAGATCCCACATGCCGCGGAGCGACTAAGCCCGTGAGCCACAACTACTGAGCCTGCGCGTCTGGAGCCTGTGCTCCGCAAAGAGAGAGGCCGTGACGGTGAGAGGCCCGCACACCATGATGAAGAGTGGCCTCCGCTCGCCGCAACTGGAGAAAGCCCTTGCACAGAAACGAAGACCCAACACAGCCAAAAATAAATATAAATAAATAAATTAATTTAAAAAAATAATAAGTGAATTATATACTATAGAAATAATACCTTCATAAAAGTATTTAAAAGTTATAAAGACCAAATTCAACATAACCGTTATCCCTAGACAATGAAGGAAGGGAATGGAATTGGTAAGAGAACAAAAAGAGCTTCAACCGTATTTCTTAAAAATAAAAATATGAAAAAAATAAGGCAAAATTGTAATAACTGACAAAGTTGGGTGGTGTGTACCAGTATGTTTGTTGTATTATTAATTCTTTATACTTTTCTGTATTATTGAAATACTTCAAAGTTGTTTTCAAAAGAACAAATTAGTGGGAATTCCATGGTGGTCCAGTGGTTAGGATTCAGCACTTTCACTGCCATGGCCCAGGTTCAATCCCTGGTTGGAAAAATGAGATCCTGCAAGCCACACAGCATGAAAAGAAAGAAAGAAAGAAAGATGGAAAGAAAGAAAAGAACAAACCAGTGAGTTAAAAATAAGCTGAGGGATTCTCTCAGACTGTTGTGCAAAATGACTGAGATAAAGACAATGAAAAAAATAGTTAAATGACATAGAGACTAGATACAGAAGTTTCAACATTCATCCAGTATTTTGTAGGTGTTCCATAAGCAGGAGATGGAGAAAAGAAGACAATTAATTAATCAATAAGAGAACACTTCCATTGAAGAAAGGCAAGAGTCTTCAGGGTGAGAGGATCAATCAAGTGCTAAACAGATAAATGGAGGAGGGGGGTTCACCCCTTGGACACACCGTGGTAAAATTTCATGGAGAAAAGTCTTAAAAGCTAAAGTTAGAGAGATAGAGAGAGAGAGAGAACTGCTCATCCAATTGGCAAATAATTTCTCTTTGGAAGACAATGGTAAAAGAGCTTCAAATTTCTGGAGAAAATTGTTTTGATCCTAAGATCCTATACCCAACCCAACTAGCCTTCAAGAGTGAGAGGAAAATGAAAATGTTTGGGACAGATGCTCTGAACAAAATTTATTATTCACAGAATCTGTGAAGGAACTACTCAAGATTGCACTGTCATAAAAGAAAACAAAACTGAACACAAGGCCAAAAAAGACATGGGATACAGGAAACACTGATTTTAAAAAAGAATAGTAGAGCAGAAGCAAGCAACTACAGTCCTGCAGCCTGTGGAATGAAAACCACATTTACAGAAAGATAGACAAGATGAAAAGGCAGAGGGCTATGTACCAGATGAAGGAACAAGATAAAACCCCAGAAAAACAACTAAATGAAGTGGAGATAGGCAACCTTCCAGAAAAAGAATTCAGAATAATGATAGTGAAGATGATCCAGGACCTCAGAAAACGAATGGAGGCAAAGATTGAGAAGATGCAAGAAATGTTTAACAAAGACCTAGAAGAATTAAAGAACAAACAAACAGAGATGAACAATACAATAACTGAAATGAAAACTACACTAGAAGGAATCAATAGCAGAATAACTGAGGCAGAAGAACGGATAAGTGACCTGGAAGACAGAATGGTGAAATTCACTGCTGTGGAACAGAATAAAGGAAAAAGAATGAAAAGAAATGAAGACAGCCTAAGAGACCTCTGGGACAGCAATAAACGCAACAACATTCTCATTATAGAGAGAAAGGACCCAAAAAAATATTTGAAGAGATTATAGTTGAAAACTTCCCTAACATGGGAAAGGAAATAGCCACCCAAGTCCAGGAAGGGCAGAGAGTCCCATACAGGATAAACCCAAGGAGAAACACGCCGAGACACATAGTAATCAAATTGGCAAAAATTAAAGACAAAGAAAAATTATTGAAAGCAGAAAGGGAAAAATGACAAATAACATACAAGGGAACTCCCATAAGGTTAACAGCTGATTTCTCAGGAAAACTCTACAAGCCAGAAGGTAGTGGCATGATATACTTAAAGTGATGAAAGGGAAGAACCTACAACCAAGACTACTCTACCCGGCAAGGATCTCATTCAGATTCAATGGAGAAATCAAAAGCTTTACAGACAAGCAAAAGCTAAGAGAATTCAGCACCACCAAACCAGCTCTACAACAAATGCTAAAGGAACTTCTCTACGTGGGAAATACAAGAGAAGAAAAGGACCTACAATAACAAACCCAAAACAATTAAGAAAATGGTAATAGGCACATGCATATCGATAATTACCTTAAACATGAATGGATTAAATGCTACAACCAAAAGACACAGGGTTGCTGAATGGATACAAAAACAAGACCCATATATATGCTGTCTACAAGAGACCCACTTCAGACCTAGGGACACATACAGACTGAAAGTGAGGGGATGGAAAAAGGTATTCCATGCAAATGGAAATCAAAAGAAAGCTGGAGTACCAATACTCATATAAGATAAAATTGGACTTTAAAATAAAGAATGTTACAAGAGACAAGGAAGGACACTACATAATGATCAAGGGATCAATCCAAGAAGAAGATGTAACAATTATAAATATATATGCACCCAACATAGGAGCACCTCAATACGTAAGGTAACTGCTAACAGCTATAAAAGAGGAAATCGACAGTAACACAGTAATAGTGGGGGAATTTAACTCCTCACTTACACCAATGGACAGATTATCCAAACAGAAAATTAATAAGGAAACACAAGCTTTAAATGACACAATAGGCCAGATAGATTTGATTGATATTTATAGGACATTCCATCCAAAAACAGCAGATTACACTTTCTTCTCAAGTGCACACAGAACATTCTCCAGGATAGGTCACATCTTGGGTCACAAATCGAGTCTCAGTAAATTTAAGAAAACTGAAATCATATCAAGCATCTTTTCTGACCACAATGCTATGAGATTAGAAATGAATTACAGGGGAAAAAATGTAGAAAACACAAACACATGGAGGCTAAACAGTACATTACTAAATAACCAAGAGATCACTGAAGAAATCAATGAGGAAATCAAAAAATACCTAGAGACAAAGGACAATGAAAACACGATGATCCAAAACCTATGGGATGCAGCAAAAGCAGTTCTGAGAGGGAAGTTTATAGCTATACAAGGTTACCTCAAGAAACAAGAAAAATCACAAATAAAGAATCTAACCTTACACCTAAAGGAACTAGAGAAAGAAGAACAAACAAAACCCAAAGTTAGCAGGAGGAAAGAAATCATAAAGATCAGAGCAGAAATAAATGAAATAGAAACAAAGAAAACAATAGCAAAGATCAATAAAACTAAAACCTGGTTCTTTGAGAAGATAAAATTGATAAACCATTAACCAGACTCATCAAGAAAAAGAGGGAGAGGACTCAAATCAATAAAATTCGAAATGAAAAAGGAGAAGTTACAACAGACACCGCAGAAATACAAAGCATCCTAAGAGACTACTACAAGCAACTCTATGCCAATAAAATGGACAACATGGAAGAAATGCACAAATTCTTAGAAAGGTATAACCTTCCAAGACTGAGCCAGGAAGAAATAGAAAATATGAACAGACCAATCTCAAGTAATGAAATTGAAACTGTGATTAAAAATCTTCCAACAAACAAAAGTCCAGGACTAGATGGCTTCACAGGTGAATTCTATCAAACATTTAGAGAAGAACTAACACCCATCCTTCTCAAACCCTTGCAAAAAACTGCAGAGGAAGGAACACTCCTAAACTCATTCTATGAGGCCACCATCACCCTGATACCAAAACCAGACAAAGATACTACAAAAAAAGAAAATTACAGACCAATATGACTGATGAATATAGATGCAAAAATCCTCAACAAAATACTAGCAAACAGAATCCAACAACACATTCAAAGGATCATGCACCATGATCAAGTGGGATTTATCCCAGGGATGCAAGGATTCTTCAATATACACAAATCAATCAATGTGATACACCATATTAACAAATTAAAGAAGAAAAACCATATGATCATCTCAATAGATGCAGAAAAAGCTTTTGACAAAATTCAGCACCCGCTTATGACAAAAACTCTCCAGAAAGTGGGCATAGAGGGAACCTACCTCACATAATAAAGGCCATATATGACAAACCCACAGCAAACATCATTCTCAATGGTGAAAAACTGAAAGCATTTCCTCTAAGACCAGGAACAAGACAAGGATGTCCACTCTCACCACTATAATTCAACAGAGTTTTGGAAGTCCTAGCCATGGCAATCAGAGAAGAAAAAGAAATAAAAGGAATACAAATTGGAATAGAAGAAGTAAAACTGTCACTGTTTGCAGATGACATGATACTATACATAGAGAATCCTAAAGATGCCACCAGAAAACTACTAGAGCTAATCAAGGAATTTGGTAAAGTTGCAGGATACAAAATTAATGCACAGAAATCTCTTGCATTCCTGTATACTGATGATGAAAAATCTGAAAGAGAAATTAAGGAAACACTCCCATTTACCACTGCAACAAAAAGAATAAAATACCTAGGAATAAACCTACCTAGGGAGACAAAACACCTGTATGCAGAAAACTATAAGACACTGATGAAAGAAATTAAAGATGATATCAACAGATGGAGAGATATACCATGTTCTTGGATTGGAAGAATTAATATTGTGAAGATGACTCTACTACCCAAAGCAATCTACAGATTCAATGCAATCCCTATCAAATTACCAATGGCATTTTTTACAGAACTAGAAAAAAAAAATCTTAAAATTTGTATGGAGACACAAAAGACCCCAAATAACCAAAGCAGTTTTGAGGGAAAAAAGCAGAGCTAGAGGAATCAGACTCCCTGACTTCAGACTATACTACAAAGCTACAGTAATCTAGACAATATGGTACTGACACAAAAACAGAAATATAGATCAATGCAACAAGATAGAAAGCCCAGAAATAAACCCACGCACCTATGGTCAACTAATCTATGACAAAGGAGACAAGGATATACAATGGAGAAAAGACAGTCTCTTCAATAAGTGGTGCTGGGAAAACTGGACAGCTACGTGTAAAAGAATGAAATTAGAACACTCCCTAACACCATACACAGAAATAAACTCCAAATGGATTAGAGACCTAAATGTAAGACCAGACACTATAAAACTCCTAGAGGAAAACATAGGAAGAACACTCTTTGACATAAGTCACAGCAAGATCTTTTTTGATACACCTCCTAGAGTAATGGAAATAAAAACAAAAATAAACAAGTGGGACCTAATGAAACTTCAAAGCTTTTGCACAGCAAAGGAAACCATAAACAAGATGAAAAGAAAACACTCAGAATGGGAGAAAATATTTGCAAATGAATCAACGGACAAAGGATTAATCTCCAAAATATATTAACAGCTCATGCAGCTCAACACTAAAAAAAAAACCAACCCAATCCAAAAATGGGCAGAAGACCTAAATAGACATTTCTCCAAAGAAGACATACAGATGGCCAAGAAGCACATGAAAAGCTGCTCAACATCACTTATTAGAGAAATGCAAACCAAAACTACAATGAGGTATCACCTCACACCAGTTAGAATGGGGATCATCAGAAAATCTACAAACAACAAATGCTGGAGAGGGGGTGGAGAAAAGGGAACTCTCTTGCACTGTTGGTGGGAATGTAAATTGATACAGCCACTATGGAGAACAGTATGGAGGTTCCTTAAAAAACTAAAATCAGAATTACCATATGACCCAGCAATCCCACTACTGGGCATATACCCCGAGAAAACCATAATTCAAAAAGACATATGCACCCCAACATTCATTGCAGCACTATTTACAATAGCCAGGTCATGGAAGCAACCTAAATGCCCATTGACAGATGAATGGATAAAGAAGATGTGGTACATATATACAATGGAATATTACTCAGCCACAAAAAGGAACGAAATTGGATCATTTGTTGAGGCATGGATGGATCTAGAGAATGTCATACAGAGTGAAGTAAGTCAGAAAGAGAAAAACAAATATCGTATATTAACACATATATGTGGAAGCTAGAAAAATGGTAGAGATGAACCGGTTTGCAGGGCAGAAATTGAGACACAGATGTAGAGAACAAAAGTATGGACACCAAGCGGGCAAAGCGGCGGGGGGGGTTGGGTGGTGATGTGATGAATTGGGAGATTGGGATTGACATGTATACACTGATATGTATAAAATTGATGACCAATAAGAACCTGCTGTATAAAAAAATAAATAAAATTCAAAAATTCAAAAAAAAAAAAAAAGAATGGACAAACAACAAGGTCTTACTGTTTAGCACAGGGAACTGTGTTCAATATCTTGTGATACACCATAATGGAAAAGAATATGAAAAAAATAATGTACATATAGGTATAACTGAATCACCTTGCTGTATACCTGAAACTAACACAACTATATGTCAATAAAATAAAAAGTTTTTAAAGTAAAACAAAATAAAAAAATAAAAAAGAATAGCAAAACTTTGTGGCTAAGTCTAATTTTTAATAGATAATAAAACAGCAGCAGTGGCAATGGCAACAACCACCCAGGAACTAAAACCCCAGATGATCTCAATGTGGGGTGTATTCAGGGGTGGGGATGGGAAGTGAAAGTATTCTTAACTTGTTTAAGGAGAGAGTGTAGATACTGAGGAACCCTAGACACATATAGAAAAATGTAAGTTTAAATATGTGTTAAACATTTAAGAGAAGGAGATTTCTCTTTCTGAGTAGGATGTAGTAGGCTATGGCAGGCCAGGCCTCTCACTACATCAACTAGGAATAAAAGAGATAAATTGCAAAATCATATTATTAAAAATATCACAGAACTATGGTAATGAGGACTAGATGAACTAAATTCCAGAGGAGTAAGAGCCCTTCCCAGACGAGTTGGTGATCAGCCTCGAGAGAATTTTCCAATTCTAGGCTGGACCTGAGGATCTTATTTAGCTCAGGCTGAGGATCTACATAAGGAAAGAGAAGAGAACAAAACTTTTGATGATCTTGTAGAGCCAGTGGGATGGGTGGAATCTATAGGAGTACACAATGCAATGTGCCCACAGAACATTTTTTGAGTTTTGGGTTATGTGGGAGGATGAGTGGCTGAGCCCAAAACTTCTAAAAAGTGGAGCGAAATCTGTGCTTTAACAGTGCTTTATTGCACTAGAGGGAGGGTCAAAACTCCAAAGAGAAAAACTGAATCTCTCATAGTCATTTAGAGCTGAGGAGTCAGAGACATTCCAGTCTCTTAATCAAAAGCCCCCAGGGGTTTGGAAAAATCAGAGATAGGCTGAGACTTACTAAAAGTGCAACTCAGCCCTGACCCAGCTCAATCCCTCATTGTATTGAAGTGATCAGCTCCCCCATTCTATCTGCCTAACAGAGGATTGGGGAAACCTTCATCTGGAGCCTCTATGATTCTTTTATATACAATGTGTGGCATATTTTTTTTAATTGCTAAACATGTATAAGGGCAAGGAAATGTGACCAATAATCAATTTTTTAAAATAGAAGCAAACACTCAGATAAATGAAATATTGGAATTATCAGACAAGGATTTAATAACTATGAGTAATATGTTAAATTGAATCATGGAAAAGATGGACAAAATGAATGATAAGATGGTGAATTTCAAGATATTTGAAATTTATAAAAACAATCAAATAAGCAATCTAAAACAAAATTATGAAAACGAAAATTAGAACTCATTAAATGGGCTTAACAGCAGTTTAGACACAGCTGAACAGGTATTTAGTGAAGTGGAAAATATGTCAGAAGAAAATATTCAGATAAGTCAGCAGCATGGAAAGAGACAAAGATGGCAATATATAGAAAAGTGACAAAGAGCTATGGGATACAACAAGAACAGGGAGTCTTCCTCTCTTTTCTCTGTTATAATTGTGTAATTGTTGTTCACAAAGCAGAGAAGAGTGGTAATGGGGCAGAAAAGGTATTTTGGAGAGATAATACCTGAGAATTTTTCAAAGCTAGAAAGGCAGTAACCCCAAAATACAGGAAGTTCAGCAAACTGCAAACATATAAAACCAAGGAAAACCACATCTGAGGGCATTATAGGCAAGGTATTGAAAACAAAAAGAAAGATCATCTTAAAAGGGAAAAGAGACACTGAAGAGGAAGAGACACGTTACCACATTACCTTCAAAGAATTACAGTAAGACTTACAGCTGACTTTTCAATGGAAACCACAGAAGCCAGAGACAGTGGAATGAAATCCTTAAAGTGTAGAAAGAAAAAATCTGGCAACCTAGAATGTTATACCCGACAAAAATAGCCTTCAAAAGCGAAAGTGAGATAACGATATTTCATATAAATATAGGTTGAAAAATTCATTGTCAGCACTTTGGTGCTATAAGAAATACTAAAGAAAAAATTTCAGACTACAGAAAGCTTTTTCAGATTAGGAAAATGAGCCCAGATGGGCATATGGAACTGCAGGAATGAATAGAGAATGAAGAAAATGGATAAATATAAGGGTAAAAGCCATTTATAACAGCAATGATACAAATGTGTTGTGGAGCTTATAAAATATATTAAAGCAAAATATATGACAACAATACTACAAAGGTCTGGAAGTGATAAACAGGGTTAAATTGCTGTAAGATGCTTGCATCCTTCAGAAAATGGTAAAAGGACCTGCAGCTGTGGGACAATATCAAATGGTCTAATATACATGTAACTGGAATTCCAGAAGTAGAAAAGAGAGAAAAATCAGGTCAGAAGAAGTATTTGAAGAGATAATAACTGAGAATTTCCCAAAATTAATGAAAGACACCAAATCACAGATCCAAGAAGCTCACAGCACACCAAGGAGGATACTTTTTTTTTTAAGAGAAAGTTACAACATATTCAAACTGCTAAAAATTAAAGATAAAAAAATCTTAAATCTTATAGGTGCCAGAGATAAAAGGCACATTGTATACAGAGGAACAAAGATGGGAATTATAGCAGACTTCTCACAGAAACTAAGCAAAAGCCCTTAGAATGACATCATTAAGGTTTCAAAAGAAAAAAAAAATGTCAACCAAGAATTATCTACTTAATGAGAATATCTTTCAAAAATTTAGGAGAAATTAAAAATTTTTAGATGAACAAAAACTGAGAAAATTCACAATCAGCAGATCCACACTAAAGACATGTTGGAAGATTTTTTTAGGTAGAAGGAATAAAATACCAGACAAGAGCTTGGTTCTACACTAATAAATGAAGAACAAAGAAAATAGCATAAGTTAAATACAAAATTCAATATATTGTGTGTTTATAGCATATAAAAAATAAAATGTGTGACTAAATAGCACAATGGATGGGAGAGAGAAATTAGAAATGTACTGTTGTATGATCCTTACACTATGCATGAAACAGTATAATATTCAAAAGAAAAAACAATCATAAACAAATATTGGATACTAATTAAAAATATGCATGCTAAAGTGCTTAAGGATGAGGTGTACTGATGCCTGAAACTTACCTTTAAAGACATAAAATATAAGATAGATTGATGATTTGGTATTAATATTGAAAAGCAAAGACCAACTATCACTGTTTGAAGGCAATAAGTGTAGAAAATCCAAGAGGGAAAATGATGAAAAGCTGTTATAAACTAGTAGGAGAATTTAGTAAAGAGTCTGGATATTAGAACAACATACAAAAATCAATAACTTTCCAAACCATTAGTACTAACCAATTATAACATTTTACACAGAAAATCCCACTCACAATAGTATCAAAAAGTGTAGAGTACTCAGGAATAGACTTAATAAGAAAGGTGTCTAGTCTCTATAAAGAAAAGTGCACAACTTTATTGATGTAAGTAAAAGAATACTTAAAGAAAGATGTACAGTGTTCCTGAAGGAGAAGATTTTTAAACCACAAAAATTCTGTTCTCCCCAGATTGATTTATAAATTCAATGCAATCCCAATTAAAATTCTAGTGGAAATTTTCAAGCTGATTCTAAAGTTTACTGGAGGAGGCAATATATACAAGAAACCTTAAAAAGAGACTTTTTAAAGAGACTTCACTATAATCTATCCAAATGCAAAGTTATAGCTATGAAAGCTTTGTGGTATTGATGAGGGAAGATATGAGTGGACCACCAAAACATATGGGATTTAAAAAAATAACTATAGGGACTTCCCTGGTGGTGCAGTGGTTAAGAATCCACCTGCCGATGCAGGGGACATGGGTTCAATCCCTGGTCCAGGAAGATCCCACATGCCGCAGGGCAACTAAACCCATGCGCCACAACTACTGAGCCTGTGCTCTAGAACCCATGAGCCACAACTACTGAGCCCACGTGCCACAACTAATGAAGTCCGCACATCTAGAGCCGGTGTTCCACGACAAGAGAAGCCACTGCAATGAGAATCCTGCGCACTGCAATGAAGAGTAACCCCTGCTCGACGCAACTAGAGGAAGCCCGTGTGCAACAAAGAAGACCCAACGCAGCCAAAAATGAAAATAAAAAAACTATAAAAGTTTTAGGAAAAAAAGGTAAAAGAATATTTTCATAATCTCATGGCAGGAAAACTTTCATTACAAAAAATAAAATAAAATAAAAAGCAAACAGTACCTAAAAGGAAAATATAGACAGATATAGCAAAACATATATAAAATTTCTATATGTACCTTAAGAGCTAGACTAGACAAACGAATAACAAATGAATAACAAACGTTCTGTGGCTTACTCATTTTCCACCTGTGGCAGACATCATTAATCAATCTTAGAACAATTTCCTGTTGAAACTATACAAGGTTTTACAGTTCTCTCCAATAGAACACTTTGGGCAGCCACTACCAGTCCATTATACTTAGCATAAAAGGTGAAACCCTTTGACACCCCAGTGATATACAATTCTTTCCTGTAGATGTGACCTATAGAGGTATTCATGAGCTTCCCAAGATAAAAAACTTTGTCAGTAGAGATCATCCTTCTCCCTCAGAGCTCTCCTTGGTGCTGAAACTTGGTCTGAATTTCCCTACTATGGATCCTGCCACTTCTCACGCTGCCACCATTGTTCATTAGGACCAAATTTCCCGACATTACCAGAGATACATCTTATAAATAAACAGGACCCAGACTATGCTAAGGGATGAGAACAGAATAGTTTGAAAGTAAATAATTCTGAAAGGGAAGTGTTAGTATTTGTTATGAGGTAGGATCTAACAAGACCAGAACCCAGGCAATTGTGGGAGTCAGAATCAGAGAAGCTGTGATGAACATTAGAGCATCTTATAAATCATGAGTGAAAGTGTGGGTAGGGGATGGGAATCCAATAATATCAACCTAGGTATCACACCTGGGACAGAGTGAAGATGGGGCAGGTCTTAGAGACAGGAAATCAGACCCAAGTTCAAGCAGTGGGAAAGGGGGGTTAGAAATAATTATATGGACATTGATTAAATTCAAGTGGACAGACTCTTGCTGGCTAATTGATACTTATTTCTTCATGGATACTTTTTTATCATGTGGCTCAAAGTCTCAACCCTCTAATCATATGGTTGGACTTTCTGGCATGGTCAGCCTCCATCCTGAGTCATCCCATTAGCATAAACCTTCTAAGGGCCCACCACAAGTCACCTTACTAGCATAAACTACCATGTGTCATCTGAGGAGCCCATCATGAATAACAAAGATACTCCTATCACTCAGGAAATGGGAAAGATTTGGTGGTTACCTCCCGGGAACCAGAGATAAAGGCCAGCAAAGTTCTTTATTACACACTGCCCATACCTTGATAAATTGTCCCTATGTTTAGCTCTCCCCAGTTTACCCAATTTGAGGATGCCATCTCCTTCCTGCTGGGACCCTGACTAGTACAAGTGAAACTAAAATTAAACGCATCACTTCTAGCTCTTCCTTTGACAAGAATTTAGTCACATGGCCATACCTAGTTGCAAAGGAGCATGGAAATATAGTCTCTAGGTGGGTGTGCATGTGCCCACCTACAACTCTGCTGTGATGGAAGAAAGAAAGGATGTGTTTGAGGGAATAAATGGCAGCCTGTCACACTGTCTAGGCATTTTTTTAAAAATAAATTTATTTATTTTTATTTTTTTTGGCTGCATTGGGTCTTCGTTGTGGTGTGCGGGCTTCTTATTGCAGTGGCTTCTCTTGTTGCAGAGCACGGGCTCTAGGCTCACAGGCTTCAGTAGTTGTGGCACGTGGGCTCCGTAGTTGTGGCTTGTGGGCTCTCTAGAGCGCAGGCTCAGTAGTTGTGGCGCACGGGCTTAGTTGTTCCACGACATGTGGGATCTTCCCAGACCAGGACTCGAACCCGTGTTCCCTGCATTGGCAGGCGGATTCTTAACCACTGTGCCACCAGGGAAGTCCCTGTCTAGGCATTTTTAACATCTTAAAATCCTTACCAATTTGATAGACAAAAGACGATATTTTGTCTTTTTTTAAATTTATTTTATTGAAGTTAGAAAGGTATTTTGTCATTTTAATTTGCTTTTTTTTTTTTTGCTCACTAAAAAGGAAGGCCACATTTTCACTTTTTACTGGCCATTTGCCTTTATTTTAATGTGATTTATCTTTTAGGTCTTTGGTTTACTTTTCCACTGACTTTTTAGAGAGATTTACTGATCAAATGAGCTCTTTTAGGTTTAAAAATAATAACTCGTTTTTGTCAAAGAGACTTAAAAAAAACAACAAACCTAGTTGAAAACCGAAATGAAAGTAAATATAAAAATCACAAAAAAGGAGGACTTCCCTGGTGGAGCAGCAGTTGAGAATCCGCCTGCCAATGCAGGGGACATGTGTTCGATCCCTGATCTGGGAAGATGCCACATGCCACGGAGCCACTAAGCTCGTGCGCCACAACTACTGAGCCCACGTGCCACAACTACTGAAGCCCATGTGCCACAACAAGAGAAGCCACCGCAATGAGAAGCCCGAGCACCGCAAGGAAGAGTAGCCCCTGCTCGCCACAACTAGAGAAAGCTCGCGCGCAGCAACGAAGACCCAACGCAGCCAAAAATAAATAAATGAATATCCTTAAAAAAAAAAATCACAAAAAAGGGACTTCCCTGGTGGTCCAGTGGGTAAGACTCTGTGCTCCCAATGCAGGGGGGCCCTGGTTCGATCCCTGGTCGGGGAATCCCATATGCATGCCACAACTAAGAGTCTGCATGCCGCAACTAAGAAGTCTGCATGCTGCAACTAAAAGATCCCGCGTGCCGCAGCTAAGACCCAGTGCAGCCAAATAAATAAATATTTTCTAAAAAATTACAAAAAAGACAAACTTCAGTGAACCTCATGTTGGCCATGTCGGGTCACTTACTCCTGTTGACTCACAGGCACTTTGCCTTCATCTCTCTCCTCTATTTCACGTCTCCACATGGTAATTTTATGTGCCATCACCTGGGAATAGGCAAATTAAACACACTGCTATGTTCTCAGAGAAATGACAAGTGTTCTTTGCCACAAGGTTCGAATCTCATGTTCAGATGGGCAGAAGGTGGCCACCTAACTTGCAGCCTGTTTCCCAAGCACAGGAGATTATCATCACTATAGAGATCACTGAGTGTTGGCCCCCTTGGTGCAGGTTCTCAAACTGCCCACTTCTGGAGAATTCTCATTAGCCCAGTCACCAGGCTGTGATTCACAAAATACTACTCTAATGTCTTAGTTAGAGTTCCCCCCAAAACAGAGCCTGAGACAAGACTTGGGGACCAGGAGTTTAACTGTGAGGGCATACCAGGAGACTGAAGCAAGAGAGAAGGAGGAATGAGACAGGGGAGGAGGGAAAGCCAGGGAAAAGTGCACATTGGACCAGGCAAGCAATGGTCAGCCTGCTGGGGAATCCCTAAGGAAAAGTGTAGAATACACCTGAAAACTGTCTCTCTAAAGGACGGTAAACAGAGGCATTTGTCCACTGGTTCCCTCCACACATTGGTTGAAAGTTGACCACAAGACTAAGTCCCCTACATGACTTCCCAGCTGCCTTGGAAAAACCCTAAGTGGCCACCACAGCTGCAAATGACATTAGAGGTGGCTCCAGAGGATATGGTGTGGGCCACAAATAGCATAAGCTAGTTTGCATTTTTTTCAATATGTAAATGACTCAGCCACATACTAAGAAAAAGATACATGTTGTATTTGGGGGGGGGATCATTCCCAAAGCTGCTGGGACCTCAGAAATATGGGCTGTGGGGAAGGACTAGAAACTAGACCACACGGGACGGGTCTCCCCGTGGCAGAGTGAACCAAACTCAGATGGGGAGGTGGGACACAGAGTGTCATGGAGCTCTGGGCAGCAGCCCTGCCTGCAGGTGAGCCGAGGCTGCTGGTACAGCTCTCAAGTCTGGACAGGCTGACCGGAAGGTGACACCACCTTGTTCCTGACTGAGGACGGTTGGGGTAGGGGAGGGTGACAGGCCCCATCAGAACAAGGTAGCCACAAGCACGCAAAGGGGCATAGACAAGGATGTTCGTCTTAGTGGTGTTCGTTATAGCAATTCAAAGAAAATAAACTGGGCAATCCAAAGGCGTTGATTACAAATCATGGCACGACCATTAAAAATGAAGACAATTTGCAGGAAGTACAGCAGAGGACGCGGTGAATTGTACTGAACAAAATCCAGACTGTGAAAACCCTACAGGCCAAATGGGCAGCTTTCCTCAACACATAGATTTTAAGGAAAAGAACAAGATGAAGGGGGAAGCTGTAGATTAAAAGAATTTAGGCATATTGAATTTTTTTAAATGTCCAACTAAACTGTAGTGTCTAAGTGTATCCACTAGAGTGATAAAACTACAAAGAAATGCAAAGGAGTAACTGACATAAAAATCAGTGTAGTGGCTCTTTTGCAGGGAAGGAAGCAGTTGTGACTGGGCAGGGCACCGGGAGGCATTTGGGAAGCTGACTAAGTTCTCTTTCTTGAACAAGGTGGTGGCCACAAGGGTGTCTGTTTATTATTTCATTAAGCTATACATTGTGCTGTGCAGCTTCTATCCCTCTATTTTTATCTTGTAATAAAAAGGTTTTTAAAAAGGAAGCTATGTTTCCCTAAAAATAGGGAAAGGTGTTATAGGAGAATGTTAGATAACATGGGAACACGTAACGTGAAAAGGCAGATTGAACTTATCAAGTGATGCCTTTTTGTAGATAGATGGATGGATGGATGGATGGATGGGTGGATAAATGATAGATGGATAGATAGGTAGGTTGGTAGATAAGACAGATGAATAGACAGATGACAGATGGATAGATAGATAAATACAGTGAAAGAAATGATTATGGATGAAAATATACCAAAATATTTTTATTAGTTAATGTCTGGACATGGGCTTTTTCTCTGACTTTTGTTTTCTTTCATGTTTCTGCACAATCTGAACCTTGTCCAGTGAATCTTTTTGCTTCCAAGCAATCTTTTAAATAAATACTACTTTTATTTAAAGATGATTTAATTTTGGGGGGAAAGAAGAGAATAAGGCACATACAAGACACCAGGCCAACCCCATGCCACCTGTCCCCGACCGGCCCTGCCCTCCTGCCCTTCCCTCTGCTGACTCTGTGGTTCCAGCAGGCACAGCATTTCACAGCGGCCCGCGTTTCTCGAGCCCTCACTCTGGGCCTCACCCTCTGGCGTTGGCTTCTTTATTCCTCTTGTCTACACTTGTCAGGAGCATCAGGGTGCTGGGAGGGTCCTGGAGAGAGCATGGAAGCTCTGGGCTACCCCCATCCCCATACCCTTATGCATCTCTTTCATTTGGCTGTTCTGGGGTTATAGCCTTTATGATAAACCAGAAAATGCAAGTAAAGTATTCTCCTGAGTTCTGTGAGCTGTTCTAGCAAATTATTGAACTGAAATAGGGGTCGTGAGACCACCAATTTATAGCCAGTCGGTCAGAAATACAGATGCATCTGGCATCGGAGCTGGGGGCAGTCCTGTCAGACCTTCAGCTTGTGGGACCTGATGCTAATTCCAGGTAGGCAGTGTCAGAATTGAGTTGAAATGGGACTTCCCTGGTGGCAAAGTGGTTAAGACTCCGCGCTCCCAATGCAGGCGGCCCGGGTTTGATCCCTGGTCCGGGAAGTAGATCTCACATGCATGCCACAACTAAGAGTTCTCATGCCACAACTAAGGGGCCTGCCTGCCGCAACTAAGGAGCCTGTGAGCCACAACTAAGGAGCCCACCTACTGTACTTGAGATCCCACGCAACCAAATAAATAAATATAAATTGAGTTGAATTATTAGACACCAGTGGGTGTCTGGAGAACTGGAGAATTGGTTGTTGGGGTCAGAAAATACTGCAGAATTCCCATGCCCATTTAGAGGATAAACAAACTGAGGCTCCAACAGATGAAAATAACTTGCCTGTTGTTCAAGATGTGGAAAGACCTAGCAGGAATTCACAACCGGAGCTGTCCGAATTCAAAAGTGGGTCCTTCATCCCTAAGTTACACAACCCCACCCACAGGGACTCTTATTTGGTACATTTTGCCTGATTTTTTTCTTTTAAATTTTTTGTAATGGGGTTTATAGTAGAAGGCTCAGAAGAAAGAAACATGTCTGGCTAGGCTTTTTCACAAATATATCTATTCTTTCTAAAACACTGAAAAGGTCTTGGCATCCTAAACACTCCCCAAATGACATATTAGGAGGAAATCTTACATTTTTAAAGACGCTCTTACTTTTCTGGTAGTGGTATTCATGTTGACTCAGGGAGAACACTGGAATCACACAAGGAGAAGATCCCAGTCCTCTAAGTGCACCTGCTCTGCAGGGGCGCCAGGCCCACTCAGCATGGATTGCTGCTGGGAATCCAGCAGGGGGCTGGGAGTGTCTCTGAGGCTGGATGGGGGACCACAGATCTGGCGAGGAGACAGCCTCTGGCTGGCCTTGGTGAGACCAGGTCTAGGGACAGACTCTGCCAAGGACATGGGGCTCTCCTGGGAGACTCAGCTCAGAATAGGTCATTGTCTGAGTGAGGGTCAGGGCCAGGAGGAAGCTCACGGGTCTTGTGCTAGGCTGCAGAGGCAGGTGGAGACTGGTGGGTGGGTGCAGGATTCTCACAGGAGCTGGAGACGCGGTGTCCCCGAGTCGAGCTCCTCCTCCTTCCCTGAATCTGCTCATCCTCCAGCCCCCCAAATGAGTGAAGAGTGCTGCCAGCTGCCCAGAGCCCCGCAAGATAGTCAGGACACACCCTCCACTCCTCCCTCCTTGCCCTCCCACCATGTCCCACCCACTCCACCCCCTACATCTCTCAAGTCCTCCCCCTTCTCTCCTGCCCAGAGCCGCTTTGCCTGCCCAGGCCGAATAGCTCATGGCTGTGGCTCTGTGATGGACAGCACGTGACACAGTGGGTGATCACTGCCTGCCAGGCTCTGTGCCGAGCCTTTTACATGGATCAGCTCGCTTGATTCTCAAGCCCCCATGAGGTGGACGCTATTACTGACCTCACTTTACAGATGAGGAGACTGAGGCCCAGAGCTCTGTCAGTTGCCAACATGATGTCAGACTCACATGCTCTAGTGAACACTAGAAGCCAGGCAGGCTGGACCCAGAGCCCATGCACTTCACCCCAGGCTCAGAGACTGAGAGTGAGGGCTGTGGCATCAGACGTGTCTGGGCTGCGAGCTGTGTGACCTTAGGAAATTCACTTCATCTCTCGAGTCCCGGTTTCTTCATCTATAAAACCAGGATGCTGATCTTACCTTGAGTTGTGGAAAAGGTAAGGTGAAATAACACACATAAATCAATGAATGTTCGCTATTATTTCATCACTGACAGCCTTCCTGCCTCCCATCTCCTCTCCTGTGTCCCGCCCAGCAGGCTGAGTAATCTTTCTAAAATGTCATCTTGATCCCATTATTCCCTGATTAAAACCTTCCACATCTCTCCAAGGCTCCTCATTGCTTCAAGATACAGTCCTCTCCCTTTACCCTGGAATTCAAGTGCTCCCTGATATGGCCTCTGATGTTCTTTCCCCAAATCCTCTCCTCCCCCAGCCCCTCCTGATCCGGATTCTCCCTCTCACGTCCCACGCTTCATGCCCCTGCCTTTTCCCTTACGTGCCAGGCTCCTCACACCCCTCCCTCTGCACAGCCTGTTCCAGCCTCCCCAGAACACATTTCCCCTCCATGTCCTCTTGGCACTCTCTGGCTCAGACCTCAAGACACAAGTTGAAGGTCACCACCTCTGTGGCTCCCTTTCATTTCCTGGGTGAATTGGCCAACACTTTCCCCTCCACCCAGCCTTGTAACGCCTTTATTGTTACTCTTGCCATGTCTTGTGGAGTTGTGGTTTCTGTCTCTGCTACTAGAACATAAGCTCCTTGAGGCAGAGACCGTATGCAGATGAACCATGCCTGGCTTGAGGTTGGGAGTCCCAGGTGGCCCTACTCCCCAGGGTTCCGAGGGCCACTTGGGACTTCCAAGCAGCCTTTCCATCTGTTTCCCTGGGGAGACAGAGAAGCACCTGCCCAGGGAGGATGCTCTGGCACCAAGGGTCGGGAGTGGCCCTCATCGGAACACACTTTAAAAGGATCTGCCTAGCTCACCATGATCCCCTTCTCCCCAAACTCCTCTCCCACCAGAGGCAGACGTGGACATAGCTGATTAGACTATAAGTGGTGGCCCCAAATGGTCCAATCTCAGCCCAGAATCACATTCAAAGACACAAGAAACAGCCATCCAATAGGATATTAAGAATTCCAGCCTGTACCTGAATTTCAAGACCGTTAAAGGGGATCCAGGTTAGAGCTCACACTGCTACTTCTCACCAACCCCTCTGTTCTCCCCAGTCTCTCACACTGCCTTTTCCACACCCACTCCCCATGGTGCCCCCTCCAGTTTCCCTCTCCTTCTTCTCCCTCCCAGTTCTTTATCATGTACATCATCTCAGCCTCTTGCCTCTCCTTCCTTCTCTCTGTTTCTGTCTCCTATACCCATTCTTCTGACTCTTCATGACTCAAGATCTGGGAACCAGGTTGGCAAATGGTGGATGGAGGGCAGGGGCAGGGGATGGTAATGCACTTGACATTGGCACATTAATAAATACTGTCCCCAACATGTACACCAGAGACCGGGCATATTAGGGCCTGGCACTTCCTTCTATTATTCTCTTATTCCTGATACAAGTCTCACATGCGATTTGCATAGTATTACCGTATTTATCCTCAGGACTCACTGCAAGCCCGTATCACCTGTCTTTTCCCACACCCTGTCAGCCTTTTATAGTTCACAAAGCCCTTTTACATTCACTGTTTCCCTAGAACTCCATGGTAACCCTATGAGGGTGCTACTAGTATTGTCCCCATTTTACAGATGGAAAACTAAAGTTCACAGACACTAAATCACCTGCCCAAGGGGCCACCGGCAGAAATTGAACCCAGGCCTTCCTGAGTCCAGGGTAGAGCTCTTCAACACTGCTCTCCACTGTCTTTTTTTTTTTTTTTTTTTTCACACACACACACTGTATTTTATTTTTACAAGAGATAGACTGACACCAAGCATTGTACATGGATGACCACAACAAAAGCAACAATGATTGCAATTACCAAACATGAAACACACTCATACTATGTCATAATATTGACATTCAGTCCAGTAATCCTCCACTGTAACAGCTCCTTTACTTTGCAGTGAAAATTGATTTGTATATTCTTTGCCTCTGAGTTCTTGTGGGATTTTTTTTTTTTTTAATTCAGACAGAAAGTCACAAAAATTATACTCATCCTCATCAGTTCACTCAGTCCCATGTAATTAATTTTTTTTTTAATCTTGATCTTTTGTTAGCACTTTTATGAGTTCATCAGTTTTTCATTAGAGTTCTGAAAATGCTTATTCATTCAGTTCAGCAGTACAGTCAGTTACCAGAAACCTGTACTTGTCAGAGTCTTTTCCATGAATTTCTTGAAGATGAAACCCTTTTATAGGAACGTATTTGCAAAAGCATCAGAGTACACCCAGAACTGTCTGTAAATGACAAAAGACTTAAAAATGACCACAGTTAAAGATTTGATGAAAGTTCATAATAATGCAGTTGACAAGAAAATTAGTTATTTCTGAGATATACATTTTAAAGTAATAACTAGGATTATGACTTATAACATTATACCAGAACATATAAGATTTTTAGAAATTTCATGTAATGTCTGAAACATTTATATTAACATATTTCTCCACTGTCTTTTAAATGAAGTCCTCTCAACAGCTGATGCTGAGACCACCATCTTTATATTAAGACACACACACGTGCACAATCACACCCACCCACATGGAAACGCACCCAGGTTTACACACACATACACTCCAACATGAAAAGTGACTTGCAGACACCCACTGGTGCATACATACACAGAACCCCACAGGGGTGAGGACACACACTTGGGTACACGTGTCCGCATGCAAATGTACAGTCTCAGGCAACACACGTGTATGCACCACTAGAAAGTTTCATTAGTATGGACGAGAGTGGGGCCAACCCCACAGCTCCCCCTGTGGTCCTGTATCGCCTTTGATCAACCCCAGATCCCCCAGTACCATGGCCTGCCCTGCCTGAGCCCCTCCACACCCTCTTCCTCCTGTACGTTCTTTGTGCCCCTTCCTGAACTCAGCTCTGCCACCAGACTCTGCTGGGACCTTGTTATTTTCACAGCTGCAGGGAGCAAACTCTTAGAGAGAAGGGAAGGCTTTGCTAAGAGGTCGGATGCCTAAGGCTCTGAGTCACTGCCAGCCTAGCCCCGCGGGGCAAAGTTTCCCCAGCTCAGCTGAGATGAGGCTGTGGTCAGCCTGGACCAGCTCCAGTGTCTGCCAGAGGGACCTTCCCTGGCAAGCTGGCTCAGTGCTCCTGCCAACTCTCCCCTCAGGGCTGGGGACACCCTGGGTTGGCTCTGGGCCTGGAAAGGTCCCTAGACCAGCAGCCAGGGGAAGGGGATTCTGCATCGGTGAGGGTGGAGGCAGATCCCTGGAGTCTCCCTGATTCACTTCCCCTTTGAGGGCAGAGAGCTTCAGGGCTCTGTCCATTTGTGTGGATCAGAGAAACTGCAGGGTGGTTCGTAGAAGGGGCCCACCCAGGAGCCTGGAGGGGGGCAAGCTATTTCTGGGTGGGGATCTTTACAAGAGGGAAGGAGGGAGTGGGGGAGAAGGAGAGGGAGAGACTTGGGGCCTGGGGACAAAAGGAGGGAAGCAGAGTGTGTCTTATCATGGGTGGAGTCTCCTGTTGGATGCAGAGACCAGGGAAGACCAGCTCCTGAAGACACTTTCATCTTGCCATCTCGCACCCACCTCCATGACGCCTCACCCATCAGCCTGCCAAGACAGTTGAATGACTTTTTGGATTCATATTGATAACTTCTATTCCACTCAGGGCAATCAGTTTAGCCAAAGTGATGTCCTTCCTACCAGCCTGACATCTGGCTGGAAAGACCCTCCCAGGGTCCCTTCCTTGCTCTCCCACCTCTGAGACACACACCCAGCCTCCTGGGTCCCAGAGCCTCTGCCAAGAGTTGTCTACAAAGTTGGGCACCTCTGAGTCCTTGGCTGTCAAGGAGCGGCTCCCAGGACAGCCTGGGGGCACCTTTTCAGGCCCAGGGCCTGGGAGAGGTCTCTGAGAGTTCCCCCAACACACCCACCCTCTCTCTGCTGCAGAGAGGGAATGTTGTTGATTTCAGCGTAGAGACCTCATTATTTCGCTTTCCAGACCAGAAAGCCCCACACGTGGAGTTAATTCCCCATCCTGACATAGGGCTCGTGCCAGCCACAATTGGGAAATTTGCTGAATACCCACTGGACACCACTGTTTCCATCACAGGGTTAATTAGTCCCCATGAGCCTCAGCCAAGGGAGGCTGCTTGGGCTGGGAGCCCAGAGACCCAGATGCTAAGTCTGCATCTGCTAGTGACTATCTGGGTGAGCTTCATTAGACAAGCCCCTTTTCTTCTCTGGGCTTCAGTTTTACCATCTGCAAAATGAGCAGGTGAACCTGGAACCCAGAGTCTTTTCCAACTGACTGGAACTTTCCATGACATTCTGTGATGCTGACATTCTCTGATGCTGACATTCTGTAACAGCCTACCACGGTCTAGGAGATCTAGGATGACATTCTAAGTCATTCCATGACATTTACAGCCATCTACAGCATCCTAAGATGACATTGGAAGGCAGTCCTTGACATCCGATGACATTTACAGCCATCTACAGCATCCTAAGATGACACTGGAAGGCAGTCCCTGACATCCGATGACATTTACAACCATCTACAACATTCTATGACATTTACAACAATTTATGACATTTACAAGAATTCACGATATCCTGTGACATTCTCTGACATTCCAGAGCATTTTACGACATTCCTTGACATTCAACAGCACTCTATGGCATTCTAGCCACGATATTCTGTGACATTATGTGACATCCTAAATTTATATCATGTGGGTTTATCTCTCTTCCAAGGGGTCTCCCTGACATAGCCGGAGAGACTGTATCTCCCCTCAAGACTTTCCTCAATTTTCCTCCTGCCCAAGATGCATGACCCCTCTGTGGTCAGAGGTCCTTGAACTGGGGCCTATAGAGCCAACTGGCCATTCCAGAATCCTGATCTGGGCTTTGGGGTTGCAGGAGACAATCTCTCCAGCAACAGTCATCTCCTCAGGGTGTTTTGCTCCCAAAGAAATCTTTCTCCCATCCCCCGCTGCCACCAGAATATTCCAGCTAATGACCCCTTCCTTCAGGATAAGAGAGTCTCTTTGGCATAGTATTAAGCTTAAGCATATAATAAAAGATATCTTAAAAACTTTGACCTATGGGAGTGGCAATTTTATATGGTTCTACCTAACGGAACAGAAAGAATGCGGGCATCAGACAGCCCCAGGGACAAATATCAGCGCTGATATTTCTTAGCTGTGAAACTTTGGGCAACCTCATGTGACCTCACTTTCCTCATCCATAAATGGAGATAACAACTTCTTATTTAAGGGGTTGGTAGAGGATTCAATGAAATAATGCAGGTACAGAGTAAGGCCAAAGATCTGAATAGCATAAGAAGGCCTCGAAAATCTTCCTTCTCCTTTTTTCCTTCCCCTAGAACAAAAGTAAGATAGCTCATGCATGAGATGGCACAAGTTGAAAAAGAGAACCCAGGTTTTGGTCTTGGTCCAGCTACCTCCCCACTGTGTACTCCTGGGGTCTTTTCTGTGGACCTCAGCTTTCTCATCTGTTAAATGGGGTGGGAGACACTCAGATCAACTTGAGGACCTTCTGACTCTGATGGTTTGGGCTTCTCTGTCTGGGGAGGGAAGGGTGACAGAACAGGGAATCCTGAAGTCTGGTGGGGTAAGCATGGGTAGCAGTGGGTCACCATAGTCTGTGAGGACAGGACACTGCAAAGTTGGAGAAGCAGGTCAGACCTGAAAAGTGCTTCTTTCTAAACATTGTGAGATTACAGCCTTGGTTATAATGCTGCTCCTCCACAGCATTCTAGGAGAAAGGCCCCAAGATCTCTGGCTGACGGGGTGGACAGACAGGTCCCTCACCTGGTGAGTGGTACCGTCTCCAGCCCTCCAGGCCCTTGAGGAGTGGGAACGGCTCCGGCTGGTGTGGAAACCTTAAGAGACTGCGCCCCCTGGTGGCCAGGCGCTGTCGTTGCAGTACAGGGCTCCCAGTCCGGGGAGGTGACACTCGCTGACCAGTGGCTTGGTTTTGGCAAATTTCTTTCCAAGAGAATACTGGTAGCAGGGCTTGGAAAGAGGGTGACCCAAGTTGGGGCAAGCCTATAAGGCAGAAGGCTAGTAAGGACCCTTAAGTAACGTCTTCAACAGCACCTACTGTGTGCCAGGCAGCATGCTGGGCTCTCCAGCCCAGTGTTGAAAGTGAGGCATTGCTCTGCGAGGAGCTCACAGCTCGGCAGGTTGAGGACCTACTGTGTGCCCAGTTCTTCTCTCCTGGACTCCTCACAACACTCCTGGGAGGTGAGAATGATCGTTGCCATTTTACAGGTGAGGAAACCTAGGTCCAAGGCCACACAGCTCTAAGGGGCAGAGCTGGGATTCATTCTCAGGTCTGGATGATCCCCAAGCTGCCCATCACATGACGTTTGTGCAGTAGGAAGAGCCCACGCGCTGCCAGGCAAGCGACTCACCCCAGGTGGCCTCCTTCGGGAAATGGGGCCTGTGAGGTGCCTGGGGGTTCCACAGGGGGGGAGGGAGTGTCCTGATGCCCACGCCCTGTGCCCAGTGGGACCTCCTCGCGCAAGTGGGATGGTCCCCAGAGCCCGGCATTGTTCTCATTGTCTCGGCCCTCTCTGTCTCGGGAGCCTCCGGGGCTGGCTTGGCGGAGATGGGGGCCAGCCGCCTCTCATTAAAGTCCTCACAAATGCCTCGCTCACGGGACTCCCCACCCCAGGGTCTGAGGGGGTTTGACACGAATCTACAGATAGCCGCTGTTTTGTTCCTTTGTTGGAAGGGAGGGGCAGGCAGAGGGGCTCCAGCTCCCCTTAATGACCTGCCCACAAAGAACAAAGCCTTTTCTCTGCATTCGCTCTGCTTCCGCAGCAGCGCCCTGGCCTCCTCGGCTCACTGAGACGGAGCCTGAATCGTGGTCCTGCTGGCGGAGGCAGGGCCTGGGTCCAGGCCTCCGAGCCGGAAGACCCAGGCCCCAGGCTGGCCTGCGATGCGGCAGCGCCCAAGGTGTAGTGAGGCCTGTGGGCGGGGCTCCGCGGAGGGAGGGGTCTGCCTGTGTCCCCTGACATCGTGTGTGATGTCATACCACGCGGCGCAACGGGTGGAGTATGGGACTGCAAGTCGTTGTGCGTGGCTGTTTGTGGGCAGGTGACGGCGGGGTTGTGTGTCACTGAGCTGGGGACACTGCGTGGCTGTGTGCAGATGGCACCATGAGCGAGTGAGCCTCACCGCACACAGGTGACACATAGCTGGTGTGTGTTGGTTTGACACGGGGTGACGGGGCTGACTTTACAGGTGACACTGTGTGTGACTCTGCATTGCTGACCCTGGAGGTGGGGCTAACTGTGCAGGTGGCATCGCAAGTGGCATTGGGGAAAAAACACTGGGCCAGAGGTAAACACACCACATTCCTGCTGAAGCTTGTGCAGGGGAAAGGGGGGAAGAGTGGGACTTGGGAAGTGGTCAGGAGGGTCCCAGCTTCATCTGCAACGTTTGGGTTCATTTCTCAAAGGAAGAATATATGCATATATTACTGTCTAATTTTAAAAAGATTTGAAGCAGATGTGACCAAAAAGTTATTTGTTATTAATCTAGGTGGTGTGATTCTGAGTGATTATTGTACTGTTCTTTGGGTTTTTCTGAATTTTTAACCTCTCAAAATCATTAAAAGCAATACATGCTCATGATGGAGTTTGTTATACACAAAAGTTAACACTGACTTCATGTCAGGCACTGTGCTACATGCTTTGCATAGATTATCTCATTGAATATTTACTACAGTCCTAGGAGGGAGGTACTCTTAGCATCCCCCATTTTATAGTTGGGGAAACTGAGGCTCAGAGGCCCTCTGGCAGGTCTGCCAGCTCTCACCTCAACTTCCACGCCACGTGGGATTTCAGGAAAGTTCAGAATCTCCCTCTGCTGGATAACCCTGCCACTAAGAGGATGAGGCCTGTGTCCTATGTATTAGTTACCTGTGCTGCATAAAATACCATCCCCAAATGTAGTGGCTTAAAATAACAGTAATCATTTAATATCTCTCACGGTTTCTCTGAGTCAGGAATTTAGAGGTGGCTTGACTGGGCAGTTCTGGCTGAATGACTCCTGAGATTTCAGTAAGATGTTGGAGGGCTGCAGAATTTTGACTGGGGCTGAGGATCCCCTTCCAAGTTGTCTCACTCACATTTCTAACAAGCTGGTGAGGGCTGTGTTGCTGTCTACGTGGGCCCCTCCATGGGGCAACTTGAGCTTCCTCACAGCATGGTGACTGGGATCCAAGCGTGAGCATCCCCGGAGAGCCAGGCAGAAGCTGTATCATCTCTTATGACTTGGTCTTGAAGTCACATAACATCACTTCCACAGTATTCTATTGGCCACGGGGGTCAGGTCTGATTCAGTGTCAGGAAGGACTGTCAGGAACTGTGCAGGGTCTGAGATTTTACCCTACGTACAAGCTAAGAATCTAGCCTGCTCCTGCTTCTTGATTGCTGGCAGAAGACATGAGGCTCCTGGGTCAGACTCAGAGGACAGTTTATTACAACAATAGCAGTAGCCAGAGAATCAGCATTTTTTTTCCACCCAATGCCCAATTCCCACAGATCAACATGAAGAGGGCCAGAAATCACCTGCACACACAGTGGGTTGTATTGTAGGCGAAGACTCTGAGCTGAGGAAACCCAGGGCTTCTGTAACGGGCAGTAGTAGCATGCCTGCCCTTTGCCACAGAGGGAGATACTTCTTCCTCTGTCTGTCTTCCAAGGAAGTTTGCCGCACAAATATCCTTGACAAGAGACCCCAGAACAAACGACAGTCAGTGCCTTGCTCACAAGTCATATAAAATGTGAGAACTCTGTCTTAGTTTGGGCTGCCGTAGCACAGTACCACAGACTGAGAGATATAAACAACAGAAGTTTATTTCTCACAGTTCCAGAGACTAGAAAGTCCATGGTCAAGGTGCTGGCCAATTTGGGTCCTTTTGAGAGTTCTTTTCTTGGCTTGTAGAAGGCCACCTTCTCACTGGGTCCTCACATGGCAGAGAGACAGACAGACAGAGACACAGAGAGAAACAGAATGAGATCTCTTATAAGAGATCTCTATAAGGTCACCAGTCCTATGGGATTAGGGTTCCACGCTTATGACTTTGGTTAACCTTAATCCTTATCTCCCTGTCTCTACATACAGTCACATTGTGGGTTAGGGCTCTAACATTTGAATTTTGGAGGGACACAATTCAGTCCATAGCAAGCTCCAGGAGAACTGGTCCCAACAGGGACTAGCCAAGAAGGTGACCATGAGGGTCATCTCAGAGGCTGGGTACCACAGCCCAGGTTTTGTGGTGGCATCCTCAGATGATCTCTTCCTGAGGCGAAAATGGGGAGTGGAGGCCATAGCCTCTTTGTTATTAATTATAACATCCCTTCACTTAACCCCTTAACCCACTGCCATCCCTCCTCTAAGCCAGGCCCCGAAAGGTGGAAACTGGGGCCCTCCTGTCTCCCTGCCTCACTGCCTTCCTGCCTTTCTCTCTCTGCTCCATCTTTGGGGTAGGATTTCCCCAATGTCACCTCCTCCTTCCCAACTCTAACCACATGGCTAAATTTTTAATTGATAAATAGGAACTACAGGTAGTTGACGATCGTCTAGCTACAAAACCCTATTTTTGAATGTCTGAAGTTGAATGTGCCTTTCTCTTTTTACTTCTATAATGTTCCCAGTTCCCCCCAGGCCAATGGATGTTCCCTGACCAACTATTGCAAAGATCAGAATTTTATTTTTAAAGTACATTAATAATTTTCAAACTATTAAGCCCATTTACACACAGAATTGTTCAGAGGCACAAGTAGAATTATCTAACACATATTGTTGTAAATTTTGCTTTTCATATTAGAAAACATATTAGAGATTCTATATCAGTAATATAGATCTACTTTATTCTTTTTTGATAGTGCTATAGTATTCCAGAGTTGTAGATATACCACAATTTATTCAACCATAATTCTTCTGAAGGGCATTTAAGTTATTTCAAATATTTTTGTACTACTGGCAATGCTGTAGGGAGTAACCTGATCCTTGCATGTATGTGCTAGTAATTTTGTAGGATAAATGTTTACAGTGGAATTGCTGGCAGATAGAATACACATACTTTTCATTTTGATAGATATTACTAAATTGCCCCCTTAATTAATTACAATTAGTGTAAAATTAATTTACATCCCTCTAACAGCATATGAATGTGCTCATTTCCCCACCCCACTCCATCACGGAATATCACCAGTTTTTTAGTTTAGTAAATCTGTTGGGCAAAAAGTGGTTTCCTCACATGTTTTAATTTTCATTGTTACTAATGAGCTCAAGTTTTCTTCATCTATTTACTGACCATTTGTAATATTTCTTTCTGAAATACTTGACCATATATCTAACCCATTTTACTATTGGATTGCTGTTGTTTTCTTATTTGTTTGTGGGAACTCTTTATATATTGTAGATATTACTCTTTGTCTACAATATAAATTACAGATACTTATTCCCAGTCAATTTGTTTGTCTTTTAAATTTCTTTGGTGCCTTTCACTGCATAAAATATTTTATTTTTGTGGAGTTGGATCTGCTTATCATTTTCTTTATAACTCCTGGGTTTCATGGATCTGCTTATCATTTTCTTTAAAACTCCTGGGTTTCATGTCTTTCTTGCACAAACCTTTTATGGAGTAAAAATATTAACCCTTTCAGTAAGAAGGGGTCTTGCTCTCTGAACATTGTCTGATGCTTCACCTGATTTGAGGTCCTGAGACTGCAGCCAAAGGAAGTCACCTTCCCCCAGCCTGGCATGGGGGAGGGGGCATCCCAGAGGGTAGCGATGTTGGCACTGAGGGCCCCCAGTGATGTTAGTTGAACAAAACAAGCTGAACTCCTGGGAGCTGGTCCCTTTGGAAGGGCATGGCTTCTTAAGAAGCCCCAAGGGGGACCCTGGGAGGAGCCACTCGTTGATCCTCAGCTGCCTGGGAGCCTGTAGGAGGAGCCCGTGCCTCACTGTCAGGCCTCCTTCCCATTGTGGCTCTGCCAGCCCACATTCATAGCCACTCACAGTCATTCCCACCCCAAAACACCAAACACGGATGACATACACACGGCCATGCAGAAACACAATAAAAAATGCACACGTGTATACCCACATGGGCCTCCATGCCACTCCCAGCCAGAGGAACTTTTCTGAAATGTAAATCAAATCATTTTCCTCTCTTGCTTAAGATCCTTCAAAGGCTCTCCACACCCCATGCCAGATGAAGTCCCAACTCAGCCTCCTCTTGCACCATCTGGTCCCTGACCCCATTCCCAGCCTCAAGGCTCACCAGCTGGCTCCCTGCCCCATCCCATGCTCCCAGTTCTTTAGGTGTGCCAAGCCCTCTCCTTCCCCTGGGCCTTTGCACGTGCTGTTCTCTCTGCTTAAAAGCCTTTACCCCAATGCTTCATCTACTGACTCCTCCCAAACTAGAGCTTCTCAAACTAACTGTGGGGTGGAACCAAGCTGGGTTTTTTTTTTCCCTTTCCAACCCATGATGGAGAGATGTTTTTGTAGAATACAATAAAATAAGTTACTTTAAAAAACTTAAAAACAAAGTGAGGTATAACCACCTTGGAAAATAGTAGTTTTACATAAAGTCAAATAATCACTTACCATATGACCCAGCAACCCCACTCCTAAATATGTACCCAAGAGAAATGAAAACCTATGTCCACACAAAACCTGTATGATAATATTCACAGTGGTTTTATTTACAATCATTGTAAACTGGAAACAACTCAAATGTCCCTCAATGGTGAATAGATAAAGTATGGTACATCTTACGCACTGGAATACTATTCAGCGATAAAAAGGAAAGAACTATCGATACCCACAGTATGGGTGAATTTCAGATGCATTATGCTAAGTGAAAGAATTCAGACTCAAAAGGCTACATTCTGTATGATTCCATTTATATGACGTTAAAGAAGAACAAAACTATAGTGACAGAAAACAGATCAGTGGTTGCCAGGGGCTGGGTTTTGGGGAGGGGAGGGCACTGATGACAAAGGATCATGAAGGAAATTTTGAGTGACAGAAATGTTCCATATCTTGATTGAGGTGGTAGTTACATGACAGTGTTTGCCAAAATTCATAGAAGGATACATTCAAAAGGGTGTATTTTAGTGTATGTAAGTTATACCTACAATAAATCTGACTTTTAAAAAAATGTAAATACAAACTCCATTTTCTTATTGTGGTAAAATCAACATAATGTAAAATTTATCATTTGAACCCTTTTTGAGTGTACGATTGAGTAGCATTAAGTACTTTTGCATGTACAACCATGTTGCATAACCGTCATCGCCCTCTATCTTCAGAACGTTTTTCATCTTACAAAACTGAAACTCTGTCCCCATTAGACAACAGGTCCCCATTCCCCCTCCCTCCAGCTCCTGGCAATCACCATTCTACTTCTTTCTCTATGAATTTGACTATTCTAGGTACCTCACATCAGTGGAATCAGACAGTATTGTCCTTTTGTGTCTGGCTTGTTTCACTTGGCATAACAATATTGTATCATGTGTCAGGATCTCCTTCCTTTTTAAGGCTGAATAATATTTCATTGTATGTATAGACCACATTTTGTTTACCCATTCATCCGTCAACAGATATTTTTGTTGTTTCTGCCTTTTGGCTACTGTAGATAGTCAGACTGTTACAAACATTGATGTACAAATACAAGCCCCATTTTAAAATGTATCCGATTCAACAGACATAAAATTACTCCGTCCATTTTCTCTCAGTTTCATTATCCATCTCCCTAGTCTGCCTTTTGAGTAGCAAAGCCAGCCTGGTCCCTGGGCTGGCTGGACTCTACCTTTCCTGAGCCCCCAGTCATCCCCCACAATCCCCTGGGTGTGTCACCCCTGCTGGGATGGTCTGTTTGGGATCCAGAGCCTCCTGAGGTAAGACTAGGTCTGAGTCTCCTCTAGCTGCAGCATTGGGGTTGGGGTCAGGCCCAGGCAAAGGGCTCAGAGAAACTGCAGCCAAGTGCAACACTCCTGTGTCTGGGGGCCAATGCAGGAGCAAGGCTTGAACCCGTGTCTATCTGACTTCAGATCCATGCTGTTTGTTGTAAGGTACATGCGGTGACACTGGCCCTGAATTGGAGGCAGCGTTCAAGGCCTGCCCCTCTCTAGCGGTCATGCCCAGGACTCTTCCCGCTTGCGGGGACCTCTGCTCCCTTCCAAGCTCAAGATGGAATCACTCAGTCAAGGAGTACTAGTTGTTGCCCACCTTGTGTTGGCTCCTGAGCTGCGGGCTGGGCTACACAGGTGAGCTGTGGACGATCATGGACGTTAATATGTGTATACACGTGTGCACTACATACATGTTTCCTAGGTATGGGGCTTTGATATGGTGTGAGTTCCAGATAACTCAAATTTTGATTTTTTGAAAGAACAATCATCTCCTTTCAAAGACTAGGGGTCAGGCAAGGTGGTTTTAAGGCATGTTAGGAACATAAATCTCATTCCTAGTGGTTGCCCTGGCACCTGAGCTTCCAGGGGACCATAGAGAGGTTTTGTTTAAAGGTGAAATATAGACACATGTCCACACTGACGTACGTGCTTACACATAAACACACAATACTATATGACTAACCCCAGACTGGCCCATAAATGCATGCTTAGATATACATGTAAACTCACAGACAACCACACATGATGCAAAGGCTAATTGCCAATATTTATTATTTCCAATGAATCAAGCACTGTGTTAAGTACTTTACATATACTGCTACCTAATCCCTTTGCAAAAATCAGTCAGGATGAGCATTATAACTTTCACCCCCATTTTACAGATGAGGAAAACAAGGCTCAGAGAAGTGAAGTGAATTGCTTAAGGTCACAGAGCTTGGAAGTGGTTGAACTGGGATTTGAATCCCAGTGGGTGAAAGTCCGAGGCCAGCATGCACAATCATTAGACTGTTTGCTAACACACAGCTGCATGTGTCACAAACCCATGAGTTCACACACAGATCACAGGTGCTGACACATTGACGCACACTTATAGGCACACACATGCACGTGGACCCCCACATACGGCGTACTTGCATGCAAAGACACACACAGGCACATGAACACTTAGTCGGTTCCCGGTAGGCTCACAGGCACACATTTTAATGTAGGCCACATGCAGCTGCACACGCTGAGTTTACTGACTTGAGTTTGTGCAGAGCTAAGTCCAGACTTAGATCTGGGTCCTCGCATAGATTTCCTCCCTGCCTGCCCCCTCTTGGCAGGTAGGAGCTCGGGGGTTGGGCAGTGCTGCGTTGAGCCCTGCCAGCTGGCAGCCCGATCCTCTGAGGACGCCTCCCACTCCAATCCGCCAGGTAAGCAGAGCCACCCTTGGGGCCAGCTTCACAAAGCGCCACCCCTGGGAGCCTCCCAGGAGAGGCTGAGCTCAGGAAACCTTCCAGGCGGCTGCCACAGTGGCGCACCCCGGCCCCAGCCCACACCTCCTGCTGCTTTCAGCTCCCTCTCCAGCCACAGGTGTGGATTATGGAGGCAATGACCCCCACGTCTCATGCCTCATTTTCCATTCAGCCCCCGAGTCACCCCACGCCCCAGTGCACATGGGGCACAGAGCAGTGATACCTACCCCAGCTAGGAGTCAAGGAAGAGGGGTTTAAGCTGAGGTCTTAACCTGAAGGTGTAACAGGAATTAGCCGGTGAGTCGGAGTGGAGGAGAGCTTTAGCCAGAGGGCAGCATGTGCCAAGTCCCAGAAGTGAGAGAAAATGACACCTCTGGGGACTTGCAATTGATTTGTCATGCCCGAAGGGGAACAAGAAGGATTGCAGAGTGATCAAAAGCCTTGGTTATGGGGTGCTTTGAGTCTTATGAGACTGAACCTTCCCAGGGTGGGTAGGGGTGAGCTCAGAACCACAAAGGCCTTGGGCAGCTGCCAGAGGGGCCACTAATTTAGGCCTCCCTTCTTTGGCCACCAGACCACAGAGCACGGCCACTGATGCTCTCAGACCCAGAGCACTGACTCACTGTCCTGGGGCCACTTGGCAGCCCAGGGCTTGCCCAGCCAACCCGGTGGCCATGTCTCACCCTCATGAGCCAGGCCAGTGACACTTCTGGGTGGATATTACTCTTCCCACTTTACAAGTGAGGAAACTGAGTCTTGCAGAGGCATCGTTTTAAAGCAAGAGATTGATCTGTCTAGAGCTGGCCATGAGGAGAAAGATCCCTCTGGGCGTGGCCTGGAAGGACTGTGCTTTCATCTGGGAGGGGCGGGAGAGAATTAGTGGGGCTGGGAGGCCTGGGAACAGAGACTCAACGACTGAGGCTGGATTCCCTTGGATGGGAGTGGGTCTCTGGTCTTTGGAATGACCTCTAAGGCACTCCTTTGCTTTACTTCATGCCACTCCCAGCTTTAGCCCCCTCCCTGAGAGTCCGGAGACCACCCCCCCCCACTGCCGTATAGACGGCCCCAAATAAATCTTTTTAAGAATCCTAGAGAATGCCATTAATTTGTATGGTTCCCAAGTAATTTCCCTGTGAAGTAGGTTTATGGCTGCAGCTGTGGTGACTCCACCCCTAACGAGAGAGACCCTAAATCCCTCTCCGCCCAGCCTCCAGCTCAAGCTTTCTCCTGAGCCCTAGGTCCTGGGCCCTCAGGGGATCAATGTCCCCTGGCCATGAGAGAGTAAGTGCAGAATTAGGAGTTACACAGGCCAGAGTTTTCATCCTGATTCTGCCCCAGAATCAGCTCTGTGACTTCAACAGGTCCCTTCCCCTCTCTGGACCCCAATTTCATCAACTGTAAGAATCGGGATGATTGTAACTATTTCATGGTAGTTTATTGCAGGATTGTGGTGATGATTTAATGATAAAATGTATAGAAATGGCCAAGCACCATGCCTGGCTCTTAGTAAAGATTTTTAAAAGGGATGGTGATTTTTAGGGGGCTCCATATTTTCTGTGTAAAAGAATGTAAATTCTGTAGCTCAGAATTCAAATCTCTTCTAAATCAGACCTCAGCCCAGCCCTTCAGACTTATCTTTCCCACAGAAAGCAGTAGGGCTCAGCAGTGGGGCTCAGGGAGCAGGAGGTTCTAGATGTCCACTGGGCAGCACCCCTTGGGGGAGAGGGGCTGAGACTGCTAAGGCAGCCTTATAACCTCTGCTAGTCTGAAAGGGCTCTGAGATGGGGGATCTGAGCCTGTGGGTGGAGATCTCTGTGCCTCCATTTCAGGTGGCCTGCAGGACACCTCTTCCCCTTTATCAGCTAGGGCTGCCATTATCTCCCTCTGATCAAAGTTTTGGCCATGGTTGGAAGACAGGTGTGTGGCTCAGAGTGAATAAGACACTCCATTTCCCAGGGGCCCTGCTCCCAGTACTAAAAGACTCACAAATCAGGCCCTCACCAGCCTGAGCCCAAGATCATCTATGTTTGATGATTGCCCTAGAGAGATCCAAGGTGGACTCCCCACTCTGGTGAGAATGGAGAGTGGGAGGTCTTTAGTATCTGTGGAGGCAACAGGGAAGAGGGGCTAGAGCAATAGCCAGATACTTGTAGATTCAGATCCCAGCTCTATTATTTGTCGTGTGCATGTGGACAAGATGCTCTCTGTCACTGATCTTCAATATTTGCATTCGTAAAGTGGGAGAAATGACATCTACATTGCAGACCCATTGGGCATATTATTTACTTACTTATTTATTTATTATTTTTTAATTTTTGGCTGCATTGTGTCTTCGTTGCTGTGCGTGGCTTTCTCTAGTTGTGGCGAGCAGGGGCTATTCTTCGTTGAGGTGCGCAGGCTTCTCATTGCGGTGGCTTCTCTTGTTGCGGAGCACAGGCGCTAGGCTCGCGGGCTTCAGTAGTTGTGGCTCACGGGCTCTAGAGAGCAGGCTCAGTAGTTGTGGCTCACGGGCCTAGTTGCTCTGCAGCATGTGGGATCTTCCCGGACCAGGTCTCGAACCCGTGTCCCCTGCATTGGCAGACGGATTCCCAACCACTGCACCACAAGGGAAGCCCCCATTGGGCATATTAAATGAGATGACATATGTACAGCATTGGAATAGTGCCTGGCACATAGCCGACTTGATAAATGTCCTCTTCTCCCAGCTGTTAGCACTAGTACCCAGGACAGCTCCCCATCCTTGCCCTCTTGGCTGCTGTCCACGGTGCTGATGAAAGATTACAGTCTCTTCCGTTCTCTACCCCTCGCTCCTCGTCCACTGACCTGTGTGACATTCTCACAGGTCTTAGAGATCAAGGATAGTGCTTTCACAATTTTCTCTCAAACCATTATCACCAGGCTTAAAACACAGTTGTAGAATGAAAGCTGTCATTCCCACGGTGGGCAGATGTGTGTCTTTTTCCTCCTGTACATTCCATTGAATGTCCATTGTGTTGGGTCCAAGAGCTCCAGCTTAATAAGTAGAATTATAATAAAAACAAGAACAAAGCACAATAATGGTTGTTGACCACGGATTGTTAACCAAGACTTCTCATTACTCCAATCTCATAAACCACTGTCCAGAAATCCAGACATTTTCAACAGCACCTAATAATTCTTGCCTGCTCTCTTCCTTTCCAGTCCTGATAATCTGTAGAAAGAAAGCACCAAGGCTCCCAAATCTCTATTACTACCCATTTCTCCATTCAGGGGCGTGGTCAAAGCCATGATGATTCTCAGCACATCTTCCAGCAGGACGAGTCAGATACAGACAAAGCAAGAAAAGAGCACGGGATTTGGAGTAAGCCAGATCTGGGTTCGAGTCCTAGCTCTGTTACTCACTAGCTCCCTGACTTGGTAACTTCTCTGAGCCTCAGTTGTCTTTTCTTTTCTTTTCTCTTTCTTTCTTTTTTTTTTTTTTTTTGAGCCTCAATTTTCTTATCTATAAAGTGAAGTTAGTAACTGCACCTCCTCCATAGGGTTATTGGGAGGATCAAAGGAGATGTTGCTCCTAAAGTGTTTAGTAGTATCTCAATAAATGCTCCATTAATTGGTAACTATAATTACTTCAGGTATCTGACTCTGAGGCTCAAAGAGGAGACACCAATCACCATGTGTCCCTTCCAGTGAAGTCAGCTTTAGACTCCTTAATGTTGGAGGCTGTCCTGGGGGCTTGGCTTTCCTCGCACTCCCATGGGCTGTTGTACCTCCCAGAGTACCAGTTTACTCCTCTTTCTTTCCCTGTTCAGTATAACACCCCCACCTCCCCACACACACATACTACCTGTCTTGTCAATTTTTATTTTGTACAAGTCCACCTCTTCTGAATCTCATACAGAGTTTGGTTAATATCTATTGGAGACAGACAGGCAAACTTGGGTTTGAATCCTGGCTCAGCACATGCTAGATGTGGCACTTTAGACAAGTCACTTAGCCTCTCTAGCCTCAGTTTCCTCATCTGTAAAATGGTGATGATAATATCTCTTTCCTCATGAGATTCTTACAAGGAGCAAAGGAGAAAATGCATTAAAGTTCTTAGCACAGATGCACATGGCAAGTGCCAAATACCTATTAGCCATTACTGTCGTTCTTCTTGGTTTCCTGATTTTTGTTTCCATCATTCTTTTCAAGGTATGCTCTGCTTTCTCCCTGACAAGTTGGAGAGTAGAGAGTCTTACCTCAAGCTCTTTGGAAGCAGAGTGAACACCTGTATTTGGAGCCCATCTTGTGTCATCTCTTCAGGAAAGACATGCATGGGGCACAGCCTGAGTCCTCTGGGACTTACTTAGTGTTGGGATCCTAAGTGGAATACTCAGCCTTTGTGGTTGTCTTTGTTATGTTGTGTGTGTATGCGTGCACACGTCAGATTGTGTGTATGCATATCTGTGAGTGTAGGAATAGGTGTGTCAAGTGATTGTGTGTGACTTTTATGGAAGTGTACATGTAATAGGGTATGGAAGAACATGTGCAAATGAGAAATGGTTGTGTGTGTAAGGTTACGTGTATGTGTGTGATGGGGGTGCAGCTGTTGGATGTAATGCCAGCTCTTCAGCCATCTGCAGGCTTGAGGGGTCCTGGGCAATTCACAAGGTTGCCGGTTGCCAGCACCTGCCATTCTGAGCACCAACCCAAGCCTGTCGTTTTGGAGTAGCACGCTTCAGTGACTCACAATCCTGCTTACTCGGAATTTTTCATCATCCGACCTAAGTGGGGTATCATGAAAATATTTGCCAAACACACCAATGGTATACTGGGAGCTTTTTTAAGAAATTTTTCCAGTGCTTTAAAAATCACTCAGTTTGTACCCTCTTGTTTATAGTGAATGCTTAATTACCCATGATTCTTATCTGTTCATTAAAGCAATGTTCCTAAGGGACATTGTCTTGACAATACAGGGTTAGTCATTAATTCGCATTAATTTGAAAGTAATAAAAATTTTGCAGTGTCCCATAATTCAGACTTATCACTAATTCACAAACACCTTCCCCCCAATTATTCCAAATCAGGAAAGTTCTATTCTTTAACAGCAGTATATACAATACTCAAGGGAAATAATTTCTATGTCACCATTTAGAATTCAATAACATAAGATCTTCATCTGAATAGAGCTGAATTCTTTTAAGGCACTTAGCCACCTATTGTTTTCTCTGATTCTCATAACAGGTCGGGGTGATTAAGCCTGTTTGTCAGAGGGAAACGGATGCTCACGGTGGTGAAGTGAGCTGCAAACCAGCCTCACGAAGTCAGTTAGTGAAGAAAGTCAGAATTAAATCCAAGGAGTCTCAGTGGACTCAGTTTCTCAAAACACAGTGAGTTGACCCCCCCAAAATTCAGAAGGAACTCTCACCCTTGACTGTGGGAGCGGGAAAGATGTAGCTCTCAGCAGTTTGTCATTTCATCTGCCCCAGGGCGTTGTTTCAGGAAATAGTAAGAAGCAGAAATTTTAGCAACAGGAAGAAATTCCTCAAAAACCTGTTTCTCTGTGCCTCCTTCCATTTTTTCTGCCTGTGCTCAGCCATCTCCTAAATACCTACTGTGTGCTGGCCTTGTGCTAAGGTCAAAGGCAGGCTCCCAAGTGGGTCTGTCAGCTGGACTCAAGGACCTCACAGTCTAATGAGGGGAGGTGGAGACATAAAAAACAGTTACTCCAACCTAGCATGCCCTGGGGGAACAGGGCAGGCAGTTCAAGGGATCGCAGAATAGGGTGGCAGATGCCACCCTTCGGGGTGTGGAGTCAGGGAAGGGGAGGGATAGGGAGTTGAGTTAGCCAGGCCAAGCGTCAGGGGCTGAACTGTGTTTCCCAGGAATTCATATTGAAATCCTCAGCCCCACTACCTCACAATGTGACTGTATTTGGAGACAGGGCCTTTGAAGAGGTAATGAAGGTAAAATGAGGTCCTATGGATGGACCCTAATCCAATATGACTGGTGTCCTTATAAGAAGAGGAAATTAGGACACAGACATGTACAGAGGGAAGACAATGTGAAGACACAGGGAGAAGATAGCTGTTCACAAGCCAAGGAGGGAGACCTGGAACAGTTCCTTCCCTTAACCCTGCCAACACTTGATCTTGGACTTCTAACTGCCAGAACCACGAGATGGTTCTCTCCCGATTGCCTCATGCTATCAGTGAGCCAGGAAAGCAAGACAGTGAGCTGAGCGTGAGGAAGGGGGAAGGGCGTTAGAGATTTGAGGAGAAAGAGAGAGATGTATGCCAGTCATCTTGGAGTCATGGAAAAGTCATGTCGACCAGGAAACTCTCTGGCTTGCACAGCAGTGCTGGGACCCCACTCCCTAGCCTCATGCCCCTGGGCAATTCGCTTGGCCACTTTGAGCCTCACTTTACACATCTGTAAAATTGGCGTTCTGATTCCAAGGTTATCGGAAGCATGAAGTGAGGTCAGGCACATAAAGCATCTTGCCAGAGAAGGGGGCAATGTACTGGCTGAATGGGCTGTGTTCTGGATCTTGGGTTTGCAAAGGAAGGCAAAGCTGAGGACATCTCTTGCTTTTGGCCATTCGAGGAGGGTGCCTGACGCCCCTCCCCCAGCCAACCTCCTCCATGGATTGGGATGGATGCAGTCCAGCTTCAGGCTCAGAACATATTACCCCAACTTCCCCCGATCTACATATTTATCACAATACTGCAACTGCATAATTTAAAGTGGGTGTTAAAAAATATTCCAATGTGTTATGTGATTTTTGCATTCCTGGGTGAAGAAAAATTGCTGCAAGAAGGTGGTTAATTATTTCAAAAGGCAAATTCCATGAAATAAAATAAAAATAGACTCCCTGTCCAGAGGGAAAGTGAGAAACAAAGGGGGAGACATGAGGAATGGTCCTCTCTAAATAGAATGTGGATGTTTCAAGTAGTGAGTGAGTACATGGGACGGAGGCAGACTCTGGGCACCTGTCACGTGGCCAGGAGAGAAGAGGACAGTGGGCAGAGACGGTGCCAGCAGGGAGAACAGTGAGGAAGCTGTGATTGCCTGGGGCATGGTGGCGCCCTCGACAAGGGAGAAGCGTGGTGGTGGAGTGAAGTGGTTGAGTCTGGCAAGCGTTGTGTTGACAAGCATTGGTGAAACTCGAGACATGGAGGTGAGGGAAGAGGTAAAGTGGACTTTTTATTTCAGGGAAGGGTGGACGGTGGTGCCTTTGCTGGAGGTCTGGATGAAGTCCAGTAAAGAACCACATTCTTCCCCGTCTGAGTTCTGATCAAATTAAGAAATAAGGCCAAGGCTGATGAAGGCCAGCTGTCACCTTAGTTCCTGACAAAAGCATATTTGTGGGTGAGAGCCAAACAGACCTGCAAGCCGAGCCTCAGAATAAGGTCCATGTACCCCTGGGAAGTGCTGAACTGGGGAGCCCGCCCAGGAAGCTCTGAGGGCATAGAGGAGCAGAAGTCCTGCCCGCTGTGGGCAGCTTGCTCCCAGGGATAAAAGGGAAGCACTGAGCCCAGTTGATTTTTCCCAAACTCATCAATCAGAAAAGTTACTCTGCCTGCTCTGGGGCAGGAGGGTGAAGGGAGCAAGGGAGCCGAGAGTTACACTCACTAAGGCACAAGGAAGGCGGCGCCTGGCATTACCCCAGAACACCTTGCACACAAATGGGGCAGCCAGAGAGACAAGCGGGCTTTGGGGAGGACAATGGATTCAGTGCTGGCTGCGGGGGATCCAGGTGCTATGCGACTGGTGGGTGGAGAAGTTTGCCTTGCCGTAGGGTACAGGAGTCCCAGGGTTGAAGCTTCCCTCTCACTTGCTTCTAAATGATTTCTTGAGCAAAAGAGGAAGAAGCGGGAATTCCCTGGTGGTCCAGTGGTTAGGACTCGGGCTTTCATTGAAAAACAAAAAAAAAAGGAAGAAGAAGAAGCGGCTTTAGGAAAAGTGGCAGGAACTTTGCATAAAGCCTCGTCTCCTCTCTCCGTCACTGCACTGAGGTCGGCTGTGTGTCGCTAACCCACCGGCTCGCTGCTTCTGATTCTTTTCTGCCCACTTCTCCCAGTCCAGAGGAGTCTCCGGAGGTCTGTTGAATGAATGGATCATGGCTGGAGAGGAAGAGGCAAGCCCTTCTCTCTACGGCAGCATGAAATTTCCTTCTGGAAACGGCTGAGTCTGTCACTGAACACAGAGCTGCTTGCCCCCCACTGCAGGTAGGGGTGTGGGTTCATGTCTCACTTTCTTCTCCAACTCAGACATGGCCTCAGCCAGGTGAGTTAGATCAGCATTGTTGTGTGACGGGTGGCAAGTCCTGTGTCCTGATGCAATGAGATGGCAGAAATTGCTTTTATGGAAGGTGGCAGTAGCTGTGAGCTGGCTGGCCTGGGAGGGTGCAGAAACCCTTCTTGGGGAACTCTGCTCCTTTATTAAGGAGGCACGCCCGTGAGCCCATTTGGTCAGGCAAGGCCTCTGGTCAGGGCCCAGGGGGAGGAGGTCAGACAGTGAAGGGTCAAACGGCTCTGCCTGGAAAGGAGTTCAGAACTGCTCAGGGGCACTGAGAAGGAGGGGCTGGGGAAGAGAAGAGTCTAGAGGGGGCCCCCACTGTGATGGGGGGAGATGGCATAGGTGGGAGGTGGGAGGGTTTGATGCCTGCCAGCAGGGACCACCTGACTTCCATGCAAAATTGCTTCCTCTGCACGCAACAACTTTGCATGGGTCACTCTTTGGGGAATGAAGGAAGAGAGCTGGCAGCGCCAGGGCGCCTTGCTGTGCCCAGCAGCCTGGGAGCCATGGCCCAAGAGGGAGCTGGGCATGAAAACATGGAGCCATTGGAGAAACAGGCTGCAGTGTGGGCTTGAGACAAGCCCCACCCCCAAATAGAGTGAAGGAAAGTGACAAGGTGACCGTGAGGGGGCAGAGGCAGGAGGGGGGGACTAGGTCCTGCTCTTCAAGGAGTCGGGGTGTTCGTTTTGTCTAGATACTAAGGTTAAAGGTGACTCCAGGGTCCTGAAGGCCTCGGAGGCCCACGGACAGCACTAATAATGAGTTACATGCCTGACAGTTTAGGGTCACTGCTATGATGACATCGCTTCCGCTCACTGGCTTTCTGTCACGACTTCTTGAGTGTGAGGGAAAGGGTGGGCCTATCAGCCTGTGCCTGCAAGTGCCAGGGTGTGAGCGGGTGGCTCATGTGAATGTCACATGTCATGTTTGTGACGGTGGAGAAAATGTCGTGTCTCACTGGCGTGGACGTAGACAAGGGACCGGATTGGTGGTGGACGGTGGGCGGGTTTGGCCATCTCGGGGGCTGTGCGGGACACCGCCTCCTCCAGCCCCTGCAGCCGGGCGGTGGTGAGAACGCCAAGAGCTCGCCGGCCCCAGCGCAGGCCCGCAAAGAGGCCAACACAGCCCCGCCCTGAGTGAGTGGGCTGGGGGTGCAGATCTGTAGGGACTGTGTCTGGTCTGTGTTAAGAATTGTAAGAGGTGAGCCCGTGAGGGGTTTTGAGGTTGGGCTCATGCTTTACCATGCTTGAGGTTAGTGCAAGTGGCTGTGTGAGGGGGGATGTGGTGTATTCGCGTTTGAGGAGGAATGTATGTAGGTGGTGGATACACCTGTGTGCTTGTGGGGTCCACATTTGCATGTGATCATGTGTGTGTGCGTGTGAGCATTGGTTGGGAAGGCAGACGAGTATTTGGGCGTTTTCGTCAAATGTCTGTGAATATCTGTAAGTGGGAGCGTGTGTGGTGTAATTGGAGGGGCAGGCGTGTTCACAGCTGTGTGTGTGTGTGCGTGCATGTCAGTGCACGGGACCACGCATTTCTCACTGTGAGCCCTCTGTGCCTTAGTCTCCTGGTGGGTGAAATGGGGGTGGTGAGCACGCTCCTCCCGGTTTGTTGCAAGGACCTGATGAGATCGTGTGTACAGAGACTTGGCAGGGTGTCTGGCACGCGGTGGGGCTCCACCAGCACTTGCTACTGTTATTGCAAGTGTGGTTTGCTTATGCGGATTAGCATCTGCATGTGTGAGTGGGTGTGTGGATGTGAAGGGGTGGAGGTGCCCAGGTCTCAGGTGCGTGATTCCTGGCACAGGGAAATGGAAGACAGATGGATGGGAGACCCGAGGCCTGGGTGAGGCGCTAGCTAAAGCCCAAGAGGCCTGACCCAGGCTCAGCTAGTGTCCCAAAGGCACTGAGCCCTTTCCCGCTGCCTCCTGGGAGGACCGAGGGCCTGGCCAGACAAGGGGTCAAGGGGCCACCCTGCCCTCCTGCCTCTGTACCTACCCAAAGATCTGACAGGAGGTAGTGGCTGGGACAGACCAGCCAAGGGACCAATCCCTTCCCTTGCAAACTGACAGCTGTGGCTCAATTAAAATCAACAGTTCACAGGTGTTCCTGGTAATGACTCATGCACAGAAAGCTCCACTCCCTTTAGGGCTCTTCTAAAAAATTTTAGAGCTCTTTAAATTTTATTCACCCCCAACATCAAACCCAGGGAGGAAGTAATAAAAGAGGCTGGGGGAGGGGCACTGCACACACGTGTGTGCACGCACATGTTTGCTCACTCATAGACACATACATGTACTAGCACACACAGGCACACCCCTTTGCCACTCCCACACACACGGACCCAAACATCCACACACCGAGATGCACACTCAAACACACAAACACACTTTCCAACACATGCCATCCAAATCCACACCCAAGCTCACAAAGCCCCTGAGTGACCCACACCTCAAACACACTCACCTGTATTGGTGTTCTCTTGCTATATAACAAATGCCCACAAACAGTTGCCTAAAACAATGCATATTTATTATCTCACAGTTTCTGTGAGTTGGGAGTCTGGCATGGCCTAACTCCAGGTCTCAGAAGGCAGCAGACAAGGTGGCTGCTGGGCTGCATTCTCATCTGGAGGCTCAAGTGGGTGGAAATCCCTCTCCAAACTCATTCAGGTTGTTGGCAGAATGTATTTCTTTGCGGCCTATGATAGAGGGCCCCAGCTGTTTGCTGTCTGTTGGCTGAAAGCTGCCTGCAGCTCCTTGTCTCATGGGCTCCCTCAACGTGTCCACTTACCTCATCCAGCCAGCACAGGTTTGTGTTAGCAAGATGGAGCAGTGTGTGTGTGGTGGGTATTATGTGTATGTACCTAATCATAGGAGTGACATCCCATTACTTTTGCCATGTTCCATGTGCCATGTGCCAAACATGTGCCATGTTTGGTTAGGAGAAAGTCAGAAGTCCCACTTCACTTGCTCTCGTACACTTATCCACCCTGGATGCACACACTCAGAGATCACACACCACATAAGACCATCCACCAACCCCTTTACCAACCCTGTACATGCACACAGCCGTATCCAGGCCACCTTGGAAGGTCTCACATAGGCTGGTCAGACAGATGAGCACTTGACACTAAAACCACCCTGGTAGCCAGACACCCTCAGAAACAAGAAGCAAACCCACTGCCCAGCACCTGCTCCCCATGTCACTGCCTCTTGTGGCCTTTTCTGGTTTCCTGGTTCCTGGTCCCACCTCTTCTCCACCCTCTGTTCATACTCCCAGCAACTGCACAGGCCTGATCCCTTGACTCCACCCCCAGATGGACATCCGCCACCCCTCCCCCCAGCCTTGGTCTTGTCACAGCCTAGACCCCACCCAGTGTGACTGGCAGTTCCTTTTTAAGTAAAATCCATGACACTTTTTAAAGTCCCAGCACTTGCACCATCCCTTCCAGCTTCATGTCAGCACAGATCCATTTTTTGGGTGTCTTTGATAAGTCTATTCAATTGTCTGAAAACGTTGGTTAACAATGTAGAGCCCTATAGCACATCACTAGAGACCTCTCCGAAGGCTGATACTGTGGGAGGAGATGACAGAGATTTTGCAGCCACAGGAACCTGGGCATCCTTGGGTGAATCACTTCTCTCTGAGCCTCAGTCCCCTTGTTTATAAAATGTGAATAAGAATTTTTCCTAATCAGTATCAATTAAAGCTAAACCTACACCTACCCCATATCCAGCAACTCCACTTCTAAGTATCTCCCACAGAAATGCATACACGTTTCCATCAAAGCACAATTATAGAATGTCCACAGCACAGCTATTCATAACAGCCCAAACTGGAAACTACACAAACGTCCATCAGAATAGAATGGATTCCCTCTCTCTCCCCTTTTTCTCCTTCTCTTTCTTTTTCTCGATATACACACACACATACATACTTTTTTTCTGAACTAACACAAGGACATTCTCTTTCATACCTTTTTCTTACTCAAAAAAATTTAATCCCAATTGAACATGGACTGTAGACTAGAAGGGAAAAAAAGACTAGAATGGATACACACATTGTGGTGTAGTCACACAATACAGCAATGGAAAAGAACCGTCTAGAATTGCAGGCACCAGCGTGTATGAATCTCGCAATATCAAGTGAAAGAAGCCTGACACAAAAGTGAACGTACTTTGTGATTCCATTTATAGGAAGTTCAAAAAGAAGCAGAACCGATCTAGGGTATTAGAAGTCAGGGTAGTGACTCCCCTTGGGGGAGACAGTGACAGGAAAGGGGACAAAACGGGGGCGGATCGCATGGGTGTGTGCAATTTGTGAGAAGCCGCTGAGCTGTACACTTAATATTTGTGCAGTTTTCTGTATGGATGTGTTACAGCAACAAAAACTCTAAAATAACAAAAGACTGACGCTGGATGCCTGATGCGCGCCTGGTTCATAAGAGCCACTCCCGTTAGGATGAGCTCTTCCTTCTCTCTGAGAACATTCTCCTTCATGAGGGGGCAGGGAAAAAACCAGAATGTTCTGTTTTCCGTTAGCATTATACTCGCACCCGGTAGTGCGTCTCTACCTCGTGTCTCTCTCCCCAGACCCAACCCTGAACCTAAACCCTTTGGTTCTGTTCTAAACATTTTTCACAAGCTTTGACTTTTCCCCCCAGCCTTCAGACCTTCAAACCCTCGTTCCTACCCTGTCGTGCTCCTCCGGATCCTTCTTAATTACTCTCCTCCTACCGTCCTGGCTGGGCTGGGGAGCGCGCCCGGGGTGTTCGCGCTGATGTCTCTGGCTGCCCCTCGCCTCCTCGCCCGGCCCTCACAGTCGGAGTGCCAGCATTTCCTCTCTGCCATCTCATTCTGCGACTTCATAATCAGCCTCGGCTTTCCTGTGAATTCTTTGACATCCACTCTCCAAGGGAAGAGAAAGCCCAGGGAGCAGTCTGATCCAGGCGCTGCTGGAATGCTGGCACAGCTGGGGACACCGGGCATCCTATTTGTGTGAGGACTCACCAGGCCTCCAGGGATACAACCCAGTAATGACTTCAGAACTGACAGGTGGGCCCTGGTAAACCAGGACTCACACTTGTGAATTAAAAACCGATTTTAATCTGTGCATCTCGGAGGCTGTCTGGGTCTCACTCTGTGGAACAAGAGATTTGTGGTCCTTGGTCTCTGGGGCTGGGTGACAGTGGCAATGAGAGGGAGCTAGGATCAACTGATATGGAACAGGAGTCAGAAAACTTTCTCTGTAACGAGCAGATAGTAAATATCTGGGGCTTTGCAGGCAAAACAATCTGTAAATGAATGAGTGGGGTTGTGTTCAAATAAAACTGTATTGGACTTCCCTGGTGATGCAGTGGTTAAGAATCCGCCTGCCAATGCAGAGGACACGGGTTCGACCCCTGGTCCGGGAAGATCCCACGTGCCAAGGAGCAACTAAGCCCGTGCACCACAACTACTGAGCCTGTGCTCTAGAGCCCGTGCTCCGCAACAAGAGAAGCCAACACAATGAGAAGCCCGCACACCTCAACAAAGACCCAATGCAGCCAAAAATGAATACAAATAAATAAATAAATTTTTAAAAAGAAAAAAAAATCTAGCAGTAACAAAAAAAACAACAAAAAAACCCAACTGTATTTACAAGAGTAGTTTTCCAGCTCTTGATACAGAAGATATGCAGCCTTTGAGAACTTCCTTGAGCCTCTTGGCTGTGAAAATGTCAGGCCCATATTCCCTTCGCAAGATTAACAAGATCATACCAACTGCTTTCTCCTTGTACTGAGGATTAATCTCAGATCTCCTCTTCTCTTTAACCACCCTGGGAAGGGATTCAGGTGGATTCCAAGTGTGAAATATTGGCCTTCACCAGGGTTCAGACCCATCACCCACCACAGGAATGACTCCCAAACAATGAATGGGCCCTAAGTCACCGAGACCACAGACAGGATTCAACCTGACTCCCTGTCACTCACTCCCCAGTGATTTCCTGCATCCCACACCTCTTCTTCCTGCTTTGTTACCCTTAATGCAGGTCCTCATCACTTCTGTTCTGAAAAACTGTAGTGGCCTCCACTGGTCCCTATCTACTCCTTCTTCTAATACATACCTATGAGAATAATCTTTCCTCATTCAGACGGTGCTATGCCTCCAAAACCTTCCATGGTTTCCCATGGCCTATTTACAAAGCCCACATTCCTTAGTTTAGTCTAGTGGACACTTATTATTTGGCTGCCCAGCCTCTTCCCATTTCGGACACCCCTGTCCTCTTTTGGAAACTTCCCCTTAATCTCACGTTCCCAACACACATGCGCATTTCATCCAGAGGATTACAGCATAAGCAACTATATTAGGCAGCATGACCCCGCCCTGAGCCACAGTTGATTGGTCCAGTGGTGGGCACGTGACTCAAGCTGGATCAATCAGAGGCCGTCCCTGGAATTTGGGCCCTGAAATTGACGAGAGGTCAGGCTCTTTGGATGGCTGAACCTTAGGACGCATAAACTTAAGAGGCCTTGTTGGCCATGCCCTGCCATGAGGACCCAGGAGAAGGAAAAGTCAGGTGTCAGAGAGAGCAGACAGAGAAGCACAGAGAGAAGTGGGGCATGAGACAGAGCTCATTTCCTGGGCTGGCTACTAGGGGCTTCAGGCCCTGGTTCTGTCTGCACCCAACCCTTGCCCTCAGGGAGCCAGCCAGGTCCTCCAACTCACCTTCACTTGGACTTGAGTCTCCCAGAGGTGCCTTCTGTTGCTAGCAGCCAAAAGTGAGATTCCAAATATGTCACAGTTGGACCATGTGGCCCTGACAATCAGTGACATTGGCCCTGGAGAAGGGTCTCAAAGATCACCTGGTATTCAAGACATTAACCCTTCAGTTGCTTGAGGATGGAAAGATCCAGCAGTTCCAGGGAGAGCCAGGGTGGCCTGGTGTCAGAGGAGGCAGTGGTTGCTGTCCAGGGATTTGGGCCAGCAACTATTTACCAACCAAAGAGAAGTGTTACAGTATCTGAAGAAAATGCCAGCAGAACAAACCAAACCAATACAGCCAGACCCTTCACACTCAGACTCCCCCTATCTTAGTCAGCCTGAGTGGTCATGACAAAAGACCGTAAACTGGGTGGCTCAAACAACAGAAATTATTTTTTCACTGTTCCGGAGGCTGGGAAGCCCAAGATCAAGGTGCCAGTTGATTTGGTCCCTCGCGAGAGTTCTCTTCCTGGCTTACAGATGGCCTTCTCACTGTGGCCTCATATAGCCAGGGAAGGGGAGGCGGGGAGGAGGGGAGGGGAGGGAGAGGGAGAGGGAGAGGGAGAGAGAGAGCCCTCTGGTGTCTCTTCTTATAAAGACACTAATCCCGTTATGAGAGCCCCACCCTCATGACCTCATCTAACCTCAATTACCACCCAAAGGCCCCACCTCCAAATACATTGGGGGTAGGAATTTCAACATATGAATATTGGGAGACACAAATATTCAGTCCATAACAGCACCCTACCTTGAACATTCACTCAACAAACATTTATTGAGTGCCAGGTGCTGGGAATCAGTAGTTGGGCCCTGCCCTCTTACTCCTTATTGTAGCTCTGCTGGTCTGGTCACCATTCTGTCAGCATGCCCCACAGCAGTCCCTTTCCTTTCTTCCCTGACCTCGTACCAGCCTCCAAAACTCCTCCTCCTCTCAGAAGACCTCTCAGAACCTCCCTCTGCCCCTTTTATTCCCATCACTCTTCATACTCCTCTCCCCAAATCTATTGGAATTCACTTTATATTCATGTCCTCTGGGTGTCTGTCTCTCACCACCCCTCACCCTAAACACACACAGGTCGAGAGCTTTCAGCGGATGGGGATGAGGTCAGGGTTACCTTCACCTCTCAGAGCAGCAGCTAGCCCTGAGCTGTGCGCATAGCGGGGCTTTGATTGCCCTCCTCATTGATTGCTGGTAATCCAGTTGTATTCTGCAGAGATGCTTTGCTGATGGGGTTTGGTGAGAAGCTGGAGCCAGTGGGATGATTGATAATTCTACAAGGCAAAGCTGACTGCTCTCTCCCCACCTTAAGCTTTTCACTGCTTCCCCCATCCATTCCTTTTGGATAAAGGTCAAGCCATTTAACCTTAAGGGTCAGTAAGCTGCTTCCTGATCTGGGCCCTGTTTACAGACCCAGCTTCACCTGGAAATTCCAGTCACCCTGAACCACTAGCCCTTGCTCCCCTCTCTTGCCTCTGACCCTTTGCACACGCTATTCTGTCTGCCTGCATCAGTCTCCCCAGCAACCCTCCTCTTTCTTCTGGCTAACACGTAGCTTGCTCCAGGAAGTCATTCCTGATGCCCTCCCACCCCCACTCCCAGAGACTGATCTGATGGTCCCCTATGCACTCCCACAGGGCCCTGTACTTCTCTTGTTGTAACCTTTATCATGGTCATCGCCTACTTAATTGTCTGTACTCCTCGTAAGATCTATGTAGGCAGTAACTACCTCTGCCCAGCCTAACTTGGTACCCACAGGACCTGACAGTGCCTAAGCCTTGCTATTCAAGCGTGGCAGCATCTGCATCACCCGTGCACTTGTTGGAAATGCGGCTCTTACTGGCCCTGCCCCAGTCCCCCAACCTACTCTACCACAATCCGTATTTTAACAAATCCCAGGGAACTTGTGTGCACATGAAAGTTTGGGAAGCACTTATCTAGGTCAGTGATTCTCAAAAACACTGGGGAATTTAAAAAGCTGATGCCAGGGTCCCCTTGCCCTGAGATTCTGACATCCTTGATCTGAGGGGGGCCTTGCACGTCTGGCCTGTTTAAAGCTCTTCACGCGATCTAATATAGAGCAGGGCTTAAGAATCCCTGATCTGCTCAGTAAACACCCCTGAATGAATGAACTAACATCTAATGAGCATTTCATAGACTCCTCACAACAACCCTGTGGGTAGGAAATAATACTGTCCCCATTTCATAGATGAGGAAGGTAAGGCTCAGGCAGGGGGGAAGAATTGCCAAAAGTAGTGGCAGAGTCCAAAGCCCATGATCTTTGCCCTCCTCTGAGCTGCCTTCCAGGACAAGGACGAGGATAGTCCTCAGGAAGGAGACTCAGTTCCATCCTGCCTGTTCTCCCCGCACAGGCAGCAGCCCCTGTAGGCACATGGGAAAACAAGCCCCTGGGGGCACCAGGAGGCAAAAACACACATAAATAAAACTTGAACCTCAGTGCCCGCCGTGAAGATGAGGCATATATTTATAAAAACCACCAGAGCCACTGTTCCTCGGTTTCGTGTTTCATTTACGGCGAACACAAATAGCTTCAGCACGAATATCTGGGATCAAAACAGAGCTGCAGGTTCCGGAGCATCTGTGCTATAGGAGGTGCAGTATGCACTGAGATAATTTTAGCCAAATGTGTTATAAACAAGATCTGCAGAACCGCGCGGCGGGCTGAGTTTTGAAAACTTAGGATTCTAAATGTATAAATTGTTTGGAACATTTAACATCTAGTCATTAAGCAGTCACCCCCTTGCCCTTCGTTTTCAGTGAGAAGCTTGCAGTGCGTCAGCTTCCAGCTGACACCCCCTTCCCAAATATTAAATAGGGACCACTAGGCTGTGATACACACACACACACACACACACACACACACACACAGAGGCATGAGCGCACACACCAGCTGGTCCAGACCATTCCTTGGAAGGCAAAAGCAGCACCAAGGCAAAACATCCGTTCACCGCTGTGCAGTAAAGAATGTTTCTCAGGGACTGAGGCCTTTTTTTTTTTGTCTATTGAATTTTTAAAGCAGTCTTACACCTCGGGTTCCAAACAGGCCCCTAGGATGTCAGGAGGGAGGAGGAGAGGCGGGGAGGGAAGAAGGAAGGCACAGGGATAGTTATACATCATGATGTAGTCTACACTACCTGACTAGGCAAGGGTACTGTTCCCCTTTTACAGGAGATAAAACTAAGGCTGAGAGAAGTGACATGCCTAAATCACAGAACTGTCAGGAAGCAAAGCTGGGATTTCAACACAAGGGGAAATTGTTTAAATGGCAGCCAGATGGCAGACAGGGAGCCTTGAATCCACTTGAGTCGTTTCTTTTAGAATACCTGGAACCCTTCTTTTTCCTATTAAACAACACTATGCCTACATAGTAACAAATGGTACAGAAGAGGCTGTGATAAATAGCAAGTCTTCTACCTTTTCCACCCGACCCCAGCCACCCATCCCACCTGGGAAAAACAACTTTTTAAAAAAATAGTTTGTCTTTCTGACTCTCTGGTGGGTAACTCGATATGTCTAGCTAATTTGCTTTTCTTTCTATTTCTTGGTTTGTCATCTTTACACAATATCAACCCCATGATCTGAAAGATGGGAATTTAGCTTTCTTAGTCTACCTCTTTTCTTCTTTTTCTTCCAATGTTTGGAACTTAAATAATTATTTTTAAGTCTTTCAACTGTTAACCTTTGAAACTTTAAATGGTATGTAAATAATTTACTTTAAACCATTTCTTGTTCACTACTGTTAAACCATCGTTTTTTTTTAAGAATATTTCTTGACTCCCTACTTTGAAAGCGAGGACTTTGCACCCCTACCCTTTGTTCCTCCTTTCTTCCAGCTACACTTTTATTTTCACATTGTCAAGGTTGCTAGTATTTATATTCTGATCTTCAGTCACAGCCAATACCTCTGTGCTTTGGCCACAGTTTGACTCTAAAAACTGAAATTCAAGAAAGAGCATTTATATTACTGTGACTGTGTAAATATTATCCATTAATGAGTCAAGTAATATCTTAGGATTCCATTTCTTCTCTTAAAATCCAGTGTCAGGACCCCTGGGTCACTGGTGGGAGACTTTTCCTAGCATCACAGTCAAACTGATTCTCTTTTCTAAGCTCTATCAAACACTCAAAACATTGCCACATTTTAGTTTGCTTTGTATTTGGACCATGACTTTCTTACAAATTTTTGCTTTCCCTGGAGTTTTTAATTGCCTTTTTTTCTTTCATACACTTTATTATATCTTCCTTTTTTTTTTTTTTTTTTTTTTCAAATTACTACTAGTCTATCAAATTCCCCATGTACTCTTTCTGACCCATCCATTCTCCTTCTTCCTTCTGGACAGGTTGCTTTCTAACCCTGCAAACTCATGGTCATCCTGCTGCCTTGGGTAGGGCCCACTCTTCCTGAGTCTCATGTCTTCCTCCTTCTGGGTGTATTTACTTTTTATTGCTAGAATACATCCTAAAAAGGGGTACATGGAATTATGAATTGTTATGTGTCTAAAAAATCCTCTCCCTTGTGTTTGACTGACAATAAGGATGGATTTAGAATCTAAGGTGAGAATAACTTTCTTTCAGAATGTTGAAAGTATTTCTCCTTTGTCTTGGAACCCAGTGTTGTTGATGGACTGGCTAGTGCTGGTCTGATTGCATTCTTATGTTGTTGGACTGCTTTTTCTCTCTGAAATTTTTTAAGATTTCTCCTTTACCTTGATATTTCATGAATATGTGCCTAGGTATGGGTATTTTCTCATTCATTGTGCTAGGTACCTTGTGGGTCCTCTCACTGTAAAGATTCTCTTTGGAAAATTCTCTATTTCTTTGGCTATTTCCTCCCTTCTGTTTTCTGTTCACTCTTTCTAGGGCTCAAGATGGTCCATATAGAACTCATCTTTATAATATAATATATATTATGTAAATTAAACACTTTGACTTTTTGCTCTGTATTCTGGAATGTATCTTCAACCTTATGTTCCAGGCTTTCTGGTGAAGTTTTTCTCTACAATCATAATTTTAGTCCTTCAGAGTTATTTCTTGTCCTCTGATTATTCATTTTTTCATGACAACCTGACTTGGTTTCGTGGCTATAATATTTTCTAACCTGAATATATTAATTAAAGGATCTTTAAAAGTTCTCTTCCATTCTCTGAATTAATTCTATTTCCTCCAGATCAATTCTTTTAAATAGTTGAGGACTTTATTTTTTTTTAACTTTTTATTTTATATTGGTGTATAGCTGATTAACAATGTTGTGACAGTTTCAGGTGCCCAGCAAAGTGACTCAGCCATACATATACATGTATCCATTCTCCCCCAAACTCCCTTCCCATCCAGGCTGCCACATAACACTGAGCAGGGTTCCCTGTACTCTACAGTAGGTCCTTGTTGGTTATCCATCTTAAATATAGCAGTGTGTACATGTCGATCCCAAACTCCCTATCTATCCCTTCCTCCTACCTTTCCCCGCTGGTAAGCATAAGTTCATTCTCTAAATCTATGGGTCTGTTTCTGTTTTGTAAATGAGTTCATTTGTATCATTTCTGTTTCGATTCCGCATATAAGGGATATCATACGATATTTCTCTTCTTCTGTCTGACTTACTTCACTCAGTATGGCAATCTCTAGGTCCATCCATGTTGCTGCAAATGGCATTATTTCATTCTTTTTAATAGCTGAGTAATATTCCATTGTATATATGTATCACATCTTCTTAATCCATTCCTCTGTCGATGGACATTTAGGTTGCTTCCACGTCTTGGCTATTGTGAACAGTGCTGCAATGAACTCCAGGTCAATTTTTCTGTTTAACTTCATCTTTCTCTTTCATGATGTTGGTTCTCTTCATATGCCTGCTGCTCTTTGGGTGTCTGTTCATATTTATAAATGGAATGGGTAACTCGTGGGTTTCCTCTGCTGTCTTGTAAGGAGATTAGTTTTCTCTGAGGCCTCTCACCAACGGAAGATTTTGACTGTGTGTTCTGGTGGGGTAAGGTGGGGCATGTGACCTGTGGGCTTTGTTTTAAGGCAAATATATTGAGAGCCAGCTGGAAGGCCCCCCAGATGTCAGAATGAGGAGGCCTTCACTCTAGATGACCAAAATGCATACCAGGAGCTTTCCCAGACAACACGCTTACTCGCTTTACAAAAGAGCTTTCTGCTTTTCAGCCTGGGGTAAATGCTGCAGGCTACTTTCTACACAAGGTTAAAGACAGAGCTGGAGAGACACACAGCTGTAATCCCAGGTCCATACCTACAGGTGATGCACTGCCTTCAGCCCCTCTTCTGCCTTGACTCTAGGGCAGAATCTCTCCCTTGGCGTCCACTGCCACCTCCTCTGTAACCCTCTTGGAGTGTATTCTAGGCTGTGCCCATTCCATCCATCAGCCCACTCCCATCTGTTTTCTACCTTTCACACATTTGTTGAAATTCCTTGTTTCCAGAGAAAGATGGTGAACCCTCCCCCTCTCAACCTTTGCTCCTGTGGACTTATTCTTTGTTTAACTTAACTTTTCTCCTTTTATTTTTATTTTGTCAGGATAGGAGATGGGAGACAAAGACATGGACCCAGTTGTGCATCTTGGACTGGAAGAGCTGAATGCCTGGATTCTACCAGGAGTGACTGATGACTACCATATTTTACAGGTTCTAAATATTAATGACTTTACATTAAAGTTATTTTGTATAATAAGATAAGTTAATATTGTAGAGATTACATTTAGTAAATGACCACCGACCACAATGATGATGCCTTTACACATTTGAAGTAGATTTCAGGTAGATTCCAACTGTAAAGGCTGTCAGGAACTACATTTACCAGTTAGCTTTCATTTCCTTACCACGTTGTTTCTCACAATGACCCTGTGAAGCAGGCATCATGGCCCCCCCTTTGCAGATGAGGGAACTGAAGCTCAGAGGAGTTGAGTTACTTGCTCATGACCACACAGTCAGGAAGCAGCATCCCCCAGAGAAGTTTACAGGCTTTAGCAAAGCTGAGATCAGGTGGGATCTGGAAGGAGAAACTCCAATTTAAGAGAGAATGAACCCACAAATGGGAAAAAATATTTGCAAATCATATATCTGATAAGGGATTTGTATTCAGAAGATATAAAGAATGCTTACAACTCAATAATAAAAAGACAAATTAAAAAAATTACAAATTGGGCAAAGGATCTGAATAGACATTTCTTCAGAGAAGATATACAATGGCCGATGTGTGAATTATATCTCAATAGAGATGTTTAAAAATAAGAGGAAAAACAGATGGGAAAAAAAAGATGGAATGAAACCAGAATATCATCGTTTAATTAGTGGTGCAGTGCCAGGACAGAGCAGGAAGGACCCAGGCCAGCTGAGGTAGGGGTGGGGGACAAGTGAGACCTTATTAGGAGTAGGGGGGTAGGTGGCACAAGAAGGAAAAGAGACAAACAGGGCAGGTCAGTGAACATTTTTAACAGTTACTCCTGACCCTTTGGGTGGCTGCACCTGTTTTAAGGTGACAGTAATCCTGTGTTATAGGGTGTAGTCTCCTGCTGGGAAAGCTCCCCCTCCCCTCACCCACTCCTGTCCTCCCCCCGCCTTCCAATAACAGGCTCCACTTATAATAACAGTTAACATTAGTGGCAGGCACTGGTATAAAAAACTCTCTTACAATCTTTTATGATAGAAAATTTAAAACATACATAAAAATAGGATGAACTCCCACGTCCTCATGCCCTAGCTTCAGCAGCTATCGATGTTTTGCTAATCTTGCTCCATTTATGCATCCCCCACCAGCATGTTCTAAACTTTCTACTTATACATAGATCATCTCGTTGAATTCTCACAACAAGCCCATGACGTCGATACTCTGATCATCCCCAATTTTTAGATGAGGAAACTGAGGCTCAGAGAGGTGAAGTCACTTGCCCAAGGAAGTGGCAATGTTAAGATTTGAACCCAGGACCACATGATTCCAGACCCTGTGTTTTATATTAACCCCAGCTGTGTGCAAAAGAGGAGTAGAGAAGGATACCCCCATCTCCCTGCAAGCAACCCCCAATCTCAACACTTCCTGCCATCTTGGACCCATCTTGGAATGAGTGTTGACCCAGGGAGGTTAAGTGCCGTCAGTGCCAGAGTAGAAATAGCAGAGTCAGAAGCAGGAGCTCTGCTATAGCTGACTCTGTGACCTTGGGTAAGTCACTGTCCCTCTCTTGACCTCAGGTCCCTCGTGTGTCAAATGGGAATAAGACTCCCTACCTCATAGAATTGTTGTCAGTTTTCACTGACACAAATAATTAAAATGCCCAGCATATAGTAGGTGCTCTACAAATAGTAGTCATTCATTATTTTTTTTAGCAGCAGGAAAGTCATATGGAAGAGAGGGTGGGTAGTACAATCTACAGGCTAGTCTAAGCTGGGGGTCTGGGGTGTCAGGCAAGCAGAAGAAGGAGGGCCAAACCCATCTGGGGTATCCCTTTTTGGTTGGAGTGGAGTCTCTGTAGAAATCAGGGAGCTTTTTCTCTATGTTTTCTTCTAGGAGTTTTATGGTTTCAGGTCTTTAATCCATTTCGAGTTAATTTTGTGACTGGTGGAAAGTAAGGGGTCTAGTTTCATTCTTTTGCATGTGAATATCCAGTTTCCCCAACACCATTTATTGAAGAGATTGTCTTTTCTTATTGAAGAAAAGTATGATTCTTGGCTCCCTTGTCAAATATTAGTTGACCATATATGTGTGTGTATGTTTCTGGGTGCTTGATTCTGTTCCATTGATCTATGTGTCTATTTTTATGCCAGTACCATACTGTTTTGATTACAGCTTTGTAGTATAGTTTGAAATCAGGACGTGTGATGCCTCCAGCTTTGTTCTTCTTTCTCAGGATTGCTTTTGGCTATTTGGGATCTTTTATGGTTCCACACAAATTTTAGGATTTTTTTCTATTTCTGTAAAAAATACCATTGGAATCTTGATAGGGATTGCATTGTATCTTTAGGTTGCTTTGGGTAGTATGGGCATTTTTAACAATATTAACTCTTCCAATCCATGAACACAGGATATCTTTCCATGGGTGTCTTCAATTTCTTTCATCAATGTCTTACAGTTTTTATTATATAGATCTTTCACCTTTGTGGTTTAATTTATTCCTAAGCATTTTATTGTTTTTGATGCTATTGTGAATGGGATTATTTTCTTTATTTTTCAGATAGTTCATTGTTAGTGTGTAGAAATGCAACTGAAGTTTGTATGTTGTTTTTGTATCCTGCAACTCTACTGAATTTGTTTATTAGTTCTAACAATTTTTTTGGTGGAGTCTTTAGGGCTTTCTACACAACCCAATTGTTCTAAACATCCCATTTTAGTGATGTGGAAACTGAGGCTCAGAGTAGTTAAAGAACATGCCCAGAGTCACAGCTAGAACTCATGGTCCTGACTCATTTCAAAGTCTGCCTAACTCCAAAGTCTTCCTAACACAAGATATTGCCTCTGCTGTTCAGTCCTTGAAACAGTACGAAGGACTAGATGGTATAACACCCATTTTTGAGAAGTAACAGAGAAGGAGAAAGTTCAGATTATGCACCTCCACACCTGTAGCTTCTTCCCCATCCCAACTGCTCTGCCACTACCTGAATGCATATGTGATGAGTGGCTGTCTATACAGAGATTCGGAGTGACCGTGTGCATCTGTATACGCCTCTGGGTGTTTGTGTATCTGTGAACGTGTGGTGCACATGTGTGTGCTCCCATTGTGGCATGTGTTGATATGTGTCTGTATGATGTGTGTTGGGGGAATGTCTGTGGCGTGTGTTGGTATGTGTCTGTGTGATGTGTGTGGTGTGTGGCGTGGTTGGTATGTGTCTGTGTGATGTGTGTGGTGTGTGGCGTGGTTGGTATGTGTCTGTGTGATGTATGGGGGGAGTGTGTGTGGTGTGTGGGTGGTGTGGTATGTGTGGAGATCTGTTTGTATGGGGTGGTGTGGGTCTTCAAGGCATGTTGTGCTGTGTGCATGTGAGGAAGAGAGGTGGGAGATGAGTGGCGCAGTGTGTGCTCCAGGAGAGGAGATCCAGTGACTGGTCTCGGGCGTGTTTTCCGTCCTCGAGCATCCCAGCATCTTGCTGACACTGATCTGGGTCTGGGAACATCTTTCCTGAATAAACATGATGTCATTTCCATTCCATTCAGCCTGCGCTGGGACAGCTGCTGTCAGCATCACTGAGGGAAATGCCACCTCGGCCCTGACAGCTGCCACTTGGCACACTTTGTAGAGAGCTTCTCCGGGAAGAAAAAAACCAACCAGTCATGCAGATGCTATTTAAAGTATGTTGCATCTTGATGAGAAATGTAGAGGAAGCTAAAGTGTGCTGGAGGGATGGCTCAGGACCCTGGGCTGGGAGGAGGGGGAAACTTGGGTGCCCATATCACACAGGCTCTATGTATCTTGGGCTAAGTCTCGCCCTACCTCCCATTTTACAGATGAGGAAATTGAGGCCTAGAAAGGGGAAGGGGCTTGCCAGAGATCAGAGAGCAAGTCAGAGCCACAGAACATGAGAACTATGAGTCATGGTCAAAATTCACAATCTAACTCCCACATTGTACCAATGGGGAAACTTTGGCCCAGAAAGGACAAGCAGTTTGCCGAAGTTCATACAGCAAATCAACGGCAGAGCTGTGACTAGAACCCAGCTCTCAGGCATGAGTATTTGACCTTTGACTTGAACACACTGATCGTCTCTGTCTTGCATATAGTAGGAGCTAAACAAATATTTGTTAAATGAGATTTGCATTGCTTTGGATGGCTTAGGAATGCATTGGATTATTCTTTCCTCATCCCTGCCTTTCACAACCAGGAATATCATGTGCCTGCCTTATCCAGCTACTCTGGAACCTCTAATATCCTGGAATTAGTTTCTACTGCAGCAGGAAGCATATAACATGCTCCTGGTCAGGCTGGGGACCTCTCACTTTTTTAAGTTGTTGCCTTGAGTATTCAGCAAACCCAGGTTTGAGTCTGACACTTCCCTGACTTCTCCTCCTTATCCAAACTCCTAATAGTGACATTCAAGGTTTTTCACCACCTGATCTCTTTCCACCTTCCCATGCTCATCCCCATCTCTTCCCATTAACCAGTGATCCTGTAATTTCTCATTCTCCCTGAGTAAGCCATGTCCTTTCACACCTCCATACGTGCTTTTCTCTGGAAGGACCTTTCTCTGCCTGTCAAACTCCTACTCATCCTTCAAGACCCTACTCTAATATCACAGAACAGGCAGAGTATCTGATCTTGGGCTCACAGCCTCTTGGACATCCCTTCGTCATAAATCTTCCCACAATGAGTTGAAGCTGATGATCTGACTCCCCTAAAAGATCAAGAGCAATCAAGGGCAAGAATAGAGACTGAGCGATGTCTATATCCCCAACATCCAACTCAGAGCCTGAAATAAAAAATGTTCTGAAGAAATGTTCATTGAATGAATGCCCTGCACAGTGACTTGCTGACAGGCCATGGCAGAAACCCTGGTCCAGAAGGCCAACCTGTCCCTGGAGAAGTGAAAGAAAGAATGGTACCAGCATGGCATTGAATTCCAGGCCAAATTAAGAAGTCACCCTCAAGCAATTCATAAAATTCAGCCAAATGTGTCTTTAAGATCTTAGCTCAGTCCTTTCTGGGCCACCCCTCCCACTGTCTGACAACTCCACTCTCACACCCAATCCTGCTACCTCACTGATACCTAAAGCATCCACCAGGCTTGCTTTCTCTTTGTGGCCTAAAGCTCTAAAATAACTTATTTCAACCTTAATCTCCAGAAAAATTCCATTACTCTCATCGAGACAGACTGTCTTGGATGTTGGGAAAGCAGTCTGACTCATAAAAATGTGTAAAGCAGTAGGACCTCATTCAACTTTCTTAGAGATCTCTGCAACGGAGAGAAAGGAATTGAGAAATATTAGTAATAAAGGAATTTAGCAATAAAACAGAATTGGAAGTGAACTCAGACAAGAAGCACTTTCCTAATGTTTACAAAAGCTTTAACTGGCAGAAGTTTACACAACAGGTTCTCCATGGTTCCTTTGCTTTTTCTGTCATCACCCCGTCTAACTACTTTAGAATATTGCTGATATTGGCATCCTTCTGATAGATACCAGTCTCATTGATACGTAAAATTCAGATAATCTTTGGAATCTTCAAAAGTGCTTACTTTTAACTTATGGAAAACTTATTATCTTTCTTATTTTTCTTTTAACTTATTGAGAGTACAGCATAGGCAATGCTTTTGGACAAGATAGGAATAGAAATCTCTCCTCCTGCCTCTTTTGAAGTCAATTATCATGGTCACAAAAGGGCAGAATTAGGACAAGACTAAAGAATATATTATAAGATTGAGGCTTATAAAATATTTGTCAAAGTATCTCAGAATCAGGTTAGGACTCAGACATCAGTCAGCTCCAACTATCAATGAATTCTCTGTAGATCTGTGAGTCAAACAGCCTCAGACTTAGGTCTCCCTAGGTCTCCCAAATGTGGGAGAGTGGATGAGTGGGAGGACTGATCCTATCGTTTCTAATTAATAGAGTAAAGGAAGGGGTGGATGAACAGCCCTCTTAAAGAAGGGGTCATAGGGGCACAGCTGGAGAAGAAAAGGAAACAACTTGAGTTGAGAACCTACATGATGCCATTTAAATATATGATCACAGTTATTACAACATCTCACTAAATAGGGTCAGCAATTTTCAGGGTGTGATTTGCAGATCCTAGACATCCCCAAGAATCTTTTGGAGGCTTTGCAAGTCAAACATTTTCACAGCAGTACTTGGAACTTATTTGCCTCTCTCTCTTTCCTGCAGTTTGACATTAGTGCTGATGGTGAACAAGCAAAGGTGAATCAAGCCAGTGTCATCAAGCTGTACTAATGATCATTATATTCTTTATCACCACACGCTGCAGTATAAAAAATGTCCCTGATGAATCGGTAAAAATTACTAATATTATTAAGTTTCAACCCTGGAGTAAATATCTTTTTAATATGCTGTGTAAAAAAATGGGAAGTACACGGGAAGCCCTTCTGCTGCATATTTCAATACAACATTTGTCTCAAGGAAAAGCACTGTATGACCGTTTGAATTGCGAGCTCAACTACCCACTTTTTTTTCATAGAATACCATTTTCACTTGAAAGTTCTTTCACATGGTGTATAAATTTTGATTAATCGAACTTGGGCATTTGACAGACATTTCTTCAAAAATGAAAGAAATGAGCCTGTCACTTCCAGGAAAACAACTCTTGGTGTTTGTTGCCAATGATAAAATTTGAGCTTTCAAGGGAAAACTGAGTTTGCTTCCTTACACTTAAAGACTAATGAGGTGTTGTCAAGTATAATTTTTTGATATTATATATTGAGATGTGTCACTATTTGGAAGATATGCCTAATACAGTCAACCAATATTTTCCAAACGATGCATGATACTACAAAATCATGTGTAGGTAAAAGATCCATTCAAAATGCAAGACAGGCCAATACATTTTTATGAAACAATACAAAATGCTTACTGATATGATTCAGAGTCTACATTGCAACTAACCTTTTTAAAAAATATTTATTTATTTATTTTTGGCTGCGTTGGGTCTTCGTTGCTGTGCGTGGGGGCTACTCTTCTTCGCACTGCGTGAGCTTCTCATTGCAATGGCTTCTCTTGTTGTGGAGCACAGGCTCTAGGCGTGCGTGCTTCAGTAGTTGTGGCGCACGGGCTTTGTTGCTCCACGGCATGTGGGGTCGTTCTGGACCAGGGCTCAAACCCGTATCCCCTGCATTGGCAGGCAGATTCTTAACCACTGCGCCACCAGGGAAGTTCCTGCAACTAACCTTTTAAAAACTACTACTTGTCAAGTTTTGGTGTAGTATCAAAGAAGAATATCCATAATTATCTGAAAAGTCTATTAAAATACTCCTCCCTTTTTCAACTACATACCTGCATGAGATCAGATTTTTTTTCCACATAATTCAACCAAAACAATGTATCACAACAGACTAAATGCCAAAGCAAATATGAATCTAGTTTTCTTCTATTAAGCCAAACATTAAAGAGACTTGCAAACTGTAAAAGAATGTCACACTTTTAACAAACTTTTTAAAATATATTTATTTTTCATAAAAATTTGCTATTTATGTTACTAGGTAATGGATTTTGTGTTGTTCTTTTTCAATAAATTAATGAATATTCTTAACTTTTTACTTTTAATGTTAATATAGTAAATATCAATAAATATAACTAACATAAATTAAAACTCTTCTTGTTTATAAAAACAATAATTTTTAAGAGTGTAAAGGAATCCAGAGACCAAAATGAGATCCACTGCATAGAGTTATTATCTCCACTTTATAGAAGAGGAAACTGAGGTCCAGGGAGGTAAAGGGACTTCTCAACAGTCACCCAACTACTGGGTGATAAACCAAGATTTGAGCTCATCTGATTGCAAAGCCCACATTCTTCATTGTTCTCTACTTTATTGCCTTGACATTCAACAAACATCTCAACAAGCACAGGAATCCTACTTTGCAGCTTTCAAAGAGCTTTCACTTTCGTTATCTGCTTTGATTATCACAACAACTTGGCAAGACTGGGATTATTTACATCTTCTCTGAACAGATAGGGATACTGAGGCTCAGAGCATTGTAATGACTTTGCCCAAGGCCCCAGCTGGAAGGTGCAGAGCTGGGATTTGAGCCAGGGTTTTCCAATCATAGAATTTGCCTTCTTTTCACGACTCTCAGGTGAGCCAGTGTATGTGTCCATCTGCACAGGTTCTCATACAATCACTTGTTGGAAACATTTTGAATATTTCAAGTCATTCTGTGATATTTATTTTTATTGAAGTATAGTTGGTTTACAACGTTGTGTTAATTTCTGCTGTAGAGCAAAGTGATTCAGTTTAAACATATCTATATATATTCTTTTTAATATTATTTTCCATTATGGTTTATCACAGGATAGTGAATATAGTTCCCTGTGCTGTACAACAGGACCTTGCTGTTTATCCATCCTATATATAATAGTTTGCATGTGATATTTACTTTAAAGGTACTTTATAATTTGGAATTAGGCTGGTTCAAGTTTCTCACATACAGAATAGTTCTAGTACATTTGGAAGATGGGGGGAGATTATAAATGCCAGGATTAAACACCGTAACTATTTTTGTTCCCTAGAACAATGCGTTGATTCGTAACTACTCAAATAAATTAACTTTCTTACATTGAGTGATTCATGTGCTGAAAGACAAAATTTTCATATCATTTGTCTTAGTTTGGATTCCTCAAGACAATGATTTGGGTGCAAATAATTTATTTGGGACATGATCCCAGGAAACGTGGTGAGGGGGTAGAGAAGTGACAGAGGGAAAGGAAAAAGCTGATAAAGGAAAGGTCCATTTATGCAGGGGCGACCACTGTGGGCAACTGGGTCTTAATCCCACTGAGGATCCTCAAGAGGCTGTATGGAACATGCCTTAAAAGTGTCCAGCTCAGGGGCAAGGAAGCTGGAGTTTTGTTTTGTTTTGTTTTGTTTTGTCTGCACCGTGCTGCACGTGGGATTTTAGTTCCCTGACCAGGGATCTAACCCATGCCCCCTGCAATGGAAGCACTGAGTCTTAACCACTGGACCACCAGGGAAATCCCAAGCTGGGGTATTTATCCACTAGTTCCCTTCCCTTGTTGTTGAGGATTTCTGCTAGGGCAGTAACTCTCCATCACTTGTGACTACCCACAGGTGGGCTGAGAATGACCAGAGACGCCCTCAGGTGGAGAGATAGAGTAGGCCCCCAGCTTGTAGGGAAGTGTCTGCAGGTGACCTTGGGATAGGCTGATGGGACATGGGTAGGGCGCTGGCAACATGCTCCTAATAGCCACACCGTTCATTCCTTTATTCAACAAATCCACATAGGAGCCTCCTCTGTGCCAGGTCCTGTCCTGGGCACTGGAGCTACAGAGGTGATTGACCACCTCAAGCCCCGCCCTCATGAAGTTGCACATGGGCGGGCTCTCATGACTGTACTTCATTGAAACAGAAGAGTAGATCATGCTGCTTTCACAATAGCAACAGATGTTGGTTGAGTTAATGGATAACAAACACTTTAGAAGCAGACTTTAATTAATTAATTAATTAATTTAAATGATGCTTCTGTGAGCCTGTGCCTGGGCATTTTGTTTAAAAGACACACTTGTAAAAGATTAAAGGTTCAATTGAAAAAGAAGAAGAAGAGCTCCAGGGAAAGGGTAGAAAGAATGCAACAGATGGATATTTAGAGTGTGTCATGATACTAATGGCAGTTCTTTTTTTTTTTTTTTGGTAGTTAAGGTGATATTCTTATAAATGTAAGAGAGGCTGATGATAATTGTATTGATAAAGGCAGTAACTACAATTTTGCTGTCCCCGTTATGAGACACTTTGCACACATTTTGTCATCTAATTCACACAACAACCCTGATGGTTGGAAACTGTTAGCTCCATTTTACAGATGAGGAAACTGAGGCTCAGAGAGGTGCAGTAACTTGACCAAAGATATAGCAGCTTAAAACCAAAGTTGATCTAAATCCAAAGTCCTGACTCTTCCCCAGCCATGTGGTGAAGGAAAGAGTAAAGAAAGGAGAAGAAATGGGCAAGAGTTGGGGAAGGGGGAGGAGGGGGGAAGAGGAAGAAGAAAAGGAGAGGAACAAGGCAGAAGAAGGAGAACCCGTGGGAACAGAGCCACCTGTTACCTAACAGTTGTCTTCATCTAAATTAGGAAAAGGCACCCCTCTGAGCCGTCACAGCCCTACAAGCTTGGCTGGGAGGAACACATTGTGTGTAAAGAAAATGATGCCTCTTCCTGTTGATGGATGAAACTCTTACCAAGGCATGCAGCTTGGCAAGCAGAATGAGGGCTGGATTTCAGACATTCTTTGTCCCTTGCTTGGCGATATTGAGGGAGGTGAATCAGAAGAGAAAAAAGGTCCAGTGTGAATGGGTTCAAGAGAAGTAGGAGAGCTCCCAAGAGGGGTTGTCTTTGGAGGTCCCTCAAGTAGAATCATGAAGATGCTCAGTGTCCAGAAGTGACAGGAGAGCATTTGATGGAGAGAAACCTTCTCTCATCCGCACTTCCATCTCCCATCCATCTTATTCATCTACCCACCATCCACAAACTCATTTGTGCTTCCGTCTCCTTCCCACCATCCGTGCACCCATCCTTTCATTGTTCAGTCACTCCATAAACCCTTGGAACCCACTCTGTGAAAACGTCTCAGTTGGATTCTGGGGGCCCAGAGGTGACTCAGTCAAGGTCCCTGCCCACCTTAAAGTCTGAAGCGGGAGACAGAGGTAGTCAAGAATGCAAGTCCTCAGGGCCTTCAAAGAGATGCAAACAATAGACGTTAGGAATCAAAGCAGAAAAATAAAGAGAGAGGATGGGAAGGGAAGGAGGAAGACAAAGAGAGAGAGAGAAAGAGATGGGGAGCGAGAGAGAGAGAGAGAGAGAGAGAGAGAGAGAGAGGGAAAGAGGGAGAGAGGAGAGATCACAGTCTAAGAGGAATTGTGTGGAGACAGGAAGATATGGGAAAACTACATGGAGGAGGTAACATCTGGTCTAGGCTTTGAAGAATGGGTAGGATTTATTAGGGAAATGTAAATCAAAACCACAGTGAGATACCACCTCACACCTATTATGATAGCTAGTACTAAAAAAAAACATACAATAACAGGTGCTGGAGAGGATGTGGAGAAATTGGAACTCGTGTGCACTGTTTGTAGGAATGTAAAATGGCACGGTCGCTGTGGGAAACAGTACAGAGGAGCCTCAAAATATTAAAAATAGAATTACCACATGATCCAGCAATTTCACTCAAATTAACTGAGAGCAGGGTCTCAAAAAGATATTTTTACACTCATGTTTATAGCAGGATTATTGACAGCAGCCAAAAGGTAGAAGCAACTCAAGTGTCCACTGACGAATGAATGAATAAAAAAATACAATACCGTATGCACATACAATGAAATAGTATTTAGCCTTAGAAAGGAAGAAAATTCTGATGCATGCTACAGCATGAGTGAATCTTGAGGACATTGTGCTAAGTGAAATAAGCCAGCCACAAAAGGACAAATACTGTATGATTGCACTTATATGAGGTACCTAGAGCAGTTAAATTCTTAGAGACAGAAGGTAGAATGGTGGTTGTCAGGGAGTGGGTTGGGGGAGGGGGGACAGTATGTTGTTTATGGGTATAGAGTTTTAGATGTACGAGATGAAAAGAGTTCAGAAGGTTGGTTGCACAACAATGTGAATGTATGTAATACTATTGGACTGTACACTTAAAATGATTAAGACAGTAAATTTTATGTTATGTATATTTAACCACAGTTTAAAAAAAAAAAAAAAGAATGGGTAGGATTTAGACATATGGAGATAGGGAAGAAGGAAATTCTAGGCAGAGATAATGTTGAGAAAGTCCTGGAGGTGCAAGATGAAACCTGAAGGCAGAGAAACATTCATTTAACCTTCAGCATAGACAAGAAGAAAGAGGCATGGCTAAGACGCAGCTTCCTCAAGGACCTGGGCAGGTGGCAGAAAGAGGGCTTGGATGGAACTGACAAGGATGCAGGCACAGGAACATGTCTTGATAGAGAGAACACAGGATTCATCACTCCTTAGAGACCTCATAAGGTCTTGGAACTTTGACCAAGTCATGCCAGTTGTTTCCTGCAAGATGGAGATGGGGATACCTGCATCATGAGTCTGTTTGTAAATATCAATGACGATCATGGCTGGGAAACGGTTTTTTATGCTAGAAATTCCTGAAGAAGAATAGTTATTGCTGTTATTATGTAGCAGCTAAGTCCACACCAGAAATTAGAGTCTGGTTGATTATGGAACTACTAAACTAGTCATCCTTAGCATGGGTTGACATCATGGAAGTTTTAGTATTGTGATTGTTGAATAAGAATAAATTATTTTGATGCAGAGGATCCTAGAAAAGAGAGAGTGGATGTTCAAAGACCTTGTAGCAAAAGGGATGGTTTTCAGCCCTCTATTAGTCAGTTATTGCTATAATAGAGCTGTATAACAAACAGCCCCCAAACTCAGTGGCAAGTAACAATAAGTATTTACTTTTTACTCATGAGCCTGTGGCTGTGCTAGCTCTGCTGGGCTCTCCTGTTGTTGGCTGGGTTTGGCTCCAGGCTGCAGGTCAAGTTTAAGTCTGCTCTGTGTGTTTCGCATTCTGGGAGCAGCAGCTACCCAGGGTATACTCCTCTCATGATGGATGGCTAAGACCAGGAGGCCAAGCAAACAACAGGAGTACCTTTAAATCTCTGCTGGCATCATGACTGCTAACTCTTCATTGGCTGAAGCATGTTACCCGGAGGCCCAACCCCAAAGCAAGCTGGAATATACACCACCTGCTCTACTGGGAGGCACTGCAAAGTTGGATGGGAAAGGGTGTGACTGTGTATTTCACAGAAGCCATGAAGAGCTAGGAGCAGTAATCCAGTCTTCTCTAGGCCTCTACGCCAGAAGGATCAGCCGATGAGACTGAAGGAACTGGGTTTGGGATAGATCCAATGAAGCCCCCAGCCCAGGTAATGCTGCTTCCAGGCCCAGCAGACAAAAAGTGACCCAGAGACCCAGAGATGGAGAAAGGAGAATCCTGCTCCCCTGCCCACAGCCCCCATTTCTCCTCCACAAACCAGAATGCAACTTGGCTATCTTGAGGGCTCCTGGCAGCAGGGGACAACAAAGGACATCTTGCTGTGCCTGACAGGGACCATAAGGGGTACCTGCAGCACAGGTGGCTGTTTCTCCCTTGCTGGCTGGTGAATGGTCATGTGGTGCCTGGAGTGGGACGATGTGTTCTGAGCACTTACCGGTCCTCCCATTGCTGGGGACAAACCAAACAGCTGGGGAGACTGGTGGCATGGCTGAAGTTTTGCAGGCGACTAGGCAGAGACCAGGACCAGTTGGGGATTGGGGGCTAATGTCAGTGGGACGGCATTTGTATTTACAGGCTGGTGAAGTCTGGGGTGGCCAGGCTGCCACTACAGTTCTACTCTAAAGATAGTTATTTAAAAGAAAAAAAAATGCATATGCTCTTTGACCCAGCAGTGCCACTTTTAAATTTAACCTACAGAAATACTACAGTGACCGAAAATATGTGTATAGAAGGATGTTCATTGTACTATAGCTTGTAACTTGACAAGACTAGAGACAACTTAAACATCCCTCATTAGGGGGTTAAATTCATTCTGGGAATTCACCTAATGGGAGCCTAGGGCATGCCATCTTAGAAGGTCACAAACCTCAGGGACCACCATGGGGTACCCAGGTGGAATTGTTTGCCCCAACTGCTTCCTTCCTTCCACTCAGGACCTGGGAGCATAACTCTAGACATGAGGTCAGCTCAGCCCACCACTGCCTGGGCCCACCTGGGCTGTGGGAACTTCCATGGGGCACTCACAAGGGACCTGGAAACTGGGTGTAAAAGGCAGGGTCTTTCTCTGGTTTCCAGAAGGATGTCTGGCAACAGGCAGTGCCGTTGTGCCTCCAACACACTTATGCATGGGTGTTCAGTGGTAAAGAGCACGGGCTTTGGAACCAGACACCATATCAAGTCCTGGCACTGGGCTCTGAAGAGACAGAGAAGAAGACCATGCCCTCAAGACGTCCCCACAGTAGGGAGTCAGTCACGGACCCTCACAAGTCAGGGTGACATGTGCTATGACAAGATATACAAGGGCAGCAGCCAGGGCCACAGGCCACTGAGTGCCCCCATGGGCTGGACCTAAATTGTTTCTTATGCTCCCAACAGCCTTGTGACACATGTTCAGTAAAAGTGATCTTAACTGACCTGCATGTAACCAACTTACCAGGCTATTGGCTGCCCTCCAGTCCCAGGTCAGAAGACACTGATGCTGCCTGCCAGAGCTGATGGCTCCAGCTTCTGTAGCATTCTTCACCTTACCCAAGCTCTGCTCCCACTGGCTGAATCAGGAGAGTCTGATCCCCAAAAGGTTTGGCCAATTTGTATTTATTGTTGTGATCATATAATTTAGCTAAATAAAACAAAAGTCATGAAATCTGACTGCAAAAAAGAGAGAGAGAAAAAGTAATGTTTTGAGAAAAACTAAGTCCAGTGCTTTGGAAATATGCAATAAAGATGAATTGCTAAAATTAAATCTGTTGATTTCGTGTGGGAGAGATTCTGGGAGGGAGGGGATAATAACAATGTGGAATTCCAAATTCAAATTGCTTCATAAGTGGCCTTGCATTCCATTTAAAAGTGCTGCTCTGTGGGTACAGGCCAAACAGACAAAGCAGAACTCCAGCCACAGGACTTGAACTCAAAGCAGCAGCTTTGGCCTGTACTGACTGTTCTATGTTAGAACAAAATGTTTAAGGTATTTATGACTCCATTTTCTTTTTCTCTCTTTTTTTTTTTTCACGCACACACACTGTATTTTATTTTTACAAGAGATAAATAGACTGACACCAAGCATTGTAAATGGATGACCACAACAAAAGCAACAATGATTGCAATTACCAAACACGAAACACACTCATACTATGTATGACTCCATTTTTAATAACTGCCTTTCTTAGCCAACGTTTTGATTATCTAAACAACTACTTGGACCAATCAGGTTACCTGAGAGTTTTCTACTGGACTATTATGCCCATTTTGCAGATAAGGAGAGTAAGGCTGGGAGAGACAAAGTGTCTTGTTCTAGGTCACACAGCCAAGAGGTCCTGGTATTGGAAACCAGGCTGAGTGGCTTCCCAGCCAGGATCCTCTGGTGGGCGAGTCTATTGAGTGTGAACTGGAAACTGAGTGTGAGGGTGTGGGTGTGAGAATGAGTGTGTGTGTGTGTGTGTGTGTGTGTGTATGCACATGCACATGTTTCTGACACGGGCTCAGTGCCAGCCTGGCCCACCTGAAGTTTCGTTTTACAACTGTGCTCAGACACCAGCCCTGGGTCCCACCTGTGTGACCTCCATGCAGAGGCAGGTCTAGATAACCCAAGGGAAGAGCCTAAGGGATCTGGGCTCTAAGGAGCAGGCTTGCACATGAGCAATCAGGACACAGCCCAGAAAGGCCCCCAGCTCGCCTGTCTTCCTGGTCCAATGGAGGCAGAAGGTGGTCAGCCCTACGAACTCCTACACCCTAAGGAGGGGCCCAGCCATGTTGGCAATCTCGAGCCCCGCCCCCTCCTCAACCACGATGAGGCTGCCCGCATGGGCCCACTAGGGACCAACACCTTCCCAGGTGGCAGCCTCTCCCTTTCCCGAAGGCGGTGGGCGTAGCTTCTGTATGGGGTACCTCTGGGCTCAAAGGACCCCAATTGGGAGCCCCTATACTCTGCTATTCTTCCTGAGAGCATGCAGATTGGGATGGTGCAGGAAGAAAGCCAGGCAGGCTGGGCTGAACTCACCTCTGTCCACTCAGGGAGGCCTGGGCAACGTGGGCATTTGTCCTCCCCAAGGCTGTCTTCTCATCTGTTAAGTGGGGGTGGCAGCACCCACCTTACGACAGGCAGGAAAGGCTCACACTCAGACTACCTAGGTCCAAACTCGTGTTCTGACACTTGCCAGCCGTGTAAGCTCGGGCAGGTGACTTAGTGACCCTGTGCTTTAGTTTTTCTCCTTTATAAAGTGGGGATGATAACAGTACCAATCTATTGGGCAGTTGTGAACATAAAATGAATTAATATGTGTAAAAAACTTACAATAAGGATGAAAGACACATAGAGCTATATCTGTCTGCTATTACCATCATTATAATAATTTTTAACCTTGTGGGTGAGCAGGAAATTAAATGGATCCAACGTGATGCCCATAGGAGCTCAGGACATCTTGGCTACACCCCCAGCCTAGGGAGAAGGCGGGGAAGACACAATGATGATAGACCTGGGAACGGCCCAGCCCCTGAACCAGCCTCTACTGTACTTTCTAGGGCATAAATGTCCTTCCCATGCTCCGTACTGTCTGCTGTGAGCTCATTCCATGCCTTCTCCCTCATTTAGTCTAATAGCAGACCTCAGAAGGATTCTCATTCCCATTTTCCAGACGAGGTAACTGAGAAAGTTTCCAGGGTGTTATACTGCCACCCAGAAGTTAGGATCCCAGAACATTCAAGTCAGAAAGACCCTGAGGGCTCATCCATCCCAGGGGTGGTTTCATCTCCCATGCAGCTGGGGCTGACTGGTCTCAGAGGCCTGCTTGAGAAGGATTTGGAAGCTAGATGGGAGCTGAGACAGAAAATGCTCTGTGATTGATTAGTGATGTCTTGCACGGAGGCAGGCGTGTTATGTGGAGATGTGCGCCCTTGGTCAACCTGTTCTCATCCATCCCCCCTACTTAGTGTATGGCTTAGAGATGGGAGCCACTTGCCCATGGTCTCAAAGAAGACAGTGCACAGTGGAAACAGACACTGCCCAGCCCAGGATCTGTCCCCTGCCTGGCACTGGGTCATTTCTGCTTTCTTGGGGAGATATTTACTTGGTGCTTCTACCATCTGTGGTCCTGGCTTCTGGGAATCAAGGAATTCAGAGTGGACTGAGGAGCCAGTGGGAGGCAGCCCCTGCCTCTGCCGCTGCCCCTGCCAAGTCCAGAGGAGTCTCATGTGCCCCTGTGGGCTCCCACTCTGGAGGTATTTGTTATCCAGAAAATTCAGGAGCTGCCCCCAGGGAGACTCATGAAGAAAGCAGGTCTCTGATACACCATCCAGCTGTACTCGTCACCCGGGGTCACTGGGTGACCCAACAGGGTTGCTCCCACCGTGCTACAAGCACGATGCAAATGTGTACAGCAGAAGATGCTGGCCAGGCAGCCAGAGCAAGCAGGAACACAGGAAATGCACATAAATGCACACACCCTTAAGCAAAGATTTGAAATTCTTCTGTGTACACAGATACATATATAGTCACAGATACTCAATAACAGAGAACCCGGAGAATATAAAGTAACAAATACCCACACACACCTACCACTCTGAGTTAACAAATGTAGATGATTCAACATTTTTGCTTTAGACATTTTTAATAAAAGAACAGGTGTTGAAGATTTTTAAATTGAAGCCCTTTTTTATACCCCTCTCCAGTACCATTCCCTTCCTTACACAGAAGCAACGACCACCAAGAATTTGGTATGCACCCTCCCAGTCCTTTTTTTTTTTTTAATTTGGTTGCGCCAGGTCTTAGTTGCAGCAGGCGGGCTTCTTAGTTGTGGCATGTGAACTCTTGGTTGCAGCATGCATGTGGGATCTAGTTGCCTGACCAGGGATCGAACCCGGGCCCTGCATTGGGAGCGTGGAGTCTTAACCACTTCGCCACCAGGGAAGTCCCACAGTCCATTTTTTAAATCCACAAATAATACATAATATGCTTGTCTTTTAAATTTTTACATAAGTGAGGCCATATGTATTAATAATTCATTAATTCATCTCGTTTATTTTTCTGTATGGTGTGAGATAGGGTCTAATTTTATTTTGTTTCCATTTGGAAAGCTTCTCCAAACCCTAATTTTGAATAGTCCATCCTTTTCCCTCACAAATTTGTAATGCTTTTTGATGATACACCAAGGTCCCATATAACTTGGGTCTGTTTCTGGACTCTCTTTTCTGTTCCATAGATTTATTTGTTTACCTCTGTGCTAATAACTAAGATGTGTTCATTATCAAAGCTTTATAATAAATCGGGATTTTTAATGATTTATTTTTATTGAGGTAACATTGGTTTATAATGTTATATGTTTCATGTGCACAATGTTACACTGTATATTTGTTTCTGTATCCCCGAAAGTGTGCTCACCCCCCAAAATTTAGTTTTCATCATCACGGTTGATCCCCTTTACCCATTTCACCCTCCCCCCCACCACTTCTCTTCTAATAACCACTACTCTGTTCTCTGTATCCCTGTGTTGGTTTTTGTTTGGTTAGGTTTGTTCATTTATTTTTGTTTTTTGTTTGTTTTTTTTAATTCCACACATGAGTGAAATCATATGGTATTTGTGTTTCTCCATCTGACTTATTTCACTTAGCATAGTGCCTTAAAGGTCCATCCATTTTGTCACAAATGGCAATATTTCATCTTTTTTTATGATTGAGTAGTATTCCACTGTATAGATATACCACATCTTCTTTATCCATTCACCTGTTGATGGAAACTTAGGTTGTTTCCATATCTTGGCTATTGTAAATAGTGAAAATAGGGGTGCGTATATCTTTTCAAATTAGTGTTTTCCTATTCTTTGGATAAATACCCAGTGGTGAGATAGCTGGATCATATGGTAGTTCTGCTCTTAATTTTTTGAGGAATGTCCAGACTGTTTTCCATAGCAGCAACACCAATTTACACTCCCACCAACAGTACCTGCGGGGTCTCATTTCTCTACATCCTTGCCAACACTTGTTGTTTCTTGCCTTTTTTTTTATTATTATTATTATTTATTTATTTATTTTTATTTATGGCTGTGTTAGGTCTTCATTTCTGTGCGAGGGCTTTCTCTAGTTGTGGCAAGTGGGGACCACACTTCATTGCAGTGCGTGGGCCTTTCACTGTCGCGGCCTCACTTGTTGGGGAGCACAGGCTCCAGATGCGCAGGCTCAGTAATTGTGGCTCACGGGCCTAGTTGCTCTGCGGCATGTGGGATCTTCCCAGACCAGGGTTCAAACCCGTGTCCCCTGCATTGGCAGGCAGATTCTCAACCACTGTGCCACCAGGGAAGCCCTTGCCTTTTTGATAATAGCCATTCTAAAAGGCATGAGGTGGTATCTCACTGTGGTTTTGACTTGCATTTCCCTAATAATTAGTGATGCTGAACATCTTCTCATGAGCCTATTGGCCATCTGTGTGTCTTTGGGAAAATGTCTATCCAGTTCCTTTGCCTATTTTTTAATTGGGTTGTTTGGGTTTTGTTGTTGTTATTGTTGAGATGTATAAGTTCTTCATCTATTGTAGTTTGGATATTTACTGCTGGTCAAATATATCATTTGCAAATATCTTTTCTCATTCAATAGGTTGTCTTTCCATTTTGTTGATAGTTTGCTTTGCTGTGTGGAAGCTTTTTAGTTTGATGTAGTCCCATTTGTTTATTTTTGCTTTTTCTTCCCTTGCCTGAGGAGACATATCTAGAGAGATATTGCTAAGACCAATGTCAAAGAGGATACTGTCTGTTTTCTTCAAGGAGTCTTATGGTTTCAGGTCTTACATTCAAATCTTTAATCCATTTTGAGTCGATTTTTGTGTATGCTATGAGATAGTGGTCAAGTTTCATTTCTTTGCATGTGGCTGTCCAGTTTTCCCAACACCATTTATTGAAGAGACAATCCTTTCTTCATTGTATGTTTTTTTCTCCTTTATTGTAAATTAATTGGCCATATATGCATGGGTTTGTTTCTGGGCTCTCAATTCTGTTCCATTGACCTACATATCTGTTTTTCTGCCAATACCATGCTGTTCTGTAAATCAGGGTACTTGTTAGGGTAGGACCCCTACCTTACTCTATCTCAGATTTGTCTTAGCTATTTGTGCACTTTCACATTTCTGTGTGAATTTTAGAATCAGTTTAACAAGTTTAATGAGAAATCCTTTTGAAATTTTAATTAAACTTACATTGATTTTATTAATTAATTTGAAAATTAAAGTATTTATATATTGAGTCTTCCTTTCCATAAACATAATACATATCTTCATTTATTTCTTATGTGCGTGTGTGTGTTCTTCAATAATATTTTGTATTTTCTCCATTGAGAAACATCTTTTGTTAGTTGATTACTAGTGTTTATAGTTTTAAACCTATCTTTTTTCTGTTACATTTACATTTTAATTGGTTATTGCCGATGGATAAGCACACTATGGATTTTCTATGTTGATCTCATATCCAGCAACATCAATTCCTTTCCAATTCCAACCAGAAAGATGGGGAGCTTTGGACTTGGTAATTTGCAGGGCCCAAGGCAGGATGCAGTGTAGGCTAGGTGTTTTGCTTTGTTTTGGTTTTTTGGTTTTTTGGCTGTGCTGCGTGGCATGTGGGATCTTACTTCCCTGATCAGGGATCGAACCCACACCCCGTGCAGAGTCTTAACCACTGGGCCGCCAGGGAAGTCCCTAGGCTAGGTGTTTAGAGTATGGACTCGGCCATCTGACAGGTAAACAGGGTTTGAATCCTAGATCTGCCACTTACTAATTGGGTAAGTTACTTAATCTCTCTGGACTAATGATCACACCCATTCCCTGGGTTATTTCAAGGAATAAGGCAGATAAAATGCATAAAAGTGCCTAGCACAGAGAAAGAACTGATGCTGGTTCTTGTAATTATTACTAACTGGCTTCTCCTGCATAACCAGGGAGATAATTACCCATAGTAAAATAAATCAATTCCCGACTCTATTCGTCATGGAGAAGCTACACAGAGTTGCCAGTGTTTGAAGCAGCTTGATCACAAATTAACCCCCATAATCAGTGATGGCCCTAGTTACTGCTGATTTGGAGCTCACATTTGAAACCCATTTGTTTTCTCTGTCTGTGTCATTTTAATACATGGCCTCCCAATCAGACAGCAAATGGCCTGTCATTGACCGTCGATATGAGAAGCCTGGAGGACACCTGCCCATCTTTCTGACCCTGCCCCATGCCCCCACATCCTGAACCACTCTGAGGAATTTGGTGAACATCAAGTGCTATAGACTGAATGTGCCCCCCACCCCGAATTCATATGCTGAAATCCTAACCCCAATGTGATGGTATTTGAAGGTGGGGCCTTTGGGAGGTGATTAGGCCAAAAGGGTGAAGTCTTCATGAATGGGATTAGTGCCCTTATAAAAGAGCTTTCCAGAGAGTTCCCTCACCCCTTCTGCCATGTGACGACACAGTGAGAAGATGGCTATCTTTGACTCAGGAAGAGGTCTTCACCTGACACTGCATCTTCCAGCTCCTTGATCTTGGACTTAGGGATTTCCAGAACTGTGAGAAATAAATTTCTGTTGTTTGTTAGCCTAGTATATGTCATTTTTGTTATAACAGCCCGAGTGAGCTAAGAGACCAACTCAGACCATCCCAAATATACCCTTCAAACAATTCATGTAGCTACTTCTTCATAATGTGGAAACAGACAAATGGGCAGACATGCAATAATATCAATTTTACTGATATTATTAGTAGTACCACTGCTCTTCCTAAGACAGTCTAATCGACTATTTACACAGGGTTCAAGTCCAAGATCTATGAAGCCCAATGCCCAGAAAAGAGCTGGACATTGGGTATGGTTGACAAAGAAAGAGAAATGCATCTGGGTGTGAGGCAGGGCTTGGTAAACACAGTCAAAGGAGAACCAGAGAGTACACCCAAAAAGGACTCCAGAAAGTCCCATACTGTTTCAAGCTGTGGATAACGTTCATGCGCTTTGTTCATAGAATCCCACCCTGACCAAAGCCCCAGCTCCCAGGACTGCCCCCCAAGGGCTGTGGGAATTGCAACAATAGGATCTGGTGTATCATTGCTGACGGCACTAAGAGAAGCACCTTGTAGACATTATCCATTTAATCCTCCCAACAAACCACAAAGGAAGTGAATATCCCTGTAGAGAAGGCGTACCTCAGGAAGGGGCAGGGCTAGGATGTGAACCCAGAGCCACTCTGAGATTCTTAGTTTAGTTTTTGTTTTTTTCCAAATGAGTGATTGCTATCATGGACTGCTAAGTATTATTCCAAGTTTAGTGAGTGCCTTCAGCTGGCCCTGTAAGTAGTGCCGCCGGGCTGCAGAGTTTTCTGCACTGCTGTTTTCACCAGACCGAAGCGTATTTGATTGAGCTGATGAGTACCTCTGCTCAGCTGCTGGGTATGGGGGCAAGTCCTGAGCTCATCTGGGGGTGATCTGATCGCCCAGCCATGGCCAGGGCCCTAGCTCTAGCATTTCCCTTGGGGTGCCCCCCTGGCAGAACAACTTCCCAAACTCTGCACGGCAGCTGCTCTGACTTCATGGAAATAGCTGAGGCTGGCACACCTCACCCCTTCTTTCCCTGGGTTCCCAGGGAGCCTGAGACACAGCTGAGGCCTGGGTTGAGGTGGGAAGAGGCCTCTGGGGGCCCTGATCACAAGAGTTCACCCTGGCAGAAGCTTTGGGGCTCAGGGACCTTCCCCCACCCCTTTAAAATCTGCCAGAGTCAATACTGCCACAGACAGCAGCCTTGGCAATCAGAGGAAAGGGGCTGAAAGAGTGAACTGCCAGGCAGATGCTCAAAGACCCCAAAGCCTCAGAAGCCATTGAGTCTACCACTCTAGTCCATTGCACAGGTGGGGAGAGTGAAGCCCCAAATCAGCCTCTTTACAGGAATCTTATAGGATCTTCCCTTGGAGACATATTAGCAGATCTTGTCCTCTCCTCCCTGGGAGGGGGCCTGAGAGGGTCCAGACACAGCTTATGCCCTCCATGCCCCACCCCCAATGCCTGTGCTTGACCTTCCCCTCCGGAATCGAACCACACACCCCAGATGCTAGAACTGGGGCCCCAGAGAACTCTGGATTCACCTCCCATACAACACTCTCTATGTACTCCTTTTAAAGTGATAACAAATCACTTGTCAATCTTTCCAAATTTATAACAAAGGTAGTATATGCTTTGTTAAATATACACCTACCCTATGACCCAGCAATTCCACTCCTGGGTGTATGCCGGAGACATGAGTGCATATATCCACCAAAAGACCTGATACATGTGTTCATAGCATCCTTGTTCGTAACAGGCCCAAACTGGAAACAACTAAATGCCATCAACAGGAGACTGGATCAATGAGCTGTGGTGTATTTCTGTGACAGGGTACTACACAGCAATGAGAAGGGAATGAACGACCGGCACGTGCAACATGGATGAATCACATCTTTATTATGTTGTACCAAGGAAGCCAGACACAAAAGAGTACTTACTTCATGTATATGAAGTTCAAGAACAAACAAAACTATTTGAGATGATAGAAGATAAGATAGTGACTACCTCTGGAGGTAACTGGGAAAACTGGGAAGGGGCAGAAGGGAACTTCCTGAGACGCTGGAGATGTCCTACACCTTGATCTGGGTGTGGTTATGTGGGTATATATACATATGTAAAAAAGTTATCAAAACATACACTTATATACACACTTTATGTATGTTATGCTACATTCAAAAATAAAAAATTTTAAAGTACATATAAGCTGAAAAAAACACAAAAAGTACAGAATTCCTGTCAGGGAGTAACAAATAATTCAGTACTGCAGAGTCTAGGCTGTATGTAGAGGAGGCCAGAGAATTAGGCAGTTGAGAAAGAATTTTTTTTCTTAATAAAATAGGAAATATTTAAATACAATAGAATATACTTATTTCAATGCAAAAGCCAGCATCATGCTTTAAGGGAAAACATTGAAGGCATTCCCATTATAATGAAAAATAGGAGAAGTGTGTCTATTATCAACACTATTATTTAATATAGTTCTGGAGGTACCAGCCCACACAATTAGACAAGAAAAAGAAATGAGAAGTATAAAAATCAGAAAAAAGGAGGAAAATTGATCATTACTTACAGAATCAACTTAAAAACTATTATAAATAATAAGAGAACTCAGTGAGGTAGTGGGTGCAAAATTTATAACCTGAAATTAATAGCCTTTATAAATACAAAACAGCCAGTTAGAAGAGATAATGAAAGAGAAGTCCCTGTTTACAATAGCAGCAAAAAGACTATTTAGAAATGAATTTCACAAAAATAAAATGCATAAGATTTATTAGAAACATACCTTAATAAATTGCTGAGGGGGACAAAAGAAGACCTGAACATTATTGTTATATATATATATATATATATATATATATATATATATATATATGTATATATTCTGGTAAAATACCAATAGGAATTTTAAAAGAAGCAAGCTGATTCTGAACTCCTTATGGAAACATAAGTAAGGAAATTCTGAGAATTCTGAAAAAGAAGAGTAATGAGTGGGGACTAGTCTTAACAGATATTAGAACATAGTATAAACCTACAATATTTTAAACAGTGTGCTACTGGTGCATTTTAGACAGATGGATCAATAGAACAGAATAGGAGATTTGAAAGCATATTTGTAGTGGGTAAAACTGTGTCCCCTCAAAAGATATGCTCAACTCCTAACCCCTAGTAGTGGGAGTATGATCTTATTGGAAATAGGGTCTTGGCAGATGTAATCAAGTTAAAATGAGGTCATACTGAATTAGGGTCATATTGGATTAGGCCTTAATCCAATGGCTGGTATCATTATAAGAAGAGGGAAATTTGGACATAAACACTGAGAAGGAGAGGTCATGTAAAGACCAAAATAGAGATTGGAGTTATGCTGCCACAACCCTAGGAATGCCAAGGGTTGCTGGCAACTACCAGAAGCTAGGATAGACCAACTGGATGGTTTGTTCCACCAGAGTCACCAGAGGGAGCCTGGCCCTGCTAACATCTTATTTATTTGTTTATTTATTTGTTTATTTATTTATTTATTTTTGGCTGCATTGGGTCTTCGTTGCTGCACGCGGGCTTTCTTTAGTTGCGGTGAGCGGGGGCTACTCTTTGTTGCGGTGCGTGGGCTTCTCATGGAGGTGGCTTCTCTTGTGGGCTCTAGGCACGCGGACTTCAGTAGTTGTGGCTTGCGGGCTCTAGAGCACAGGCTCAGTAGTTGTGGCGCACGGGCTTAGTTCCTCTGCGGCATGTGGGATCTTCCTGGACCAGGGCTCGAACCTGTGTGCCCTGCATTGGCAGGCAGATTCTTAACCACTGTGCCACCAGGGAAACCCCCTGCCAACATCTTGATTTTAGACTTCTAGCCTTCAGAACTTTGAGAGAAAAAGTTTCTGCTGCTTTAAGTTACCCAGTTTGTGCTAATTTGTTACAGCAGCCCTGGGAAACTAATACAGTAGCTAAATGCCTACAGGAATTTATATGACAAATGTAACATTGCTAATCAATAACAAAAAGATGAATTATTCAATAAATAGCACTGGGACAACAAGATAGCCATCCAGAGAAACAGCTGAAACCCTACCTCACATCATACACCAAAGCAAATTCTAGAATGAATAAAACCTGGGAGTAATTTCAAAAGGATTTTTAGAGTAAGGAAAGCCTTTAAAAGTATAATTTGAAAAAATGAATCCATAAATGACAAACTTGATAAATTTGGCCACACAAAAAATTTTAATTCTTCATGGAAAATAATATAAACAAAGTCAAAAGATATATATATATATATATATATATATATATATATATAATAGACATATCATATGTTATTGACAAGGGCCTGATATTCTTGCTATTTTAAGAGTTCTTACATATCAGGGAGAAAAAAAAAACAACCTAATTAAAAATAGGAAAAGTGTATAAACAAACAGTTCCCAGGAAATGAAATGTAAATGATTCTTAGTCTTATGAAAACACGGTCAACCTCCCTTGTAGCAGGAGAAATGAAATTACAGCTACTAGTTATCATTTTATATCTAACAGATTGACAAAGATCAAAAAGTTTGATAACATGCTGTGTTGGCAAGGGTGTGGGAAACAGGCATTCTCATTCATTGCAAGTGGGAGGGCAAATTGGTACAACCTCCCTGAAGAGTGATTTGGCAAAATGTAAGTAAATTAAAAATCTACATACCTTTAACCCAGCCATTCCATTTCTAGGAATTTACCACACAGATACACTTGTGTATGTGCAAGTTGATGTGTGGATGTGGCCATTTATTGCAGGTTTGCTTATCATAACAATAGATTGGAAACAGCCTAATTTCCCATCAGCAGGGCACTAGTGAAATGAATTATGGAACATCTATTTGGTGAAATACTATGGACTGTTTTTTGTGGGGTTTTTTGTTTGTTGCTTGTTTTTCACAGAGGCTTTCTGGATCTTAGCTCCCCAACCAGGGATGGAGCCCGAGCTCTGGCAGTGAAAGCGCCGAGTCCTAACCACTGGACTGCCAGAGAATTCCCTGGACTGTTTTGAAAGAATGGAACAGTTTCATATTTACAATGTGGAAAAATCTCTGTGATATGTAGTTAAGGGCAGAGAGGAAACAAAGTGCAGAACAACGTGGACAAAGCAATACCATCCGTGGGAAAACTATTTTCTAGATGTGTTTTCATAGGCATGGAATATCTCTGAACAGATACCCATGAAACCGGTAACAAAGACTACCTTTAAGTGAGGAACTAAGATGCTGAAGTTAGGAAACGGCATACTTAATACCTTCCAATACAATGTGCAAGTGTTAATCATTCCAAAAATTCCAAACATATTAAACACAAGAAAATCATAAAGAAAGCAAAAACACTGAAAGTTTTCATTTGAGATCTGAGTTTAAATGTCAGCTCCACCACTTTCCTGGACTAGTTATTTCAGCTCTTAAACTTTAGTTTCCCCCATCTGTAAAGTGGGAATAATACATAATAGCATCCACCTCAAGGATGTGGGGGGTGGGAGGAGGGGTGGAGAGAGAGAGAGAAAGCAAACGTGGCAAAAGGTTAGCAACTGGTGACTCTAGGAAGGTTATATGGGCGATCATTGTATTATTGTATTACTGCTTTTTCCCGTGATTTTGAAATTTTTTCAAACTAAAAAGTTTTTTGTTTTTATTTTTTGCTGATAGTGTGTCCCACCCCAGACACTATTAAATCAGAATCTCTAGAGGTAAAGCTGGTGAGCCATCCTTTTCTCCCAAGCCAGCTGTATTCTGAGAACCACTGGACCAGCACAAACCTGGGGTGACTGGGGCACCCCAGCATCTCACTGCAGGCTGCTTTCCTCCCTGGGGCGCAGGTAAGGTGGGCACATGCAGGTCTGGGAACTGGGAATCGGGGTCTGGGGGCAGAGACTAGCTCCCCCTGGTTATCTTGGGGGAAGGAGGCCCTGCACTTTCCTGCTCTGGGATTGGGGGAGAGGAGGGGAGCCCAGTGCCAAGCCCCGCCTCCCACCCACAGCCAGGGCTCTCTTCGCGTGGCCTGTGCCGGGACACGCAGGGAACCCCGGCCCTGGCAGAGCCCCTATCAGATAAGGCCGCCTCCCCCGCGCTGGCAGCCCTCGGAGCCGGAGCCGGCGAGAAGTTCACGTAAGCCTGTTGTTGATGGAAAACAAACGCACAAGCGGGCATTTCCTGGCCTGCTCAGAGCCGCGGGGGCCCCAGACGCTGGCTCACCCCAGAGCAGCTCCGTCCTGACAGCTCCCCCGGGGCCTCGGGCGAAACTCTGGGGGTCCAATGTGCTGGAAGCCCGGCTCTCAGGAGGCCACCCATAGCCCCTAACCCCAAACCCAAGCTACCCTGCACATGAGCCCAACATGCAGGAGGCGTTTAATTAATGCTTGTTCTTAACCTCTCTCCTGCGTGCGGGCCCTAGCATCAGCCTGGGCCTCCCGAGGACCCAACTCCAGCCCTGTCCCCGCCCCAGCCTGGAGCCCAGGTGGGGCCCATCCAGACATCCATCAGCACCACTCCGTTGAGTGCTCGTTGCATGCCTGGCCCTGTTCTGGGGCAGCTCGGGCGATGGAGGTATGGGAACCAGGAAAGAACTGAGAATGGGCATAGCTAGCAGGAAATTAGGGGGGAAATCTCATCTATACATGGTGCCTCCTCCCTTGCTTTTAAAAGTAAGGAGAGCTGAGGCAGACCTTCACAGAGCTGTTGGAAAAAAGAAATGAGACAGCTGAGGGGGTCTTTTACCCACTCCCCATCCCATCCCCATCTTTGCCTGGAGGGAGGCAGACGACCAAGGTTCAAATCCCAGCTCCATGATCTCATCACCTTATGCCCAAGTCTCTTTATCTATGAAATAGGGCTAATTCTTGTGCCAACGACCCAGTATTGAGAATTAAATGAGACATTTTGAGGATTAAATGTGGTAATGACTATAAAACCTTTTTTTTTTTTTTTTTTGGCCATGCCGTGTGGCTTGCAGGATCTCAGTTCCCCTACCAGGGATTAAATCTGGGTCTCACTTTGTGACCACCTAGAGGGGTGGGATAGGGAGGGTGGGAGGGAGACGCAAGAGGGAGGGGATATGGGGATATATGTATACGTATAGCTGACTTACTTTGTTATACAGCAGAAACTAACACACCATTATAAAACAATTATACTCCAATAAAGATGTTAAAATAAAAAAAAAAATCTGGGTCTCAGCAGTGAAGGCCCAGAATCCTAACCACTAGGCCACCAGGGAACTCCCTAAAACTTTAAAATCATAACTATCGTAATGTCAGGCACAAAATATCACACAGAAACATGTCACTATAGATATAAATATATTATGCCCACCTTCCCTTTCCATCTCAACACAGATATCTGCCTTTCAAGGTGGGCTTTCCTGACCCCCACCATGGGTCAGGTGCCCCAGTTACATTCCCTTCCAAGTCCCCCCTTCATCCACTCCTTCTGGCAGCCCTCCTCACCCGTGTCACCACCCAGATGTGTGTCCTCCCCGTCAGACTCTTCACTCATTTTGTGCCAGGCTCTGTGCTGGCCCTGGGCACCCAGAGGTAAATCACATTCTGGCCCTGTCCTCTAAGGGGACTCAGCCTGGACGGTAGAGATTGATGTTTACAGAGAGCAAGGAATCACTATGAGAATATTATAAGAATTACAAAGGCTTATGTGGGCACAGTGCTGGCATGCTACCTGACACACAGTAGGTACACCCCGAAACCATAATTACATAAAATGATGCTGTTTAACAGTGGAAAGACCTGGAGTCGAATGCTGGCTCTGCCACCTGCTTGCTCTGTAAACCTTGGGCAAGGCACTTTCTCTGGACTGCAATTTCTCCATTTATCACGGGAGATGCTAACATTAAATCCCCACCTTAAGGCCCTGGTGGAATTCAAACAAGTTGATGCATGTGGAAGCACTTTCTGTCAGAGGTTAACCTTATCAGCTACAAACTATCCTGTCAAGGCCAGTATGGGGAATACAGCCTCGGACAAAGGCTTTGGTATCAGGCCTGGTTTCAGGACCCAGCCTGGACACCCCCTTGTTTTGCAACCTATGGCTAACGGCTCAGCCTCAGTTTCCTCATCTGTAAAGCAAGGATAACAGCATGTACCTCCTAGGATGCCGTGAGGAGCTGAGGAGATCACAATGATAAGAGTTAATATTTGTTGCACATTTAATCAATGCCAGACAGGGTTTTTAAGTGATTTTTGTATGTTAACTCATCTACCGTCATTTTACAGCTGGGAAAATTGAGGCAGGGAGATTTTAAGACCTTGCCCAAGGTCACACAGCTGGGAAGTGTTGCTGGGAAATAATCCTGGCAGTCTGGCTGTCACTGGAGCCCAAGGTCCTAACCACCCTGCCTCACTGCCTCCCGGGAACCTGTTTAAAGAGTTTAGAAATGCCACACAGTCGGGCCTCAGCAAACAGTAGCCATTATTATGATTCTATTAATATATGTGTTGATATCATCACAATCTTAATTACTCATCAATCCCTCCTCAGAGCAGGGCAAGCTGAAGCGCTTTGGGCCTGAGTGGGTGCCAGCTGAGAGCTGGCGCCATGAGCCCAAAATGTGGGCAAAGCTTTATTTCCTTGTCACACCCAGTGAGAGTCAGCACATGGGGCGGTGGGGCAGGTGGGTCCAGCACTGGGGCTGGCCCCGGTGAGCATGGATGTCACAGGTGGCCCTCTTTGCCCAGCCTGGTGCTGGACACCCACCTGGCTCCCGGAACAGGGCAGGGCCGGGCTGGAGAGGCCGGGGCAGACACTGGGCCTTTTGTGTCCTACTCCCCACGCAGCCCAGCCCAGAAACCCATCCCCACCCCTGCCCCAGGCTGGGCACAAGGTGTGCAGTGCCCTCCTGGGAGAGGAGAGAATTCAGGCTGGAATTGGGAGTCCAGCCAGTACCCTGGCTCCACTGCCTTCTGGCTGAGGTCCTTGGTCCAGGCCCTCCCTGCTCTAGGCCTGATTTCCTCATCTCCAAGGGGAGGCATAGAGAGCTGGACTCAGTACAGGTAGGGCTTAGGAAAGGGGGAGGAAAGGAAAGCAGTGGTCCTGAGGGCTGCAGTAAGGGAACAGGGCAGGGGCCTGGCCACCCCTCTGTTGGGTGCAAACGTGGTTAGTTTTTCACCCCCTCCTCAGACAGGCCCAGATCACCCTCAGCCCCCCCACTCCAATCTGCAGCACACACACACACACCACCTTGAACACCTGTGTTCACCTAAGCTCTCATCCCTGTGTGAACACACAGACTTAAACACACCCCTGAACAAAGACACACACGCCTGATCACACACACACACACACCCTTGATCACAGACATATACAGACACACACTCCTAGTCATAGACACACATGGACAAACGCCCCTGAACACAGACTCACACACGGACACACACACCTGATCACAGACACACACATCTCAACAAAGACACAGACAGCCCCAAATTAACATACACACCAACACGACTACACACTCAGATACACTGACATCCAAACACACCTCCCTCCAACTCACACCCACCACACCTCAGTGCACACCCCACACCCTGCCTACCCATCACACACCAGGCAGACGGGCTTCAGTCCTCATTCGTGGAGGCCACTGGCAGGGGGGGGGGGGGCAGAGTGAGCCCCCCAGGGAGCCCAGGATGGGTGCCTGGAATTGCACCTGCTCTTCCCTTCCCATACTTGGGGAGTCCCTCAGGCTTGAGTCCAGCACCTCTGCCCAGAGGCCCGCAGGAATGAACCTAAAGGAAAGGAGGGCATTTGGGGGGACCTACTGTGTGCCGATCCCTGTGCTGTGTGCTTCCATGCTGTCACAGCCCCTTGACTCTGCCTAACGCAGTGCCTGGCACACGTTAGGGACTCCAAAGCAGAAGCTGAGGAAAGCGTCCAGAGCCCCGAATAGAATAGATATCGGTCTCTGACCTCCCTGCGGGGCATTTCAACAGTGCACACCCCACCGGGACAATGCCGCGGTGCACCGCCAGGCGGCGCCCTCCGCCCGTCCCCTGCGGGGGCTCCGACTCCCCACACCCGGCGTCCCTCTTCCAGTTCCCGCTGTGCCAGGGCGGCTCCCCCGGGAGCTTCGCTAGGTCCCCGCGGGCGCCCCCGCAGGATGTCTCGGCTCCTCACCCTGCCGGATCTGACCTCAGCTCCGGCTTCCGCCCCCTCCCCAGTCCCCAGGGGCCTCCTGGGACAGCTCCGGGCTCGCAGCCACCCCCTCTGCCCGAACCGCCCCGAAGCCCAGCCCCACCCCAGGCTCTGTCTGAGAAATTCTGAGGCCGTCCCAGAATTGGGGACCTCCTCCCTCGCCTCTTCTCTTGGAGCAAAGACTGATAAAGGTGCCTGAAGTGAAAGACCGAATTGAATTGAATAAAGAGCAACAGCTCCCTCGAGCAGAGCAGAGCAGAGCAGAGCATCCTACGGGCCAGGCACTCTGGGTTATATATCCTTCAGAGTTCACAAAACTCTATGAAGTAGGTGTTACCATTACCTTCAGAGAGGCTAAGTAGTCTGCCCAGGAGCCCAGGAGCAGTAAGTAGCGGCAGAGTCTAGGGCCAAAGCTCTAAAGGCAAGATTCTCAGCCACAGTGAAGGTTCATGCTGACATTTATTCTCTTCAGGACCTAGGAAATATTTTTTAAGAACCCACCATCTGCCAGGCACTGTGCTGGGTGTAATATAAAGAAGAACACAGGGATACTGAGTCATAGAGCTTACAGTGGCAGGAAAGAGAGTAAAATACTCCCTAAATATGCACCTACAGATTCATCATTAATTTGCTCAACTGCTAAAGATATGTTACTAGGGACCCTGTGCCCAGCAGTGTGCTGGCAGTGCTGGCCTAGGCAGGAAGAGGCCAGCCTCGGGTGGCCCTGTTGCAGGGTGGAGGTGAGTGGGCACAAACAGACAATTACTGCCCTGTGTGGTGAGTTCACTCTGAAGGACACAGTTACAGTGCAGTCAGGAGGGAAGAAGGCTAAGCAGGAAAGGCTCCAAAAAGGAATGGGCTTCTGAGCAGGAGTTTTTGAGGAGAGAAGGGGGGTAGGACCCCCATGCAGAGGGCCCACCCAGCATATAAATCACGGATGAGTTTGGTGTGCTTGGCTAGCATTGAGCCCAGAGATGGTCCCGAGTCCTGCGCCAGAGAGGTGGACGGAGACCAGATTGTGACCGAGTCTCACACACCAGCTTAAGGACCAACTTGCTCAGGAGGGATGGGAAACCCAAAGCAATGTCCCAGGTCCCTTTCATGCCTCCGTCATGTGACTCAGAGGTCCCTGATGGGAAGGATGGGCCAGCACTTTGATGTCTTTTAGAGGCATCAAAAACTTGACAAGTCCAAACCCCAAATCCCTGGTCATTTTCCCCCGTCCTCTTCCCAATGACTTTTCCCACTGCATCGAAGGGTCCCGCCAGCCGCCCAGTTGTGGCTCTGCCCCCTCTTCGCTCTCCCTCCCCATAGCCAGCCCACCTCCTCTGCTCCCATGCAGTCGGGTGCCCCATCATTTGAGTGACCACACATTTGTCTCTGTCCCCAACTGCCCTGGTTCATCTTTTCCAGTTTCCTGGTGCTCTTGGAATAAAGATACAGGCAAGCTGCCTGGAAAGCCCATGGCCATGTCTCCAGCCCCAACTCCCACCATTCTGGCCCTTGCTCTGAAATCTCCAGTCATACTAGCTACCTTTGAGTGCCTTGGACCTACTGGGCTCAGGGCCTTTGCACATTACTCTTTCTTCTCCCCCTCCCCCTCCCACTTGCTGAGTTAATTCCCACTCACTTACCTGATCTCTCAGTGACACCTTCCTCCAGGAAGTTGTCCTTTCCCTCACCTGTGTGTATGGTCTCACATACACCTTATCACATACATCATTAGTTACTTTTGAGGCTATTTGACATTTGTATCCCCCACAAGACTCTGAATTCCATAAGGGCAGGGACCGTCTTATTCACTGGTATCCCTGGTGACCAGCACAGGACATGGCTCTCAATAAATGTCCTTTAGCAAGATGAACTTCTGCTGCTTACTGGCTGGGTACCCTTAGGTTAGCCCCTTCCCTTCTTTGAGCTTACACTGCTCATCCCTAAAATGAAGGGGCCAGGTGGGTAGTCCCCAACTCAGGCTGCCTATCAGAATCCCTGATTTTAAAAAGATGCACAGGTAATCATCATCATCATCATCGAATTGGGAGTGGAGAGTGGGTGGAGGTATGGATGTTACAAGAATGAGTGAACACTGATCCCTATAGAAGCTGGGCAATGAGTACATAGGGGTTCATTATACTTTTCTGTTTACTTCATTGATGTTTGAAATTTTCCATAATAAAAAGCTTTGTGTAAGATACACCAACCTGGGTTCCCCTGCAGTGGGGGTATTTTAGAAAAGCTGCTGGTTCTGAGGAAGCTAGTTCTGAAGCACAGGTCTGGCTAGAGGCTCTCCAAGGCAGCTTCCATCTCCAAAGAATTTTCAGTGATTCTCTCCTGCCCACATGAGTGCCGCTCACTGCTGGAAAAATCCTACACCCCGAGCACCCTCCTGCCCTCTCCCTGGAGCCCCCTGTGGCGTCAAACACCACCAGGTCAGTCGCCTGATCTTCCAACTCAAAAAGTTTCCCAAAACATCCACCCCTGTTAGGACCCTCTTCTGGGCTCCCTCTGCCTCTTGAACCTCCAGGCCAGCTGCACAAGACCCCAGGATGGGCCGGAATTGTCTAAGTGCCCCCAGCCACAGTGCCTGGCACGGTGGATGGATTGATAGGTGCTAGCTGAATTTCTAGAACTGCAATGAAAATCTCTTTGTGGCCCCCAAGCTGTGTGATCCTGAGCAAATGACCCCTCCTTGGCTCCCTTCTCTGTGAAATGGAATGACACTCCCTGCCTCATGATGCTGTGGGAAGAGCTCAGTGAGATAATGAGCATAAAGGCATGGCAAGTTGTGTAGGACTTCCATCCCATGCAGAGCCGGACTCTCCTTCCTTGGGGCTCCTGTAAGCCCCCGGGCTTCCCTCATGCTGACAGTGTCTGGCTGTTGACGTGTCTGTCTCCCAGAAAGCCTGGGAGCCAGAGGGAGGGGCTGTTGGCCAAATTATCTCCACATCCCCAGACCTCGATGCCCAGCACTGGGCCATGGAGAAAGGGAGGAAGAGAGGAGGGGGAAGATGGAAAGGAAGGTATGAAGGGCCCACTGGCCCTCCTAGAGTCCCCAGGGGCCAAAGGGTCCAGGGCGGCCCCTCCCTGGGGCCTCAGCTGGCGGATGAAGCCTGGAGGTGTTCACTCTTGCCAGCAGAACACACAAGCCGTAGCGGCCAACACTTCCTCTCCAGGAAGCTGGTTCTGCCATGTGGGACTCCAACCTGAGTACAGGGTGGGGAAGGGGGCCTGCTTGGTTGTATCCTGGGCCTGCAGCCCAGGAAAGAACAGGGGGATCAGAGGCATCTCCCCAAGGCCCCCAGGGCCAAGCTCCAGCTGGTATTCAAGGCTGTCCATGAGTTGAACCTGACCCACCTCCACAGGAGCACCCCCAGCCATTAAATTACTCTCCACTCCCCACTGTTCTCTGTATCCTCTTGCCTGTGCCCAGGCTGTGTCCTTGCCAGGAATTCTCATCCTGCTCCCCTCCTCCACCCAGTCACCTTTGGTTCATCCAAGATCCCAACTCACATAACATCTCCTTGGAGTCTCTCCCAACTTCTTGAGACAATTCCTTACCCCTCCCCTGTAGCTCCCCTCATATTTAGTCAAACACGAATATAGCATGTATACATTCTCTCATGGAATCCTAACAATCCTCCTACAAGGCGGATAGCGTTGGCCCCATTTTACAGATTAAGATCCTGAGGTTCAGAGTGGCTAAGTACCTTGCCAAAATTCTTGCAAGGCAGAGAAGACTGGAAGGTCTCTTCCATCTGCCCCAGGCCTCCCCTCTCTAGGGAAAAGGAGACTTCATAGGATGAGACAGGACAGGGGACAGTCACTGTCGAAACCTCAGCCCCTGCAAACTGCCTAATGCCAGGCCTGGGTATAGGTCCCCAGAACCAGGAGGCTCTCCTTGTTCACAGCAGGTTGGAGACCAAAAGGTTTTGGTGATGGTCCCTTGGTCCCCTCTGGAGCCAGCATGCAGGGAGGTGGCAACACTGCCCCAGAGTCTCAGGTAGCAATGATGACAGCATCTTCTCCCTCCCTCCCATCACCAGGGGACAGAGCTGGGCTGGCAGCCTAAGCCCAGCCTCAGTCCCTGCCCCACCGAGCGCCTGCTTTCCAGTCTGAGTCTCTGTTTATTTCTGCTGTCCTTTTGGTGCCACCTTCTCCCTCTCTGAGTGTCACTCTTCACCAGTTCAAAACGACCATCTCTATTCCTCTCGCTCTGTCTCTCTGTCAAGGTCTCTCTCAGCCTCTGAGTCTGTCCCAGGATCTCCCTTTATCTCTGAGTCTTCGCAGTCTCCATCGGCTTTTCTCTCCATCTTGTCATCTCTCCACCTGTGACTTTGTCTCTTAACCTGGATCCCTGTCTCTTGTCTCTCTGCCTCTTCACTGCTCTGTGGCTGTTCTCTCTCTTTCCATCTCTCTTTCCCTGTCTACTGCGGATCTGCCTCTCCGCCCCTCTGCCCTGTATCTTTGTCCCCATTGTCATCTCTGTCTGTCTCTGCGTCTGTGCGTATCTTTGTCGCTGTCCCTTTCTGCCTCTGTGTCTCACTCTTGCTCTGCCTCTCTCCCCATCTCCCCGTCTCCGTCACTCTCTCTGAGTGTCTCACTCTGTGTGTGGTGCTCTCAGTCTGGACTCAGGGGAGAGCAGTGCCTTCCCCACAGCACCCCCATCCCTGGCCCAACAGCAGGCCCTGCTTCCAAAGTTGCTCCCATGTAGAGGGCGGGGGACCCCTGGGCATCATTCCAGGGCCTGCTCCCTCTGGGTGGCAGTGCTGACAGACAAGATAGGGATCGGACTCAGGTCTGTCCAGGCCTGAGCAAGGGGCACAGCCGGGTTAAGTGGGGGCATCTGGGTGCCTGCAAATGTTTGCACGTGTGCACATCTGGGTTTGTATGCGGGTCTCCCTGTGTGGGGTGCCCTGGGTGTCTGTCCGGGTATATCTGTGAGCGTCTGGGCCTGTTTATGTCTGTCTGCTAGATTTGTGCACGTGCGTCTTTGTGTGGGGCTGTCTGGGTGTGAGCACATTAGCCTGTGGGTCTATCCATCCAGTAGAGCCTCAAGAGTGTACCTGTGTGTGTCTGTGGGTCCCTGGGAGTACCTGGAGTCGGGCTGTATCTGTGCGGTTGTCCACGGGCCAGGCCCTCTGCTTGCATTCTCTTACCTAGTCATCAAGGAGGTATAGATTCTGTTACCCTATTTGACAGATAGAAAAGTTGAGGCTCTTAACCCACATGCTTGGATGTGTGACTACAGATGTGTCTGCTTGAGTTTGAGAGCTTGGCCTCTGGAGACAGACCTGGTTCAAACCCTGGCTCCTCTACCACTAGCTGCCTGACCCCAGGCAGCTAGTGGTTAATCTTGGGCAATCCTGAATTCATTCAGCAAAAATGTATCAATCAAAACCAGATAAAACTAATCCATGGTGCTACAAGTCAGAATAGGAGCTACCTTGGGAGGGGTTGACAGGGAGGGGGCCCAAGGGAGACTTCGGGGTGCTGTAAATGTCCTGTATCTTGATCTGGGTGGTGGTTACACGGGTGTGTTCATTTGGAAAACAGCAATCAAGCTGTTCATTTCAGAAATGCGCCCTTTATGCACATTATACATCAATATAAAAGTTTACCAAAAATTTATTGAGCTCTTACTATTTGCCAGGCATTAAATAGCAATAGAAACAATAGTGTTTGTGTGTGTATGTAACATTTCAGAAAGTGAGTCACTTCAGGCTTTACATACTTTCAACCCATTCCTGCCCTACTCCCTTTCCCCACATGGTCCCAATCATGATGGCAGGAGGAGGAAGGGAGAGGGACCGCAGTTCTGGGCTGGACTGCTGCCCTGCCCAATTTTGCCTGGCTGTTTTCTCCTCAAAGCAGCTATGATCTTCCCTCTGGGTTTTCAAATTGGTGGGCCACCGTGGGGCATTTTGCTAGACGACGGCTGGCATTCGATCAAGCTGGTAACAGAGTACCCTGCAGTAGGGCTCAGGGCAAGAAATGAGGGGGTGTAAGATGCTCAGTGGACAGACGTCACACCTGCTTGATGCATCCAGCAATGACAGGCAGTGCCTGGATACACACATTCCTGCTCTCCACCTGCAAGGTCCTGACGTGTCACTTGTCATTCCATAAAATATATTGAGCTCCTACATGCCAGGCCCTCCGCTGGGGCCTTCAACACACCTCACTTCACCCTCACTACAACTGCCATGTAAAGGTCACGACTGTCACCTTCCAGCTGAGGAAACTGGGGCCTGGAGAGGTGAAATGACTTCCTTCAGCTCACACTGCTCAACAGCAGAGATTCCAACCTCATTCTGCCTGGCTCTCATCCTCCATCCTCTCTGGATGCATCTTTTCTCTGGGTTTCTGAGGTTACCTGAAGCTTTAGTAAAGGAACCAAATTCATTTGGTTTTGCCCTCTTGGAAGATTTTGAAACTTTGTGTCTTATATTAGGAAAACTCGAGCTTACGCTGCCCTTTGGTGACAGCGTTCACTCCTCATGGGGAAAGGCCTCCCTCATTGCCTGACATACCCTTCCAGCCCAGAGAAGAGCAGAAGAGGCAGGTGTAATGACCTTTGAGCTTTGTCAAAGGATCCAGCAGGGCGTGCTTATTTAATATTTGAAAGAACACATGCATGAATGAATGGTATTTTGCTTACATGCTCCCCACTTAGCACATAGCACACGTGCTAAGATGATCTCTTGTCTGTCTCTGCCTCCACTCTAAATTCCTTAAGGGCAAGGACTGTGTCTACTTCATCTCTGGATCCCAACAAGCAGCCCAAAGTCTGGCACAAAAGAGGGTCCCCGCAAATATTATAAATATTTATAAATTATTATAAATAAATATTATGAATAGGGGAAGACCTTGGAATTGATCTCTGGGCTTCAGTAAGACTCTTAAGTCCTGTGAATTTGGCACACCTCTAAACAGCAGTGGCACCAGCTAGTTTCAATAAGTGGTTTTATTACTGGTTAGATTTTACAAATTCTGATATTTGAACAGACTTCCACCTTAAAATTCTAAAACAACAAAGCGACTGTTGGAGGGGGTTTGATTTTTTTTTTTTTTCTTTTTTAGGACTATTCAAAGTAATAACAAACTTTTTTTTTTTTTTTTTTTTACATTTTTGCTCTGGTCATAAATATACAGAGAGAAAAAGAGGGAGAGAAAAATGAACAAGTCATCCAAAGTATGGAGATAAAACAGTATTCCTAAGGCACGTGGCAGTCTTTGAAAATACAGAAGCTCTAGCCAACTTAAATTATTTGTTGTTTTTCCTCGCTCAGTCCACAAAACTGTACAGTGACACAAATGTTGTGTTGCAGATAGATCTTCCAAGTAATTCCACTCCACACCGCTGTGTCAGCAAGGGGCGTAGTTATTTTCTTCCTCATTTTCCAGGCGAGATCCTAAAATGTGGTTAGTTAGTTGCTCAAAGCCTCTATTTTAAAATACACTTGGAATTCAACTAAAGATAATTTCTTTTTTAAAGAAATTGTGGGGCGGGGGCGGGGGGCCGAGAATCATTAGAAAAGGTTGGTAAGAGTCGTTTGCGAGGGGCTGTGAGGCTCGTGGCCCTCCAGGTTGCCAGGCACAGAAGTTAAGACGGACGTCACAGTCGGCAGGGTGGGGCTAGTCAAGTCTGTGAGGGTGGTGGGCGTGCTGGAGGGGCTGAGCGAGGCGTTGGACAGCTCCGAGGCCGGTCCCGACGGCGTCCCCGTCTGCAGCGCCGCCTCCGTCGACTTGTCCACGCCAGTGTTTTCCTGCCGTAAAAGGTTGCGCCTGAACTTGGCCCGGGCGTTCTGAAACCAGACCTGCGTCGGGGAGAGGGAAGGGCTGGTCAGAGGAAGGCGGGCAGGACGAGGAGAAGAAGGGCAGAGCATGCCCCCGGACTGTTTAACTCAGAGATGCCAATCGGTGTTCTGCCGGAATGCGGGGGTGGGGGGGGGGGGGACGGGGGGCGGGGGGCGTGTATTAAAAATTTGGGCTGGCAATATTTTGTTTTGTATTTTTATTGTTAATACAATAAAAATGTCCTTTCCTCGAATTGCCTGTTACTGGGTTTCCCCTTCTGTTAGAAGGTTCTCAAATATTGTAGCCACTAGCCGCATGTGGCCACCCAGCACTTGAAATGTGGCTAGCCCGAAGATGGCTGGTCTATAGGTGAGAACCACATCAGATTTGAAGGAAGTAGAATATCTCGATGGTAATTTTTATTTTGATTACATGTTGAAATGACAATATATTGGACATATGGGGTCAAACAGGATATATCCTTAAAATTAATTTTACAGGTTTCTTTTTGCTTTTTTAATGTGGCTACTGGAAAGTTTTCAATGTAAAATTACATATGTGGCTCACATAGCATTTCTATTCTGTTCTGGGAGATTCACACAAACCAAATCTCGATCATTTTTCACCATGGTTGAGAGGTTCGTTTTTTTGGCAGTCGCCTTTAAGCGGGCAAGAGATCCCACAAATTCTTGTGGGTACCATTTTTCAAGTTTTTCATGGCAAGTCTGGTAAATACCAGAACGATGTAAAGAACACACAGGAGTCAGTCAATAAAGAGTCACTAAGAGGAAGAAAAAGACGCAGCTCCTAATCCCCACCACTATCTGCTGGAGAAGCCGCCAGCATCCTGGACCACTGGGTTTCAGGTCTCAGGGCGGAGTGGACAGAATGGGAAGAGCTGCCCGACGAAAGATTCCCTCTCCCGACCTGCCATGTCCCAGGATCCTTTACGAGGGAGCTGGGGTGGGGGGCCCAGTTACTGAGCTCGGTGTGAAAAGAATGCCCAAGAGAGAGAATAAGGGTTTGCTTTCATTTTCCCTTGAGCACTGACACACGCATACATCCGCACCCACACCACTGCACACAAGCCTGTACACACGAAGCATCGATACTTATCTACACAGCACCCCCCAGCCAGTATGCCCACCCATCGAACTGCACAGAGAGATCCCGCTGTACCCCGAGGTCCTCAAAGTACTTTGGGAGAAGCCAAGAAAATCTGGGGGGAGGAGGGTTGGGGGCTGGGGTGGGAGGTTGTATCTCCCAGAGAAAAAAGCCCAAAGGGCAGGGCCCCTTCCCTTCCCTTTGTGTGAAGAAAACACTCGCCGGAAGCCTCCCAATAAAACAGAGGGCCTTGGGGAACTGAACAGATTCTAGGGTGTCCAGCTGCATCTTTCCAGGTGCGCCTGCATCTCCTGTCTTCCTAGTGTCTCAGACAAGGATCGGAAGGGCCAGCCCTCGGCCCCACCCTCCCCTGGGGACCACCCCAGCTACAGGGGCCTGCGGCCTCAAATCCTCTTTTTGGTGGCCTGATACAACTTGGGCTCAATTAAAAAGCACAGCCTTGGGGCTTCCCTGGTGGCGCAGTGGTTGAGAATCTGCCTGCCAATGCAGGAGACACGGGTTCGAGCCCTGGTCTGGGAAGATCCCACATGCCATGGAGCAACTAGCTCCGTGAGCCACAACTACTAAGCCTGCGTGTCTGGAGCCTGTGCTCCACAACAAGAGAGGCCGCGACAGTGAGAGGCCTGTGCACCACAATGAAGAGTGGCCCCCGCTCGCCGCAACTAGAGAAAGCCCTCGCACAGAAACGAAGACCCAACACTGCCAAAAATAAATAAATAAATTTATTAAAAAAAAAAAAAAAAGATCCCAGGAGAATTAAAAAAAAAAAAAAAAAGCACAGCCTTTAGAATCCTGGAGTAAGGAGGGAGACGCAGACCCTGTGAAGTCGGGAAACAAAGCTCTCTCCCGCTGGATCTTTCCAGGAAGAAAGCACATTTTCCCTGGCCTTTGCCCAAAGCAAGCCCATCACCTCTTCTGGGGGCTTGCAAGTAAGTACAGTGCTTCTAAGACCAGCCTCGATAGGCACTTCTTGTGATGGGGGCTCCTTCCCCGCCCGGCCTGCAGAAATCTACAGAGGTGGGACTCTGTGTCCGTCTGGCCCAGAGAATGACCGATGGAGAAAATGATGGAGAAAGCCCCCAGAGACCCTCAGAGAGAAGAGGCGACTTCCCCAAAGTAACACTGCAGATTGGGGACGAGGAAGGCTGGAGCCGTGACGCTCTTGCCACCGTCCTGTCCTGAGCATGTGTGGCCCTGTGAGCGTCCTGTGGGCCTGACTCTCCAAGTGGTAGCAGGAGCGGGAAGCCCCGGGGGCAGTGCATCGCCCATCGGTCCGGGGCTCCAAGCCCTTGGGAAGGGCTGGAACCAGTTAGTTGCTGGCTGTTTGCTATTTCTCTGGCGTTGCCCCTAATAGAGGTTTGTAAACAATGACACCATCTTCCACAACTGCCTTCTCTGCTTTACTGAATCTGAGGTGCTGGGAATCTGGTGGATGAAAGTCAACAACTCAACTAAAAGCCAGATGCTGCGGGGGTTTGTGTGGAGTTTGTTTCTCACCTTAAGCCAGGCATCACCAGAATTCTCCTGGGTATTTCAAAAAAAAATCCCCTCCCAAGAGGTTGCTGGGACAGGGACCTTGTCTAAGTCATCTTTATATCCTGGGGATATGGCAGAGGGACTGGCAAAGATTAAGAATCAGTCACATGCATTGAGTTAATAGTAATACTAACAGATAATATTTACAGACCTCTTCATGCCGGGCACCCGGCCATCCTCTAACATGCACGGTCACAGGTTATCTCCATGATAGGCCAAGTAGGGAGGTACTATCATTATCCCCACTTTATAGATTTAAAACCAGAGAGGCTTGGAGAGGTAAAGTCACTTGCCCAAGGTCACACAGAGGCCAAACTGAGATTAGGATCCAGGATTATCTGCCATAAAAAGTCCATGCTTTCCCTACTACATGATCCGGAGTGAGTCAGTGAATGAATGAATGAATGAATGAATGAATGAGTGAATAAACACAGAAGCAACTACGATGTGGTGGAAAGAGCACAGGCTGTAGCTTCCAGCTCTGGTTCTGCCACTGACCAATCAAGTGACCTCTGCTAGTCCCTTACCTCTGGGTCTGCCTCAGTTTCCCTACCTGTACAACAAGGGGGTTGGACCACACCATATGATCTCTATGGCCTCTTGGGGTGCTGACAGGCTACGATTCCCTGGCAGCTGCAACAAGGAAGATGATCTGCTCTACCCACCCATCTTCTTAAACTGACAGCCCTCTCTCTTCATCTCCAGGGAGTACCTCAGTCAGGTGCCCAGGGGATCCCCAGCAGGTCCTGGGTGGAGGAGGAAGCCCACATGGTTACACGGCTCCTCCTCAGACACCCCCTGGCACCGAAGGCTGAGCTTTGCCTTGCAAATCCCCTTCCCCAGGATTCCTTCATCAAGGAGACCAGGAGGGCCAGTGGGAAACCCACTCTGCCCCACAGATCCCCTCCAGGGCCACTAAGGAAACCAGCCAAAAGACAAACGCTTCAAGCCCAAAAATGTCCACTGGCAGTTTCTTTTTATGACATCAAAACCAATGGCTGCATCCAAAGCATCCGACCAGATGGGACAAGTGGAAGTCACGACACAGCCACTCCACGCAGTCGCAGAGGAAATGTCTTGTGATGAATGTTATGTGAGGAAAAAGAAGAATAACAAAATGACATCCTCTGGTATTGCAACTTCATAAAGCAAATAATAACGATGAATATTATTCACTCAGAAGGCAACGTCTAAGCAAAGTTCTAAGGATTTTACACATATGAACTCCTGTTAGTGCCTTACAAGGTCAGCACTGATACTATCGTCAGGTGAGCAGACTGAGGCCCAGAGCCCAGCCAAAGACGCAGAGATGAGATGTGCATCCCAGCAAGCTGGGCCCACGCCCCTACCCACTACTTAACTTCTAAACTGCACACCTGGATTACTGGTTTCCTGTGTCTTCATATGGGTAATTTTCCCCCCTAGTTTTCTAACCTGCCTGTATGGTGGTTCTATTATTTTATAAACTTTAAAGAAAGTTTTCTTTAAAGAATAAAAAATAAGGAGCAGTGGACTGGATATCAGGACCCCTTGGTTCCAGTTCCAGGGCTACAACTACTTTGCTCCGGGGCCTTGAACAAGTCACTCCACCTCTCTGGGCTTCAGTTTCCTCTCTTCTAAACGGAGAGATTTGGGCCAAATCACCTATGAAATTCCATCCAACTTCAACCATCCGTGACTAGATCAAACACTCTGTACAGCCCTGTGCAAATGACATGCAGAACAATGCTCACTCTCCCCATTTTACAGGTGGGGAAGCTGAGGCTCAATGAACTGAAGTCCTAGTTTAAACCTCACCTCCTCAGGGAAGCCACTCCTGACCACCTCCCTCCCCAGGTCAGGTCCCCGTGTTTATGCTCTCGTTGCACCCCTATATTTTTCCATCCTAGCACTTCTTCTATTTTATTTTTGTCAAGAGTTAAATAAGGGTTCTGTGGCCAAATACACTTGGGAAATGTTAGACTAGACAAAGTTGAATCTCTTCAAGATTTCTCAATGCCTGTATTAATGCCAGTGTGCTCTGATCTCTAAGAGAAGGACGCAGTCAATCTTTGGCATTTCCCAAACTTATTTGGCCCTGGAATCATTAAAAGATATTTTTACTATGAGATATTTCAAATATACAGAAAAATATAGAGGTCAATCTTATCACCATTTTAATTATTTATACAATACCTTGCTGGACATTGTCTCCCCTGTGGACTGTACATTCCAGCCGGGCCTGTTCACTGCCAGGGTCACCCCTGAATCCTCAGTACCTCATGCCCCGCCCAGAACATGGCAGGTCAGTGTATTTGTTGAAGTGAGTGAACGGAGGAAAGCCAGTGTCCTCAGTTCTTGAGTTCTCACATAGGTTAATGATGACTAACTGGTCATCTGAAGAATGCTTTTAAACTGCTGGTTGTTAAAATGTATTTTCCTTCAAAGTCACACTGGGAACCCCTGAGGAGACGTTCACCCATCCAAATCCATCAGCTCACCAGCCCCTTCCCCAGCCTAGGGCACCTTAATGTTCTGCCTTCCTAATCCTTCCCCAGGAAGGAAGAGAGGCAATGCAGAGGCGGCGCATGGATGTGCTGAGCAATGCTCTCCAAGAACTGGTAAAGCTTAATGTCTTAATGGACTTCGGTCCAAGGGGCCATTCTGTCTCCCGGTCACCTTGCCCACTGGTGACAAGTGAGTACTGTGATTGTCATGCTGCTGCTGCTGGTGACAATTTTGAGCACTTTTTACGCCCCTAGGGCTTTACAACAGAATTCCTGCTTTACAACAGAATTCCTGCTTTCCTACCAAGACATGGCACCTATGACTCACTCCTCCCCTTGTCCCCCATCTGTCCTGCTGCGTTCGGCAGCTAGATCCAAGGGGAGGGGGTGCTGAGAATCACAATCCCTCCGCTGTGCCATATTGGAAAGAGCTGTGGAATCAGACCAATCTGGGCTTGACTCCTCCTATCACTTATTAGCTGTGAGACTCAGTGCAAGGGTTTTAGCCTCTCTGAACCTCAGTTTCCTCATCTGCAAAATGAAGATAATTAAAATTTTTAAATGTGTGCAAAAGGGGATGGTAGACTGAACCTTACTAGGTAAATGTGTACGAAATTAATATGCATTGAGTCCCTCATATATACTTTATAAATTACACTTTATGTCATCTTACTTACTCCTTGCAACCACCTAGTGAGGCACTGTTATCATCCCCATTTTATAGCTGAAGCTCAGGGAGGTTAAGTCACTTGCTCATGACCATTCAGAGAGTAAGTGGGAGGGCTGAGTCTGGACCTCGTATCAGCTCCAAATTCCAGCAGGGATACTGCATCCCGGGCCTGCCATGTTGATGCTTCTGCATTACAGATTCAGTAACAGCCTAGAATCCCTAGAGACACACACACACACACACACACACACACACACACACACACACACACACACACACACACACACACACACACACACACACACCCCTACATCATCCACTTCTGGGAACACAGCCTCAACCTTAACCTGCCCCGCCCTGCAGACTCTCTCCCCAGGGTCGAGGTGGACCACAACCTGCAGGGGGCACCCAAGGCCTAGCACAATTAAGCTTGTGTAGCCAGTGATGAGAAGCCATTTCATGGGCACCTACTTTGTCTACTTTGTACCACCAGGCACCATGCTGGAGCCTTCCCATTCATTGTCTCAATCCTCAGGAATCCTCAAGGTACAAACTATTATTATCTCCACTTCAAAGACAAGGAATTGGGCTCTGAGAGGAGAAGTTAAAGTGCCCAAATCACATTGTTGTTATGTCAGAAAGGACTTTAATCTATATGTTACCTTCCAAAGCCACACCACCAGCTGCCTCGCCCCAAACTGCCCCCATCTCATCTCCCCCAGCTGGCCCATCAGTAGTCAGAACACCTGGGAGAGAGCCCCACCCTGCCAATGCCTGGCTCCTGTGTCCTCAAGTAAATCACTTCATCTCACTAGTTCTTAAGCTTCTCATCTGTAAAATGGGGAGGAAAATATTAAGGTAAGGAAGATGAGTGGCTGGAAAGACAATGCTTTGCAAACTGCTGCATAATCATGAGCTGCTGTGCTGTTAGGGAACACTAAGCATTTGTGCAGGAGATTGGGAGGTCTGGGAGGAGGGAGAACAGGGGTCTGATGTGTCCTGTGGGTATGACTGCCCTCACCCCAACAACGTACAGGCCATAAATGATACTCACACTCAGAGGCTGCCACTGCTGGGTTGGCTTAGAGGAGAAAGAGCAATGCCCACTGATCAGATGTGCCTGGATTTGGATCCAGCTCTGCTACTTACCAGCAAAGTGTGACTTGGGGCAAGTGGAAATCATTTGGGCCTCAATGTTCTCATCTGTACAGTGGAGGAGAAGGGATCATGATGCCTGATAGTGAGGACTCAATGAGCAAATGCACTTCATGAGTCTTTCAACACATAGTAGACACATAGTAGAGCACTCAAACATTTATTGATTAGTGCTTCTATCAGTGATTCTCTCTCTCAACTAGTCCCATGCCCAGGCTTTTCTGAGTCCCCATGGTGGAGAGGGCATGCAGGTGTGAACAGCCCTGGCTCAGGATTTTAGGGGAGGAAGGGCAAGTCTAGACCCAGGTCACACAGATGAACCCTTCCTCACACACAGGGTAGGTAGTTGATCTCTCCCCTGGTCTCCCATAGAAACTCTCTCCCGACTGATCACACTATGGGAAAACCGATTGTGGGTCTGTCTCGACACCTAATAGGTGAATTTCTTCAGGGCCAGGACTGTGGTTCATTCACCTCTGTGTCTCCAGGGCCTGGTGCCAATAGCTATTTGGTCAGATGAAAGAATGAGAGATAACTATGCTGGAAATCCAATGTGTTCCTAAATCAAGCTTCCTGCCTTACCAAGGCCAGCAGAGATCAGCTCCCCACTCCAGATTCAGACCCAACCATGGACATTTACTCTTTATTTCACTTAATCTGGATAATTGGCGAGGTATGTGCCCTAATGGTGCCCATTTTACAGATGAGAAAGCTATGGCTCAGAGAGGGTAACTAATTTGTGCAAGACACACTGCCGGTGAGTAGAGGGGCAGAACGGAACCCAGCTCTGCCTGACTTCAAGCCCCTGTTCCTGCCCCTGCCTGCTCTTAGGGCTTTTTTCACGGATCCCTCTCCCCCCCACCAACTCACCATAACGGCATCTAGAGAGAGGAAGGACTACTAATCAGAGAAAAGGCGGCAACCACAGATCCTCCGTCCAAATTCGCCCAGGGCTGAGGAACAGAGGGGGCGCCAAGGAGAGTCGCCCGACCTAATCCCCAAAAGGAAAAGTCGGAGGAAAACGGACCAGCGGGATCTGAGACCCCAAAGGGCCGCCTCTTCTCGGGCCCTGGTCAGAAGGACCTTGGGCAAAACGGATCCCTAACAGGAGGGGCGGGGCCCGCGCGGAGCTCCAGGGCGGGGGGCGGGCCCAGAGAGGCGCATCGGTGTTTCATTGGCGGGCCCTCAGCTCCCTCCGCTACGTCACTGAGCCCGCGCGAGACCAAGCTGCGCCAGCCCCGTCGCGGGGCGCTGGGCTGGCAGCCGGGCCCAGCCGGCCTGGGGGCCCAGACTCCGGGCTTCCCGGAGATCTGCGGACCCTCGCCCGCGTCACAGTCCCATCCCGCCACCGCTGTCACCTCCAAGATGCTTTTTTAAAAGTTCTAACAGACTCGCAAGAAAACTTAGGGTGGATCCACAGCCTTCGGTGTCGTCACCATCACCCTCACCCACTCGGTGTCGCCGCCCACCCCTGGGCCCTCAGTCCTCAAAAACTTGGGGCTAGGGGGTCGGTCGGACTGGCCTGCACTCAAATCCCAGCACCACTCCTCCTGCTGTGGGACCATAGTCAACTCACATCGTCTCCCGATTTTCTTACCCAAAAATGTGCCTTGTTATCCCTACAGTCACACGTTCTGAGGAATAAATTGGTTAAACTAGCTATAAAGGGAGATAGTCTCCCACCTTATCATTGTACAGATGGGGAAACTGAAGTCCAGCCACCAGAATAATTGTTTATACTAGTTAATATCAGTTAACTGATTAATCTAGTTAATGTTATCCTAGCTACCATCCACTGAGCGGTTGTCAGCTACTGTGATGGGCACTTACGTTATCTCAATTGCTCCTCCAATAAGCCTTCAGTGTAATTTCTTCTGCCCATTTCATATATAAGGAAACTGAGGCTCAGAGGAGTTAGGTGACTTGCCCAGGACCATGAAACGAGTAAGAGGAGGAGCTGAAGATTTAAAAAGTGGTGACCCAAGGCTCTGCCACAAGTTTGGGTCATACAGGCAGCTGGGATGCCTGTATCCCCAAATGGGGTTCTTAACATTTTGGGGGTGGTGGACAGACCCTTAGGAAATCTGGTGAAAGCTCTGGATCCTCTCTATCAAGAAAGCACCCTCATACAAGTGCAATGCTGCTTGTTTTCAGAGGCACCCATCTACTTCCATCCAGGGGATCTGCCCTAATCCCTCTCCCTTACAAACCTTGCTTCTGGGAGAGTCTGAGAAACAACAAAGAAACAGAAGGTAAATCTAGAGAGAGACAGGGAAAAAAAAAAAAAAGAGAGAGAGAGAGAGAAACTAGAGAGAGCAAGTGAGGAGCAAGAAGCAGAAGGAGCAAACGGCTAACAGCAGGTGCCTTGGACGGGCATCCTGGTTTAAGGGGCCAAGGTTGCTGGTGGGGGGGTGGGGGGTTGCAGACTGGTTTAACTGAAATGCTAGAACCTTTTACAACATGAACATATTTGAGTGTCACTTGGGTAATAAATAGCAACTAAGAATTGCTTACAAGAAAGAAAAGAGACTGAGTGTGTAGACAAAGAGGACAGAGGGACACACAGACACAAAACAGAAACACTGAGGGACAAAACTTGAAGGAGAGAAGACAAAGTTAGAATGGAAAAAAAATATTGAAATACAGCTAGAGATAGACTGAAGAGATGGAGAAAGAGAACAGAGAAAGATAAAGAGATAGGCGGACGTAGAGTGGAAGGTCCTTCCAAGGCCCACGGCCATTGTGGGATTCCACCCCAGGTCCTGACGCCACAGATGCCCCCACCCCTAGCCCCGGCCCGGCTGACCTGGAGGACCCGCTTGGTGAGGCCCGTCTTTTGCGCGAGCTGCTTCAAGTCCTTGGCGTCGGGGTTGTGGTTAATGGCAAAGTAAGACTTCATGGTCCGAAGCTGGTGGTGCTTGAAGGAGGTGCGCATGCGCTTCGTCTTCTGGCTGCTCGGGTACGGCTGGTCGCGGTCCAGGTGCTCCGCATCGTTCTCATTGCAGCTCAGGGCTGGGGAAGGAACGCAGAGGCAGCAGGTGAACCTCCTGGCCCGGACCCCCACAACACTGCCAAGTCCACACCCACCCCACGCTTCGCCAAATGTTTCTAGCCTCAGGACCACACGGCAGGTGCCGTACCCCGCTGAGATGGAGATATTATCCCATTTTATAGATTTACAGGGGAGTTTGAGGTTGAGAGAGCCATCTGCCCAGGGTCACTCAGCTAGGAAATGGTGGATTCAAACCTAGCTCTAGGAGAATCCAAAAACCATTCTGAGCCATCATGTTACAATAATAATAGTAATAATAACAACAACAGCTACAACTTGTCAATGACATTCACTCCACAAGATGTGCTAAAGGGCTTTACATGCAGTTTCATCCTCAAAACAACCCTTTGAGCCAAGCATTATTTCCCCCTTTTTACAGATATTGAAACTGAGGCTCCGAAAGGGAAGTCACTTGACTGCAGACGGCAGGCCCATGATCTTCCCGTTTCTCCCTGCACTCCCTAAGGAGGAATGCAGTCTCCAGTCTCCCCTGCCCCTTCCCCCCACACAGTGTCTGGGGCAGGCACCTGGAAGTCACAGACTTCAACTCACTTTCCATACCCTCCACTCACTTTCATTTCTCCCTCATCAGTTCCTACAACCAAAGGTACTGCACGATCCCTTAGCCCTGGGCCGCAGGCACTGGGTCGAAGGTTGGAAACTGTATTTTGTAGCTTAATCCTCACCACTGCCCTATGAGGCAGTTGTTTCCCAGTTTGACAAATGAGGTGAATGAGGCAGGGAGGTTAAGCGATCTTTGCAAATCTCATGGAGTGGCAGAGTTCTAACCAAAAGGGAAGGAAGCTGGAGGAAGAAATTAACATGTATGCCACACCCAGGGTATGCCTTTGGCTCTACATACATGGGGGGAGGGGGGCTTCACTACTGCTCCAAGAGGTGGCTACTGCTATTCACCCCATTTTAGAGATGAGGAAACTAATGCTAAGGGAAATAAAGCCACACCATTGGTTACGGCTGAGCCTAGATTCAACACTGCAGTGCTTTCCTCCTTGCTGTTTCTTTCCCCTACACCACAAAGGCAGGCAAAGATGAAGCATGACTCTTTGGGGAGCCCGTCCCCATCCAGAAGGGGCCCAGCTGGGCCTGTCAATGCCTGGAAGGCACTGGGGTTGGGGACAGGGATGGAAAACTTGGGCCTCAGAAAGTTGCTTAGCAACCTGGTGGCTGATGGGGACACACAGGACCCCTCTCCAAGATCCCCTCAATACATCCTGAGCCATCCCACACGTAAGGTCTTACTTTGGGGAATGCCTCATAGGAGATTAATTCATTACCCCTAAAGTGGGCAACTGGGAATATCTCCTGTCTCATCACATGCCCATAATAGAGCTGCAAATTCAGCAAATAAAAATACAGGTTGTCCAGTTAAATTTGAATTTCAAATAAACAATGAACAATTTTTTAGTATGATGTCTCAAATATTGCATGGGACATACCTATACTGAAAACTGATTCGTTGTTTGCCTAAATTTCAAATATCGCATGGTATACACTCATACTAAAAAATTATTCATTGTTTATTTAAAATTCAAATGTTGTATGGGATACACTTACACTAAAAAAATTTACTTGTCGTTTACCCAAAATTCAAATATAACTGGGAGCCCTGCATTTTATCTGGCAATACTACCTCAGAAGTACTCCTGCTCTCCTGGTGACCTACTCCTCCCCTGCCCAAGTGAGGAGTGGTCCCTTGCAGAAAACATTCACAAGATGCTGGTCTTGTCCCTAACCTAGGAGTTGTCAGCAAGTGGCTACACCTCCTAAGGGCTCCTCCCATAGGCACCCAGGCACCCAAGTCCTCCAGCCGGGCTACTCCCACTGAGAGTGCTCAGAGTGAAGAACGGGGATCCAGCAGTTTAAAGGGGATCACAGAATGACTCCAAATGGGATCCATGGAAACTGCCCTGCCCCCGCTGTGGGGAGCAACCCTCTTCTTGCCCCTAGTCCCCAGCTCCACAGGAAGGGGGGGGCAGGCCTCCCCACAGGGGATCTCTGGGCCCATTCCTCCGCCCAGCCCCTGCCTGGGCCTTGCTGCTGTTAATGAGCTCCATGGGGACCCTGGCGCCCCACGAACCCAAGGGACATGCCCTGAGTGAGGCCTAGATGGGGGAAGGTGGTTTGGGGGAGGGAGAAAGAAAGGGCAGAGAAAGGAAATAAAGAGACAGATGTAGAAAGACAGAGAGAATGGAGAGAAAAGGAGAGATGGTAGGGAGGGAAAATGGACAGAGCCAGGAAAAAAGAGAGAAGAGGCAGAGGAAAAGAAAGCAGTGGATATGGAGAGAACCAAAGAGAGACAGCTACAAAGACAGAAAGAAACCAGGAGAGACACAGAGAGAGCCTGAGGGGACAGCAAGGCCCGGAAATAGTAGGGATGTTGTGTGGTGGAGGGTCCAGGCCAAGGAACTGAATCCCAGGTCTCAGGGAGACTGGGTCCCTGCCGGGTGGCTTTTTCGAAGCTGTTACAGGCTGGGGAGTGGTGAAAACGGGAAAGGGGGAAAAGGAGAGGAGGGCAGAAAAGGAGTCGGCCCAAGGCAGGGAGGCCGAGGCCAGCCAGCGGCTGGGGCAGGGGTCTGCGCTGGGGGCAAAGAGGCTGTTGAGCCCAGATTTGATCGGTGCCCCAGGCCCCCCACTCTCGCCCCCAGCTCCCCAGACGGATCGCGGTTCCCCAGGATCGGGTCCGGGGAGGAGCAAGGGGACGACGAGGGGACGGGGAGGACCAAGCTTTCTCGCTCCTTTTTTTTTTTTTCCTCTCAATTAGGCCGATTCAATGGAGCTAAAGAGCTCGTAAAATCATGAATAATTTACTCGTGATCTGTTATTAACCCATCGGGTTTCGAGCTCTTGTCGCTGGGACTGAACCTGTAATCAAATCTGACTTCGCCTCATTTTACTAAAGACTAGATTGTAGGTTCAATTGTCTAAATAATGGATTGGAATCAAATCAGTAATTATGCCGCCAGGCACACACACACACAGAAAGCTGGGGCTGGGGGAGGCCCGGGCATCCGGCCGGTCCGCGCGGGACTCCCGTGGCCGCGGCGCGCAAACCCGGGCGCAAAGCGTGCGGCCCGGGCCCTTCACGGTCTCCGGCGGCCTTGTCCGCGACCCCGGCCGGCGGGCAGCCACGCTCCGGGGTGGGGTAGGTTTCAGTTCCGCCTCCGGGACCTGGGCTGCGCTCTTGGACCAGAGGGGCAGCCAGAGGAGGACCGCGGGCCATCGCCCCGGAAGGACTTTCCTACCCTGCGGCCCCGCCGCTCTAACTGCCCTTCCCTAAGCGAAGGGCCGGGCGCACCGACGGCGCCCCCTCGCCACTCTGCCCGAGCTCACCGCGTTCTAGTGAGGTGCCGCCGCTCCTCCACCGGACTGTCCCCCACAGCGATGGGCTTTGCAGGGGGTCCGTGTGGCTGGGCCCCTGGGTGCGGGACACTCACACAAACAAGCTCGAGTCCTCACAGTAAGAATCACGCACACAACGCACACACACACTTGCCCGGACACACCTCCGAAATCTCACCCTCCACGGGGCCCTCTTTCCAGCCCCAGCGACCCCACGGCCCACACTGCGGCCATTTCTCTCCTGCCAGCGCCGGGAGGGGAGGGAGGGGGACAGCAGCCAGACCAGGGGAGGCCTGGCCGGGCAGGAGCGGCCAGGGAGGCTCCCCCTTTTCCCAACCTAGTCCCGGGAGCCCCGCGTAAGCGAGCCGCAAAGCCACCGGCGGCACGCAGTGCGCGGTTAAGCCCGGGCCAAGGCCAGAGACGTGAGCGTCGAGAGAGAAAGAGACAGGAACAGAGAAACGGGAGACGCACGCAGAGAGAGAAAGTGGAGCCTAGAGAGCCGAAAGGAAAAAAAAGGAAGAGAGGGACCAAAGAGAAAATGACGAGATGATATGCGTGGGGAAGTCTCCTAGAGATGCCAGCTCCTCTGAAACTCAGCCTCCAGCCACATCTTGCTCAGTGCGGCGCGGCCTCGCCAGGGAAGGCGGCGGAGCAGCAAAAAGCACAAATACACCTCGGTACCTCCTACCTTTCAGTTGCAAACCCGGCTGCGAACCTGTCTGCCTGGGAAAACATAATCCCGCTCCCAACCACCACGCGCCCTGTGGCCCAGCCCGCCTGCTGCTTCCTACTGGAGGCCGACCCCACTTGATAAATAGACCGGCTTTGTTTTGGGGGACCTGATCTGGACTCAGTGTGGTCTATTCAGGGTGGTGGGTGACGAGGGATGGAAGTTTTGGAGAGCCGCATCTCTGGTAGAGCCTTCACCAAATATTAAATCCGCCTCGAAGACTGGCCGCAGCCACCTCACCATTTACCAGACCGGGGGCTGTATTTTCCTCCCAGCTCCGCACACCAAGACACACATGCCCCACCATCACCCAACAAGCAACTTCGTTGGAGCGAACAGGGGATCCCCACCCGCCTCTCATCCCCTCCCCGCCCCCCGCCCCGAGCCAGCCCAGATTTTTAAAGATCAAAATAATCCTGACTTCTTCCCCACCACAGCCCTCTCTGCACAGTTCAGTGTTTTTGTTTTGTTTTGTTTCCACTTGTGCATTAGACTAAGGGGAAAAGGAGGAAGAAAACAAAGTCTCCGAATCCAATTCTGTCGCAGACGAAATAAAGAAAGTAATTGCAAATAAACTCTATCAAGTTCAGAAGCCCGGGGAGTCATAAACCTTTCCCGGCCTTGCAGACTTTGGGCAGATGTTAATGGTTCAATGTGCCAGGCCTCAGAACCTCCGCAGCTGTCCTGAGCTCGGAGGGACACGGGAGGGGGCAGAGCCTCTCCCGGAACAACCCGGGGTTCAAAGATGCCGGAAATGCGAAACAAGCCCTCCACCCTACCCCGGCGCAAGGCCAGGCCTACTGGGTCCCAACCCGGGGCGCCGGCTTTGGAGGGTCGCGGCTCTCATCCCAGCGCCCCGCTGTCACCCGGAACTCGGAGGAAGAACCCCGGAGGAAAACCGAGACCTGGCGGAGCAGGAAGATCGGGTGGGACACTACGACCCGCTTTTTCTCAAAGGCTCCTGGGCCCAAGTTTCCCGAGCCTGCCGCACTCAGGACACTTCGCATGACCCCGGCCGCAGGCCAGGCCAAGCTCGGTGCCCGAGGCCACAGCCTGTCCTTTCTCTTGGGACCCCCGCCGCTCTGCTTCGCTCATCCATCGCCCCAGATCCTCTCCCTCAGCCACGACAACCTAGAGCCTGTTTGGTGTCGGCTCTGCCTTGTTTTCTCTATCCTTGCACTTTCTGCACAGCAAAGTGGGTAAAAGGCCCAAACCAAAAAGCTGCTTCTAAAAAATTTCTCAGCGACGTGATCCTGCACCCAGAGCATCAAGACCATTAATGCACCCTCTCCTCCCGCTCCAGCCGAGAGCGCATGGGCTGGAGCCCAGGGAGCTAATGTCCCTTCTGCCAGGTCGTCCGGTGGGCCTGGGGAAGCTAAAGGCTGGAGTACCCAGAGTGCTATAAGTATACATGTATAAGACACTGAAATTCACTCGGCTCTTGGCCACTGACGCAGTGCACTTTCCCTCAACCCGTCGGGGCGCTCGGGGCGCCTCGCACTCACCAGCGTTGTAGGCCGCCAGGTCCGCCCCGGGCCCGGGGCTCTTGCGCTTCCTCGGCCGCCCCTTCTGCACCGTGCCCACGCCATTGTAGTAGGGAAGACCCAGAGGGTTGGCCCCGGCTGCACCCAACCCCGCGCTCTTGGCCGCGGCAGCTGCCGCTGCTGCGGCTGCGACATCCGCGTGGTTGAAGTGCGCGGTGTACTCGCCCTGCAGCAGCGCCTCGAAGTGCAAGCGGCAGTAGACCAGGCTGTCCTTCATGCCGAAGTGGTCTCCCGTGGTCAGCATCTTGTTACACGTAGTGCACGTGAAGCAGTTGAGGTGATAAACCAAGTCCCGAGCTCGCATCACCATCTCCGAGGCCGAGATGCCTAGGTGGCAGCGGGCGCAGCGCTGCACAGAGAACCGCCTGTAGGGACCATCGAGGGAGGGACTGTGGGGACACACGGTTGGGTACCCCCCCATATCCCTCCTCCAAGTGCCACTGCTGCCACTGGCGGAACTCCACTCCTCAAGACTGGCAACCAGGTCTTAACTTGGAGGATGGGGGGAAGATGGAACTAGATTTTGGCCCAGGTCTGGTCCTACCCTGAAATATAGTTTCCCTTAACCATTTTCATGCCTACAAAGACTTTACCCAGAGTCTGAGCAAGCCCTAGGAAAGCCTTTGCTCGGGAGTAAGGGGAACTTCCCAGTTACCCCTTCCTCAACCTCTAATCCTGCCCTCCACAGCAGTGCCTGGGCATCCTACAGACGTTTGTAATTTGTAAGAAACACAGAGACGGGAGAGAGACAGAGAGAGACAGAGAGAGAGAGAGGGAGAGGAAGAAAGAAAGAAAGAGGGAGAGAGAATAAGCAGACCTAACCCTAAACCCAGAGAGGAGAACCAAGGAACGTGGAGTCTGTCAGTGATTCCCGTTCTTCAGTCCTGGCCAGCTTTCACTCCCATCTCCAGGAAAGACCCGGAAATGCACCCAATCCAATCCCCCAGCTCTCCCTCCAACTTTATTCCACACCAGCCTAGACTGCCTGGGTTTAGGGAGGGGGTGCCTGTTTCTGTTCCCTCTAGTTGACCCAAGAAACTTCAAAGGGAGAAGGGTGCAAGGACCCCCAACCCGACCTTATTTTTGGTCTAAGCTAAGAAGAGGACACTTTCTGCTTTTCTCTGGGTCCCTACATTTCACAGATCTTTCCAAGATTTTCCTCAAATTGCTGTTTAAAAAGGATGTCATCCAATTTGTACTGGCTTGGAGAAGGGAGGACCTAGGTAGGGAACCCTCCCTTGGGGCTGGAGGGAAGGCAACCGGAGAAGATTGCATTTGAGATGAGGGGCCCTGGGTGCCCAGGGCAGTGGGTCCCGAGGTGGGGGCTACCTGTAGTAGTCTTCCTTGCAGTAGATGCTTCCATCCTTGCTGAAACAGGTGAGCTCCGACTCCAGGTTGAGCTTGCACTCGCAGCACTTGAGGCAGCGCATGTGCCACTGTTTGTCCACCGCCAGCAGGTAGTAGCGGTCGGAGATCTTGCCCCCGCAGCCGGCGCAGAGCGCAGCGCGGTCACTGCTGATGGACGGCATGGTCTGCGGAGGGAGGGAGGCGCGAGTCCGCAGCGCCTGCGTCAGCCTGCGACCCCGCCGCCACGCCACGGGGAACCGGGCACCCGCAGCTCCCTCCGAGGCTCCAGCTAGCCCTAAACGTGGGGGTGGGGGGATGGGGGTGCCTGCCAGGGTGTGCGGTGCTCTTCCTGCACCCCAAAAGGCCCATATCCAGGGGGCTCAGGACCCAGGCCCGCCCATGCAGCCCAAGCCGGCCACAGGCCCAGGACCGGCTGCTGGCCTGGATAGATCTTCCTCCTTACTTCTCCCCCTTTCTGTCCCCTCTGCTCTTTTCCCAGAAAGGCTCGTGCTGTGTTTGGGGACTGGGGGCAGCAGTGGCTACTTCAGCCAAGCCCTCCAAAAGCTTCCCCCAAACTGTTTCTTAAAGGAGCCACTCTGCTGGGCCTCAGGAAAAGGGGTAAGATGACCATTAAAAGTCACCCTCCCCACAGACTCCTCTCCAGAGACTCGGTGGAGTTCCTGGCCCCTAATCCCAGTGATCTCTGGATCCTTAAGCCGAAGGTTCAGGCCAGGGCAAATCGCGGGGCAACCTCTGCCCCTCCACCACCTCTGCCACATTGTCTGGGGCCCTCTTGGGTCCTGGGAGACGGTGAGTGGGGTGCATGGGCACCCTCAAAGTCTCTGAGTGCAGGATAGGCCCAATCCAAATCCTCTCCTAACCAAACTGATAGGCTGAGAGGGTTTAACTGGGGAAGAAGAGCTCAGAAGCAGAGGCACTGGGGCTGCTGCTCTTGCTTTCCAAGCAAAGAAGGTTCGCTCATGCTCCCCACCTCCTTGGCCTCTAAAGGTCACTTCTGGGCCCGGCTTGGGCAGCGTCTGCTCATCGGGCCCCCAGGGAGGTCTGAGGCAAGGAACTGGCTATTTGGGGCTGGGCTGGTGGAGCCAGGTATGGAGATCCGAATGGACTCTCCTTCCACAAGAGCCAGGCCAGAGCCTGAACTCCCGGCCCTAACCGAGCCAAGTCGGGCCAGCCAGGAGGCCCAAGATGCGAACAACGAAAAGCGCTAGCCTTGAAGACTTCGACCCCTGAAATTGCGCTGGGACGGGAACCCCGATTGCCAGGAGGCGGGGAGAGGCCCAAGTCGGCTGGAGCCCCAGTACTGCCGGTTTGTTCGCCTTCCCCGCGCCGCAGGCGGCGCCGCCAGCAGCCAGAGCCGAGTGGTGGAGGAGAGCGCGGGGCTGGCGACCAAAGAGCCCGTTGAAGTGAGTAGAGAGCCATCGGGCCGCGGGTAGGACTTCGCTCCCACTTCGGGAGAAATGCTCTCTTCCACCCTCAGCGTCTGAAATTTCGGTTTCAACCTTGTTTCCCTCCTCCGCCAACAGCCGGGTTTCCCCTGACCCGGGAGCTACGGGCCTTGCATCCTGTCCGCGGAGCCCCAGCGTCCAGTCCCGTGCGGCACGAAGGACGCTCCCCAAATTGCCCCCAAACTTAGGAGAGCAGAGGAGCAGACCGAGCCGGTCCCGTCCCAGCTTTTGGCCCCGACCCCGCCGCTGTGCGCCTACCGTCTCCGTGTCGCCGCGGTCGATGGCGGAGCTGATGGCGGGAGCCTCGCTCTTGGCCCTGCGGTCCATCTCGTCGATGACCCCGTGCACCTCGGGGCCCGACAGACTGTGGAACAGCATCGCGGCGGGACCGGCGGGGCCGGGGGCGCGGCTCCTCCGCGGGAGGGCTTGCCCCCCGCCTCAGCTGCCTGGCGCTCCCCGCGCTAACGGGCCCGGTGCATAGCCACCGCGGCCCCGGCCCCGCCCGAGCTCGGCTGTGCCCCCAGGCCGGGCTCCGGGCCCCGGGCGCCCGCGGGCCAGGACGCCTCCCGCCGAGGCGCGGGGGCAGCTACATCGCGGGGCGCCTGGGCGGCGGCGCCAAAGCCAGGGTCACAAGGGCACGGGGCGGGTGGGGGGTGGGTGCGGGAGGGGGTGAGAGACCAGGGCAGAGGTCAGCGCCCGCCGCGGGCGCTTTCACGCCGCGGGCATCGCCCGCCCGTCTTCGGCGCCCCCGGCGCAAAGCAGGAGCGCAAACTCTGCCCGAGGCGGCGACGGCTGCGGTCGGGGCTCACCCGGGAGCGACTAGGTGCCCACGGCCGCCCAGCTGCCTGGACCGCTCCCCTCCCCGGGATGTGCCCCCAGCCCAAGGCAACCCGCCTAGGCGCTGGGTCGGCTACTGAAGTAGGGGTTTCTCGGAAGCCGGCGAGCGGAGCAGAGACACCGGGAGAATTGAAGAAGAGGAGGAGGAGGAAGAGGAGGAGGAGGTGGAGGAGGAGGAGGTGGAGGAGGAGGAGGTGGAGGAGGAGGAGGTGGAGGAGGAGGTGGTGGAGGTGGAGGAGGTGGAGGAGGAGAAAAAGGAGGAGGAGCAGAGCGGGAGGAGGAGCCGCCGGCCGCGGGCCCAGCCGCGCGCAACGCTCTCCAAGAGCGCGCCGAGCCCAGCCCCGGCTCTGCAGTCCGCGCCAGCCAAGCGTCCGCGCCTTTTCTACAGCCGCGCCTGACATCACGTCCTGCCGCCGCGCCATTGGCCGACCGGCACCCCGGGCCCTGGCAGCGCGTGCTCCGGGAAGGCGGGAGACCCGAGAGGGAGGGGAGCAGCAAGAGGAGGAGAGGAGCGACGAGATGGTGGGAGCTGGTGGGCGAGGCTGGAGGGCGGGGGCGGGAGGGAGGAGGGAGAGCGCGGGGTTTAGAGTTTTAAGCTACAAACAGTTTCCTGCGATTGCTTCGGGAAGGAAATTTAAACCCTCTTTCCCCGCCGTCTCCATCCTATGAAAGCGAAGCCGCCAGAGGATGCTTGAGGAGGTCTCACTCTGGTCTCCCCTCTGCCCGGAGCCGCCCCTCGGGCACCGGCTGGGGAGGCCTGGGAAGGCAGGCCTTGGAGCAGAGCTGGGAGAGCCTTCGGCCGCTTCCCGCCGAGTTCTGCCTTCGGCCCAGGCTCCGCGCCGCGGGCTGCGGACTCCCGCGCAGGACTCCCGCGGACCCGGCTGAGCCAGAGAGGCAAGAACCGGTGGGAGCTGTGGCTCCCGGGGAGTGGGGCCAGTCAGCTTATCCTCCCTTCAAGTGAGCTAGGGCCCAATTAATGGTCCAGCGTGCAGCTCCTCACTCTTCCTGGTCTCTCTCCAGCCTGGAAGAGTGGGTGCGAGCATGGCTGTAGGAACTAGAAAAGGCATGGGTTCGGATCCTAGTTCTGCCATTTACTTGCAGTGTAACCTTAGGCAAGTGACTTAACTTCCCTAAGCCTGTTTCTCATCTTTTAAGTGAGGGACAGGAAAGCCCTCTCCACTTGGATGTGACGAGTGAAAGAGATCACGGATGTAAAATGCCTGGAACATAGTAGGCACTAAGCAAATTCTTTCATCACTTCCTTTTCCCTCTCCTCCTCCCTTTAAAAACTTTCCCACTCCGAGTTACATTAGGCATCAGTGAGGTTCTTAAAAACCATTGGCCCATTCTCTGTCTGCTGGGTGCCTCATGCCACAGACCCAGTTACTGAAGGACATCCATATTGCCGCCTGGCAGCACCACTTCTCCACCAACCTGGCCTGCGGCATAAATCCCAACTGCCACCCCAACCCCCAGACTTCAGGCTCAACCAAGAATCTCTTGGGAGAGATATCCGGGTGTGTGGTGAAGCGAGATTTAGGAAATAAAAGGTGATTGTAGAGAAAAACTGAATGAGCTAGTCAGTTATAGAGTCCCATCTCCTGGCTCTGCTTTGGAGGCGGGTTAGTGTGAAGTGACTTGATTGCCAACAGGAGGTAAGGGGCTAGCCAGGATCTGTGTAGTTTATCTTACAGGGCATAGAATTTAGGCAGCACAAAATCATACTTTACACAAATCTTATATAAGTTTCAGACATAAATATACGTGTGCTTGTAATGCCCAAGCACAGTCATGCTCATGTGTGCAAATGCACGCATTCATCTTTGTTGGCAAAAACACGGCCAGCAGAAATGTAGAGCTAGCACGTGCACTTCAAGTATAAGTGTACAGTGCCAGGCAGGAGGGTGCATCTATAAACTGGAAAATTGCACAGTTATATGTACAGTTGCACACTCAGGCAACTCTACCTAGATCCCTGCGAAAGATCCTCCGAGGCCACACGATTCTCTGAGGCCATGTTTTGCATATTTGCAAAACTCTTGAAGTTACAAGTGTGTCTGTTCATGCTGCACATGCACAGATGCCCCAAGGCGAGGCAAGGAAAGGACCATAATCCCAAAGGCGCGCGTGCGCGAGTGTTCACACAGACGTGTGCTCTGGCGCCTGCACACGGCCAGCGCCCAGGCACACGGATGCCTACCTGCATACACAAGCATGTTTTACTGACCCATCTGGGGTACTTTCTTTCAAAGAAAGTAGGGAGTGAAAATCTAATCTGGGAGTCAGTGGGGTTCATTGGGAGGTCGCCCAACCGGTAGGAAAAAAATTGCAACAACGCTGGAGCGTTTGTCCTTGGTGCAGCTCTGCGCCCAGGCTGGTGGTTGCAATACGTTTTCGAGAACTCGAGGGGCTGCCTTAGGAGCTGCGGGGCGGGGGGAGGAGCCCTCGGTAACTCTTGCCGCGGGCTTCCCAAGAAACGTGGAAACACACCCTGCGTCTCTTCACTTCCCCCGTATCTGTAAGCGCACGCTTTCTTCGACACCTCACTGACCAGCAGCCCACACCCATCGCTGACCTACCCCAAATTCCCTGGCCGTGAGGATTCCCGCCGGGACCGCCCGCCTATTTATCCCTCCGTGGCAGGCTAGGACGGGCTCAGGTCTGCAAAAGGCTCAAGCCCATTTCCCGCCACGGGATCTGGGGACCCCCTCCCCGGCCCCGGGTTCAGAGGCCGGTAACTTTGCTAATCTCCCCCAGCGGCGGGGGGACGTCGTACAACCGCTGAGCCCTGTCCGCGGAGACTAAACAAGGAGAGGAACAGGCTGTAAACACACACCCTGACACGTGAGTGACATTTACGCGGTGCGAGAAGCCGCAGCCGAGGGGGTGGCAGGGGGTGGGGGGCGCAGGCAACCGCGGGTAAATGGAACCTTCTGGGGCGCCAGAAACAGCGGCCCCTCGACGCCCCTCCCCCAGGTAGGGGAAGAAACTCCCTAGGTCCCTTGAACCTGCCTTTTGTGGGAGGTGACAGGTGAACGGAATTCAGGTCTGGCTACTCTCGCCGCTGCCTACCTCCCCACCATCTGCTTCCTCGCAGACAGACAGACCGGGCGCATAATGAGGTAGCAGCCTCCAGCCGGCCACCGTGACTAACTCAGAACAAAAGCGCTCCCTCCACGCCTCTTCCAACAAAGGGGCCACCAGCCCCGGCGCTCCCCGAAGGCTGCGGGGCTCCCGGCTGCCGGCTGCGGAGCTGCGGGCGCGCAAACTTCCCGGGGCTCCCGGGGCTGCCGGCGCCACAGAGCCGGGGCCGCGGAGGGAGGAAGCACATGCAGCCTAGAGAAAGTGAGGCCGGGCCTGGCGGGGGAAGAGGGGGCGGGAGCCCGGCAGCCGCGGAAGGAGGGTGATTGATCAGTGCGCTGTTCCCGGAGCTCCGTCCCGTTATTAGAGGCGGCCAAAGCAGGGCCACGCAATAACCGCCGAATCGCCAACTAATTGACGCTGCAGGCAACTACTTCATTGTGCGCGCTGGTTTTATGTCTTCATAGCCGGTGATTGACAAGGTGTAATTAGTCATCTCACTCGGTGATAAACATGGGCACCCTCCTCCCGCGGCATCAGGCCGTGTGTACCAGCAGAGGAAGCGATAGTTGACGCTGATATACCATTAAATCAAAATGAAGACGTTCAGAAGTGTGTGTTTGCTGTGACGCTCTGATGGTTTATTTCTCAAATACGGCACCAACAGATTTACTTGATTTGCAAGTTAACTACAACATTAACTGGTTTTATTTATTTTGCCTCTTCTTTCCTTTTCCTAGGCAGGGATGTTGCTCTTGGAGAATGTGAAGACAGTTTGCTTCTTGACAAGCGAGCGAACGGGCGCCCAGATTTTTGCAGCCTCTCGAGTCTCCCCCGAGGGAAATGCAGGCAGAGAAAACGCCTGATTTGGGAGCCACCAGGGAAGGATTCCGCGCAGGGAGAGCCGCCCTCTTTGGCCCCAGACCCGCCTGCCTGGGGACCCCCTTTGGGCACCGCCAATGGATTATCTGAAACACTGCGGATGGTGCCGGGGACTGGGGTGGGGAAAGCCTCTTGGATAATAACTGCAAAGAAGAAAGAGGCAAAGACAACTGTTTCTTCTCTGCCTTGCAGCAGGAAGAACTGTGTTCTTAAAGCTGTTGGCTGCAGTCACAGGGCCAGTTGCCTGCCTCGGTTCCCTGAGTAAAATGTAATGTCTCCTGCTCTCAGGGTTGCACCCTTCAGCAAATTATACTCCTTGTTAGGCTGCAAAGTGGGTCTTGCTTAGGGAACTCTGTGTGTGTGTGTGTGTGTGTGTGTGTGTGTGTGTGTGTGTGTGTGTGTACGGGGGGTGTGTCCCTCTACAGTGAGGCTGCTACTGGAGGTGCTGATTATTCATTTCAGAAACCTGGTGGTTTAAATCTTTAAAAGGGAGGGAGCACTCCTGGTTGGGCTCCCTAGAACTGCTGTGGTCTGTCTCAACCCTAGTTCTGGTTAGAGAATGGCAAGGACTGAACAAAGCCACCAATATCTGAAAGTTCTCTTCCAGTGTATCACACATGCCCCCAGGAACCCCCCAGAGGGGTAAGCGCCCTACATTTTCCCCTTCTCTCTAACCTCTGTCTCTCATTTGTATAGCAGAGGAATGGTGATTCCTTGCCACCACGCAGGAATGTGGGGTTGTGGACCTCTCCAGGAAGAGATGGGGTGAAGCTGAGTCACAAGGATGGCAGAAAAGCCCCATATCTTCAACAAGGACCCCCCTTCCCAGGCCTGGGGGAGGAGGTGAAGGGGGAAGTGTTTTATATTGATGTGAGAGGCTGTCAGTTAGCAGCAAATCAGCTCAGGCATGGCCACCTCTTCATGAAATCAACTCATTGCCTTGGTCACACCTTACAGAAAATCTGCTGGTTACCACTATTGACAATAAAAATTAGTGGGGCCTTAGCTGTTTCGAAGAAGAACCCCGTGTCTGTAGATACATAAGTGGCTTGGCCTGACTCTGGCATGGAGGAGCCCAATTTCTCCTCCTCTTCTCCCTGCAGCGATCTGAACAGTTCCGAAACCGCCTCCCAGAGCGTCAGCTGAGCAGGTTGGGGAACTAACCAGGGCCCTCTCTCTAGGGCCCTGTTAAATGCACTGAACTTAAAATGAAACACTAAGTGTGAATTTCAGGTTTGAACATGATGCATCAGGAAACGTGGAGGTTGGCAGCCCTTTCCTCCCTCCTGCCTTTCGGTAGCAGGTATTAATATTGTATTAAATGTTATGAGAAAGTAAGGGCTGCGGAGAGGAATGTGCTCAGATGCAATTTTGTCAAGGTTTTTATCTGTGATTATGATTCCAGATGTAGAAACTCCCGCAGGAGGGAAATGAGGGGCTGCTGGCGTGTGACATGTGTTTTAAGGTGTTTGGCAGTGTTTCTCAAAGTGGTGACAAAACGTTCAATTTTATTACAGGGAATCGGCAAAAGAAACATGAATATGCTAAGTCGGAGATTGTTCATCTCAGCAAAAGGATTTACCATTATTGATTAGGGTGGGGAAAGTTTGTATCTGGGTCTGCTTAAATCACATTGTCAACAATGTAAATCTGTCAGATCAGATTATTCTTAAAGAACAATTGTAACAAAATACACAATAGCCAATTGCATCTCCCCACCTACTAATTTCCATGCAAAGTTGTAAACTATTCTGGAAGAAAAAAAAAAAGTATTGCAACAAGATGTCTTTTTTTTTTCAACGGGTGTAACTACCACCATTCCTTGAGGGTAATTCGTCTTAAACTAACCCAGAATACAACCCAGTCCTAGAAGAGCCCCAGTCCTAGAATTCTGCCCTTTTTGTTAATCTGGTTGCTTTTTAAATAGAAGCACAACTAACAGCAGTAAATTTCCTCACACTGGGAACCGCATTTTGCTAAGAGGAGAATCAGGAAGATAGTGTGGAAAAGAAGTGGGGATGGGGGAGGAAGCAGCTGAACTCTTGACTAACTGACAACTCTTGTATTGACATGCATTTGAGACTGGAAAAATTCCTACCATGGTCTTTCTCCATTCAAAGGCATCTCTGCCACCCCTTTCTGACAGCAGGACACCCCTAAACTCTATTTCCAAGCAAGGTTTCCTCATAAACATTTTATGAGCTTCACTTAGACTAATCGACAGGGGTACCCAGCCAGCGCTGACTAGACTGGAGGAGGATTTGGTAAACATTTCCACAGAACAAAAAGAGGGGGTTTTGGCTAAAGATGCTGGACTTGGCTCTCCCCTGAGTCCCCAACCAGAGAATCTCTGCACACTCACAGGATATGGATCGCCCCATACCTAGCACACTCCGTGCATCTGTCAGCCCATTTCACGAAGCTCACAAGTATTCAGCCCCAGCCTTTCCTTAATCCAGGCTAAAGAATGTTGATTTTGGTTTCCCAGCCACTGGCACTGTTTTACCATCACAAAAACATACTCGCTCCTAGCACAAATCGCACCTTCTTGGGAAGTAAGAAGGTTCCTCTCCTATGAGGTGATGTAGGACTTGGTACATTTCCGAGGGGAACAGTGAGGTTGCAGGGAGGGGAAAATGCTCAGCGTGGTCACCTTCTCTCACCCTGCACTTTCAGCAGAGCCCTTTCTCTACCCCAGCCCAACTTTCCACTGGCTTGATTAGCAAATCTCTACTGCTATTTGGGGAGCTGGCATTGTCTCCTTAGGTGAGGAGTGAGTCATTTCCCACATAAGCTTCAGCCTTAGCCCAACCTCTTGCCCCCTCCCCCATTTTTATTCTTCCATTAATTAAAACAACTAATGTTCCATCGATTATCTTTGCATGAATGAAAATCGTTACGGGCCCTTGCAGGTATATGGGAAATTCTGTTTGCTTAAGTATTCACACTTTGATTTCCAATAGACTCATTTTCTCAGGCATAAAGAAATTCAAACAAAACAAAACAAAAACAATCTCCTGATACTTTGCAGTAAAGCACGAAGACTAGTAGTAATGAGTTTGTGCCGATCTCTTGCAGGAAGAAATGTTCAGATGGCCCCATTTTAGAACTGAATTATACTATCTGGTAAAGGCTTCTAGACAGTTAAGGAAAACATTGATAGGTCATCAGACCTAGGTTTTGAATTTGTGCTTGTGTTGAATCAGATGAGCTCATCCAAATTTACTTTTAAGCTACCATCAGTCCTCAAAAGTAAAAAGGCAGGGGACAATCAGCTCTATTTGGAATTTCCCAGCTAGTTGGCCATTTCAGCTTGCATCTCCATTTCTGGGGGCTGCCATAATTAGAGCGATCTATTTTGCATTTACTTCTCTTTGCAAGCACTACATTATTCACTCTTTCCTGTGCTTATTAAACAGTGCCACCTGCACCAAATTCAACAAAGCTCTTCCATCAGTCAGCCCAGTAAGGATCCCAGACCATATATTATCATTAATTGAAGCTCAATTGAATAGTTGACGATAGAGGCATGAGTAAAAGTAACACATTTTCTAGGACCTGCTTATAAGAATGTTTTAAGCTAAAAAAAAAAAAATTCCCCAAATTGTCGTTTTTTACAAACTCATTTCATTCTCTCTGTACAGTAATTCAAGCAGCAATTAGCAAGTCTTTTAATTAATGAACTATTCCCTGTATGTCACCAAGGTGCCTCCAGCACAAACGTCCTCCTTCATAAGGTACTAGAAAATGCAGTCAATATTTTGTCACCCAAAGCCTTCGAAGCTGACCACCTCGATAGCCCTAATACTATCAAAAGGATCTGAAGAGCCAGGGACAAAGCTGGGAAACAGAGGACAATTTTCCGAAAACTAGCCATGGATAATCTGAATCCAGAGAGAGGGAGTGGCAGGAGGAAGGGAACCAGAGACAGAAAGGAGAGGCAGAAAATGAGTGTAGATAGATACCAGTGGTTAAAGAAAAGCACAGAAAGTTTGTAGCAAAGATGGGACCATCTCTGCGCCTCAGCTATAACAAACTCCATCAAAATGTTGATGATTTACACATTTTTAGGAGCCTGAAACCTCACTGTGCATTGTTCTTTAAAAAGCTTTCTGCTTTGTTCAAAATACTGCTTATCTTTGGCATTGTCAACAGCTCTGCATCTGGGAGAGATTAATTAAGTGATAGGTCAGACACAATGAGGTGAAGGGGCATGTCCACCCAATCAGGACTGATTCATCCATTTCTAGGTGAATCAACTTTGTTGAGGGATGCCAATTTCAGTTCCATTTCCAGGGAGGATTTATCAGTAGGAATGCCTGAGCTCCCCCAGTGAGGGGCTCTTAGCTGGAAAAGGTATTTCCAGACAGAAAAATCTAAAATCCACACTCTCTTTTTCAGATGTGAAACCAAAACATAACTATAAATTGTCTGTAGGCTTAAGTTTCACTGATGTGGGTGAAGGCTGATTTTCTTGAACATGATCTTTCTACAAAATAGCTAATTGGATGATTACAAATAAGATTGCCATGCAACACAATAAAAAAAAATTAAAAGTCTGCTTTCTCTTCTCCCCCTTCCCAACCATTTCTCATTGCCCCTTCCTTTCAAAGTCCACTTTTAATTTCTAGAAGGCAAGGTGAAAGAAAGAGACAGGAAAAAGAGGAGAGGATGAAAGAGAGAAAGAGAGAATGAAAGAGAAATAGGTTTTCTAACCTGTCGGCTGAATTTTTCCAGACCAATTTGAGGTTATCTTTAAATCTTCACCCCCCCATACACCCCACACCTTTCTAAAAAATCTTTAGATTAGTGAGAAATTAGCTAATCAGGAAAGGCTATGTGGCCAGTTCACCCTATTCTTAACCAGAAGGGTTTTAAGGACCTTAGACCCTACTCCCCAAAATGACACTCTCCCCATCTCTTCAGCAGCATGTCAGTCTGGGTGAAAATTGTGGTTGCCTCTGTGTGTGTGTGTGTGTGTGTGTGTGTGTGTGTGTGTGTGAGAGAGAGAGAGAGAGACAGAGACAGAGACAGAGAGAGACAGAGACAGAGAGAGACAGAAAGGGAAGTAAACTCCCAGCCTGTGAATAATGCTCAAGTAAAGTGACTATTCCAAACAAAACACTTGGAATATTTTTACTCTATTCGTGAACACCCCTGCAAATGAAGTTCACCTTTTCCAAGGCGTGTGTGTCTGTGTGTGTGTGTGTGTGTGTGTGTATGTGGGAGTAAACAATGGTTTGTGGTTTTTGTAACCAATCAGCCATTTCCCCTTCTCCAAAGAAATGTAGAATGCCGGTTTCTTATCTATCCAATTCTTTAAATCATCTGGGATCCATCTATATTTATAAAACTGAGCAGAAACACTTAACAGCCTGATCAATAGCCATTGACCGTCAGTGCACCTCACACCCTAACATGCACAGCTTGATCATGTATATTTGATCATCGAAAAATTCAAAGCATCTTGCAGAGTGTATCAAGCTTCCCATAAAATAGTCTATCTTTTTCTGTGGTCTTAAAAAGAGTGCCGGTTTCTCTCTCCCTTGCATTCATCCATCTATCTATCTATTTACACACACACACACACACACACACACACACACACCCCTCCCTTCCTGGAGAGTTTATTGCTCATATATTTGATGAAGAACAAGGTAATTAACTGCAAGCCTGTTCATCTGGGTGGCACTTCATATCCATTGTAATAATAAAACATTTTTTCCCATTTTAGCAGAAGAAAGGCTAGTCCTGCCCACAGATTCAGAGGACCCCAGCATCTCCGTCTGCAAAGCCTCCTTTTTATAAATCCTGCCTCCCTCTTAAGTGATGGCATGCACAATTGCACCAAGGGGCACTAAGTTTATCTGTAAAAAAAGCATAGTTGGAAAAGCTTGTCCCTTCTCAGACCTTCAGCATCAGCTAGTGGGGGTTTGGAATAGACATGGCTGGCTCCTCCGTCCCTAGTCTCCTTGGCAGCAAGCAGGGACAAGAGTCCAAAGGGCTTGTCCTACATAGAGCCACAAGTAGAAGAGGTGTATTTGGGGATCTCAAGGGTTGATGTCCTGAGCACATGCCACTAAGTTCCAGTATCCGAAAAAGGACTCAGCCCTGCAGACTTTTCTGATAGTCTGGGGCCAAAAGGCTGGTTCTAAGTTTCTCCATAAAGTATGCCAGATCTGTCCAAACCGCTCCAATCATCTGGCAGGAGGACTACCAGCTGGCAGGCCTGCTCCAAGCCTGCAGCACAGTCTTTCTAACCGCAACCCCAGAGACTACCTCCCACCCCCACCCCCAGCCAGCAAAACAAATTACCTGCAGAACCTCCCATTTCTGGAGTCCCCTGCTCTGTATTCCGAATCGTGCCCAGGACAAATTTCTCAGGGCCCTTCCTTCTAAAAGCAGCAGCATCTGGGCTGAGGCTCCCTCCTTTATGTGTGTGTGTGTGGGAGACTTCGTATGATAATACATGTAATATGATATAGAATGACAGAATGCATGACGGTTGCCCATAATACGGAGAAGTCAGTCAAAGGACAGAGGGGACATTTGGATAATTACCATCCATTGGCTAGTCAATCACTCGAACAGAGAGAAACTGCACAAAACCCACAATGGAGTTGGGAAACAAAAGAGACCCGAGCCAGACTCAGGATTAACCGGTCTAAAGCGATCTAAATGCTTTTGTATCTGAAGAACTGAGGCTCCCGGTTGCCCCCCCCTTCCCACTCCCAGGGAACTAATTGCGGGGATCAGAGTTAAAGCCCTCTCCCTCCTTTCCCCTTTCTCTTTGTAGACTGCTCACCACGCAGAAAAAAAAAAAGAAAAAAAGATTTCTCTCTCTGTGTTCATTAAACTATTTTAAAGTTAAAGGGATGGGGGAGGGTGGCTCCAGGTGGGCCCTCAGCCCAGAAGCTGGGGTTCTTCAGCCTTGGAAGAGGCTGGGACAGTCTCAGTCGATCTCAATTCTTTGTTTCTGGGTGAAGTCTTCCCTGCTCGCCCCTGGAAACAAATGCCCCATTCACCTGGGCAGCTGCCCTTTGCCTGGAGGGTAACACGGATGGCTGGTACCCTGCTTTGGATGAGGAGTCCCCATAATCGGCCCCTGCACTAGAAAAACAGAAGGTCCACCCCCTAGTTGAAAACTCAAATGGAGTCAGCACCCTCAGAATTAAACGGCGTAAGGCGTAAAAGGGTGACAGAGAAGGGGGTCTAGCCTTCAAAATGGGTAAGAGAGAAGAAGACGGTGGCAAATTGTGAGCAGACAATTTGCTTCTCAACTGGGCAGTGAGAAAGAGAAAGAAAATCCTTCTCAATGGGGCAAGGAGAGACTATGCTTATTTGGGGAAAGGGATGAGAAGAGACTCCTTCTGACTGAGAAAGAGAGAGGTAAAGAGGTGATTCCTCAAAAGCGACATAGGAAAATGGTCCCGTAAATGTTTAGAGACTCCGAGATGAAGGTGAGAGAGGAGGAGAATTCCTTAAAAGAGAAAAGATACAGACCGAGATGTCCGTAGCTGAGAGAGAGACCCCCGAGTCCCGGGACAGGAAGATGGGTAACTATCTCACCCAATTCCCACCGGGTCCTCCCGATGCGATTCTAACTCGCCCAGCGCCCTCCCGGCCCGGCGGGACTCGCTTGTCCCCGCTCCGTGGCAGCGGCGGCTCCCGGTCCCCGGCCCGCGGGTGCCCGCCGTGCCCCCGTCCGCACGCGCCCCCATCCGCACGCGCCCCCCGCGCAGTCCCCTGCCCCTCGGGGCGGCCTGGGCGCCTTCTTACCTTTCCGAGTCCTCCGCCGCGGGTGTGGCCGGCTCGGCGGGCGGCCCCGGGCCAGGGCCGGGGGGCGGGGGGCAGGGGCGCCGGGCTGGGGGGGAGCGGCAGGGTGAGGGCTGGGGGGGCTGGCACGGTGCCCAAGGGGGGCGAGGGTGCCGCGGGCAGCCCCAGGGCCCGCGGGCGAGCCCGGCCGAGCCGGAGGAGGGGCGGGGGGCGGGGGCCCGAGGAGGGGCGCCAGGGCCCGGGCCGGTGGGCGGGGAGCTCCAGCCTGCAGAACCTGCCGGGGAGCCGGGCGAGGCGCGGGAGGGAGACCCCGAGCCCGGGGAAGCCGAGGACCAGGCGCGCGGATCGGGGGTGGGGGGACGGTTTTGTCGCCTCGGCTGACAAATCAATCAGGGCCCGCCGAGCCGGGGCACTGCCACCGGCGCTGCGGTGCTCGCGGCTCCCCGGCCGGCCCCGCGCCGCCAGCTGCCGGCCGCCTCGGGTCCGCTCGGGCCGGCGTCGCGGGCGGGGCTGCGGTCATTAGGCTGCGGGCGCGTGCGGCCCGGGCGGGGGCGGGGGCCGAGCGGCGCCGCATTCCGGCCTCCTCCCCCGCCCGCCGCTGGCCCGGGCCCTCTGCGCGCTCCCCCCACCCCCGCTCCCCCGTCACTGTCACTAGCTCTGGCCGTTCCGTCTGTCCGTCTCTGCCCGCCTCCCTCTGTCTCTCTCCGTCTCCCGGTCTGTGTCGCGTTTCTCTGTCTCCCTTCCTCTCTCGGTCCCTCCCGATGTCCCCAGCTCTCTTGCTCACTGCGCCTCTGTATTCTCTCTTTGCAGCCGTGGTGCTCTCTTACCCTCTCTCCTCGGTCGCTCTCACCATTTTCTCCCACTCTCTCTTCTTTCTTTCTTGCTACCTACCCTCACTCTCCACCCCTTGCTCCCTTTGCTCAGGAGGACTATTTATCTCTCTCTCCTTGGAACAGCAGCCCCAGCCCCAGAATCCAACTTAATGCATTTTCTCTGCTCTGAGACCTCGGACAAGTCACTTCCTCCCTGCCAGCTGCAGTTTCCGTGTTGAAAGGAGTTAATAAGCTGCTCTTGGTGATGTGGTTGGGAGGGGCGCCGCAGGGAGGGCATGCGGGAAGTGCTCAAGGACTCTGGTTCTCCCTCTTGGAGTTCATACTTTCCCAAGTGCAGCAGCCACTGTGGCAGCTACCTGACGACCAGGGCTCACCAGGTGCCAAGTGGGCCCCACAAAACCTCTGTCGCTAGCTTCCTGGGCCAGGACAAGTACCAGAAGTCCAGTTCAGCAGGGAAAGTCAGGGGTGGTTTCTTCTGGGGTCTCGAAAGCCTCTCCTGAGGAGCATCTGTGGTCCCCAGAGCTGGATCTGACATCTCAGGCCCTGTCACCTGCTGGTTCCTCCTTCACTGACACCAACCAGAAGGGCAATACTCTTTCCTGTCCTTAAACCCAAGCGGGAGAAAGCTTATTCCTCCCTGCCTTCACACACACACACACACACACACACACACACACACACAAAATGAATGACTTTTAAGTTTCAAAGACGTTTCCTGGGTGGAGTGCGGCTTCAGAGTCAGACAGCCTGCCTTGTGAATTGCTGTACCCTAAGTGTAATCCTCATTATGAATTTGTTGAATAAAAGCTAGACAGAATAAATAACCTTCTACAGGCACATGATGAACACCATGGATGATCCCAACCACAATCCTAAAAGGGAGGTAGTTATTGTTCCCATTTCACAGATGACGAAACCAAAACTTAGAGTGACGTGACTTGCCCAAGGCCACACACTAAGTGGCCTTGAACCCACATCTGTCTGCCTTCATGCAATTTGCAGTCTAGCTGGAGAGACAGACTATGAAAAGCAATTCCATTATTCTTTCATGACAAGTGCCATGAAGGAGTAGAGAGTGCAGTTGAGACCAAACATCCAGGGAAACTGACCTGGGCTGGGGGCTCAGGAAGGGCTTTCTCAAGGTGAGAACTGAAGTCAGGTGTGGGGCTTGCAGTTGGCAGGAAGTGGGAAGGTGCTGCTAAAGGGAAAGTGTTCCTGGAAGAGTGACCAGCATGTGCCGGGGGTGAGAGGCAGCAGGGAGCCTCGCTAGTAAGGCCAGTGTAGCTGGAGCAGAAGGAATGAGAGGGATGAGGCTGGAGAGGTGGGCGGGGCCAGGCCTAGAGGGGGAGGGGCTTATAGATTGATGGGGAGCCTGCGCCTCAGTACATGCTAACCACATGAGTCCTGATTTCCCTTTTCTTGACTGGAAGGGGGAAGCCAGATTCAGTCCCCATACATGTCCTCTGCCTGTCGTCTGTCTTGGGGGTTGTCATCTCTTGTCCTGTCCTCTGCTCTGTTCCAGCACTGTCCACCCACAGTGTCATTGCTTGCCTTGGCATCTGTGTCGCCCCGTGAGTGTGACCTCCCCCAGACCACACATCCAGGCTTGGTTCCTTCCTCTCTGTGCCCCTACAGTCAGCCGCCCAGGAGTGTCTTCAACCAGCATTTGTTGTTGGACCGAACAGTCGGGAGCCATTGAGTGCCAGCTGTGTGCCAGGTTCCGTGCTGGGCATTGTCCTTGCCTTCCCAAAGTGCTTGTTTCATGGGGAAGACACTTTTGAACACACAGGACGGTAATGACCATTAGGAAGGGGACTTGAGGTGTGGGACTGGAAGCTCTTTGAGGGGAGGCCTGTCCTGGTCTGCTCACCTTGTACAGTCTTCAGGGTGTGGCACAGGGCCTGGGACAAGATGGGCACTCAGTAATGTGCATTGAGAGGATGAAAAAGAAAAGTGAAGTTTAAATGCAGAAGGACTAAGGATAAATCGGAGTTAAGTGATGCTGGAGAAAGGATGGGGAAACGTGTCTGTGAAGATCTAGCTAAGAGCAATACACAGACAGGAGGAGAGAGGAGGATCTGTAGAGAGGGAGGGAGCCAATGCTTATTGAGCTCCTCCTCTGGGCCAGGAAGGATCCGGGCACTTTTGTGCAGTTATCTTGACTAACCTTCACAGCACCCCTCCCTTGGAGGCCCCGTTGCTCTCCCTTTTCTGAATAAGCATTGGGGTCCAGAGAGGTTAGGTCACTGGTCTGAGGTCACACAGCTAGTAAGAGCCTGCATCTGGACTTGAACCCAGGTCTGCCTGCTCCTCTCCACTAAAAAGAGGAAGCAAAAGAGGAGGAAAAGGAGGAGGAAGGAGATGACTGAGAACAAAAGAAGAGCGGTGGCAAAGGAGTGAACTCTACGAGGAATTTTTCAGCTTAAAAACAATTCCCATTTCCCAGCTCTGCAGAGGCTGGTTCGGTGGATCTGAGGCGAGCCGGCCCTCTGACTTGCAGGAGCCTGCGGAGGGGCCCCAACGAGCTGCTTCAAAGCCGGCCTCTTCAGTACAGGCGCTTTTAAACTTCACACGGGAAACTTTCCAGGGTTGACTTTTTGCACTTTGTTTCCAAATCAAGAGATGGGGAAGTCCCTGTCAGCCCAGCAGGGAGGAGATCTCACTGAGAGTCTGGCTCTGGGTTTCCAGGCTTGGCATCAAGCTCCCCCACCTCCCAAGGGAACCTGGAGGGTGGGGCAAGGGGGAACCTGTCCCCTGTCCTCAGTGGGTTCCCAGGGAGAATTCAGGGTGTGGGCTTGGCAGCCGATCCCTCCTGGGCGGGGGATGAGGCTTCTCTTCCTGTGTTCTTCCAAGCCTGGTTTCTCACTGGGTTCCTGGTGGCGTTTGCTGACAAGGTGTGACCGGCTCACAAGGGTCATATGTGTGCCTTGCTCTTCTCTGCCCAGTAGCCTCCAAACCACAACACACCATCTGTCATCTGATCACCATTGTGAGAGGTGGCAAGGGTCTTCCTAACCCTCAGCTCCTTCTGATTTTTGGAATTCAGATTTGGATTTTGGATGTACATCAAGAGGCTGGCTCCATGCATTTTAATTAAGCTGTCTTTTTTCATTTATTACTAATACACTCCTCTTAACTATGATTTATTTGTTAAACAAAGCACCATAAGCCATCACTTATTCATCTTAATTTCAACAAAATTAAAGTAGTCGCTGTTAGATTGCACCTAATTGCGCTTGCAATGAAGAGAATGGAGATGTTAATCAAAATAAATTGAAGATAAACAATAAAATCATTACATCTTTTCGGCGGTAAGTGTAACTAATCAGTTTTGACTCCAAGCGACCAAATAGGAATAATGAATGTGTCACCAAAGGCACACTCATTAAGGAAAGCCACAGCGGCCTGGGTCCTCGGGGCAGCAGACAGCCATCCTGCCCAGGTGGCCCTGAGAGTTCCTATGCCCCTCGGCTGGGCAGAGGGGCCCTGAGGAGCAAGGGCAGCGGGGAGGAGGCTCAGAGAACAGGAGAGAGTCCCGGCTGGGAAGCCCCGAGGCTGCCCTGCTACAGAAGGGTTCTCTCAAACTGATGAGAAAACTAGAGGTTCCAGGCCCATCTCTGGACATTGCAAATAACCAAGGATGGGGAGAGATGCCAGGAGAGAAACAGACAGATATACAAGAGACACAGTCAGACACATGCCAGGGGACACAGAAGAGATGAGTCCAGCAGAAAGAGACAAGAAGAAAGAGAGACAGGCAGACAGAAAGAGACCAGGACGAGAGACAAGGAGATAGAGGGAGAACAAGTCCAGGATGGACAGAGTAAAGAGTCTGTGAGGAAGAGGCAGCTTAAACAGAGCGATGGAGGAGGGATGGGGACTGAGCCCCGGTGGCAGGAGGGAGACGGAAGAGACAGAATCAGGCAGGTCTGCAGAAGTGGAGGCTCACTGGCCTTAATGAAATAATCTTTCCTGTGAGGACAAGACATAAACACATGTTAATTTCAATCCAGTTACAACTCAGGAGGTTTCAGGCTAGGATTCTGGACAGAGTGGTGTTCAGGGGTCTGTCCAGGTAAGTGACTATCAGGACAGGACCCCTGTACTGGGCTCTGCGAACACAGAGGAGGAGGGTGGCACTGAGGTGGGGGAGGCAGAAGAACACCTGGGGTGGTCTCCTGGGCTCATTCTCCAGACTGAGGTCCCTTCCTCATGTCACAGGTTTCTGTGCCAGCCCTTGGGTCGCTAGCCCGGCTCCTGATGCAGAGCCAGAGAGATGCCAGCCCAGGTTGCTCTGGCTGAGGCTGTCCAAGCAGCAACCCTTCCCAGGCTTGGAAAACCAAGAATGTGGGCAACTTTGGGAAACGGGAAAATCCGAGGACGTGGCCATCGTGGTAAGATTGGACAACCAGGAGAGACAACCTGAAAGACATATGTTTTGAATACCTACCATGTGCCTAGCCCTGAGCTGGGCCTGACAAATACAGAGTTGAATCAGATATAGCCTCCCTATCTCAATTTCCCCATCTTTAAAGTAGGATTAATAATAGAGCCTTCTTTATGTTTGTTATAAGATTAAATGTCTTAATATTTGTGAAGAGCTTAGAATGGTGGCTGACCCTTGGAAAGGACTTTGTGTTTGTTAAATAAAAATATAATAAATCCCTGCCCTCAGGGAGTGCAGAGTTCAGTGGAGGAGACAGACTCATTCGCATTCAAGTTCAGTCCAGTGGGGTAAGAGCCATTACAGATACACTTCAGGATGCTCTTGGGGGTCCAGAGTGGAGACGAAGCCCCCAGCAGAGCAATCTTGAAGAAGGAATAGGAATCAGTCAGATGAACGGTGTGGGGATAGGGAAAAGGATATTCTGGGCCATGTAAATGGGCCATGTGAACAAAAGCATGTGGGCAAGAAATGACAGGATGTACCTGGAGATGTCAAGCAAATTGGAATAGAGGTGAGGCTGGAGACCAGGGACTGAGATCTTGATGTGTCTTTGCAGAACCAGTGAAGAGCATCTGAGTGGACATTTATGCTTTTTCATTGTTGCTGTTTGTTTGTTTGTTGTTGTTTTGGCTGCTCAGCATTCATTTACTATACTTGGAGTGGGACTTTTGGGATTGCATCTTCCCCCTTTTTACCCCTTCTTCCCTCCCAGTCCATGTGGTTCTAGTAGAGGCCATGACTCCAGGGGAAGTCACACCATCATGACTCCAGGGGAAGGAGCATGTGACCTAGACCTAAGCCAGTCAGCACATTCCATTCCTGTGGCCACAGTGATTGGTTGAGGGAAGGCTAAGCGGGCCCAATGGGAGCCAGTCTAGGACTTTGGCCTGAGGACCTGACAGAGGTCTTTGAACCTTTCTGCTGGTCTCTAATCTAACAGGATGCAGGGTTTGGGGCTGCTGCCACCATCTTACCATCTTGTGGAGCTTGAAACCAAAGCCAACAGAACAGAAGGCAGCATGACAGAGCAAAATGAGTCCCAGTGACATCGTTTGAGCCCTGAATCCAGCCAAGATGAATCTAGCCCTAGCTCTTGGCCTTTTTGGTTTCATGAGCCAATAAATTCCTTTTTGTGTAAGCCAGTTTGGGTTGGGTTTTCTGTCACTTGGAACAGACAGTTCTAGCTGATAGGCTTCAAACAGGAGCGCGATGCTGTCGTGTGTTTAAGTAACATCACTCTGGCGGTCACAGTGCAGCAGAGGGACTGAAGGGAGTGAGCTTGGAGGCAAGGAGGCCAGAGGGGAGGCTGGAGTGGTCATCCCAAAGAGGGCTTATGATGAAGAGCAGGCCGAGCTAGGGACTTCCGTCACCACCAGTGTGTTAGGTTCTTACTGCTGCCGTAACAAATCACCGCAAACTGGGTGGCTTAAAACAGCAGAGAATTATCCTCTTACAGTTCTGGAGGCTAGAAGTCTCAAATTAAGGTGTCAGCAGGGCTGAACTCCCTCTGAAGACTGTAGGGGAGAATTCTTCTTTGCCTCTTCCAGCTGCTGCTGGCTCCAGGCATTCCTTGGTTTGTGGCTGCATATTCCCACCTCTACCTCCGTCTTCACATTGCTTTCTCCTCCTCTGTGTCTGTGTCTTTTCCTCTTCTGCCTCTTCTAAGGACACTTGCCATTGGACTTAGGGTCCACCTGTGTAATCCAGGATGACTTCATCTCAGGTTCTTTAACTTAATTACATCTGCAAAGACCCTTTTTTCCAAATAAGGTCACATTCATAGGTTCCTGGACATGTACATATCATTTTGGAGGTGACCATTCAACCCATTACAGCATCCTTAGTGAGGACTGCCTAAAACAGAAAGAAGTGTTTCCAACTCCAGTTCTCGGTGGAGCCCATTTCACCTCTCAGAGCCTCAGTGTCACTATCTGTAAAGTGGGTCAAGATGACCAACACACTGGGTGACAGAATTGTGTGAACACTAACATCCGGTTCAAATACAGGGATTTAAAGAGAAATGAGAAAGCAACTTCCATATTGCTGACTCCTGTTCATGCCCTTTTAGGAGTATTTTGATGGCAAAAAACAGGACCAATTTTCTCATAAAAATTCTTCTATTCAGTTAAAGAAAGATGAAATTATAAGGACTGACACCTTTTCCCTGAGACACAATGAGGCACAACAATGATATTCCATAAATGTGCGCTCCCTTCCCCACCTTCAACTCATAATAAGGAAAGGGAATTTAAATTAAGATAGACCCATGGGGAGGAGAGGAGTTGGGCTTCACCAACCTGGAATCTCCTCCCAAGTGGCCTCAGCTGGGACCTTGAGGACCCTGCTCAGAAGTGCTTCGCCATCTCAGCTCCCCTCCATCTGGAAGCTCTGCCTCCGTCAGTCTCCTGCCTGAGCAGGTGAAGAGCATGGTCATGAGAGCTCCATTTACTGACCATTTGCTCTGTGCCAGGCAGAAGGCTCAGGGATTTCCATGCATTAGCTCAGTTTTCCTATTAACAGAGTCTATTACCATCCCCTTTTTATAGAAGAGGAGACTGAGGCTCAGAGGCGGAAGTGGCTTTCTCAAAGTCACACAGCCAGCAACTGCTAGAGCCAGGTCTCCAGCCCAGATCTGTCTGGTGCCAAAGCCCACGCTTGTAACTAGGGCACTAACCTGCTGGGGTGCAGACTCTGCAGGGCCAGTGAGGCTGGGGTCTCCCAGGCTGGCAGCAGGAAGAGGTAATCCCTCTAATGGTGTTGAGCCAAGGCGGCAGTACTTTAGCTTCATCTAGGGAGCTCTATCAAACAGGAGGGGTCCCCTAAATTCCTCTTTGAAGTGGGAGCCAGAGGCAAGAGCTGCCCTACAAGGGATGGCTGGATGCCACGTGTCAATGGAGGGCCAGAAACACACCAGCTACACCCACCACAGTAGAAGTCAGCTTAACTCAGAGGAGCCTTGAGTTGGGCACCAAAGCCTGGTGGTGGGCAGAGGGAGGACCTGTTTAAGCTGAAGAAATGGAGACCTTAAAACCCACTATATAAAAATTAAACACAGAATTACCGTATGATCTGGCCATTCCACTCCTAGGTATACGTCCAAAAGAATTGAAAGCGGAGATTCAAACAGGTATCTGTACACTCATGTTCATAGCAGCACTATTCACAATGGCCAAAAGGTAGAAGCACCCCAAGTGTCTGAGATAGATGAATGGATAAGCAAAATACGGTATATATATATATACAGTGGAATGTTATTCAGTCTTTAAACGGAAGGAAATGCTGACACACGCTACAACGTGGATGAACCTTGAGGACATTATGCTAAATGATATACGTAAGCCAGTTACAAAGGGACAAATACTGTATGATTCCACTTGTATGAGGCACCTAGAGTAGTCAAATTCCTAAAGACAGAAAATAGAATGGTGGTTGCCAGGGGCTGGGGAGAAGGGGAATTGGGAGTTACTGTTTAATGAGAGCAGATGAGAAAGATGAGAAAGTGGAGGCGGGTGACAGGAATGACTGCACAATAACGTGAATGTACTTAGTGCCATTGAACTGTATACTTAAAAATGGTTAAAATGATCAATTTTATTTTATGCATATTTTACCACAATTAAAAAAAAACAAAGCTGGGAATTCCCTGGTGGTCCAGTTGTTAGGAATCCGCGCTTTTACTGCCAAGGGCCCGGGGTTCGATCCCTGGTTGGGGAAGTAGGATCCCACAAGCCACACAGCACAGCCAGAAAATAAAATAAAATAAAATAAAATAATTTTTAAAATAGTTAAAAAAAACCCCACAAAGCTGACATTTCCCTTACTTCTAATAAAAAACTTCCTAAACTAAAAGGCAAAGGCAACCCCCCCAAAAATATAATCCTTATTGAGCGCTATGTGCCAGGCATTATGCTGAATGCATTCCATTCATCATCTATTTAGCCCTTTGCAACAATCACAGTGGTAATTATTTCTCCCAGTTTCCACATGAGGAAACTGAGTCTCCCAGAGACTCACCCCAGGCCTTACGGCTAGGAAGGACCTTGAACCCATGCCCTTAAACTACTATGCTCAGAGGGGGAAATCGACTTGGCCAGGAACACACATCCAGAAAGTGGCAGCTCCAGGCTTGTCACACTTTCCTTGGTGCAGGGGCAGAGTGAAAAAAAATGGGAAAAAACAGAAGACTTTGGCAAGTTTAACCTCTGGGCAGAGTGGAAAAGCAGCCCGGAGACTGGCAGAGAGGGTCTATAAGAGGCCAGTAGGGAGCCCAGCCTTACAGCGGATATCTTTCATCTTAGAAAGTTCCTGGGACAGCTTTTCCACCCTGTGTTTTACTGCCTGCTGGGAGTTGCAAGGAATCAGAGCATGTCCAATAAATGTTTTATTCCATCCTGAGCTGGCCCTCCTCTTGGGCAAAATAAGCTCCTTTCTCCAGGTGGAAATGAAGGGGCAAGCATTTCTATGGCAACTACATAGGGAATGGTCTCTTTATTTCACACGGAATAACCAGCTCAGAGAGGTAAAGCAGCTTGCCCAGGCCCACGCAGCAGATTAGCCCCCAAGGTCCAAACCCAGGGTGCCTGGCTTCTGGCCCAGGACCCAGCATATGCTATACTCCACTCTGGAGCTGTCTGAGAGTTGGGGCTGCCTCCATCTCAGCCTCTGGGTCTCCCTTCTCTGTTCTTCTAATGGAGGAACACTCAGCAGGCTGTGGCCACTGAATCGCCAAGTCATCAAAAATCTACGATGGTGACTTTTCTCGGGAAGGCCCTCCCTGATGGGAACTTCTGCCTCCTTCTCCAGCCCCATCTCCCACCAGCCTCTGCCCTCCCTCCTCCCCCAATTCCTCCAAACCGCTGTCTTCTTTCTCACTCCAGGCCTTCACCTCTGCTGCTCCCCCTTCTAGAAGCTACCCTACCCCCTGCTTTGCTGACCTAACAACGGCTCATTCTCAGGTCTAAGCTTGAATGTCTTATGGGAAGCCTCCCCTGATCTTTACCCTGTCAGCACCTACACCCGCTACCACACATGCACACACAAACTCTCCTACACACTCATACATATATACTCACTCTCACACACACACATACACACTCACACTCAGACACACACACACACACCTTATCTAGTGTTCATGGCTGTGTCCCCACTGCCTAAAACGCCACCTGGCACAGAGCAGGCCCTCAGTAAATTTTGACAGATTGAATAAATACACAAAAAGAATGCCATCAGACTCATTTAACAATCCTGGATTTGTCACCAAGCAAATGAAGAGGCCTTGGGCAAGATGTTTAAGCTCTCCAGGACTCAGTTTTCTCATGAGTAAAATGGGTATAAAAAAGAACCTTCCTCACAAGGTGCGTGGAGTCAATGAGTGATTCTATGTAAAGTGCTTGGCCATGACCTAGATCATAGCAGGGCCTTAGTGAACCTTATGTACTGCTGTGTCTTGAAGCTTGTGCCCTCACCATAGCCCTCAAGTACCCTCTGTTAAGGAGAAAAATCGTATGTGCAGAGATCAATATCTGCTTCCGAAATCTGTGAGCTCTTGAACTGGAAGTTTGAGGCATACAAGCACCTTGGCCTTCAAGGACTTTGTGATTCAGTGGAGGAGAAAGGCCTTAAATAGACAACGACAGAGTGTTAGCGGGCTGTGGTAGAGGGGGTTCTCATGGGAGCCCCAAGGATGACTTCTCAGATGATGTGAGGCTGGAGCTTTGCCGGGAAGGAAAAGTAAGTTTCCCAGGCAGAGATTTAGGTGGAGGGAAGTCCTGTCTGCAGAGGGAAGAACATGGGCAAAGGCCTGAAGGTATTACTGAGAACGGTGAATCAATCAGAAGGACAAAGTGCCTGCTGTGGGCTGGAGGAGGCTCAGGGGAAGGTTGAGGCCAGCCAGTGAGGGGATGTAAGGGAGCCTCCATCCTAAGAGAGCTTTGACCAGTAGGCCAAAGGGAGCCATGGCAAAGTTCCAAGCAGACTGGGGGTGAATATTAGAGGGTGACATCATCAGATTTACTCTCTGGAAAGAGTGTGAACAGGGCTTAGCCTGGCAGAAGAGATTCCTTAGAACATGTTCCCCCTAAGTTCATAGAAATAAAAGTCAATGGGATTGGGGTTCAGGTAGACCTTGCTTCCTCTGGCTCCTCTCTTTAGAGCTTTGTGGCAAGTGGCTGGCCCTTCCTGAGTCTGGAGTCCCCATCTGTAAGTCAGGGACAAGAAAGGTGACTTGCAAGTGTGGCTGAGAGGATTTGGCGAGATTCTGGGTGTGCAAGTGCCCCACGAAGCAGTCACACAACCAAGGCTGGCTCCTTCCTCTTTGGGCCCAAGGAAAAATTTACCCCAATTATCCCAAGGACTCGGGTATGACCAAAGCTCCAGGTCTGTTTTATGCCCATTAGCCAGGCTCATTCCAGAAGCAGCCTCTGGGACTTTCCAGAGCATACCCCTTATTAAAGACATCCTCCAAAGCGGGTGGGGTGTCATCACCCGTGTAGACCTGGCCATCTCAGGCAGAGGCAGGTGGACCTTTGTAGCTGCACATCAAAGCTGCCCATCCCTGGTCCCAGGGTTTAGAGACAGAGCGACACAGACCCTCGTGCTCAGGGAGACGTCCTTTGTGCAAACCTTCCATCCACCTGGCTAGTGCACCCTCCAGGACGCAGGGAGATGAGGGCCTTCAAGGAGATTCAACGCATACTGGGCACAAGCTATGAGTCCAAAGGGTTTACAAAGTAGCTGGGAATACGTAACATTCCCTCCCTCCCAGCACTGTAAACACATTAAACATCGCTCTTGTCCCCTAAGAGGTCATGCTTTGTTAATAATAATCACATTGACCATTCGCTGAGCCCTACTATGTACCAGGCACCTTGCTAAGTTTTTCCTTGGACTGTTCCTCTTTAAACATTGTGAACTATATACGTTGTCAGTCCCATTTCACAGACAAAGAAACTGAGGCTCACAGAGGTTACTTCACTTGCCAAATCAGCCAGCTGGAAATTGGTTGACTGGGACTTGAATCCGGGTCTGTGGGCTCTAGATCCTTTGCTCATAACTGTTTGTTTAAAAAGCCCCTGTCTAGGAAATTCCCTGGCGGTCCAGTGGTTACGACTCCGTGCTTCCACTTCAGGGGGTGCGGGTTCAATCCCTGGTTGGGGAACAAAGATCCCACATGCCGCGTGGCATGGCAAATAAATAAATAAATAAATCATCCTTCTTAAAAAAAAAAAAAAAGCCCCTGTCTAGATAAGGAGATGGAGGAAAAGATGCTATCAGCTGGGCAAAGGCTGGGCTCGGTTGGGATCTGGGAGGCAGGTAAGGGGGTCTGTGGGAGGTTGCCAAGTAACATGATGGACAGACTAGAAACAGAGCAGGGACTGGTCTCACTGGGGCTGCACTGCCAGACACCAAGGTGGGAAGAGGGGGCTGGGGGACACCTGCCTGATGCTTCTTACAGCCCAAACTCAGCTCTCACCTAACCCATCTTTTGCCCAAACACCTTTTCTGGCTCTCCATTGATGTTAGGACAAAGTCCAAATCCCTCAGTCTGGCACTCAAGGCCCTTCACGAGCTCTCCATGCCTAACCCTCTGGCTCCACCACTGCCCCTCAGCCCACAGGAGAGCCTCACTTCTCTTTCACAATCCTATGCCTTCGCACATGTTGACTCTTCCTGCCTTTTCCATTTGATGAACTCTGGCCCATTCTTCCACACCTAGCTCACAGGTCAGGGAAGCCAACTCAGTCTCTCCTATTCGGTACATCTGTGTGTGTGTGTGTGTGTGTGTGTGTGTGTGTATGAGAGAGAGAGAGAGAGACTCTCTCTGTGTCTCTCTGTGTTTTTCTATCTCTAGCAGAGACTAGGTCACAAGAAATGTTTGGGAAACAACGAATGAACCAATGGAATGGACCAAGGCTTCAGCTATGCTCATAGGAAGCTCAAAATGCTGTCCCTGGGAAAGAAGAGAAGTGAAAGCCCGTGGGAGAGGTCAGGGTGGCGGGAGGGCTAGTCCAGTTCCCTTTGACTGGCTAAATTAAGAGACTCCAAGATTTTTGTCTCAAGAAGTATTTTTAATGGGCTTCGGATGACTCATTCCTTGACAGCCTCACCATACCCATAACTTCCAAAGGGGCCTCATGCCACTGCCTTAACTCAGAAATCTTCCCTCAGCTCCACTCACTCACTCACTCACTCACTCCATTCTGTAAGTCAGGAGAGGCTGGGTTCTGCTGCAGTAACAACCCCCCCACCAAGAGTCTTGGTGGTTCATCCTATATGCACACTGCAGGTCGGCTGGGGACCTCTGCTCTACATTGTTGCCCTCAGGGACCCACGCTGAGCGAGGCTCTTTTTCTGGGCTTCCGTGATTGCTGAGGCAGGGAAAAGTGAGCGCCACAAATCACTCACCGGCTCTTAAAGCTTCTGTTCAGAAGTGACTCACGTCATTTCTGCCCATATTTTACTGGCCAAGGCAAGTCACATAACCACACCTAATTCCACATAAGGCAGAGAGCTGCAATCCTAGCATGTGCCTTGGAAGCTGAGAGACTGAAATATTTAGCAAATTACATTAAATACCACTCCACCCATCACCTTTTACTGTGCACCTACTACTGCGTGGCATGCATGGCAGGAGTTCCAGAACCGGAGGGGGGGAGTGTTCTGCTCACCTGTTACCTCTGGGACGTCACCTATGACCCCTTTCCATGCTGTTTCATGTCGCCGAACCTCTGCACTCATAGTTTCTTCTGCTTCAAATGCTCTTTCTCTCTTCAGCACTTGGCAAATTCCTACCCTTTCTTCTTCCTTCTCTTCCTCCCTCCCTTTCTTCTTTCACTTAATAAATATATACTGAGCACCTCGATGTGCCAGCATGGTGCTTCCTGTTTCCAAGATCCAGCTCAAGTATATCATGTGTTCTTGGAGGTCTTCCCCAATCCTCCCACTTCAGAAACAAATGCCCTGGGTTCCTAGCACCTTGAACATCCCTCTGCGTGTCCCTTTGGCTTGTAAGTATCTGTGTCCACACTGTCTGCTCACTAGGCTATGAGCTTTGCAAGGGCAAGGCCTGTCTCTCATTCATCTATCTCCCCAGTCCCTGTGCTTTTGCTCAGAGAAGCATTGTTAACTGACTGGCCAACCGGCTGATTGAATGAATGAATGGATGTTCAACAATAACTTGCATACAAAGTAGGAAATGATTTCCCACTGCATGTAAAACAAAATCCAAACCCTTTCCCACAGCCTACCAGGTCCTGCCTGATCTGACCCCGGCCTACCATGTTCCAGTTCTGATCATCTTTCAGACCATCAAACGCCAAGTTCATTCTTGGATCAGGGCCTTTGCACCTGTCATGCTTTCCTCCAGGAATGCTCTGTTTCCAGTTAATCACCGGGCTGGCTCCGTGGCCTCATTCTAGCCCCAGCTCAAATGCTACCTCCTTGGGGAGGCCTTCCCTGACCACCCAGTCTAAAGGCAGTCCCCACTGTTCTCTTGAGCACATTACCTGTTTTATTCTGTTCAAAACACTCTCCATCTGAAGTTATTTAGTTCATTTATTTGCTTGTGTTCCTACAGTCGGCTCCCTCTTAAAATATGAAGTTCAGGGATCTTATCTGGTCTGTTGACAGTGCTGTCGCCGGAGCCCTGAGGAGTGCCTGGCACAGAGCAGCTGCTCAATTCATATTTGTGGAAAGAATGAGTGAAAGATAAATGTGACATATTATCTAAGAGGGGTGCAGCCTAAATGGGGGGATTCAGCTGTTTCCTGCCTGCCAACCAAGCCAGAAGTCTTGAATCCCTTGGCCTTCCATTGCTTCCTTACATGTTGAGGGCGGATGCCTGCACCTGTGCTTCTAGGACACTTACACTCTTTTTTTTTAAATTAATTTTTATTGGAGTATAGTTGATTTACAATGTTGTGTTAGTTTCTGCTGTACAGCAAAGTGAATCAGTTATACACATACATATAGCCACTCTTTTTTAGATTCTTTTCCCAGATAGGTCATTGAGTAGAGTTCCCTGCGCTATACAGTAGGTCCTTATTAGTTAGCTATTTTATATATAGTAGTTAGGACACTCACACTCATGATGCACACATACACGTGAACCCCGTGCCGCCATCCCTTAGGTCAGAAGAAAGTACTTGGTCCGGAGCAGAGAGGTCCTGCAGGCCGTCTCCTTGCTCACCTAATTCCTGGCTTCAGGCCGCGTGTCTGCCCACTGCCTGAGCTCCCAGCCCCATGCAGCTGTGGCATAATCCCCAATTTTAAAGCAGGCCTGGGTGTTGCTCCTATTCTGCCTTCGAGGAGAGGGCACGGGGCAGCCATACCAAAGCTGGCAGGGCAGACAGAGACTTCAAAGGCTGCGTCTTTAACTGCTGGTTGCCAGGCAGCTGGGAGACCAAGGGGCTCGAGGCAGGGTGGGGCGCAGCGCCCACACGTGCTGAGTTTGGGAAAGGGGCTGTCTCCCCTGCTGAGGCAAAGCAGCTTCATATTTCCTTTCTTCTCTCCGTAGCAGGTGACAGGTGAGAGCTCCTGAAGGGCAGCCTGGGGAAGATTCATCACTGGGTTCTCTGCACCCTATATGGGACAAAATGGAGTACAACTATACTCTTACGTCCTCCCAAAGTGTGTCTTCCTTGCAGTGTGGGGAAACCAGCCCTCTCCTATGCTCACATTGGTTCATTTTTTTTTTTCCAGAGGACAACTTTGCAGCCTGTAAACACACTTCAAAGACGCACAACCCGTGACCTGTAATGTGCCCTGCAGGCACAAACACCAGTATGCATAGATCCACTCAGTAATGTGCTCCTTCAGTTGTTCACAGAAAATGATCTATAGAGGTTCTACTATGTACCAGGCACTGAACTAGGCACTGAGACATTCTCATGAACACACAGACATGATCCCTTTAGTTTCCCTTAAAAAATCTCAGAGCTTAGTAAGGGAGAGGAACGCTGAATAAGCTATTCACAGAAATCCTTAGTTGAGATTATACTAAGTACTGCAAGTGAGAAGTGCAGGGCACGGTGGGACAAGGTTCAAGAATCCTTCCAGACTAATAAGAACCTGCTGTATAAAAAAATAAAATAAAATAAAATTCAAAAAAAAAATCCTTCCAGCAATGTTTTTTGTAAGTGAAAAAAGGCAGCAGGCAAAATATGCATCCATAGGGGAGTGGTGAGAAAAATTGTAGATCTATACTTTGAATTACCGTGCACCTATGGCTTGGTCAGTTTGGTCTGCTATAACAAAAATACCGTAGACTGGGTGACGGGTGACTTATAAAAATAATTTTATAGAAATTTGTTTCTCACAGTTCTGGAAGCTGAGAAGTCCAAGATCAAGGTGCTGGCAGATTTGGTGTCTGGTGAGGGCCTACTTTCTGGTTCACAGATGGCCATCTTCTCACTATAACCTCACATGACAGAAGGAAGCGGGGAGGGAGACCTCTAGAGTATCTTTTATAAGGGCACTAATCCCATTCATTAGGGCTCCACCCTCATGATGTAATCACATCTCAAAGGCCCACCTCCAAATACCCTCACAATGGAGATTCTGTTTCAACATTTGAATTTTGGGGGGACACAAACATTCAGTCTATAGCAACCTATTAAAAAGAATGAGGGACTTCCCTGGTGGTGCAGTGATTAAGAATCCACCTGCCAATGCAGGGGACACGGGTTCGAGCCCTGGCCCAGGAAGATCCCACATCTACTGAGCCTGCACTCTAGAGCCCACGAACCACAACTGCTGAAGCCTGTGCACCTAGAGCCTGTGTTCCTCAACAAGAGAAGCCACAGCAGTGAGAAGCCCACTCACCACAATGAAGAGTAGCCCCTGCTCGCCACAACTAGAGAAAGCCTGCGTGCAGCAACGAAGATCCAGTGCAGCCAAAAATAAAAAATATAAATAAATAAATAAATTTATTAAAAAAAAAAGAATGAGGCAGGTTATATGAACTGACAGTGAACAATGTTCTCAATATTGTGTTAACATTTTTTAAAGGTGTATGGTATGCTTTATTTCTGAAATGCTAACAATTATTATGATAATTGTGTGTGTTATTAATATTTGCATGGGGAAAGACTGGAAGAATATGTTCCATATTGTTAACAGCTGTTATTTCGGGGGAGAGGAATACCTGTGACTCACACTTTTTAAATGTTCCAGTGATATTTGAATTGTTAAAAATAGGCATGAAGTACCTTCATAAAGAGAAAAAATAAAGATTTGGGGCAACAACTGACGCTGATCATTCTTGAGATGATCCAACCAACCAGAATCAAGGGCATTCAGAGAGTAGAATCTTCCTTCTTGAAGACAAATTTCCTTCCACCTAGGATTAAATTTAAAGAAAGAATCACAGTAAATGGGGCATTGAGGGGACTTTACAGGTCAGCATCATGCAGTGAATGGAATGTGAACTTCAAAGTTGGGGAGAACGGGGTTCTAATCCTGGCTCTTCAATTCTCTAGCTGGTTGATCTGGGTAGGTCACTGGGTCTCGGTTTCCTCTCCTGCAGGAAGGTTAGAATAATCTCTTCCTCACTAGGTTGTTTGCAGATTAAATGGAATGCTACATTAGAATTTTCTTGGAAAGCTACAACTCGGTGATTCTAAATAGAGGGAATGCCTTTGCCAGACCTGGAAGCATCATATGGAATTGTTGGAAGAAAAGAAATAATTTTGCTCTTGGCTCTTCTTGCAGGGAAGTGGAGTTTGCTTACATCATCCACCTAGGAAATTTCAGTAACATGCCTGCTCGTTGATAAGAAGCAGTGATTTCAGTGTGCTTCCCTCGGCATCCCTCTCTGGCACAGAGGAAGTATCAGAGTTTGCTGACTGAATAAATGAACGACCTACTCCAACCTAGAAGTGACTTACGGCTCACCCAGTGTGAAACTCAGCTGAACAATTCACTGAACAAAATCCACACCTCACTATCCAGATAGTCTTGGTAAAATTGTCTGTGAAATGTCTTAAGCATAATCACACAAGGCACACTTCCACAGCTAATACTTTGCTGTATTATATGGAGTCTGGGGGCTGCTTGGACCTAAGCTGTGTCTCAGGGCACTATTCAAGGGGTTCTGGCTTCAGTGGTGATCTCCAAATCAGAGAAAAAAATAGAATTCTTATGAGAAATTCAAATAAGATACTATTTTATGTTTACTACATGCTAGGCATTGTCATAAGCCCTTTACCTGGATTAACTCACAATTCCCTACAATACATACTGGTATTATTCCCATTTTACAGGTGAAGAAACAGAGTCCTGCTGAGGGTAATTTGCCCAAGGTCACACGACTAGTAAGGACTCCAGCCAGGGCCATCAGAGAATACAAGGATGACAATCACTATCCCATTCATTTAGTACCCACACGTGTCTGACTTTGGGCGCAGTGCTTCCAACATCTCATGCAAATCTCCCAGTTCTCCAAGGGTGAAGACCAGACTCTCATTTTGCAAGTGAGGTAAGTGGCCCAGAGGTGCAGAGGCTTGCCGAAGCACACACAGTCAATGTGTGACAACAGTGCGGGACAGGAGCCCAGGTCCTTCTGGCAGTCTGAATCTAGATTTTGAGGCTTTTCTACAAAGCTGACTCCCAGCCAGCAGGTGGGTGGGTAAAAACCGAAACTAGGAGGGCACCTGGGGCCTCAGAGCTTCACGCAGACACATGGGTACCAGATGGGTAATGGTCAGACTGATCCTGGGCCCCACCTGCCCGAGGGGTTGGGCTTCTGTGTCCCTCCCCTCCCCACCCCACTGAGGTCAGGATCAGTCCAGAAGCCTGGCAGGCTGAGGCTATGGCTGGGGCCAGGAAAACCCAGCTTGGGGCTGCCTGTCCTGGCCTAGTCCTGAAGGCCTTCATGGAGAGGGGAATGTAGCTACCCAGGAACAAGCTGCCCTGGCACACAGCCCAAGGTGGAGACAGAGGCTGATGGAAGGGGGGTCCATGGTCCCCAGTGCAGGGGACAGAGGCACCAGAGAGAGGCAGGGACTCCTCTTTAGTCTCCCTGCGTCCCACTACCCCTTTTCCTATTCCTCTTCTGCCCTGAAGCCACAGGGATCTTTTGAAAACACAAATGTGACTCTACCACTCTCTGTTAATGACCTTTGGAATAAGGTCCTGGCTATTTAGCTTGGCTTCCAAGGTCCTCAGAGTATGACCTGGCCTTTGCCTTCCTCTCTAGCCTCATCTTCTACATATCTTCCACCCCGCCTACAGACACACACACACAAACACACACACTGTCATTCTGAACGTAGTTTCCTGGAGGTACCAGGCTCTCTTAAGCTTCTATATCTTTCTACCTGTTGTTCCTTTTGCGTAGAATGTTCTGTCCTCCTTCCTTGCCCAGCTAACACCTACCTGACCTTGATGTTGATCTTCACAATTCAGCTCTGGCAACACTTCCTCCAGCAAGCTTCAGGGACCCCAAAACTGTGTTAGGTGCCCCACTTGGTACTCTAGCACCCCCTCCTCCCCCCATCACTGTGTTTATCAGGCTGGATATGAACTGTTTTGCTGTGTGTCTCCCTCCTTATATTATGAGCTCCTCTCAGCCCGGACCAGCCTGCCTGCTTCACCTCTACTTCCCCTGAGCCCAGCTAGGCCCCGTGGAGGGCAGGTTAGGGCTGGACCAGTCGTTGCTGGGTGAATGAATAAACAAATGAGGGAACCCCAAAGGCTTTCCCATACTCTTCTCCTTTCTGTCTCTTCTTTCAAGACTGTGTAACCCGCCCCAAGAGGGTTAAAGCATGGAGATGCTCCAACATATTAGCAGCGTGAGGACCAGGTGAAAACAAATGGTTACCAGGCTGCCACGCCACATCCACCAGGCTCCTGCATCACATATGGTCTGTACACCTGCCCGGGAGAGGGGCTGAGCCCAGAGGAGTCTGGGGGCTGCAGAGCTCAGAGTGTGTTGTGTTGTGTGTGTGTGTGTGTGTGTGTGTGTGCGTGTGTGTGTGCGTGTGTCTGATGGGGAGGAGAATAGAGGGGAAGCAGTGAGATAAATGAGGAGGGAAAGAAGGGAGGAGAAAGAGAGAGTGATGGAGAATGAAAGAAACAGAGAAGGCAGAGGAAGTTAGATGGAGACGAGAGGAGAGGGGAGGGGAGATGAGGGAAGGGGAGTTGACTATATACCACTTACCCAAAGGAGAAATGGAAATGAAGCTGTGACTTCTTATGAGCTTGAAAGCCAGTAGACCAAGAATTCAGCCAGACAATGGGACTCTCGGGAAACACAGAACCCAAAGAAGAAGGAGAAGAAGACAGGAAACTGGACTGTGAAGGTTTGATCAGGGAAGGTCTCCCAGGGTCCCCTGACCTCGCTCTGGTGTCACTGTATCCAGAAGTACCCTTAGACCCTCCTCCACACCTGCTCCTCAGAGGACCCTCCTGCTTGAAGTGCCTTGAAATTTTCTAAGCCCCCTTCTGGTGGCTGACACTGGCTAAGCTGGCTGTGCCATCTGGGTGGGGTACTCTGAGCTTAGGGCCTTCATGGGCCCTAGGATTCATTTCTCCCCTTAATCAGATGACTGAAGAGCTTCCAGACTTGTGCCCACATGGACCAGACACACTCCAGTTCTAGGAAGACAGTCCGGTGAGTAGATAACTCTTTCCTGGTGGCCCATGTGGAATTTTGCAAAATCTTGTGATATTTGGCCACCAGAATGATGCTGACTTGCTGATTTTGAGTGACTCAAATTGTTTGTATAGACAGGAGGCCTGCAAAATGTATTTTCCCAGCGCCCTGCACACTCTAGGAGGAGCCCTGACTGCACCTTCTGATCAGTCAGGTTGGAGTGGGGAAAGGGTGTCTCTTTGAAGAGCTAAAGAAATGATTGTTTTAAGCCATTAAGTTTTGGGATTTTTTAAAAAAATAAATTTATTAATTTTATTTATTTATTTTTGGCTGCGTTGGGTCCTCATTGCTGCATGCGGGCTTTCTCTAGTTGCAGTGAACGGGGGCTACTCTTCGTTTCAGTGCGCGGGCTTCTTATTTCAGTGGCTTATCCTGTTGCGGAGCACGGGCTCTAGGTGCGCAGGCTTCAGTAGTTGTGGCGCTCAGGCTCAGTAGTTGTGGCACATGGGCTTAGTTGTTCCGTGGCATGTGGGATCTTCCCGGACAAGGGCTCGAACCCGTGTCCTCTGCATTGGCAGGTGGATTCTTAACCACTGTGCCACCAGGGAAGCCCTGGGATGGTTTTTAATGCAAAAATAGCTAATGGATATATCCACAAGGCCCTGTATGAGCCTCAGCAGGATGGCCTCTCCTCCCTCAAGTTCCCAAGTGCTATGCAGACATCTCTCTTACCTTGACCTCATGTTACAGTGGCAGGGAGATGCATCCTAACTCTCCTCCTAGACTGTGAACCTCTTGAGGGCAGGGGATCTGGCTTGATGTTTTTGCCTGACTCTGGGGCCCTTAGCAGGCAGGTAGGCAGCTAATGTTGGTGTGTGAACACAGGGGTGGCATCAATCCACTCATTAACATGTGACACAGCCAATCAGGACAGTCTCATCAAGCTCACAGCAGTAAGCACCCCATGCATATGAGTTTCATTCATTCATTCACAGGCGGGGATGGAGCAGCTCCAAGTCCCCACAGCTGAGGAGCTCATGACCCAGTTGGAGAGATAAACTCATAGAGAATAAATTGCAGCAAAATGAGGTAAGTGCCATGATGTGTAAAGAGCAGCAAGGAATTGCAGTATGGGGTAGTGGCTAAGAGTGTGGGCTTTGGTGTCAGAAGACCTGTGAGTTCAAGTCTCAGCTCTGTCATTTACTTGGGCAAGTTACTGAACTTCTTGTACCTCATGGTGGCATACGGATGAGATTATTTACGTCTATTGCTTTGCATAATTCTTAGTGAATAGTAAGTGCTTGTATTGGTCCTCAGGATTGTTGTTACAATGGTAGAACAAAAAATGGAATCATAATAATATAGGTCCACAATTTTTTTTTTAAAGTATTTATTTATTTATTTATGGCTGTGTTGGGTCTTCGTTTCTGTGCAAGGGCTTTCTCTAGTTGTGGCAAGCGGGGGCCACTCTTCATCGCAGTGCGCGGGCCTCTCTTGTTGCAGAGCACAGGCTCCAGACGCGCAGGCTCAGTAGTTGTGGCTCACGCGCCCAGCTGCTCCGCGGCATGTGGGATCTTCTCAGACCAGGGCTCGAACCCGTGTCCCCTGCATTGGCAGGCAGATTCTCAACCACTGCGCCACCAGGGAAGCCCAGGTCCACAATTTCAAATTCTTAAATGCTATGAAAAAGAACACCAACATTTTTTTTTTCAGTTTATTGACAAAACCTTGCCTGACCTGACATGAAACTATTTATAATCTTCATTTAGTGTGTGAATATTCACACATTTCCTGCAGAAACAGTAATGAGTTTTAATAGTGGCCTGCTCCATATTCTGCTCAAGCTTTTTTTTTCATAAGGTAAGTTATATGAAATTTAGCTATTTTATGAAATCTGAAAAATTCTGAATTTTGAGGCACATCTAGCTCTAAGGCTTACTGTCCTCAGCATTCCACACATAGTAACTGATGTAGTCGATATGTCAATTCTTCCTGATTGGGTGGAGCAGGAGAAGGGGAAAGGTCTGGGTAGTTTTGTGAGGAGGTGAAAGTTCAGCTGAGTCTCAAAGCTGGGTGCAGATCAACCATGGGAACAAGGTAGGGAAGGGCTGGCGGGGAGAGGGCGAGGGGAGAGCACCAGGATGGGAGTTTGGCAGAGACCAGAACACTGAAGGCCTCGTGTGCAGAGCCGAGGGGTTTCCACCCTATCCAGTTTCAGCAGCGGAAGGGCCAGGTCAGAGTTGCATTTTAGGAAGATCCAGGTGGGCGAAATACTCCTCCAAGTGTCTTGCTAGAACTCAGAATCACTCTGCCTCCAGCCTTCCCCAATCCACCCAGACCACACATGGAAATGAGGCTGCTTTGGCATGGTTTGCCTGGCACAACTCAACTTCTAGAAAACGTATCTGTAAGAATCGATCATGCCATGGCAGGAAACCAACAAGGAAGCAGGCAAGTGTGGCTCTGGGGAGTAGGGAAGCAAGGTTCTGCGGGCAATCTCCAACCCTGATTCCCCTGCCGCCCCATGGCTTCTGTGGCATCGTGGCTGACCTAGCCCACAGGACAGGCCCAGCCCTGGAAGGGCTCACAGCTCAGCTGCTCCTGGTCTCTGCTCTGTGACGGCTGCCACACATGCTCGACAGCACCCATTTGCAGCCCAAACAGACACTGTTCACTTCTCAATTTGGTTTCAAATTTTGCTCTTTTTGTTCCTGTTTTTCATTTAGATTTTTGGCTGGTTCAAGTTCGACAGGCAATTTCGTCACTGAGATTGAGGGGAGAGAATATAGCCTGTAAAAGAGCAGATGATGTGTGTGTCTTGTGATGTTATTAATTTTAGAGGGGCCCTAGGAGGGCCCTTACACAAATCGAGTCTGTCAGCCAGGTCCCCTGGTTTGTGGCGCCCCACTGTCTTCATCTAGCGTGATCCCCCACCCCTAGTTTTTCAGTCCCCTACCCTTAATTCATAACCCTGCTCCTACCCCCCAAGGCATCCGTGCTTGTGTATTTAATGTGACCTTTCAATCCATCTTCTATATCTTTATTCACATATATGTAAACATATCGCATTGCTTTGAGTGTGCCTTTAAATTTTTATGGAAGTGATATGTTATACATCTAATTCTGTTTCTTACGTTTTCCTTTTGACATTATCTGTAAGTCAACGTAAGTCATTCCTTTCAACTGGTGTAATATTTCATCTCATGCATTTCCCACATTTTATTTATCCATTTCCTAACCAAAGGACGTACAGGTTGCTTCCAATTCTTTGTCACTTTAAGCACCGTTGCCATGAGCATCTTTCTACTTGGCTAGAACACAAGTTTCCCAATCAACCAAACCTGGATTGAATTCTGCTTCTGCTGCCCCTTCATTGTGTGACCTTAAGCCGCAGTTCCATCACCCGTTAAAAAAAGGAGAGGGAGAATAATAGTGACTTCTCACACCAGGCCACATGCCCAGTGAGAACAGGCCCTTACCTGCCTTCTTTACTGCTCCAGCCACAGGCCTCTCAGAGCCTGGCATCAAGTAAGTGCTCAATAAATATGCATTGAATAAAATGAGTGCTGTGAGGACCACCTGACATACTACATATGAAAGCGCCTTGGAAATGCTAAATATACCTATACAAATATGAGTTATTTTTTTTAACAGTTCTGTAAATAAAATTAACAATCCATGTATAATTCCAATAAATTGAAACATATTTAAATAACACCACCACCAGGGTTTACATTCTGCAGGTGTCCCGAGTTCTTCTGCCTCTTCTTCCTACCCACCTTCCTTCACATCCGGAAACAGTTGCTGAAGATTAATCGAATGGGCCTGGTTTGGGACTGGGAAATCCTAGACTGGCCTGCCAGACCATCCAAAGGCCTCCCCTGGGCCACCTTGGCCTATAAAACCCAGGTAATGCCATGCACCCACTTCACTATGGTGTTCTGAAGATTAATTATGGCTCGTAAAGGGCTTTGAAGATGAAACGCACTTGTTATGGAAATAAATGCCTTGAGAGGCAAAGCTTTCTTCAAGTCTTCCTTCATGCCTTCTCTCGTGCTGTTCTTGCCTTTAAAGAGCCCTGGATGAGTTCAGAGGTAAGGGTAACCTCCCCACGACTCCTGTGGGAAGCCGACTTTGAGTATAGACTTCTGCAAACAACATATAGATGTGACCCCTCGCTGCTAGTTTTAAAATTTAAACTCCTGCTCCATTTCCTAAGTAGCCGAACTAAGCTGGTTCAAAATACATTAAACAGATTCAGCAATGGGGTGGTGAAAAGTATTTCCAATACTGAGCTTTTTGCTTCCAAATTTAATTATTCAAATTGGTTTAAAAAAATTGGGTTCCTTCTACCCACGTCTTCCCAGATTTAAATATATTTGAAGTGGAGGAAATGTGAGCCAAATGTCTTCCAATGGTGAGGTGGAGAAAGCATAGGTGTTAGTGTCAGATCCCAGCTTGCTATGGGCAAGTTTTGTAACCTTTTTGAACTTCAGTTTCCCAGTATGTCAAATGGGGTTTGTAATAACTCATATTAGGGTTATTGCCAGCATTAATTGAGTGGATGTAGGAAATGCAAGTAAAGTTCAAGCAATAAATGTGAGCCATTAATAATAACACAACCAACCATGGTGAGAAAGGTGGTATCATCCCCACTTGACAGACATGGAATCCGAGCTCAGAGGGGTGACGTGCCTTGCCATGATCTTGCAGAGGGAAAGTGGGGTGCCAGGATTCAAACCTGCTCTGCCTGACCCCAAAGCCCTGGTCACCAACCAGTGGCCTCATTCCCTGGATGCAAGTTTGTTTCCTAAAACCAGAGCCTGCAGTATATGCCAACCCAAGCAGAGAGAGAAAGAGGGAGCCCAGTGGAGCCACTGAAGCCTGGAGGGTGGCTGCTCCGTGCCACTGAGTTGTTTAATCCCAGGTTTCTGCATTATAATGGCATTCCATATGTTCTCTCCTCATTTCTCACTATCCTGTTAACACTTGCTTGCCCAAGTGAGAAGTGCTGACTAGAAGCATGTTTCCTCACACACCATGGTGGCTATAACATCCTGGTGGCTTTGAGGGCTCCTGACACTGAGGGGCGCTCCTACAGTGGAGGGTCTCAAGGCTGCCGAACCTTCCCCTCAGTCTAGGCCCGGGGGCCTCATTTTAGCTCAGATTGAAGTCAGCTTGGCCAGATCCCTCATGCAAGCTCACTTTCATTTGTGTCCGTGCACTGGTCTTCCTTCTTTCTTTCAACAGACATTTATAGAGCTCCTACTACATCCCGAAACACTGCTTGGTCACCCTGTTCAATGTTTCCCACCTGTCAGGCACTGCACTTTTTAGGCATCATCTCATTTAAACCTTACAACAGTGCTTTGAGGTAAATGTTAATATCATCACCATTCTGCAGTTGAAGAAAAAAGGCTCAAGGGTACAAGCGAGTGTCAAAGTAAGGAATGGACCCCAGGTTTCTCTGACTTCACCGTGTGTGCTCTTAACCATGACAACATACTGCCTTCTTGAGGGCAGGCCCAGCATCTCATTCATTTCTTAGCTGCAGGCCCACAGTGCCGTATACAGTAGGTGCTCAATAAATGTTTGCTGTTGAATATATACCTGAAGTGCTGGGTGATCACTAACACTTGTATGATGCTCTACAGAGTTTGCAAACTGCTTTTCACAGGGAAGGTCGGTTTCATGACCCCACTTTATAGATGCAGTTTGCAGGGTAAATAACGCATTTCAGGGCCATGAATAGATAAGAGGCTGGAGCTTGGATTCAACTCAAATAAACTCACAGTGAAGACACAGCACGCTATGGAGCTGCAGAGCAGAGAAGTATCTATCTGGTTGAAAATATGGAAATTACAAAGCACTAGAGCTTAAGCTGAAATCATATGCCCAGCACATGTTTTCTGAAAACATTCACATCACTAACATGGTTGGTGTGAGGTTTCGGATATTAAAATTATGAAAGAGCAAAGCAAGATGTGAGAAGCAGAGATGGAAAGAGAACAAAGTAAAGTTCAACCTTGTCACCACCTCCTAGAAACCTCTCAAGGATCCAAGTTTCTGACCCAAATTCATCTTGAATAGTACAGTGTGTGGCTGGCAACCATGCTATAAACAGGCAGATTTGAAGACTTGAAGCCATGTTCAAGTCCAAACTCAGTTACTTTCCAGCTATGTGACCTTGGACAAGCATCCTTGACCTCTATGTGTGAGTCTGTAAAATGGAGATAAATTATGGCTTGCTGGGATGACGAGTGTGCTTTGTAAATGAACATGTCACGTGTGTATATATATATATAAAATAATTTAATATATTAATATTATTACTTTATTAATAAACTAATCAATTAGTTTATTTAATTAATAAACTATAGTTTATTATTAATAAACTATTAATATATTAATAGTTTAATATAACTGCTATATAGGTTAAACTACATTTTGTTACAATAATAATAAGCAAGGCTAAAACTTCAGTGGCTTAACACAATAAATGATGTTTTCTCACTCATGCTCCATGTCCGTCATGGGTCAAAATGAGGATGCTGTTCATCTGGTTACAAAGGGACTCAGGTTGAGGAACAGCCATCTTCTTGTTTATGATTATTGTCTCTAAGGGGAAAAAGGGATTTGGAGGTTTTCCCCTGGACAATCAGGTGTCCTGGCCTGGAAATGACACATATCACTTTTTACTCACAATTCATTGGCCAGAACATGTCACGTGGTCCTACCCAATCATCAGGGATTCAAGAGGTGCAACTCTACTGTGTGCCTATAAGGGGAGACAATCAGAAATACTTGTTGAATGGTATCTACCATTCACTGAGCACTTATCTCGTGCCAGGCTGCATTTATCTTGTGCTGAGGGTTTTTCAGATACACCTCTTAATTCCCTCAACAATCCTCCAAAGCAGGGACTTTCATCTTCAGTTACTACTTGGGCAACCTGGCACTCAAAGACGTGAAGTAGCTTGTTCAAAGCTGCACAGTGAGTAACTAGCAGCATCAGAGTTGACAGCTAGGTAAGAACCCCTGCTCGATCCCCTGAGTGAGAGGCAGTTGTCCGGACCAGGTGATCAGACATATTGCTGGAGCAAGAACTAGTATTAACTGAGCTTCTCCTATGTATTAGTCTCTTTACTGGCATCTTAGTTATGCCTGAGAGTTCATTTCCATGTTAATGACAAAGAATCTGAGGCTCAGAGCGGTTAAACAACTTGCCCAGGGTCCACAGCAGAGGTAGCTCTTGAATCCAAGTCTTTCTGGGTGTAAAATCTGTGCTTGTTTTACACTCCTCTGCCCCACTCCTCCTTATTATTACTCATAGTAATGATCATTACTTATTGCTTATTATAGTAATGATAGCACTCTGGAGCGGGAGGCAGAGTTCGTAAGAGCATGGATGGCAGAGCTAGATTGAACTTGGGTTCTGCCACTTCCTAGCTGTGTGACCTTGGGTAAGTCTGTCACCTCTCTGGGTCTCACTTTCCAAATCTGTAACATGGGACTAATAATCGTACCTACTTCATGGAGTTGCAAGGAATAAATGAGATTGTCATCATGATGATAGTAATAACCAACATTTTTCAAGAATTTACTGGGTTAGATACTGTGCTCTGTGCTTTACAGGCATTCCTTTTTAACTTTTTATTTGGGAATAATTTTAGATTTACAGAAAAGTTGCAAAGATAGTACAAAGTGCTCCTGTATCATCTTCACTCACCTTTCTCCTAATGTTAATATCTTGCATAACCAAAGTACATTTGTCAAAACTGAGAAATTAATATCAGTATGACACTATTAACTAAACTACAGACTTTATTCACATTTCATCAGTTTTCCCACCGTTGTCCTTTTTCTGTCTCATGATTCAGTCCAGGATAAAACATTGCATTTAGTCATGTCTCCTTAGTCTCTGCTGATCTTTACATGTGTTCTTTCATCCTCATTTTCTGTTGAGGAAACTGAGGCTCAGGTGATAAAGTCACTGGTCAAGGTCACAGAGCCCCTAATCTAGCCCCATTCCTAGTGGTGGAATTAGAATTCAACCCCAGGCCTGTCTGATTCAAAGCCCAAGCCTTTACCATTCATAAAGAAATTATCAGAAAGAAATCCAATGTTCTGAATCAGATCAGCACACAGAGAATACGAAGCTCAGAGGGAGAAAAAAGACTAAAGCATAGAGAACTGGCTTCACAGCTTTAGAATACTAACTCAGCATGATCTCCTCAAACCACGGCCAAACTCCAGGCAAAATGTTCAGTGAGGAAGAGCCTCCGGCTGGTGAGTGTGCACCTCGGGAGCTATGCGAAGGAATCAAGCTAAGCTCTGGCTTAGCCACTAGCAGGGGGGGTTCCCCAAAGGGCCAGGCTGCCCACTTCCTGGCAGCAAAGCCTGCTGCAGAGCATCCTGATAGAGGCAGGAAGTCAGCAGGATGGGGGCCAAAGACAGGACCACAGAATTCATTTAACAGGTGTTCTGTGGCGGCTCTCACTGCCCAGAGCACAGAAAGGAGTGGCTGCAACCAAACCAGCCACCGCAAATGTGGCCTTATTAATACCTCCCATAAATCATCTCTGCTTGCCTGGCATTTTATGTCTTTAAGCTGCAGGGAGGAAGAAACAAGAGGAGACTCCTGGTCTTTTGTTTCTTTAGGGGGAAAGAAGGGATCCAGTTGGAACAGTCAGTGCATGTAAATCCAAGGGAGGGCTCTCTGATCCTTCCTGGACCCCCAAGCCCTGGGTGTCAGGCCCAGGTATGGCTGCTCCAACACAGGGCTGGGCAAACAGCAGGTGCCAGTGACTACATGTGGAGCATGTGAGCAAGTGAACTAACTAACTTGTATGTACTCCAGTACCTGGTACAAAACATGGCACCTAGTAGGGACTCGTGGAAAAAAAAAGAAATTAATCAATTTATTTAGATCTGTGCCAACATGCAGGATTCGAACTGGCACTTGAAATCCTTTAAATGTTTGTTGACCCAATGGATGGGCCATGATTAAGGTCTCCAGGGATAGATTTCTCGTCTGTGGATTGCAACCCGTTAGCACAGAGATGCAGTGGGCCAGAGTGGCTGTGAATACAGAATCTAGGGCTAGGGCTCTTAGTGTTGAGTCCCAGCTCTGCCACCTACCAACTGTCTGACCTTGGGCAGGTCACTTAGCCTTATCTGTCTGTAAAATGGGGGATGAAGATGGTGATAATATTATCTACTTCAGAGAGTTGGTATGAGGATTAAGTGAGTCAAAGCGCACACACACACACACACACACATCCCCAAATGTGTGTGTGTGTGTGTGTGTGTGTGTTTTAATCTGTTCATCTGGAACTTAGCTCAATTTTATAACTGAGACTGACACATTGTCAGCACTTCACAGGGTTAGCTATCATAAGAAACCTTCCTTCTAATTTAAATGCCCCTCTAAATCTGACTTAGATGCACCCTGTGTGTAATCTATTACAGCATCTATTTAAGTCAGCTAATATTAGTGATTGTGCAATGAATGTTTTTAATGCTCAATAAAACCGAAAATCTTAGAGTGCATCACACAGAGCAGGGAGAATCCTTGTTTTGTGTTTCCGTTGTAACACATATGCATGTGTGTGTTCAGGGTGGTGATGTAAAATGAATTTCTTCCAGTGGGTCACAGTAGAAAGTTTGAAAGCCATTGCCTCGGAAGGGAAATGCTAAATGGTCTTCCTCAGCAGAGAAGAGGGCTGGCTAGCCCTCAGATGACCTTTGCTGTTCACTTCCTCCTTCTGGCCTCTGTGGCCAAACGACCCCTAGGAAGACTTCACTCCTCTTCTCCGTGCCCCATGTGCTCGCCCAGTGCTGTATATGTAGGTCTATGGTTTATACAGAGAATCACTGAGCAAAGCTCAGATAGGCATTGCACTGGGTCTTTCACACACCTTAGCTCGTGTAATCTGCCCCACCTTGCATGAAAGTGGCTCTCAAAGTGTGGTCCCCCAGGGAGCTTGTTGGAAATGCAAATTCTCAGGCCTCCCCCAGACCTACTGAATCAGAAACTCTGGGGCTCAGCAACCTGTGTTTTACAAAGACCTCCAGGTGATTCCGATGTAATCTAAAGTTGGCAAGCCACTGCCCAGTGAGGGAACTGTGTCGCCTTTGGGGAAACTGAGGCTCAGAAAGAGGAAGTGACGTCCCCAAGATCACCCAGGGAGGAAACGACCAAATCGGGATCCCAACGCAGTCACCACAAGGTAGGACAATTGTTCATGAGCCCATCCCTCCCACTAGATACTGAGTCCTTCCTGGCAGAGGCCGATACTGATACTTTTCTATTTTCCAGACTTTATATACAAGTGAGCTTGATCTACAAGTGCTCTGTGACCTCCGATGGCTGGATAAAAATCATACACATCCATTAAAAATCAACCCAGGTGGATGCTCTCATCGGGTTCAAATGGGCATAACCGCCCCAGGCTGGAGAAGGAGATACACATGAGGATGGGGAGGATTCACCTCTTGATCAGCAAATCTCCCGAGAGCCCCTCATGCAAGTTGTAGCCCAGAGCCGAGTCATGCTCAGCTCTGACTCCACTCTTGAATGGGTGTCAGTTCCAAGAGGCTGTGTGTGTCCGGGGTGGAGTGGGGTAGGAGCCAGGAAATGGTTAACAGTTTGATAAAGTAAAAAAAAAATTCTCTAGTGGTTGTGAGACTTTCCAATAATGAGAAGTCAACACAATTAGACAAGGCACTAAATTTGTGCGCAGAATGCCAGCTGTCACTCTTCTTGACTAGCTCAGATCAAAGAAACGTATTTTATCTCCTAAGTTATTAGACATGATAAGGCTATTAAGCGGAGATATTGTCATAAGAAATATAAGAACATAAGAAATACGTTGCTTGCTTTGAAAATAAACATCTCACCTTTGCTTCTTTTTCTCTGTGAAAAGCTGAGAGAAATCAAACTACTAACTTGGGCCTTTCTAACATGCTCGCATCCTGTCATCTTTTCCCCCAATCAGATCTGGGCTTTTAGCTGCAGTCCTTCTCCGTCTCATCCCAGAATGTCTGTATATGTTGGAACTATGGGACCGAGAAGCCGGGCAGAGATGCCTGTTAGCTGTAGTCCATCCCTGCTTTCACCAGTCATAACAAAACTTGCCACTGTTCCAAAGCTCTGTTTGCTTTGAAAGGAGTTCATCCTCAGATGTCTTTCCAAGTGCTTATCCTCATCCTTTCTTCATCTCTAACCTGGATCTGGAAGAGCTCACTCTTTATTTCTCCAAGTAACAAGGCTGATTGTCTGGACCGAGAAGGGCGCTTGAGTTGATGATGTTCTTTGCTTCTTTCACTGATTGCATAGGTGCTGAGGAGCTCTAGGGGGAAAAAGACTTTGTATCGCTCTGGGTCTGAGATGGAGAGAGGGGACATGTTCAAGAGGGGATACTGAGAAGGAGTTCAATGAAGAGACTATTTGCATGGGTGGGCAGGGCTATGGGATGCTGAAGCACCCCAGGATTAGCAAGAGAAGGGAGCCATTACTATCCTTGGTGTGAGAGGCAAGGAGAGGGGGGGCTTCCTGAATTTGATGAGAGTTGTAGCTGTGGACAGGTGCCACTGATGTGGAGTCGTGGCCATGGAGAGAAGAGGCAGCCTCTGTCAAACCACAGTGTAGGGGTGTGAGGCTCCATCCCTCTCCCCTCCTGCCCTCCAATCTCCTGCTGGTGTTCCCCCTTGGCTGAACCCAACCAGAAGCCAGAGAGTAGCGGAACCGGGGGCACAGAGCAGAGTGACGGAGAGGGGAGAGTGGATCTGGGAAGCACGTGGAGAATACCCAGTAGGCACTGAGCCCTGCCCCCCACAGAGGTTTGGACTTACCCAGAGTTGGGGTGGTGGAGACCCGGCTACACGGCAGGGGAAGGATGAGGGCTCTGAGAGAACTTCCCATCAAGTTGTTTGGTATAATGAGAGAGACTTTAAAAGGAAGGTGAGCAGGGGCACTAATGAAACCCATCCCGTTGTGTGCCCCAGAGAACAAAGGGCTACATCCTTGAATTGAAAGAACCTAAATACTTCACTGAATTGTGTGACACTCAGGCCCCAAACAGCCTTGCTGTGGGGACCCGCCCTCGCCCACTGAGCACACGGAGGGGGGCGTTCTCCTCACTTCACAGGGTGATGATGATCCCTAGCTGGTGGCTCGAGCTGCAGGCCCAGAGGGACCGGAAGTGCCCTCCGTACAGGTCCCCACCCAGTCCTAGTCTGTCCAGGTGAGACAGTGTGCGATGTCCAGGTCTGGGATGTGGACAAATGTAAGCACCCCTGTGAATCCCAGACCTGCTTGGAACTGTGAAAGCCTGGTTTTCTAGAATCCAGAAAGAGAAGACTTTGTACTAATGTACTTGTTCTCACATGCTGGCAAAGCCTGGGACCTTTTCCCATCCTTACGGCTGACCTTCAAGGTAGGGATTCTGGCCCATTTTTAGAAATGAGGGTTTGGTTCAGAGGAGGTCATGGGCTGCCCCCTTCCGGACTCTCCCTCGTTCCCTCTGCTTCTGTCACACCAGCCTCCTTGCTGGGCTACAACTTGCCAAGCTCATCCTTCCTCCAGCACCTTTGCACCTGCCCTTCCCTCTGCATGGAACATTCCTCCCCCGCAGATATCCACATCATTCACTCCTTCACCTCACTTAGCTCTTTCTTAAATGTCATCTCTTCAGAGAGCCCTTCCCCAAGCACATGACCAAAAAAATTCCCCTTCCCACTCAGTTTTTCTCCCTACCCTGCTTTAGCTTTATCACAAGCTGCAATCGTCTAGTTTTTGTTTTGTTTTGTTTACTCATTTGTTGACTGCCTGCCCCAGGCTCCATGGAGGCAGGGATTTTGTCTCATTCTTAGAACAAGTACCTAATTCCCTAAAAATCAAATAAGGATTTTTTTTTAGGTGAAATTCACGTAACTTAAAATTAACCATTTAAAAATGTACCACTCAGTGGCATTTGGTATATTGACAATGTTGTGCAATCATCACCTTCATCTAGTTCCAAAACATTTTCATCACCCCAAAAGGATACCCTGCACCCATTAAGTAGTTTCTCCTCATTTCCTCTTCTCTTCAGCCCCTGGCAATCAACAATCTGCTTTTTGTCTCTATGGATTTGCCTATTCTGGACATTTCATATCAGTGGAATCATACAATATGTGACCTTTGTGTCTGGCTTCTTTCACTTTGCATAATGTTTTCAAGGATCATCCAAGTTGTAGCGTGTATCAGTGCCTCATTCCTTTCCATGGCTGAATAATAGTCCATTGTACGAATATGCCACATTTTGTTCATTCATTTGTTGGTTGATGGACATTTGGGTTGTTTCCACATTTTGGCTATTATGAATAATGCTGATAAGAACATTCATGAACAAGTATTTGCTTGAATACCTGTTTTCAGTTATTTTGGTTGTATACCTAGGAGTAGAACTGCTAGGTCATAAGATAATTCTATGTTTACATATAAGGGTTTTTTTTTTTTTTTTAATTATTTATTTATTTATTTTTGGCTGTGTTGGGTCTTCGTTTCTATGCGAGGGCTTTCTCTAGTTGCGGCAAGTGGGGGCCACTCTTCATCGCGGTGCGCGGGCTCTCTTGTTGCGGAGCACAGGCTCCAGACGCGCAGGCTCAGTAATTGTGGCTCACGGGCCTAGTTGCTCCGCGGCATGTGGGATCTTCCCAGACCAGGGCTCGAACCCGTGTCCCCTGCATTGGCAGGCAGATTCTCAACCACTGCGCCACCAGGGAAGCCCCATATAAGGGTTTTAAATAAATATTTGTAGACTGAATCAGCGAGTGAGTGAATGAAAGAAAGAATGAAAAAAAAACCCAGGTCTTTCCAACTCCCAGGCTCCCTCTATTCTGTCACATTACCTCCTTAGGGAATGAAGGGGACTTAACGGCCCTGGGTAACCTGAGGTCTTATCTACCGCAGGACAGTGCCATGCACTGACTGGCACATAGTAAGTGCTCAGTAAAAAACTGAGACATATATAAGTAATGCTGCAGAGACCATTTTTGTGCATTTATTTTGTCTCCATCATTGATTGTTGATGTCAGATTTTTGAGAAGGGAAATGACTATATCAAAGAGCATAAACTTTTAAAAGTCTTTTGACACATCCACTAAATTGCTTTCTGAAAAGGCTCAAATTTTTTTCATGACCAGTCTGGAGAGTGTTTGGGCTCATTTAGATTGTTCTAACTGGTGGCTGATTGCTTCCTGTTGGAAGAGACTTTCTTCTGGAACTGTCTCTACCATCATCTCTAGCTAGGTAAATGGTAGCTGGGATGATTAATAGTGTTACTTTGTTTTTCCCATCTCTGGGTCTCAGTTTCCCTACCTGTATGATGCACTCCAGCCAATATGTGCTTCTTGGAGTCGATGGTCTTCTTTCTCTTGAGCACTGGCCCTCACTTGAGCCCAGGATATACCCCGGCCAGTTTGAATCTCTGTACTTAGAGGCCTCAGGAATGCAGCCTGCCGGAAATGAGGCTAAATTAGTTCTTCCAAAGAAAATGCCCATTTGGAAAATGACTTCCCATGTCTGTGCAGCCATGGGCTTGCCTTTCTAGTCGTGTCAGAATGCGTTGTGCTTGGCAGTAAATGAAAGCTGAGTGGTTTATTACTGCTATTAGTGATTATTTGTGTGGGGCTGTAGGTGTACACAGCACCTTACAACGCCCAGAGGAAACTGGAACAGAGGGCAACGTTTCCACCCTCAAGGTACATCCTGCCTTGCCTGATGGTGAGGATGGGCACCCACTGGAACTGGACAGACTCACACAAACCAAGACTGTCTGAATGACTGGGAAGAGTTGGAGGAAGGGAGCAAAAAAGGATTTCTCAAGTGCCTCGATGTGCCCAGTACCTAGCAGACATGATCTCATTTAATCTGTTAAATAATTCTAGGATTTAAGGGTTTTTATCTCCATTATCAAGTGAGGAGATTGAAGTCTAGGCTGGATGTTCTTTTTTTTTTTTTTATTTAGTTAGTTAGTTATTTTTGGCTGTGTTGGGTCTTTGTTGCCGCACGAGGGCTTTCTTTTTTCTAGTTGCAGCTAGCGGGGGCTACTCTTCCTTGCAGTGCGCAGGCCTTTCATTGCGGTGGCTTCTCTTGTTGCGGAGCACAAGCTCTAGGCGCACGGGCTTCATTAGTTGTGGCTTGTGGGCTCAGTAGTTGTGGCTCACGGGTTCTAGAGCGCAGGCTTAGTAGTTGTGGCTCACGGGCTTAGTTGCTCTGCGGCATGTGGGATCTTCCCAGACCAGGGCTCGAACCCGTGTCCCCTGCATTGGCAGGTGGATTCTTAACCACTGTGCCACCAGGGAAGCCCTAGGCTGGATACTCTTTTTCCCAACTGTGTCAGGTGTGATGATACCACCGTGGATACCTTTCCTGGGTGAGGACTTCAGGAGACAGTAGCATGCACTAGAATCCTGCCTGACTTGGAAGTTGGGGTGAGCATGTGGGCTTTGGAATCAAACAGACCAGGGTTTAAGATTTTCTCCAACCCAGGAACAGGGGATGAGTCACTTCTCTTTCTGAGCTTCAGTTTTCTTCTCTGTAAAATGGGGATAAGAACCACTTCTAGGGCTTCCCTGGTGGTGCAGTGGTTGAGAATCTGCCTGCTAATGCAGGGGACACGGGTTCAAGTCCTGGTCTGGGAAGATCCCACATGCCACGGAGCAACTAGGGCCGTGAGCCACAACTACTGAGCCTGCGCGTCTGGAGCCTGTGCTCCGCAACAAGAGAGGCCACGATAGTGAGAGGCCCGCGCACCACGATGAAGAGTGGACCCCGCTTTCCTCAACTAGAGAAAGCCCTCGCACAGAAACGAAGACCCAACACAGCCATAAATAAATTAAAAAAAAGAAAAAAAAAAAAAAGAACCACTTCTACCTGGTGGTTCATGTGAGGATTAAATGAAACTATGTATGTACAGTGTGTGGTACATAGAAGAGATCAACAATTGTTGATCCACCACCAGAAAAAGTTGAGGAGGGACAAGGGGTGGGGAAAGTACAATGGGTGCTGTTATCCACAAGTCACTTAATAGCTTGATGCCCCAGTTTCCTCATCTGTTAAATGGGAATGATCAAGTGTCTTCCTCACAGGGTGAGTGGGAGGATTAAATGCATTAATACAAGTAACTGCACTTAAAACAGTGCCTGGTGTGGGATAATAGCTCAACACATCTCTGTTAATATTTTCCTAACCCTCTTGACTTTGGGTTGGATCAGGAGGCCCTACAGAATAAATCATTTGTTAGGAGGGGGTGGGGAAAGTAAAAGCCACAATGAGGAATGTTTGATCCCCTAGCAAGGAGGGGAAGGATGTTCTGGCTCTAAGGCCCCAGTGTTTTCTGTCCTACCTCTGGGCTCTGGGCATTGGGGTCTGGCTGGATAACTGGTATCACCCATTCTTGAGATAAGAGCTGTGTTAAGAACCTGGTCTGCCAGGGTGAGGAGGGGGCATGAGCAAATTGTGAGTTATCATCATAAAGGAGGAGCAGAACCCTGAATTGGGAATTTCCCTAACTGTGAGGATGGTGACCTAACCTCACTGAGATGCTGCGAATTTGAACTCTGATCATATACAGAGAGCCACTGCAGGTACATGTTTAACAGTATTGTTTATTGATTTATTGTTAACATTAACACGGTGGGGGGTGGGCACATATTGAGGCTCTGCATATGCTGTTCCCTGCATGAAATTCCTACCCGCACCCCCTCCTATTTTCTTTTTTAACTAACAAATGTGTGTATGTGTACTATATGGCAGACCATGGTATTCACTGGGGCTTTGCCTCCTAGAGCTTATCTCAAATAGTCAGGCAGGTATCATCTACTTCCCAGGTTCCATGCAAGATTTCCCTCAGACAGAGGAGGAACCCAAAGACTTTCTTTGGTGTCTTGATAAAATCTGAAACCAAACACATAGGCCCATCACTCCTTGCCGCTCTTCGGTTAGATAACTTCTCTTAATTGGGGTGTCAGCTTCAATCTCACTTTTTCTAGAAGATGCCACTGATGGTCCCTGCCAGAGGTCAAGTCTCCCTGTTACGTGTTTCCATCCTGGACTTCTCCCTCATCCAACTCATCATGAATTGCCATTATGTGTCATATAATTTAATATCACTCCCTCCACTAGACTACCAACTCCAAGAGGGCAGGGGCTGTGTCTTTTCTCACTTCCATACCCCTCAGCAACAATTGTCCGGCAATCAGTAAACCATCAACAGAAACTTATTGAATGAGGAAATGGACAGAAAAGAAACCATTCTGAGGGCAATCATTTAAAATAAATGAACATACACATTAAAAACCTCGTCTTTCTTCCCACTTGAGCAACGGAGATGAGAGGGTAGAGCTTTGGCAAACCAGGTTGAGCTCAGCCTTTTGGGGCCAAGACAAGAAGAGAGATAATTATTTTTTATTTTTCTCATCTGCTTCTTGTTGCCAGATGCGCCAAAGGCAGCTGAATGTAGGCTTTGCTGGGTCCACAAGGGAAGCCCCTAAAGGTCTCCCTGTTGAGGCTGGGCCTCCCCCCTGCCAGGTCTGAACCTCTGTCTGGGGTTATCATCTACTCTTTCGTGTCTGGCTCCTTCCCCCACCCACCTCCCCCCCTCTTGAAAATCTTTTTGTGTCTACCTTTGTTTTCAGGAAAGTGCCTCATCTCTCTCAGGGGGGCCCAGGGCCCTGTCTCCACTCAGGGCCTGGAGACCCGGGGCTGGACTTGCCAGCAGGCCCCAGCCACTCAGACCCCCGCACGGCCTTGACTTCTTTCCTCAGAAGCTGCGCTGGCTGGGCTGGTTGGGATCCGGCAACAGTTCCCTCCAAACTCCCAAGCTGACTGCAGACATTTGTGCTGTCAACAGAATTGCAGAAAATGCAATTCGTGTTGTTAATGAGCAGCTTGTTTGGGTAAACAAACCAGGTGAGGTGAAAAAAGTGATGCTCTCCAGTAGAAAACACAAGTGAACATTAGCCAGATGGAGAGCTGCATGCTTCCACACACTTCCTTTTCGGAAAGGCTCTGGGTGGCTGGAAAGGACGCCCCCTGCGCTGCATGGGAGTTGGGACTCTGCACACCTCCTGCCTGGCCTGGATTTCCTCCCAAGGGAGCAGAGACACCTTGTACCCTGCACTACCCTGAGCCTGGCACCGGCCCTCCCATCCTGCCAAGTCTTTACCTGTTTTATCATTAGTTGTCATAGCACCATGCCAGGGGTTGTTATGAAATCCATTTTACAGCTGGGGAAACCGAGGCTCCGAGATGAAGAAGAGGCTTGCCCAAAGTCAGGATGGTGGATTTGAACCCAGGTCAACCTGACTCTTCAAGTCTGTGGTCTCCCCACCTTTCCACACAGTTCTCTGCCCTCAGCCCTGCCTCCCTGGCCCCTCTCAATCTGATGGAGGTGTCTGTGGCTGCCATGAACGACTTCCTCCCTCAGACTGTGAGGTTGAGGAAAATGTTAACTTCCCACAGCAGGGATTCCCTACCTGACTGGTCAGGATGGCATGGATTTCTGAAAGTCATGCAGGTGGATCTTTGACCAGCTTCTCCATAACAGTGTGTGTGTGTGTGTGTGTGTCTGTGTGTGTGTGTATGTGTGCGCCTGAGTGTGTACGTTTACCCATCCATTCCAAGGACAACCCATGTGGCTTGTCCCTGGAAAATCAATAATTTAGGGGCATTCACATCCTCTCATCATAAACTGACTGCGTCCTGCATCCAGGTCATTCAGGGAAACACACACACACACACGCACATGGCTATGGCTATATTTTACAAACCTGAATGATTTGGTTAATTACAATGGCTAAATCTGTCCCCCATACAGACAGGACCAGGAAGAGGGAGGTTCAGATTGCTGGCTCAAGTCTGCATATGTTTCTGACTCTCTCTCTCTACATTGCTCAAGAAGAAGAAGAAAAAAACCCACACTACATTCATATGTTATTATGCCATGAGTTATTTTCCCCTTAGCATTCAAGGGTAAAGAGTCCATTAAGCTGTCATCAGCCACATTACCAGCAGGAGAAGTCGGGGCAGACAGTTTGGCTTTAGCTGCCCGGAGCACACATGCTCTGCCCCAGGATGAGCACTCTGTGGTGTCCATGTGTGCGCTGCCCTAAAAGCAGAAATCAATTACTCCCACTGCTGTCAGAGAGATGATCTGGTTGGGGAGGCTTGCTGTGAATGCAGCCACTGTTCATTATTGAGCTCTTTATATATATTATATCTTTTTTACTACAGGAAAACTGAGGCTTGGGGAGAGAAAGAAACTGTGTCACAGAACCAGAGCCTGGTACATGCTGGGGTTTGATCCATCATCCCCCTGACTCCAGACCCTGGGCATTTCATCACTAAGCCATCCTGCCTCTCCTGCAAGTGTTGGTTGTTTATTCTATACAGGATGCCTATGTCGTAGAAGCTCCCAGATTTTGAGGGGCTGTATACTAAATGTCAGGCCCCACGTATTATCTCATTTAATCTTCACCACAACTCTAAGGCAAGTGCTTCTAAGAGCTCCATTTAACAGCTGAGGAGACTGACTCTTGGGAAATGGGAAGGGACTTGCCCAAAGTCACTCAGCTCAAATGTGGCGGGAGTGTGTGAATGGCAGGTTTGTTTTCCACTCTGCCACGCTGCCATCCAGCTAGGGACACAAGCCTGGAAGCAGAGGGGCTTCCCCAGGCAGCTGACTTTTCTGAATTCAGATGGGTTTTCACAGAGCAGCTCAGCTCCTTCCTTCATGTAGGTGGAAGCCTTCCCTTTGAATGAGCCAATTATGTTCAGAAAGCAAAAAATAATGTATGCATATTAGCTAATGAGGATGCTGCTCAGGATATTTTTAGCTGAGCTGAGAGAGACAGAGAGAAAGAATGAGGATTGGTAGAAGCTGTTTTGGAAGAAGAGGCAGCTTGGGAATCAGACAGCCCTTTAGCGTAACTCTCAGCTCCTAAATTGCTTTTGGCTGGGTGACTGTGGGTAAATCACCTCTCCTCTCTGAAAATGTATATCTGAATACAAACCTTCCAGGGGTGTTGAAAGATTGAAGATAATGTGAGTAAAGCATGTGGTCAGTGGTCACCAATTGTACCTATGATAATTCTTTTTTCAAATACTTACTGCTGAGTCTTCAGTGTTTATGGATATAATAATTTTATTCTTGTTACCTACCCATGAAACAAGTACTAACAATACCTCCATTTCCCAGATGAGAAAACTAAGTTAAGGTTAAGTAATTTGCTCTAGTAGGGCCAGGATTCAACCCCAGGCAGCCTGTGCCCTAACCATCACACAATACTGTCTCTATTGTCCCTAAAGAGATTTGACTTTCACCACTGGAAGCAGAGCTCACAAGAGGTTGGGTCATTATTTTCAGGAGGTAGAGCCACCTTTGAGGACCTCAGTAAGTTACCCACAAATTAAAAACAACTCTGTCATTGAACTGGATCAGAGGATCTCCTCCCCAGTGTCATGGCCACTCTGACTGACCAGCAAAAACTCTGCCCAGGCCAAGAGGTCAAAGAACTGTGGTATTAATCTCCACTCAGATGCTAAGGCAAGTATGTTACCGTCACTCACTTTGTGTGCCTTGATTTGTGAAGTGGGAGATATATTAGGATTGAAACTTTAGAATTCCATCAACTATATTTTCTGCTCACAACCAAAATACTAAAATGGTTATGTGAGCCTTAGGAAAAGGGGCAGTTGAAGGAAGTAGGGAAAATAATTTACATTATATATATTAGCGATATATATAAATACATATGGGGAAAAGTATAAAATAAAGGAAAACTGGCAAAAGAGTCCAAGAGTACAATGGGGCAGAGTCCTACAAACTCTCCAGCTCACTCCCAAAAGGGTGGGGATACATGGTGACCATTTTCAACATGGAAGAGGAGAACAGGACCTCTGGAATTTAGGCCTGAGTCTTGCCTAAAATACTGGTAAATCAGGTGGAAGTGGAAGCAGCTCTAGAGCAGGGGGCCCTAGAAGTCCTGACAAGCAGAATTAATACCCAAGGTGGTTTGAGAAGAGCCAAGGTCGGGGCTGGGTAGACAATGCAAGTATAAAATTTAAAATAGAGGTAAAAATAGAGGTGCAGAGAGAAGGAATGTGGAAGAACAAATTGCGAGGTAGTGAGCTGGAAAACCCAGAGATCTGGGCACCAGGGGCAAGGCAAGGGGGTCAGAAGCAAGTTCAGGAACACAGAGATCCTTTTACAGGGTGTCCACTCTGTACTGTGTCTAATCCACAGACCCTCTTATTTATAGAGGTATCCCCGGCAACAAGCATTAGGCACCAAGCACACAGTAAGGCCACTGAAAATGTTTGCTCAATGCTACACTGAGGGGCTGGGGAGACGAATGGGCCTCAGCTGGGAGCAAAAGAAGAGTTCTAAGCACAGGACCGGGCACATAGGAGGGATTCGGTACGTGAGTGAATGGATTGTTGATGACGCCTACCTTGGGTCGCTAAGTACCAACAATGTTAAGCCAGATGCACTGATTGTTTTAGGAAGACAGCAGGAGGAATGCAGGATCCAGAGCTGGAGGCTGGTGACACTTGGGAGAGGAGCCCGTGGCCTGCTGAGGCCCTGTAGGTTCTAATGGGAATTCAATTCATGTTGGCATCTGGGCAAAGCTTAAATCAGTGGTTCCCACAGATCCAGTGATTATGGAGCTGTATCACCTGAGGAACTTGTTAAACCCACAGAGTTTCTGATCTTGCTTCTAAATCAGAATATTCAGGATCAGAACCCTGGACTCCATATTACTAACAAGCATCACAGGTGACGCTGATACACATGGCTAATTATGGGAACCAAGGCCTCAAATCATCAATTCTCACTGGCCTTTCTTAGAATTTGGCTTTTATTGGTTGTTTGTTATTAAGAAGACAATAGTTCACATTGAGCCATTACTAAAAGCAAGGTAAATCTGTGTGCTTCACATGAGTTCACACATTTAATTCTCACAATGACCCTGTGAGGAAGGCACTATTATCCTCATTTTACAAATGAGGACACTGAGTCTGAGAGAGGTTACTAATTTGCCCATGGTCATGCACACAGAGCCCATGCTCTTAGCTTCTATAACAAAAGACATAAGTACATCAATCTCCATTCGTGTATGGCCAGGAGAGGACTACAAAGGAATTACATGTGCTATTTATTCTTGTTTTTTTATTTTTTAACAATATGAAGTTATTATTATCACTAAAGAAAATATCTGATGAATTAATGAATAAATTGGTGAAAGAAAACCAGAGTAAAATAAAACATTATATCTTAGGGAACTAACAAATAAACCCACAATAGTAGTTAGGGCATCTGGGCTGAGTCCTGGCTCCATCACTTTCTGGCTGTTTCACCTCAGGTAAGTCGCTTACGCCTACTGCGTATCAGCATCTTCATTTCTAAAGCAAGGACGATAGCTCTCCCTGATTATTGAGCAGTTGGAAAAATATAAACCATTAAGTATTTGCAAGGTATTGAATAGTATTGTTAACAGTAATGGAATAATGAATCATACAATCGGAGAGCAGGTGAGCACCCTGGCTGGGGTTACTAACCGCGTAAGGGGACGGGCTCAGGCACACTTTTAGCCCCCAAAGAAAACAAAGACCTTTCCCTATAGAAAAATTAACTCAAGTTACATAAAAACCTAGATGTAAGAGCTAAAATTATAAAAACTCTTAGAAGAAAACATAGGGGGAAAGCTTTACGACATTAGATTTAGCAGTGATTTCTTGGATATGACACCAAATGCACAAGTTACAAGAGAAAAAATAGATAAATTGGACTACATCAAAATTTTAAACTTTTCTGTTAATTACACTTCAACAGAGTGAAAAGGGAACCCACAGAATGGGGGAATGTATTTACAAATCATGTGACTGATAAGAGGTTAATATCCAGAATACATAAATAACTCCTACACCTCAACAACAACGAAAACAACAAAACAACCTGATTAAAAAATGAGCAAAGGACTTAGATAGACATTTCTCCAAATAAGGTATACAAATGGCCAATAAGCACATGAAAAGATGCTCAGCATCACTAATTAGGGAAATGCAAATCAAAACCACCTCGCACCCATTAGGATGGCTACTATTAAAAAAAACAAAGAACTGGACTTCCCTGGTGGCACAGTGGTTAAGAATCCGCCTGCCAATGCAGGGGACATGGGTTTGATCCCTGGTCCGGGAAGATCCCACATGCCGCGGAGCAACTAAGCCCGTGCGCCACAACTAATGAACACGCGCTCTAGAGCCCTGGAGTCACAACTACTGAAGCCTGCATGCCACAACTACTGAAGCCCACTTGCCTAGAGCCCGTGCTCTGCAACAAGAGAAGCCTGCGCACTGCAATGAAGAGTAGCCCCGGCTCGCCGCAACTAGAGAAAGCCCGCGCGCAGTAACGAAGACCCAACGCAGCCAAAATAAAAATAAATATATAAAAAAACCAAAAAACAAACACATACACACACACACAGAAAATAACAAGTGTTGGTGAGGAGGTGGAGAAATTGGAATCCTTATGTCCTGCTGGTGGGAATGTAAGACAATATGGCGGTTCCTCAAAAAAAATTAAAAATAGAATTACCCCATGATCCAGCAATTTCACTTCTGAGTATATACTCAAAAGAACTGAAAGCATGGACACAATCAGTTATCTGTACACCCATGTTCATAGTAGCATTGTTCACAATAGCCAAAAGGTGGAAGCAACTCAAGTGACAGATGACTGGATAAACAATGGAAAGGAAGGAGATTCTGATATATGTTTCACCATGAATGAACCTTGAAGACATTATGCTAAGTGTGATAAGCCAATCACAGAAGGACAAATATGGTATGATTCCACTTATATGAGGTACTTACAGTAGTCAAGTTCATAGAGACAGAAAGTAGGATGTGACTGCCAGGGGCTGGGGGTGAGAGGAATGGGATATATTGTTTAATAGGTAAGTTTCAGTTTAGGACGATTTTGGAGAAAGTTCTGGAGATGGGTGATGGCGATAGTTGCATAATAATGTGAATATACATACTACCACTGAACTATACACTTAAAAATGGTTAAAGTGGTAAATTTTATGTTATGCATATTTTACCACAATGTAAAAAAGAAAATATGAAAAATAGAAGGTAAAGATGTACTAATTCAGTATACTAAGTTCAAATTTAAGAAAAAAATTAGTACCAAATCTTGTTCTGAGGCTTATTATTCCTAGGAAATGTGCCTCGAATGAGTAACTAATTCAATATTTATTAGTCACTGCCTGCATGCCAGGCTCTGTACTAGATGGTGAGGTCTAGATATGGACAAGTCGATATTTTTCCTGTCTTTATCAATATGACAGTTTAGAAGAATCATAATCTCAGGAATTCCCTGGCGGTCCAGCAGTTAGGACTCAGCACTTTCACTGCTACGGGCTCTGGTTCAATCCCTGGTCAGTGAACTAAGATCCTGCAAGCCGCATGGCAAGGCCAAAAAGAAACAAACAAAAAAACAAAACAAGAACAATAATCTCATTTATTAAATACCAACTATAAAGTAGGAATCTTACATTCTTTATTTCATCTTCATGAGGTGGGTATTATAATCCCCTTATTAAAGATGAGGAAACTAAGGCTCAGAGAGTTTAACTTTCTCCAAGTTCACTCAACTAGCAAGTTGGGTCTGCCTAATTCCAGAGTTGGTCCTCTTAACGACTGGTACGTATTGCCTACGTTCACCTCTTATGCAATCCACAATGCACTTTGCCAACCTGAAAGTTCACGAGTTCAGTAAAGAAACCCATTTAACTTGGTATGATTCTGCATATCCCAAATTTACCTCATTACATAACCCTCCTTTTTTTGGTGAGGGGAGCAGCACCCCTATTTAATTGAGCTGTGGATTCTTCCTGCAGAATATAACCACAGCACCCAAGAGAATTAGAAACATATGTCCACACAAAAATAATCATAGGAATCATAATCGCCAAAACGTGGAAACAACCCCAATATCCATCAATAACAGTTGTGCACAAACAAAATGTGGCCTATCCACACAATACAATATTATTACACAATAAAAAAGAATGAAGTACTGATAGATGGTACATGGATGAACTTTGAAAATATTATATTAAGTACAAGAAGCCAGACAGAAAGGCCATATTATTAAATGATTTCACTTGTATGAATAGGCAAATCCACAGAGGCAGAAAGTAGATTCATGGTTGCCAGGGGCTCGGGGGAGGGCAGGAAACGTGAGTGACTGCTAATGGGTGCAGGGTTTCTTTTTGGGATGAAGTGTTCTAGAATTAGACATTGGTGCTAGTTGCACAACTTTATGACTATGCTAACAACCACTGAATTGTACACATTAAAATGGTGAATTTTATGACATGTAAATTATATCTCAATTAAAAAATATATATAATCACAACTCAGTATACTAGGAATAATAGACCACTGGCCCAGCAGTCCTGCCGTTTCATACTGTATCATTAGTGGGGTATTAAAGCTCCTTGGGGTTGCTCTTCTCCCCTCAATAGACACAGTCCTTTAAATCCTAAGCAGAAAAACCAAACAGGTACAGAAGAGTGAGAGCCAGCTTGGAAACCCAGGAGCATCAGTGTCTGCATGGGTGGTATCACACACTGTTGGACTTTTTATCTGCTAGATGTGCTTAGTTAGCCTATTTTGACAATAGTCTAGAAGGTAAAGTTCCTAAACCCCTTCTCATCACCAGCAGGTTTTATTTTTTATTTTATTTTACTTTTTTAAAAATAAATTTTATTTATTTATTTATTATTTTTGGCTGCATGGGGTCTTCGTTGCTGCGCATGGGCTTTCTCTAGTTGCGGCAAGTGGGGGCTACTCTTTGTTGCAGTGTGAGGGCTTCTCATTGCTGTGGCTTCTCTTGTTGCAGAGCATGGGCTCTAGGTGCACAGGCTTCAGTAGTTGTGGCTCGTGGTCTCTAGAGCACAGGCTCAGTAGTTGTGGCTCGCGGGCTCTAGAGCGCAGGCTCAGTAGTTGTGGCGCACGGGCTTAGTTGCTCCGTGGCATGTGGGATCTTCCCGGACCAGGGCTCAAACCTGTGTCCCCTGCATTGGCAGGCAGATTCTTAACCACTGCACCACCAGGGAAGCCCCACCAGCAGGTTTTAATTCCAACAGTTGATTCTGCCATGTACTTGGCAGAGAGGTCTCCTTTTGTTTGAACGACATCAGATTCACCTAGGTTGAAAGGAATTATAAAACAGTAAGCTACTGATTAGAGAATTTTGGAACTGAAAAGGACTTTGGAGAGAGGTTATCTGGCCTGAATCTCTTACTTTGGATATAGGGAAACTGAGGGCCAGAGAAAGTCAGGGGCTTGTCCAAGGTCACATAGCCAAGCATGGCTTGGCTGAGATTGCAGTGTCTGTACTCCCCTTCTTCCCTGGAAACACACCACCCACCCCGGCTTCAGCTGTGCACATGATTTCTGAAATAAAGGCTATATTTCCTAGTGAGATGTGGTTGTATAACTAAGTTCTGACCCATGGAATGTAAATGGAGCAGTAGGTGCAACTCCAGGGAAATGTACTTAAAGATTAGGGCTTGGGGTGGGGCATGACCCTCTTCCTTTCCTTTGGCTTGGTCGCAGATTAGAAGGCGAGGTAGTTCAAGCAGCCATCTTGGACCATGAGGTGGAAGCTGCATCTGGAGAATAGGGGAGCAATAAGGTAGAATTCTGGCTAACCAGCCTCAAAGAGGTCACAGTCTGAGGAACAGAAGACACGTTTACAACCTAATGCAGAATAAACACCAACCCAAGACCAAATCAGCTGCCCTGTCCTGTCGATATGCCTTCAAATCTTAGAGTATGATTTATGGAATTGTCATACCAGCTCTGGAATGTTCATCTCCTGACCATATGTGAAAGAGAAATAAACTTCTATTTTTTTCAGCCACTGTTATTTCAGTCTTCTTCAGTTATTTCAGTGCACAGTTGAACTGACTTCTAATTGTTTCAGAATGTAAACAATTACATCCTGGACTGGGAACTCAGGTCTACTGAATTCAAGTACAGGACTATTTATTATGAAGATTATTACTATTAATAATAGAAGCCAAACTGTGCTAAGTGTCTTGCATATAATAGTTGCTGATAATTTTTGAGTGCTTACTATATATTAGTCACTGTTTACGTACTTTGTGTCATTAACTCATTTAATTCCCATGCCACCTCAGTAAGATAGAGCCATTACCATAATTTCCATTTTACAGACAAAGAACCTGAGGCACAGAGAAAGGGAATAACTTACCTGAAGGCATATATTTAGTAAGAGACAGAGCTGAGATCTGAACCCAGGCAGTCTGGCTCCAGAGCCTGCCCTCTTAATTCCTCCATCACACTCTCTCTTGTGATGTGAGCTCCTCCTTGAGCTCTCTACCCCATTCTACTGAGGAGGAAACTGAAGCAGACGATTGTCTAACCATTTGCTTAAAATCTCTCTGCTAGTCAGTGATGGAGCTAGCATTAGAAACCAGGCTCCTAACTCCCAGTTCAATGCGTTCTCCCCAGACCACCCTGCAGTCTCAGAGGCCACCTGGACAGATATATAACCCTCCCTATCCAGTCTCCCCCTCTGTCATACACACACACACCACCACAACCACCACCACCCAGCAGGCACTCAGACATTTTTGTGGCCAGGATGGCTACAACCTCCTTTGAAAAGCAGCCAGCTTTGCCCTCCACCAAATAACTCTGTTTTATTTATAGTCTCCTGCTCAGAGCTTTTGAACTGGCTGCTCATTCCAGGCAAGATCTTGATAACAACTGTTCCTTGGACAGGGTTCATAGGAAACTAGGTGAATAAACACCACAGAGGCCCTGCCTGTCTAGCAGAGCTTTGCTCCTGGGGTTGTTTATAAGTCACTGTTGGTGTCTGGATGCAAAAGACTTTGAATTCAAAATGGCAGTTTGGACATTTTAAATTTTTGTTTGTTTGTTTGAATTCAAAAAACTTCATTCTATGCCTTCAACAACCTCAGGGCATAGGAAAAAGAGAGACATTATCTTTATCTAGAATGTAACTCCAAAAGGAGTTCTTGCTTTCTTTGCTCCCTGCCTGGCTGGGACTAGTTACTGTAGTGACTGTGGGGTGGAGAGCCACTCCGTGAATTTATAAGAGCTAAAATGTTAGAAGAGATGAATGGAATTTCAGAACAGAAAAGTGTAAAAAAGAGAAGAAAAGCCTAATTTCAAAAGTGAACCATGAACCTACAGTGTCTTCTGACTTGTGGCCAAAGGTGCCATCCTAAAGCATAACTATGTCACATGTCTGGCATTATTCAGCCCGGATGCTAATCTCCACTCCACCAGTTGCTAGCTATGTAACCTTGAACACATGCCTCAGTTTCCTCTTTGTGAAAAGAGGGGGTAAACTCACAAGATTATTGTGAGCATTGGTGCTAACCATGTAGGGGAAATAGAGTGCCTGCTTCAGAGAGGGCACTCATTCACCCATGCACTGACCAGTAGCTAACGGTAGTGATCATTACTGCTGCCTTTGTGATTCCTCCAGGCCTAGAGGGGATGATATTGGGGCATTCATTAAAATGAGGCCCAAGGGGGAGCAGGTTGGCGATCTTGGCTCTCAAGTACCTTCATTTGCCTTGACTTAGTCTCTATCAGGGACTGTTATGGTGACATGAGATTTCTCTACTGGAGCCCCCCAAATGGCTAACAAAGGGAGGCAGAGATCCTCAAGGGTAGGGCAGAGCAGAGCCACTAAATGGGTCCTATGAAGCCCTCAGGTGGCTTTCCTGTGGGGATGTGAGGTCTCCTTAAAGGTCTAAGAGGTTTAAGGTCTAAGGGGGTCTCCATCAAGAACCATGCTGGGGAAGTGTCTGGTGTGACAGAGAAGAGGGGCTATGGCTCCCTTAAGGAACTTACTGAAAGGTATGGGATTTTCAAAGGAAAAAGTTGTGTCTTCCTGGAGGCCTGAATGGGAGACAGATTATCTCTACGCCAGAGCCACCCGGTGGGAGGACCCCACAGGAGAGGAATGGGTAAAGGTTTCTTCAGGTGAGCTTGGGGGTCTCTATGGGATGAAGATCTTTTCAGAGGGGTTGTAGGTGTTGGTTTCTATAGGAGAACAGTGGGAGGGGAGCTCTTTAGGTGCCTGCACCCGGAAAGCACCACGCACCGAGCTCCAGGAGTCCACCCCGGCGGATGCGCGGTTCCCGCCGCTGCAACCGCCCTCAGGCGGCACTGCCTCCCGCGAGCGGACTACACTTCCCGGCAGCCCCCACGGGCGGCGGCGGTGCGGGCGGGAGGGGGCGACGGTGTGAGAGGCGGAGGGGGCGGTGCGCGCCGGGCACGCGCGCCGGCGACCATGGCGTTCGCCGGGCTGAAGCGAGTGCATTAACCCCGGGAGGCGGCGGCGGCGGCGGCGGCGGCGGGGGAGCGAGCCTCGAGCGGGCGGGCCCCAGCCTGAGGGAAGGGAGGAAGGGGCGGGGAGAACGCCGGAGGGAGGCCGGTCGGCCGCGGGCGGGCGGGCAGCGCAGCGCCGAGCGGGGCCCGCGGGCCCATGAGGAGGCCCGGGGACCATGGGCTCCAGGATCAAGTGAGTGCGGCCGGGCCGGGCGGAGCCGGGCAGGGCGAGGGGCGGTGAGGCCGGGCAAGGGCTGCAGGGCAAGGGCTGCAGGCCTCGGGCCGCGCGGGGGACTTGTTGCCGGGGCCCAAGGGGCTCCCCGCGTGCCGGCGTCACGCGGGGAGGGGGACGGTTGCCATGACGATCCAGGGAGGCTCGGGGGCGGGGTGCGCGCGGGGTGGAAGGGCGCTGGTGGTCAGTTGTCCCCTCCTCACCTGAGGGCGGGAACAGCTGAGATTACAAGGTGGCCCCCTCCCCGGGGTTACAGAGAGCCTCTGAAAACGGTCACACAACTGTTGGGGGGAGGGCGAGAAATCTCTAGAAGCAACTCCCCAAATGGGTGTTTGGGGCGCCCCTGAGAGTCGGGCAGGTCCTGAGGTGGCAGTCTGGCTGCTTAAGGCCTGTGGGTCCCCATAAAAGTCGCGTGAGATTTTCAGAGGGAGGGGCCACTCAGGGACTGAAGGTCTGGATGGCCTGGGGAGGAAGGCCCTTTTCTCTCTTCTCCTGTTTCCCCCTCCTGTCTATGCAAGTCTCCCCACAGCGAGGGCCAAAGGCTGTGAGGGAAGATACCTCTGTGCTGTAACCGAGCACCTGATCTTGATAATCGTTGGAAAGGTTTTGTAATTCAGTCTGGCAAATTCCCTCACTCATTCATTCATCTGGAGTCCCTGGTGAGGGGTTAGTTTTCCCGGGAAAATGTTGATACATCTGACTTGGGAACCCATTGAAACATTGTTGCCCTCTTTCTAGACCTAGAAGTTGACTTTGGAAAGTGCAACTTTTATGCAGTCCCATTTGGGTGTGTTGGTTTGGACTCTATCTCCCCTCCCAGCCAGGTCCTCTTTTGGCCTCTCCCTTCCTCAGTTCCAGAACATGAGATGCCTTATCTCTAATCACTAACAAATGTTCACTTTTTCTCTATGAGTAATAGAATTGTTTAACGGCACTGAAAAACCCAGTTAGCAGCGCAGGCTTTTCCTTAAAAAAGCTTTCATGGGATACTTTAAACCCGCTTACAAGAAAGTCTGAGACATGTGTTTACTTCAGCATTTTGTGAGTTATGCTAGGGAAGTTTGAAAGGGGAAGGGCCTTATGGGTGAAATCTAATAATTATTCAAGCATTGCATCTCTTGTCCCGTCGATGTCCATGCAGTGTGTCCTTTGCCCAGCCTTGTAGTCCCCTGACCGGCTTAGGCCTCCATTCACAAAATGTGTCATAACAGGCTGCAGCAGCCCGGAGACTAGAAAAGTTTGCTTATGATAATGAAAATGGAAGAGTTGGATGAGTACACTGTTAATTCTTGATTTTTGTGGAAATGAGGGGGAAACGAAGCATGCTCCAAATAAGAGCTTAGGAAGCTTGGGAGGTAAAAAGACGTAGTGTGTGAAGCATTGGGATTAAAGAGGCACTTCAAGTTTAGCTCCTGCTTCCAAGTAAGAGTTGTAAACTTGGGATTTCAATAGCACTTAGAAACACTTCACAAAAGCCACCATAGAGTCGCAGAGTATACTTGTGAGGATGCTTACCTTTCTTGTTACAGAGAAGTTCAGAAACTTGCCAGATATGAGGCAAGTCAGTGTCAGAATCAGCCTGAAGATCCAACAAGTGGAAGTTCGGATGACTAGGCATCAGGTCTCTGTCTTGCTCTTGAACGTTGCAGGTTGACAAATACATTTCTTAAGACTGTTTTGTGGAGCCTATCTCTGAGTGCTTGGGCAAGAGAACTTATACTAATGCATGAAATTCTATTAAGCAAATTAGTGTAAAGAATAGCCTTCTTGATCTTGAAACTAGACTGCTCGGTGATAAAAACTTAGACATGGGAATTATGTTAGCTTGTGGTGAGGCTGAAAGAGAGTATGAAGAGAGAAATTCTGAGAAGTAGTTGTGATTTATGGTGACTGTTGACTGTGTAGCTTCTGCCTGCAGGTAGGAATGAGGATGGGCAGGTGGTGAGGAAGCCATCTTCTTAGGCGCTGCCTTAATTTTGGGGGGAAACAGGGCTTTGATTACTACTGACCGTCTGTTCCATCCTGACAGGAAAGAACAGACTGAGCTCAAGGTGTCCACCCGGCTGAGGTGAAGTCTAAGTGTGCGGGCTCTGTTGTGTAGGACAGTCTTGGGGGTGGGGGAGGAGAGCATGGGGTGCCCCTCTGAGCAGGAGAGCGCTCTGGCCGCCTGTGCTTTCTCTCCTCATCTCTGATATTGTGTGGTCCAGTCAGGCTAACAATGTGGAATCAGATTTGGATTCCTATTCCGGTTCTTTTGTCTGCTGACTACGAAACTTTGTACAAAATACCTCTTTCTGCCTCAGTTGCTCTGAGGGTAAAATGGGGAAGACTATATGTTGCAGGGTCATTATGCACAATAAACACAGTATCAACATCACTGCTGGGCCCATATTAAAAAGTCGGTAATTGTTAGTTTCTTTTATACCTTCTCCATCAAAAGACTTAAGAAAACTGCTATATTTTATACCAGAAATGTCAAGAGAACTGTGAGTTTCAGGTAATGGAGAAAAAGGTTTTGATAATCCAGGAATTAGACTGAACATGCAGAGCAGGACTCAACATTCTCTCATTAAAACATAAAAATTGATTAAAAACAATACTCTGTGTAATTGTGAAGCTGGTGTCTGTTATATGATCAGTAGTAAAGCAGGTGAGTTGCTAGGCACAGGTGTTGAGGTTCAGTGCTTGTTCAGTCTTTCCTTTTGAGCTAAGGCTGGTTGAACACAATCTCTGTGTCAGGCATGGTGGTAGTGCTTTATGTGAACCATTTTATCAAATCCTCACAACTGTCCAATGATGTAGCTACTGTTAGCTACATTTTTCAAATGAGAGAATGGGTGTTTATAGGCCTTAGATCAGATGCCATCCCGAGGAATCCTACCCTGATGCCAGTGCCCTGCCCCCACCCCTCCTCAGCCTAGGCCAGGTGTCCTTCATCCATGCCCCCTTATCCCCAACCTAGGCCAGTGTCCTTCATCCATGCCCCCTCGTCCCCAGCCTAGGCCAGATGTCCTTCATCCGTGCCCCCTTATCCCCAACCTAGGCCAGTGTCCTTCATCCGTGCCCCCTCTTCCCCAACCTAGGCCAGGTGTCCTTCATCCGTGCCCCCTTGTCCCCAGCCTAGGCCAGGTGTCCTTCATCCGTGCCCCCTTGTCCCCAGCCTAGGCCAGGTGTCCTTCATCCGTGCCCCCTCGTCCCCAACCTAGGCCAGGTGTCCTTCATCTGTGCCCCCTTATCTCCAACCTAGGCCAGGTGTCCTTCATCCGTGCCCTCTCGTCCCCAACCTAGGCCAGGTGTCCTTCATCTGTGCCCCCTTATCGCCAACCTAGGCCAGGTGTCTTTCATCCGTGCCCCCTCATCCCCAACCTAGGCCAGGTGTCCATCTGTGGACCGCCCCCCCAGGCTAGGCCAGGTGTCCTTCATATGTGCACCCTCTCCCCCCACCTAGGCCAGGTGTCCTTTGTCTGTTTCTGTGGCTCCCTGTGTTTATCACTGTCATAGCACTAAATCCAGTTCCTTGTGTGCCTCCTATACTAAGCCCGACATAAGCTTCTTGAGAGCAGGGACTGTCTTACTTGTCTTTGAGTTCCCTGTGTCAAACCCAGTACCTGACACATAATGTTGTTTAGGAAGAGTTTATGGAATGCTTTTAAGAAATAGTTAGGATCTGAATTAAGTTCCGAACTAAAGGCTCTGGGTTGAAGGTACATAGAGCTAAAAAATAACAGTTTGCTATTTGAACTCTTGAGGAGGAAGAGTTTTTAAGTGTTAAGTTTTTAAGCCAAATTGTCCTGGTCTAGGCAGCAGTTCCTTATTTTTTCTGAAGAGTGTTCATGTTCATTTTAATAAAGGAAACTTGTCTTGCCTCAGACCAAACATCTACTTGACAAAGGAAAGAAAAGGTCACCAGTATGCAGGTAGCACTCTGGAAAGCTCCTAAACCTTAAACCTGAGCAGACATTTATTTATCTAGAGAGAGAAAAGGAGCAATGGTAACTGCCAGTCTTCAACAGGTATGTTTAAATCTTATTTAGTGTTTGAGTGATCCCAGTGGACTGGAATGTGGTTAATATGAAGCAATTTAACTGATAATGTAGACACACAGCAGGAAACTGTGGCAGTTTAATATTGCTTGTGGTGACATCCTAGAAATTGTTTCCAGGCACCAAGGGCAGGAAGTGGATTGTAAGTAATTGAAGGAAGTATTCTAAGTGAGTTTGAAGAAACCTGACATTTGTGGACTTGGAGAAAAGCATACTCAAAGATATGAAGGCATACAGACAGGACAGGGCAGCTGATTTGGCTTTGTGGTGGTGTTTATTCTGCATTAGCCTGTAGACTTGTCTTCAGTACTATGTTATGTGCCCAGTCATATGCTAAGTACTAGGGACACAAAAATGAAAAGATTTTGCTTTAAGGCTCTCCAAAATAGTAGTGAGACAGGAGTGTACAACAAAACCACTCCCTCCAGGTCCCCTCCCCTCCAGGAAACCTGAGTGTCGGACAATAAGATCATTGCTATAGTGGAGATGGAGCCGGTGATGAATAGGTGAATAAGTGAAGGAGAGACTGTCTCCTAAGGAGGGCTTCCAAAGAAAGAATGCTTCGTCAAGATGATGTTTCAGTTGAGACAGGAGAGATGAGTAAGGGTGTGAAGGGGGTAAGAATGGTGGCAGAGGGAGTAGAAGCCATGGTGATGGCTGTGCTGATCATGGTGGTGATGGTGGTGGTGGCAGTAGTGGTAGTAGTCTCAAAAGAGGGAGCAGTATGTGTGAAGACAGGACACAGGGAAATAAAAATGTTGATTACCACCTAATAGACACTAAAATGCCAGGAATTGTTAGACATTGGGAGTTAATGGGAATAATATTTAATCCTACTTTCATGGAGTTTACAATCTGGTGGACCTGACAGATTAAAAAAAATCAGTTCACGTGAAAAAAAAATCGGTTCACATAAAGCTATGTGGATGTGCTATAAACACAAGATGCTAAGAGAGGATGATGGGAGCGGCTGTCCTATTTTAGATAAGAGTAGTGAGGGAGGGCTTACTGTGGAGATGACATTTGAGCTGAGACTTAAAGGATGAGAAGTCATTAGTCATGTAAAGAAACTCACAAGACTTTTCATTCCAGGCAGAGTGGAGCATATACCGAGGCCTCGAGGCAAGAAAACCCTAGACGGATTTCAGGAACTGATAGTGGGTTTGGGTAGTGACTGATGGCAGGGAGGCTGGGGTGAGGTCAGAGAGAGACTGGGGCCCTGAGCAGGGCCTTGTAGGCTGTGGTAATCTGCAAACAACTTTATTAAATAAACCGTACTATAAAACTTACTCTTTTACAGTATATAATTAAATGGTTTTCAGTATACTCCAAATACCACTATCCAAATCCAGAACATTTTCATCACTCCAGAAAGAAACCCCATACCCATTAGTGGTCACTCCCCATTCCCCTCAAACCCTCTCAGCCGTAGGCAAGCACTAACCTACTTATTGTTGCTATAGATTTGTCAATTCTGGGCATTTCATATAAATGGAATCATATAAAATATAATCCTTTGTCTTTTCCTAAACATAATGGTTCCCAAGTTTATTCATGATATAGCGTATACGAGCATTTCATTACTTTTTATCATTGAATAATATTGTATGGTTAAACCACATTTTATTCATCCATTCATCAGTTGTTAGGTATTTGGGTTGTTTCCACTTTTTCACTGTTAGGAATAATGTTGATGTGAACATTTTGTGGGGACATATGTTTTCATTTCTCTTGGGTATATACCTAGGAGTGGAATTGCTAGATCATATGGTAACCCTTTTTAAGGAACTGTTAAACTGTTTTCCAAAGCAATTGCACCACTTTTGTAAAGTGATATCTCATTGTGGTTATGATTTGGCCCACATGAGTTGTATAGAAAACGAAAGATCAGAGTAGACAGAGATAGGTTCTCAGAAGAGGGTGAAACTGGAACTGAAAGAAAAGTGAGATCTGGAGAAGGGAGGAGGGATTTCTGGAGGAAGAACAGCAGAAGTTTTATGACTTGGAAATGGGGATAAGCCCATCATTGTTTTCTGATACAGAGAAGCAGCCTTGGCTTTTTAAGATTGCTCTGCTCCAGGCTTTTTTTGGATAGCCCATTAAAGGATTCCATTACCAAAATGCACCACAGGCTGGCTTCTTCTTGAGGCCTGTTGTGTAGCCCAACTGACATATCTTCCTTCTGTGGGATAAGACTAGGGAGTTGAAATGTGACTTCCTCTCCAGGGCCCTCCCCTGCCTCTTTTTCCTCTTTCCACCTCGGCGCTCCCCTCCCAGTCTCCATAGAAGAGAGTACAAAGACTTGGGGTGGTGGAACAGAAGTCTTGCTGGAGACTGAGCTCCCCATTATTAGTACCCAGAGTCCCTTGAATTTTCATGACTTTTCTGGAAAATGTTTTGCTGCATCTCCATCATTCTAATCTGAGTCATTGCAGTCAACTTGGAGGGGTTTGCACAGGAGATAGGAAGGTTGAAGCAGGGAAGATAAAAACCTGGAGTATTGCTGTAGGAAAACATGTTTTTATTCAGGCTGTTAAATCTGTGTAAGTTCCTGGCAGGAATTCTTGTGGGTTGCAAAGGTTCAGCCTTTTACCTGGCCCTAGGGGGAACTAATCTCTGGATTTGAAACATCCTTTTTGCTTAAAAGGATTTTGTTCTAAAATGGAAAGATAAACAAGGAAGTAAACCAAAGGAAACAAAGCAAAGTTGGTCTCCTCTACTTTAATTGAAATCCATACCCATTCTAAGTATTTCTAAGTGTGGACTTGAAAAGGAGCCAAATAAAGGAAGTAACAAAATATATGATCAAAATATATGAGTTCTTGTAGAAAAGGTAGGTTACATCCCAAAAGTTTATTTGTAATTTGGTTATGGCAGTTAGAATGTATTTTTGGGGTTTCCTTGGCGGTCCAGTGGTTAAGACTCCATGCTTCTAATGCAGGGGGCACAGTTTCGTTCCCTGGTTGGGGAACTAAGACCCCACATGTGGCACGGTGCAGCCAAAACCAAAACAAAACAAACAAAAAAAGAATGTATTTTTCTCTTAGAGATACTGTTATGTATGTCAGGCATAAGGACATTCCAGATGAAAGGAACTGTGTGTAAAAGAGATAGGGAGATTACAGGTATAGCTGAAATACAGAATATGTGGAAAAAGATTATAGGTGATGAAGTTGAAAAAGCAGGTTTGTGCTACTGGGACCTCATGCCATTGAAGGATTGAGTTGGGAATGTAGTATGATCGGACTTGGGTTTTTAGGAAGATTACTCTGGCAGCAGTAGTTTAGAATAGTGATATCTCCGGGTTGTGCAGCATGATCCACATGCTGGGGGTGTGAAAAAAATATGTTAGAACCTATATTTGTTTCTATATCAATCTTCAAAATTTGTTTTTGTGTTTTCTAATAATATACTGTAGATGACTGTAGTAAGACATTCTTATAATTTATAAATAAAAATACATATATCAGATGTATGCCCAAATTTTTTTACTGATAGGGAGGAATGCATGGAAAAAAATTGGAGACCACTGGTTTATGGAAGTGTTATAGTTTGTACTGCAGAAGATCAAGGTCCAAAGTGAGGTTTTAGTTTTCAAAAGAAAAAGGACGACTTTGAGAGAGATTTTAGGGAGAATTGACAAGACCTGGTGACAAATTACATGTAAGAGGTGAGAGAAGAATCAAAGATGACTTGCCAAGGTTAGCAAAGTTATATTATAAATGAGTGTTTGGAAGGTGAGGACTGGTTATATAATGTGTTTGCTTTTCTGAGGAAAAGTGAAAAGTTATAATTGGGAGAAGGCATTTTAGTCTGTGGTGAGAAAGGAAGAAATCTTTAAGGGCGCGGTAGTGAATGTGTGTGCTTGTTTAGATGAGTAAGATTTCAAGTGGGCTGGGCCGAGTCGCTGAGGGGAAATTTGTCCATGTTAGATTTAGGAAGAGAAAAAATAAACTTCTGAACTCACTTTAGCCACAGGAAAGGTTTCAGGGATGTTGCATTGATCTCGCCTAGACTGTATGAATAAATAGGAGGAAGGAAGCCAATCTAGAGAAAGATGCTGTTTGACTTCAGGCAAACAGTTCTTATACTCCAGGGCGTGAGAGGAGCGAGAGGGATGTGGGCCTCGGAGACACTAGGGTTTGAGTCCCCACAGACATGCACGATCCCCATCTGAGTTCTAAGTTTCTGAGCCTCAGTTTTTTAATTTATAAAAGGAAGCTAATAAATTCACCTCTAGTGTTGTTGTGAGGATTAAAAGCAACCTTATGTTTAGCCCTCAGCAGAAAAATGACCGTTTAGTAAATGGCAGCTGTCATTAATATTGTTTGGAGTGGATGGGACACTCTTGTCTGAAGAACCTAGAGTTAAAAAAAAAAGTCAAAAGAAAGCAAGTGTTCCTTTTTATAGTTTTTTTTTTTTTTTTAAAGACAAAGTATTTGCTTTTTCTTTATGAGTATGTTAGGATAATGTGTTATATATTTTACTGAATTTATTTGAAGGTTTGTGATCCTGGTATGTGCAAAGCATTATTTCTCTTACTGGTTGGGAGAAAAGAAGCTTAAAGTCTACTAAGAGAGATAAGATGAGCATGTAAATAATTAAAATGATAATAGCGTTTAAGAATATTTTATGCCTCCTCTCTCACCAATAACTAAACATTTTATTCAGTTTTAGGAAAGATTTACCCCATTTATATTTATCTGTTTACCTGGTATCAGTATTCACTTCTTGTCTTTTTAATATAACTTCATTCCTTTTTTTCTGAGTGCTAAAATTATTTAAATTTTTTTATTTTGGAAAAATTTAGACGTTATAATAGTAGAGAGAATAGTATAATGAGCCCCCAAATGCCCATCACTCAGTTTCAGCACTTACTAATTTATGGCTTTCTTAGTTCCATTTATAGATAACTGACCATAAAGCTCCTCTGCCTCCTAGTCCTAGATTATTTTGAAGTAAAGTATGTCTGGTTATCTCTTTTTGATCCATTAATTTATTAGGGGCTATAAAATGGTGATATTTTATTTCCATCATTTCTTCTTGATATTAGCTAGAATACTTCTATAAAGAAAAACTTCTGCATATCAACTATTTGGTTACCCTAAGGTGCAGTTCATATAGGAAAGGCAGAATAAATATTTGATTCAGTTTATTCGTTTTTCAGACTGAGTTAGTTTCCTAGCATTTTCCCAAGGTGACTGATTCTTTTCTTTCTATTACTTGAAACGCATAGATTTAAACCTGTGTGCTGTATTTCACTCTACTGTAGTTATCCTCATTGATGTTAATTTGCCCTATCTTTGTCTAGTGGAAGCTTCTTTAAGTTAATTTCTAGAGTCCTTTTGACAGAATCTCAGTAGTTTTTAGTAGCTCCCTTGCCTTTTGGTATGATGACATGTTGCAGACTCATCTTGCATGTTTCCTGCTCCAGACCTGTTTTCTGCTGTTCCTCTAAGGAGTCTTGCTTCCTTTTGGTGGGAAATGGTGTTAGAGATTAGAGTCTGGGTTTTAGAACTTTTTTTTTTTTTTTTTTGCTACTAGGTTATTTCTAGTAGCAAATATTATTATTTGCTACTAGAAATAACCTAGTAGCATTATTTCTAGGCTTCTCCAGGGGTCAGAACTAGGAAGAGTGTGTGTGTGTGTGTGTGTGTGTGTGTGTGTGTGTGTGTGTGTGTGTGTTTAAGGTAACTACATCACATGTTCACATTGGTATTTACAATTCAAGACCATAGCATTTTAATTTAACCTCATTATTCTTATATCTGAATCTCTTATCACTCATGTTGAAAGTCCTGATTTCCAATGACACCAACAGAAGTACTCTTTTTGCTTTATCCCACAATATCCAAAAACTCAACAGCAATACCAAAAACTCAACAGCAACCACCAACAGTATGTACTGAAAACAGGTTTTTGGTTTTTTTTTTTTCAATTTGGCGATTCTTTTTGTCCTTAGAGTATATCACATTAGGAATATGTAGTAGTTACTGTTTTAAAACCACTAGAAATAGTTTCTCTGTGGTTGTGTCTCCAACTCAATTCATAGTGTTTTTTTTTTTTTTCTCTTTCAGTCTTTTGGGATTGCTTTTTAAAAATAATTTTGTTTTATAATTATATAAAAAACTTCTATGGCTTCAAAGCCAAATCTACAAAAAAGGTATATTCAGAAAAGTCTAACTTCTCTCCTTCCCACACCACCCTGTTCCATCCCTCCTCTGTAGGTAGCTAGTTTAAAAAATTTTTTTTCATTTTTAATTTCATTAGAAAAAAGGTAAACACATAAGTATATTCACACTTCCCCTCACCAACCCTTCAGACAAATGATAGCATTCTGTGTGCACTTTTCTCTCCTTTACTTTTCTCATTTTATACCCTCTAAAGAGATCACTTGTAGTAGTACAGAGAGGTTATGCTTATTCTCTGTAGCGGTAGCATAGTACTCCATTGGATGGATGGTCCATGGGTTATTCAACCAGTCTCATGCTGATGGTCATTTAGGTTGCTTCCAGTGTTATATGATGCTACAATGAATAGTCTTGTGTATGTGCCTTTTTTGTATTTATACCATTATACCATGGGGATAGATTTTTAGAAGTGGGATTGCTGGGTCATAGAGTAAATTTATATGTAATTTCACTTTAGTAAAATTGTAAAATAGTAAAGTAAAATTTTACTTCAGTGAAAAGTGTCAAATTCTCCTCCACACAGGTTGAGCCAGTTCATATTCCCATGTATGATAGTGCCTTGTTGCCTTACAGCTTCACCAACAGAATGTGTTTGTCAAATGTTAAAAATTATTTTAGTCAAAGCTATAAATGCACGTGTTAACAAATCAAATAGTTTTAAGAGCTCATGATGAAGAGCAGTAATTCTCTACCCTACCCCACACTCCTTCAGGAACAGCCTCTACTAACTGATTTTATTTTCAGTTCTTCTGGTGGTTAACCCGTAACCCTTAGATACATCTCTCTCTCTTAATTTAATTAACTTTAGACAGTATTTGTTGATACCCTGAAACGAAAGATGATGAGTACCTTTATAATACTTCTCTCTTTCCTCTTCCACTGTTTTTTTTTGAATTTTTGAATTTTATTTTATTTATTTTTTTATACAGCAGGGTCTTATTAGTTATCCATTTTATACATATTAGTGTATACATGTCAATCCCAATCTCCCAATTCATCACACCACCACCACCACCCCGCCACTTTCCCCCCTTGGTGTACATACACTTGTTCTCTGCATCTGTGTCTCTATTTCTGCCCTGCAAACTGGTTCATCTGTACCATTTTTCTAGGTTCCACATATATGCGCTAATATACGATATTTGTTTTTCTCTTGCTGACTTACTTCAGTATATGACGGTCTCTAGATCCATCCACTTCTCTACAAATGACCCAATTTCGTTCCTTTTTATGGCAGAGTAATATTCCGTCGTATATATGTACCACATCTTCTTTATCCATTTGTCTGTCGATGGGCATTTATGTTGCTTCCATGACCTGGCTATTGTAAATAGTGCTGCAATGAACATTGGGGTGCATGTGTCTTTTTGAATTATGGTTTTCTCTGGGTATATGCCCAGTAGTGGAATTGCTGGGTCATATGGTAATTCTGATTTTAGTTTTTTTAAGGAACCTCCATACTGTTCTCCATAGTGGCTGTATCAATTTACATTCCCACCAACGATGCAAGAGGGTTCCCTTTTCTCCACCCCCTCTCCAGCATTTGTTGTTTGTAGATTTTCTGATGATCCCCATTCTAACTGGTGTGAGGTGATACCTCACTGTAGTTTTGATTTGCATTTCTCTAATAATTAGTGATGTTGAGCAGCTTTTCATGTGCTTCTTGGCCATCTGTATGTCTTCTTTGGAGAAATGTCTGTTTAGGTCTTCTGCCCATTTTTTGATTGGGTTGTGTTTTTTTGGTATTGAGCTGCATGAGCTGTTTATATATTTTGGAGATTAATCCTTTGTCTGTTGATTCGTTTACAAATATTTTCTCCCATTCTGAGGGTTGTCTTTTCATCTTGTTTATGGTTCCCTTTGCTGTGCAAAAGCTTTGAAGTTTCATTAGGTCCCATTTGTTTAATTTTGTCTTTATTTCCATTACTCTAAGAGGTGGATCAAAAAAGATCTTGCTGTGATTTATGTCAAAGAGTGTTCTTCCTATGTTTTCCTCTAACAGTTTTATAGTGTCCGGTCTTAACATTTAGGTCTCTAATCCATTTTGAGTTTATTTTTGTGTATGGTGTTAGGGAGTGTTCTAATTTCATTCTTTTACATGTAGCTGTCCAGTTTTCCCAGCACCACTTATTGAAGACTGTCTTTTCTCCATTGTATATTCTTGCCTCCTTTGTCATAGATTAGTTGACCATAGGTGTGTCGGTTTATCTCTGGGCTTTCTATCCTGTTCCATTGATCTATATTTCTGTTTCTGTGCCAGTACCATATTGTCTTGATTACTGTAGCTTTGTAGTATAGTCTGAAGTCAGAGAGTCTGATTCCTCCAGCTCTGTTTTTTTCCCTCAAGACTGCTTTGGCTATTCGGGGTCTTTAGTGTCTCCATACAAATTTTAAGATTTTTTGTTCTAGTTCCGTAAAAAATGCCATTGGTAATTTGATAGGGATTGCACTGAATCTGTAGATTGCTTTGGGTAGTAGAGTCATTTTCACAATATTGATTCTTCCAATCCAAGAACATGGTATATCTCTCCATCTGTTGGTATCATCTTTAATTTCTTTCATCAGTGTCTTATAGTTTTCTGCATACAGGTCTTTTGTCTCCCTAGGTAGGTTTATTCCTAGATATTTTATTCTTTTTGTTGCAGTGGTAAATGGAAGTGTTTCCTTAATTTCTCTTTCAGATTTTTCATCATTAGTGTAGAGGAATGCAAGAGATTTCTGTGCATTAATTTTGTATCCTGAAACTTTACCGAATTCATTGATTAGCTCTAGTAGTTTTCTGGTGGCATCTTTAGGATTCTCTATGTATAGTATCATGTCATCTGCAAACAGTGACAGTTTTACTTCTTCTTTTCCAATTTGTATTCCTTTTATTTCTTTTTCTTCTCTGATTGCCATGACTAGGACTTCCAGAACTATGTTGAATAATAGTGGTGAGAGTGGACATCCTTGTCTTGTTCCTGATCTTAGAGGAAATGCTTTCAGTTTTTCACCATTGAGAATGACATTTGCTGTGGGTTTGTCATATATGGCCTTTATTATGTTGAGGTAGGTTCCCTCTATGCCCACTTTCTGGAGAGTTTTTATCATAAATGGGTGTTGCATTTTGTCAAAAGCTTTTTCTGCATCTATTGAGACGGTCATATGGTTTTTAGCCTTCAGTTTGTTAATATGGTGTATCACATTGATTGATTTGCATATATTGAAGAATCCTTGCATCCCTGGGATAAATCCCACTTGATCATGGTGTATGATCCTTTGAATGTGTTGTTGGATTCTGTTTGCTAGTATTTTGTTGAGGATTTTTGCATCTATATTCATCAGTGATATTGGTCTGTAATTTTCTTTTTTTGTAGTATCTTTGTCTGGTTTTGGTATCAGGTTGATGGTGGCCTCATAGAATGAGTTTGGGAGTGTTCCTTCCTCTGCAGTATTTTGCAAGAGTTTGAGAAGGATGGGTGTTAGCTCGTCTCTAAATGTTTGATAGAGTTCACCTGTGAAGCCATCTTGTCCTGGACTTTTGTTTGTTGGAAGATTTTTAATCCCAGTTTCAATTTCATTACTTGTGTTTGATGTGTTCATATTTTTTATTTCTTCCTGGTTTAGTCTTGGAAGGTTACACTTTTCTAAGAATTTGTCCATTTCTTCCAGGTTGTCCTTTTTATTGGCATAGAGTTGCTTGTAGTAGTCTCTTAGGATGCTTTGTATTTCTGCAGTGTCTGTTGTAACTTCTCCTTTTTCATTTCGAATTTTATTGATTTGAGTCCTCTCCCTCTTTTTCTTGATGAGTCTGGCTAATGGTTTATCAATCTTGTTTATCTTCTCAAAGAACCAGCTTTTAGTTTTATTGATCTTTGCTATTGTTTTCTTTGTTTCTATTTCATTTATTTCTGCTCTGATCTTTATGATTTCTTTCCTTTTGCTAACTTTGGGTTTTGTTTTTTCTTCTTTCTCTAGTTCCTTTAGGTGTGGGTTTAGATTGTTTATTTGAGATTTTTCTTGTTTTTTGAGGTAGGCTTGTATAGCTATAAACTTCCCTCTTAGAACTGCTTTTGCTGCATCCCATAGGTTTTGGATCATCGTGTTTTCATTGTCATTTGTCTTTAGGTATTTTTTGATTTCCTCTTTGATTTCTTCAGTGATCTCTTGGTTATTTAGTAACGTATTGTTTAGTCTCCATGTGTTTGTGTTTTTTACGTTTTTTTCCCTGTAATTCATTTCTAATCTCATAGCATTGTGGTCAGAAAAGATGCTTGATATGATTTCAGTTTTCTTAAATTTACTGTGGCTTGATTTGTGACCCTAGATGTGATCTATCCTGGAGAATGTTCCATGCGCACTTGAGAAGAAAGTGTAATCTGCTGTTTTTGGATGGAATGTCCTATAAATATCAATTAAATCTATCTGGTCTATTGTGTCATTTAAAGCTTCTGTTTCCTTATTTATTTTCATTTTGGATGATCTGTCCATTGGTGTAAGTGAGGCGTTAAAGTCCCCCACTATTATGGTGTTACTGTCGATTTCCTCTTTTATAGCTGTTAACAGTTGCTTTATGTATTGAGATGCTCCTATGTTGGGTGCATATATATTTATAATTGTTATATCTTCTTCTTGGATTGATCCCTGGATCATTATGTAGTGTCCTTCCTTGTCTCTTGTAACATTCTTTATTTTAAAGTCTGTTTTATCTGATATGAGTATTGTTCCTCCAGCTTTCTTTTGATTTCCATTTGCATGGAATATCTTTTTCCATCCCCTCACTTTCAGTCTGTATGTGTCCCTTGGTCTGAAGTGGGTCTCTTGTAGACAGCGTATATATGGGTCTTGTTTTTGTATCCATTCAGCAAGCCTGTGTCTTTTGGTTGGAGCATTTAATCCATTCACGTTTAAGGTAATTATTGATATGCATGTTCCTGTGACCATTTTGTTAATTGTTTTGGGTTTGTTTTTGTAGTTCCATTTCTTCTCTTGTGTTTCCTACTTAGAGAAGTTCCTTTAGCATTTGTTGTAGAGCTGGTTTGGTGGTGCTGAATTCTCTTAGCCTTTGCTTGTCTGTAAAGCTTTTGATTTCTCCATCAAATCTAAATGAGATCCTTGCCGGGTAGAGTAATCTTGGTTGTAGGTTCTTCCCTTTCATCACTTTAAGTATATCATGCCAGTCCCTTCTGGCTTGTAGAGTTTCTGCTGAGAAATCAGCTGTTAACCTTATGGGAGTTGCCTTGTATGTTATTTGTCGTTTTTCCCTTGTTGCTTTCAATTATTTTTCTTTGTCTTTAATTTTTGCCAATTTGATTATTATGTGTCTCAGCGTGTTTCTCCTTGGGTTTATCCTGTATGGGACTCTCTGCCCTTCCTGGACTTGGGTGGCTATTTCCTTTCCCATGTTAGGTAAGTTTTTGACTAAAATCTCTTCAAATATTTTCTCTGGTCCTTTCTCTCTCTCTTCTCCTCCTGGGACCCCTGTAATGCAAACGTTGTTGCATTTGACGTTGTCCCAGAGGTCTCTTAGGCTGTCTTCATTTCTTTTCATTTTTTTTTCTATATTCTGTTCCACGGCAGTGAATTCCACCATTCTGTTTTCCAGGTCACTTATCCGTTCTTCTGCCTCAGTTATTCTGCTATTGATTCCTTGTAGTGTGTTTTTCATTTCAGTTATTGTTTTGTTCATCTCTGTTTGTTTGTTCTTTAATTCTTCTAGGTCTTTGTTTAGAATTTCTTGCATCTTCTCCATCTTTGCCTCCATTCTTTTTCTGAGGTCCTGGATCATCTTCACTATCATTATTCTGAATTCTTTTTCTGGAAGGTTGCCTATCTCCACTTCATTTAGTTGTTTTTCTGGTGTTTTATCTTGTTCCTTCATCTGCTGCATAGCCCTCTGCCTTTTCATCTTGTCTATCTTTCTGTGAATGTGGTTTTTGTTCCACAGGCTACACGATTGTAGTTCTTCTTGCTTCTGCTGTCTGCCCTCTCCACTGTTTTATATATTTATATTATTTCTAATTTTTATAATGGTTACATTTTAATGTAATATACTTAATCCTCTTTATTTCATTAACTTTCTTGTTTTAAAATTTTATTTTAGGGCTTCCCTGGTGGCGCATTGGTTGAGAATCTGCCTGCCAATGCAGGGGACACAGGTTCGAGCCCTGGTCTGGGAAGATCCCACATGCCACGGAGCAACTGGGCCCGTGAGCCACAATTACTGAGCCTGCACGTCTGGAGCCTGTGCTCCGCAACAAGAGAGGCCGCGATAGTGAGAGGCCTGCGCACCGCGATGAAGAGTGGCCCCCGCTTGCCAGAACTAGAGAAAGCCCTCGCACAGAAACGAAGACCGAACACAGCCATAAATAAATAAAATAAATAAATTAATTAAAAAAAAGTATTATTAAAAAAAATTTTTTATTTTATTTATTTATTTTTGGCTGCATTGGGTCTTCGTTGCTGTGTGTGGGCTTTCTCTCGTTGTGGAGAGCCGGGGCTACTCTGCGTTGCGGTGCGCGACCTTCTCATTGTGGTGGCTTCTCTTGTTGTGGAACACGGGCTCTAGAGTGCAGTCTCAGTAGTTGTGGCACATGGGCTCAGTAGTTGTGGCTCACGGGCTCTAGAGCACAGGCTCAGTAGTTGTGGCGCATGGGCTTAGTTGCTCCGCAGCATGTGGGATCTTCCTGGACCAGGCCTCAAACCCTTGTCCCCTGCCTTGGCAGGCGGATTCTTGACTACTGCACCACCAGGGAAGCCCCTCATTAACTTTCAATAGTGTCTTTGATGCCCCACTTTCTAAGGGAAGGGTAGCTCTTCTACTTTCTCTAAGCTTGTACTTTTACTTTTATGTGGTCATTTTCATTCTGATCCATGACCAGAACCAAGTTTTCCTTTATTCATCCTTAGGTTAACTCTGAAAATTGTGTTATTATGAATATTTAAATATTGTTTAACATAGGTCATGTAGGGTGCTAGAATAACATTTTCTTCCTTTTTGGTCCATTGTCATGATCCCATTTGAAGGAGCATGTTCTTAACATCAGGGTCATATAACTTTTTATAATCCATTCAGAATTTAAAATTATGCTAAATTTCTTTTGTTCTGTATCTGGATATGTATCTATATTTTACATTTATATGCAGAAAATATCACCGAACAACAGCCTTGTGTAAAGAGCAGCCCAGGGCACCACATGAGTACTTCCATCCTCATGTTGGCAAACTGAAACCTCTACTTTGCAGCCTCTGTGGGGGCTGGGACACCTTTGGGAACCTGAGCTCTGGCTTTGACTTTGGCCTTGCTAGAAGCCTTAGATCAGCAGAGGAGTGTCATTAGAAGCATGTCTCCCAAGCTTTCAGGACCTTGAGCTTGACAGAGGCCTTGATGGTCTTAGTTTTATTGGTGTGCATCTTCTTTAGACCATTCTTGTGTTTCTTGAAAAGGTTCAAGATCCTTAGGAACTTAGGTTCCTCCTCCTTAAAAGATGTCTTTATGATTAGGGTTTATTGATGCCATTTTGGAAGTAGTTATACGTGGTGTGGTTCTTGGACTTGGCCATACGTGCACTGCTGTTTGTAGCGCAGAAAGTGCTTGAGACTGGAAAAGAGTCATATCTGAATCTTGATTTTTAAAAATCATATTCTCTCCCTCCTCCCTCCCCTAGTTTTTAAATCCCTTTTTTCTCCCTTGCATTATTTGCTTCACCATATCCTTAATTTTTTCCAAACTTGCAATCATACTTGCAGTTTTATCGGAGCTTTTTTTTTTTTTTCCTTTTTCCTGATGATTTCTTCCTAACTTCCTGTTCTGATCTGTATAAAGTCAGCTATATTCTTGTAATTCTGAAATGTCCCTTCACCATTCTCCCATTTCATTATTTCCTGGCCCCTGTGTTATTTTAATTTGTTTGCTGGAGGACAGATTTAAGTTCTTGTAGGAGACGGTCACATCAGTGGACTTGCCTAAAGGGTGCATTTGAGTTCTTGCAAGTCTTTTCATTTCTGAAAAATATCTCCTTTCTCATACTTGATCAATAGTTTGTGTGGTCATCGAGTTCTAGGTTGGATAAATTTCCTGCAGAGCTTTGAAGGTATTTTCCCACTGTCCTTTAGCTGGCTTCCTGTGACACTGCTCAGGAAGGGCAAGGGGGCACTCTGCCTTCGTATTGCCAGGTTGGGGTATATGACTAGGTTCCCTGTTAAGCCTTCCTTCACACCCAGGATGCGCAATTCCCCTTTATTGCAGGGTTGGGATGGGAGTTCTGGTTCCCAGGATATCTCCCTGGCTGGGTGCAGTGGTGCCTTGTTGCTGTTCCCTCCATGGCCTCATTTACTGCCACATGAGAGTGGCAGGCTCTCCACAGCCTGCACTGAAACTACATTGAGAGAGTCTTCGTTACTGTGCAGTGGGCATAGTGAAAGCCCGGGCTCCCTACTTGGCTTCCTCTAACACCAACCTGGCAGGGGGTGGGTGGATGGGATACAGTACAGCCTGGCAAGGGTAGAAATCTAAGTTCCCTCCCTGCTCGTCCTTTGCTGACTTGAGTGGGGTGAGACCACACAGGTTTCTCTGTGGTGTTTGGCTGTATTGTTTGGTGCTTATTTTCTGAAAGTTTTCTGACTTGTTAGGCTGCCCCTTTTCAGATTATTTAGTTAGAGAGAGCTGACTTTTGTTGGAGCTCTTTTTGGTCTTCATCAATTGGTGTTTCAGGTTGCCAGCTGCTGTAGTCATGAATGGATGTTCAATTTTATCAAATGCTTTTTCTCCATCTATTGAGATGATCATATGATTTCTCCCTTTGTTAATGTAGTGAATTACATTTATTTTCAAATGTTTAACTTCGCATTGCTGTGATAAACCCATTTAGTCACGATATCCTTTTTATACATATTGCTGGATTCAATTAACTAATATTTTATTTTTTTGTTTGCATCTATAGTCATAGGATATTTCGGCTATAATTTTTCTTTTTTGTAATGTTCTTGTTAGATTTCGGTATCAAGGTCATACTGGCCTCATGAGAAAGAGGACTATATTAAAAAACTATTAAAAAAATGGTATGATTTTTAGTGTAAAAAGAAGTTATCGGTGGTTACTGATTTTTTTGGATAAACAAGGGAGGTGTCTATATTGAATTTAAGAAAATTAAGTATTACTCATAAGTAATGAGAATAGGAAACTGCTTATATGTGTTTCCCTAAAATATGAGGGGATAGGTAATCCCTCCCTTCCCCCTTCCACATTCACTCTCACTCTCCCTTCTCAGTTTTATTTACACGGATTTATTTTACTTTTTTTGGCTGAACAATTCAATATCAAGTTATGGTCATCATGATGTTTTATCTCTTAGTATTTTAGCATATATCTCCTAAGAACAAGTATATTCTTCTATATAACTACAATTCTTTTATCACCATAAAGAGATTTTACATTCATACAATAATGTTATCTAACAAAATTCATATTTAAATTTTCCTAGTTCCAATAATGTCCTTTGTAGCTGTTGGCTTTTGAGTCTGAGTCCAGTTAGGGATCATATGTTGCTTTTAACTGTCGTGTTTCTAGTTTCCTTTCATCTATAACAGTTCTTCTGCCTTTTTTTTTTTTGTCTCTGACATTGACTTTTTAAAGAATCCTGATCATTGTTTTGTGTAATGTTCTACATTTAGGATTTGTCTCATCGTTGCCTCATGCTTAAGTTCATGTTTAAATATTTTGGCAGGAATGCCACATACCATAGGTAATGTGTCTAATACTATGCATTTTTATTCTGCTTGGAAGTCACCATTTTTTCTTTCATCCTTATTTAAAAGGCTCTCATTTGTTGTCTTTTTATCCTCTTCTTTTCTCTCCCTTGTAGCTTTCTGTTGCTGTTTTGTTGAAGTCATGTTTCTGTTCTATTTAAGTATGCCACTTTCCTGACATAATATTAATGTTTTTCAGAAGTATGTTTGTTCTCCAAGAGATGATATTCTCTTTCCCCCATTTGCAATATTTTTAACAGGTCTTTTATTTTCCATATGCTCTTGAACAAGGGGGGCTCTGTCTAGATTTGCTGTTTGCCACAGGTGGGATGAATGGGGTACCATGGGCACTGTTCTTTATTCCCACGGGTGACAGTGAGATCCCCTTTTCAGATCTGTAGTTGAAGAATTCGTTCATGTTCATTGCTCCCAGTTGAATTCCTAGTGACTAGCAGGTGTTTGCACTACTGAGGTAGTAAATACTGATTATCAGCAGAGAAAGACAATTCAGAATGTGCTGGTTTAACTGGAGGATGCAGCCTGGGGTGTCTCACTTGCTGTGACTAGTATATAAAGTTAGTCATTCTAACACTGATCAATGAAAGTTGTTTCTCCTCTGCCTATTAGCTGGTTATTCTCTTTGGTGCCAGAGGATAGGATAGGATAGCCTGGAATTAAGAAGGAAGAAATTATAGAGTGTTCTGATGGCCTACTTCTTCTTCTTTTTTTTTTTAATTAATTTTTATTGAAGTATGGTTGCAGCCTACTTCTTAATCTTTTCTCAGGCAAATTGGTCTGACCTTTCCCACCTTGGTCTGACTTCCTCATAGGAAAAGTTCCATATTGCACAGGAAAGAACAATTTAGCAGGAATATGAGTTGCACATTATTAGTTCAGTGGTGCTCAAACATGTTCAGGTGATGGAGTACCTAAAAGTAATGGTATTCTGAGGAATACTATGAAATATTTATGTATTAAATTTCAAACTACATTTTTTTTCTAAGTCAGATACTGCTTTATATTATATTCTAAAATAGACAGGGAATAGCAGGTGAAAGAGGTTTAAGAAAAATTTATAGTAGGAAAACTTAAAATTATATTACCTTAGTTTTTTCATGCAAATTGGGAAAAGGCCATATTTGGCACCTTAGTCTATTTCCCAGACCACCAATGTTTCAGGTAACATAGTTGGAGAACTACTAAATTAATTGAATATGGGGAGACAGGAGAAGCTAAAGTGATAGGTGATAATATCAAGGTTTCCGATTTGGGAGCATCAACATACCACTGACAGAAACTGGTGTGTCAGGATGGAGAACTGGCACTGAGGTCAAGAACGATGAATTGGGTTGAGTGTAAACTAATGATAGGCTGAAGAGTAGTATATGCAGTAGGCATACAGAAAACAGGCTTAGTGCCTGTCACAGAGTAAGGCCCTCCATAAATGTTGGATGCCACTGTTACCTGAAAGAGAGGGTGGAGATTTGGAAATCATTGGCATGGATAAGGAAGGTGAAGCTATGAGAGTTGTTTTCAAACTGAATATATCAAAGTAAGGTTCAAGGTTTGAACCTAGGGGAAAAGAAGGGACATAAGTAAGCAATGTAGAATGCTGTTGGGAGGTCAGTGGGAAATGGGAATCCAGCACAGATGATTTGGTTTAATGGCGGGTTATGGATGTCCTTTGAGAGGATAGTCTCAGTTTGGTGTTGCATTTATTCATTCATCCAGGGCAGAAATCTAGGAGTTTTTTCTGACTCCTCCCACATCACTTGTCCCACCAATCTATTGATAAAGTGCTGTCAAACTTCTTGAGTGGACCCAAAAAGCAAACTATGTAAGAATAATTGACTACTGGTTCTGAAAGAGGTATCCTCTATCAGTGAATGACAGCAGTATGTTAAATCTCCTATTATGATAGTGAATTTGTCTATTTTTTCCTTGTAGCTCTATTGCTGTATATAATTTGAAGTTAAGTGCATACAAATTTAAAACTTCCTAGTAAATTGGACTTGTTGATATGAAGTGCCCTTGTTTATTTCTAGTAATGCTTTTGCTTTCAAGTCTACTGTATCTGTTCTTATATAATTTCCTTTTGGTTTATATTTGCACAGTATATCTTTTCCAGTTCTTTTACTTTCAACCTTTTTGTACCATTATGTTTTATTTTTTTAATAAATTAAAAAAAATTAATTAATTGAAAAAAAGACTGTCTGATAGGGCAGTTAATGTTTTATGTACTTTAAAATTTCATTGTTAAGAATGATAACTATTAAGTGTTAAATATTTATGGTATTTCAATATTTTAAATGATTTTTATTTGGAATTTATTTTAAGGGACCCTTCTTTTAATATTTTCTGTTATCAAATGTCAACATCAGATAAAAATCCATTTTATATTTTATTGAAATAAAAAAAAAGAATAATTGAGAAATTGGACTTTATCAAATTTAAAATCTTTTACTTGTCAAAAGACTCTTTAAGAAAATGAAAAGACAAGCCACAGACTTCTAAAAACTCACACATTTGACCAGTTCTTTCTACTTCCACTGCTGCCTTCATATAAAACATTTGTCTAACATATATATTTATATATAAACTCAGTATATAGACTTTTACAGCTCAGTAAGACAGAATCCAACAGAGAAAAATGGACAAAAGATTTGAACACTTTATCAAAGAAGATATACAGATGGCGAATAAACTTGTGAAAAATGCTTAGCATCATTAATCATTAGGAAAATGCAAATTAAAACAATATTGAGAATGCCCTAACACACCCAATAGAATGGCTAAAATTAAAAAGACTGACAGTATCAAGTGTTGATGAGGATTTGGACCAACTGGAACCCTCATACATTGCTGATGGACTCAGAAGTAAGCCTTGAAGTTCAAAGCTAACTTTATGGGGTCATTTTTCTGAGCTTTCCTCTCTCTACTATCTCCCCAGTTCCCTAGGGCTCCCTTTTTGTTCTGCTGGTCGGAAAGTAGGGGCTTTATTAACTCTGTTCTGCTTTGCTCTTCCCATGACTGCATCTATAGTCTGGACCTAGCAGTGGGAGGACTGAGAGGATTAATTGCATCAATTGGGCTTCTTGAATGTGTGAATGTGTATCTGTTGTCAGTTATGGAAAATTTTCAGCTATTTTCAGACCCAGTACTAAGTGAAGAGGGGAACCCAAAAGGGTAAACAGAGTATTAAAACCAGCTTTCTAAAACCTGCTATTGGTTATAACCCATTCTTTTCTCCTCTTCTAGAATATTGACTAGTTTTATATTATATTTTCTGTGTCTATCTTCTGTGTCTTTAGCTTTTATTAAAAAAAATTATCTCTCTTTCTGAATACTATTCTATATAGTTTCTGTATATTCACTAATTCTCTTTGGTTCTATCTTTTCTGCTCCTAAGGCATCCATTGTGTTACTCTCTCTTATTTTGAGAGATTTTTTGTTCTTTTTCAGTTTTGCTTGATCATGTAATAGTGTCTTACTCTTTATTAATTTTCAATCCCTTTTATTTCTTTAAGCTTATTAAACACGTTGCATATCCAGACTTATAATTCAAGTATCTGAAGTCTTTGAAAGTCTGATTCTGCCATTTTTTATTTCTGAAGTTCTTATTTATGGGCTTTGTTTCTCTGAGGGTTTTCAAATTTTTGCCCATGAGCTCATTATTCCTGGAACTTTTTGTGAAAATTATTTTGAGGCCAAGGTTGAAGTGAATTTTTCCAGAGATTATGTAATTCTTTTGTTAGTGTCCTATGGCCACTTTTAGTTTGTGACCATTTCAACTTAAATGCCTGGGTTGAGGTTTTTTTTTTTTTTTTGACCATTCGGTAGGAATCCCTTGTGAGAGCCAGCTTGTGGTTGAACTTGCAGAAAGATTTTCCTTTTTTTTCAATACCAAGTTTTGAGACTAGTGGTTTTCACTATAGTTCCTGAATTTGTACATGTGTGGATGGGTTTCTGTCTTGATCACCTTTGTAGTTCCACTTTAAATTATGAGGGAGGGGTATCTATTACACTTTCCACCTTAGGTTGAACGTTAGTTTTGTATTGCATTCCTTGAACCCCATTAGATTGGGAGAATGAAGCTTGCATTGGTCTATGTAAATGCCCTCAAGGAGAAAGCTAGTTTGTGTGTTTTGATTGCCTTCTTGGGTTTCAGTCTTCACTTAGTTCTTTATCTGAATCTTCCTTATTTTCTTGTAAGCTCATCAGTGTGTTTATTTGAAGAGATGAAAAAATCCAATATTTATACTTGTTTTCAGTGGAAGTTGAGAAGGGTACTTAGCTTGTCATATTGCCAGAAATGGAATTTGCAGCTGCAATTTTTCCAGGTTTTAATCAGGCAGTTTTAGTTGCTATTTTTCAAACTTTACATGAACATTCATACCTCTGTACTTTATGCAGGCTGTTCCCCCTGCTTAAAATCTCTCTCCTCCCCAACTAGCTAAATCCTGTTCATCCTGCAGTGTTTGCTTCAGGTTCTACCTCTTTCTGATGCTTCTCTTGAATGCTTTAGCTCAGCAGTTCCCAAATGCTTGGAATGTTTATACCAATAAAAATTTTAAAACAAGTTTTGTGGAACTGCATAAAAATGGTCATCTCCTCTCACCATTATTTGTGAAAAGAAATTACATTTTTACATCAAGAAAGGAGGAGGAACATGATGTCAGATTAGAGACAGTTTTAAAAATTCAATTAAATACCTTTCTATGGAAAACACACTGCAGTGTCCCATTTCCCCCCTCATTTTGCAACTGACTGGAAATAGCCTCAGTGCCGACTGTCGACAGATAATCGGACCCACAGCCTTAGCCCAGAATGTGGTCTTCAACATGCAAACCCACAGCATTTTTTTGTACCTTTTATGTGACATCTAGTCATATATTTCCTCATGGTAGCTCATGTTTGACTGTTTGCCTTTATATTTTATTATGTTTTGTCTCCTTGACTAGATTGTAAGCTCCTTAAGAGCCATTATATGTATGTATTTAGATTACTCATAAATGTGTTGAATGAGTTAAATTTAGATGCCTCATGATAGCTGAAACCTAGAAATATGTACAGAGCACACATTCGAGTGTATCACAGCTCTGAATGTTGTTTATTTCCCAAGAAAAAAGAAGTTTTAATAGGAATTGTGAATCTCTTACTCATCTCTCTTCGCCTCCTCAGGGAAATTCGTTCAGTTAACAAACTTAGTGCTTGTTAAAAGCCAAGCCTTTTGTTAGGGGGCTGAGAATAGAACCGAAGTGAAACAAGGTTCCCAGTCTAGTGGATAATATGTACATAAAAGTAGAAAGTGTAGCCTACCTCCTGGGAAGCCTTATAATAGAGCTTTGAAACAAGTCTTGTGACAATGTAGAGGGAGCAACTGAGTTTTGTAAGGGAATCAGAGGAGCCTCCAGAGAGGACGCATTCATTCATTCATTCATTCAGCATATATCTCTTAAATGCCAACTACTTGCCAACCACTGTTCTAGATGCATCTTGAATGAATTGGACATTGTTTGGAAATAGAGCAAATTTAGGCAGGGAAATTGGGATCCAGAGCATGTCCTTTGAAGTAAGAACAGACCTGGGTTTAAGTTCATATACTCAAGATATTTGTCCTTGGGCAAGCTATTCAGTTTCTCTAAGACAATTTTGTAAAATTCAGAAATACTCTCTACCTCACAGCATTGTCATGTGGATAAAATGAGGTGTGGTGTATAAAGTGCTTTGTTCAGTGCCCTGCCCTTCTGAAATAGCTCAATAAATGGTAAATGCACATACACGGCATGCGGGGTGATTAAGGCCTGATGAGAAGCGCAATTGTGACTGTAATACTTGTGTGTGTGTTGGGAGGGGGTGGAGGCAGATGAGGCTGCAGGGTCTAGCCAAGGCTGAATTGCAGACAACCTTGCATGTCATGCTAATGAGTATCTTTTTATTCCTGAATGCATTTGGGAGCCTTGGAGTTTACATTTTTGTCTTTATTTTCTAAACTGTGTTGTGGCATGCTGAGCTGTAGCATAGTAGTTAAGAGCATGGACTTGAGCTAAAATGCCTGGGTTCTAGTCCCAGCGTCCTCATTTCCTACATGCCTGACCTCAGGCAAGTACTTTAACCTCTCTGTACCTTAGCTTCTTCATTGGTAAACTGGATAATAAACATACCTATCTTATATGTTTGCTTTGTTTGCATGTATTCTCTTTGTGCCACTTTTGTTTTTAAAGCTATGGAACTCTTTGTCAGAGGAAACCTTATTTGAAAGTTAGACATCTAAAACAGTAAAAGTAGTTCTGTGTAGTGGGTCCCTTTCATTTCTCTCCCTTTCCCGGTAAGACATATCTGCCCTACACAGTGAAAACCACCGCCCCAGAGCAAGTGACCGAATGTCTTCCACTTAAGTATTTGTTGAATTGATACTCAGGGCAGAGAACTTTTATAAGTTGGGAACTTGGGAAATTATCATTTGTATTAATCTAAATCAATATTTTGATACAGAAATTATGAACCTTCATATTAACAACTAAAATATGACTATATTTTGCAAAAAAGATTGCAAATCTTTTTGATTTAGAATAATAGAGCTACAAGATGTCAGAACTGGAAGAGATGATTCGTAGAGATCTGTTTAGAGATGGGGAAATTGAATTCTAGAGAGAGAAGTCTTTAAAGCTATGTTACAGCCAGTCCATGTGTGCTCATGTGTTAGTCCTCCTAGCCCACTGTTTTCTCTCATTTCTTGCTCAAAGCTGCACAGTCAGTTCATGGCCAGAACCAGGGCAAGCAGAGAGTTTTCATCACTCTAGGACTCATGTTTCTTTACCTACTGTGAAACAGCAAGAGATTTTCTTGGCTTTAGTGTTGACTTTGCTCTCAACGGTTATTTGGTGGTCTGTGGATTGTTTTCTGTTCTTCTAGTTGGTCTTGAAATCCTCTGAAGGACCTTGGACTTGGGCTGCTTAGGTATTCCAAGATGCCTTTCGTTATATCGATAAGTTTTTATGTCTGTGTAAGTGCCGTCTATCAATAAATCTAGAGCATAGGCAAACTATATGAAAAGTTTTAAATTTTTATGTTTTAAGTTTTTTAAGTTTTTAAGTTTTAAGTTTTTATGTTTTAAATTAAAAATGGGCATTTTATTATTTACGTGGCTGAGGAAGCAGACCAACTGTAGCTGAAAATCTTATGGAAAATTAAAGTTTTCCTGTCTGTCAGTGATCTTTATATTAAGAGAATAGCAGACACTTGAATAGGTGTCCTTGGGAGGTCACATAGAGCCTGGACCTGAACACTTGGGGGAGCTGAGGTTCCACAGTCAGTCTCTCAGGCACTCCCACAGCCTCCAGGCTCTTCTACTCTCTCAAGGACCAAATAGACTCTTGTATTGGGTTTTCTCTATCTCCCTCCTCTCTATGGGCTCTTCCTACTTGTGATCAGTGTTGGCACTATTACTTAAGTAGGTCCCAAACCCGCTGGCTATGTACTAGAATCACCTGGGGAACTTAACACTTTTTTCAGGGACCCCATCATGGACCCTCTGAATGACAATCTCTGGAACCTGGGAATCTGTATTTTCAAAAAGATTCCTCAGGTGATTTTGGTCAGTTAATAGACCTAAGTTCTAGAACAAGTCATATAACTGACTCCAGCTCTGTGACTCAGTGCTGGATTCCAGGGGAGAGAATCTGACTGACTCAGCATGTCAGATATCAATCCTGGTCCCTCCCCACCTTTTTAAAAGGGGAGGTGTGTGTGTGTGTGTGTGTGTGTGTGTATAAATATATATATATATATATACACACACATGGATATAGCATGTATATATCCACTTCTTAGTGATGGATGAATTAATAGCAGTTTTCAAGGTTGCTGTTAAAATTGAATGTTGCTAGATGTTTTCCCCCAAGTCACAGAAAAAAATAACTAAATGGAGAGAATACTTCAATTTTAAGCAAAATTTTCCTTTTTTGAACAGAAATTCTTAATTTGATGTAATCAAATCCATCAAATTTTCACATTATAGTTTGTGCTTTTGAAGTCTCAAATCCTTAGCTATCCAAGTCTATGGTTTTGACTTTGGACACCATTAGGGAACGGTTACAGAGAGAAATTCCTAGAAGGAGGTCAGCTGGAAATGGAAAAATTGTAGATAGAAAAGGGAGAATGAGATTACCTCTATTGAAATTCCAGATTCTCTTCTACGTAGATGGTTGTGTTGTCTTCAAATAGGAGCAATTTAATTTTTTCCTTTCCAGTTCTTGTGACTTTTCTTTTTCTTGCCTTATTGCCCTGGCTAGGCTCTCTAGTGTGATAGAGAAGTGGTGAGGGTGGACATCCTTGTCCTGTTCCCAATCCTAGAGGGAATATGGTTAGTTTTTCACCACTAAGTATAATGTTAACTGTAGTTTTTTTTGTGGAGGTCCTTTATTAGGTTGAAGAAGCTAGTTTTCTGAACTTTTTTTTTTTAAATCATGAATGTGTTGAATTTTATTAAGTGCTTTGCATAAATTGATATAATTATGATTTTTCTTCTTTAGCTTATTAACATGGTGTAGACTTCATTGATTTTTTTCAATATTGAGCCAGCCTTGCATCCCAGGAGTAAACTTCACTTGGTCATGTTGTATATTATTGAATTTGCTAAAATTTTGTTAAGGATTTGCATGTCTATATTTGGGAAGGATATTGGTCTATAGTGTGTGTGTGTAGAATTTATTTTATTTTTTGGTACTGTCTTTGTCTGGTTTTGGTATCAGAGTAGTACAGGCCTTGTAAAATGAGTTGGGAAGTGTTTCTTCCTCTTGTTTTCTGGAAGATATTGTATAGAATTGGTATTAATTCTTTAAATGTTTAGTAGAATTCTCCAGTGAAACTGTCTGCATCTATTGAGATGATCATTTGACTTTAGTTCATGTTGTTACATTTCTGATGTTCTTTATTCCTTGGTACAGGTTTGTATTTCCATCTAGCATCTCTTCTGTCCGCTTGAAGGACTTCTAACATTTCTCGTAGTGCAGGTTTGTTGGTGATGAATTCTTTCAGTATTTGTAATGTCTGAAAAATCTTTGTTTTGCCTTCTCTTTTGAAATATTCTCTGGGAATAGAATTCAACATTGTCAGTTTTTTCTTTCAGTACTTAAAAGATGTTGCTCTGCTGTCTTCTCATTTGCCTTGTTTCTGACAAGAAATCTGCTGTCATTCTATTCTTTGTTCCTCTGAATGTAACACGTGTTTTTTGTTCTGCTTTTAAGATTGTCTCTTTATTACTGGTTTTGAGCAATTTGCTTATCATCTGTCTTAGATTTCTTCATGTTTCTTGTGCTTGGGGTTTGTTGAGCTTTTTGGATTTGTGCATTTATAGTGTTCATCAAATTTAGAAAGTTTTTGACCATTATTTTTTTTCAAATATCTTTTCTGCTCCTTACCCCCTTTGGGGATTCCAGTTACTGATATTTGAGGCTGCTTTAAGTTGCCCTACAGGTCATGATGCTCTTTTTTGTTTTGTTCTTGAAGTTTTTTTTTCCCTCAGTTTCATCTTGGATAATTTTTAAAACAATGTCTTCATGTTTACTAATCTTCTGCAGTGTTTACACTGTAGTTAGTCCCATTTAGTGCATTTTCCACCTAGTATGTTGTAGTTTTTGTCTCTAGAAATTCATTTGGGTCTTTTTAAAATCTCCCATGTCTCTAACTTTTTGAACACATAGAATACAGTTATAACAACTTTGAATGTCCCGACTGCTAATTGTAACATCTATGTAGTTCCAGGTTGGCTTCAATTAACTTTTTTCTCTTCATTATGGGTGTATTTTCCTGATTCTTTGCATGCCTGGTAAATTTTTATTGACTGCCAGACATTGTGTATTGTACCTTGTAAGGTGCTGGGTATTTTTGTATTCTTATAAATATTCTTGGGCTTACTCAGTATAGTAATGTGAGGTAACCATAGGCTCATCTCATTTGTTTTCCATATCTCAAGGGATTGCTGTGCTATGTTGCCTAATGTTTTGAAAACCATTGTTTCATATATTTTGTCAGTTAAGTTACTTTTAAAGAGTTTGATCCTTCTGAGTCTTGCTTTTAAGATTTGTTAAGTGGGACTGAAGCAGTACTTGGTCTGGGGATAATTATTGCCCATTGCTAAGGTAATACCCTACTAGGTACTCTGCCCCATGCATTGTGAATCATGAGGGTTTTTTGTTTTTGTTTTTGTTTTTTAACCTTGGTTGGTGGGAACAGGCATTATTTCTGGCCCTTTGTGAGTACCAGGCACTGTTACCTGTAATCTTTTCTGATGATTTTTCTTCTAGCCACAAGTAATTTCCTCACACACATGTACTAATCAATACTTAAGCTATATACTCAAGGGAGGGCTTTTGCAGATCTCTGGGGTTCTCTTTCTATGCAGCTCTCTCCAGTACTCTGCTGAGAAAAAGCAGATCTACTCTGTCATTCCTGAATACCCTGGAACTTGGGTAATCACCTCTCAGGGAGGCCCAAAGGACTGCCCATGAAGTGCTCAGGACCTTGAGCCCAGTGTTCTGAAGACCTTTTCAGTTGTCCTTAGGTGTTAGCAGTGCACCTGGATTGCTTTTTGAAGGCGGTGGAGGAGGAAAATAAATTGGCTATAGTAAGTTTCATTAAAAAACAACAACAACAACAAAATTCAGCAATGTATAAAAAGAATTATACACCACAGTCAAGTGGGATTTATCCTAGTTATGCAAAGCTCATTTGACATTTGAAAATCCGTTGATGTAATCCATCACATCAACAGGTTAAAGAAAAAAAATCACATGATCATATCAATAGATGCAGAAAAAGCATTTGATAAAATTCAACATCCATTTATTATAAAAACTCTTAGTAAATGAGGAACAGAGGGGAACTTCCTCAACTTGATAAAGAATATGTGTGAAAAATCTACAGCTAACATCATACTTAATGTTGAGACAATAGACGCTTTCCCATTAAGAACAAGGACAAGACAAGTATATCCCCTCTCACCACTCCTTTTCAACATTGTACTGGAAGTACTAGCTAATGCAGTAAGACAAGAAAAGGAAATAAAATGTATACAGAATGGGAAGGAAGAAATAAAACTGTCTTTGCAGAAGACATAGTCGTCTATGTAGAAAATCTGAAAGAATTTACCAAAAAAAAAAAAAATTGCATAGAACTGGTAAGTGATTATAGCAAAATTGCAGGATACAAGGTTAATATGCAAAAGTTAATTGCTTTCCTATATACTAGAAATGAGCAAGTGGAATTTGAAATTAAAAACACAATACCATTTACATTAGCACCCCCCCCCAAGTGAAATAGGTGTTAATCTAACAAAATATATACCACATCTGTATGAGGAATATTTCAAAACCCTGAATGAAATCAAAGAACTAAATAAATGGAGAGAGATTTCGTGGGTAGGAAGATTCAATATTGTCAAAAATGTCAGTTTTTCCCAACTTGATCTATAGATTCAATGCAGTTGCAATCAAAATACCAGCAAGTTATTATGAGGATATTGACAGACTCTTTCTAAAGTTTATATGGAGAGGCAGAAGACTCAGAATAGCCAACATAATATAGAAGGAAAAGAACAAGATCATATGACTGACACCAGCTGACTTCAAGACTTACTATAAAGCTATAGAAAACAGCAAAGTGAAAGAATAGGCAAATGGATCAGCAGAGCGCCCAGAAATAGATCCACAGAATATAGGCAACTGATCTTTGCCAAAGGAGCAAAGGCAATACAATGGAGCAAAAATGATCTTTCCAACAAACAGTGCTGGAACAACTGGATATCCACATGCAAAATACTGAGTCTAGACACAGAACTTTCTTACATCCCTCACAAAAATTAACTCAAAATGGGTCATGACCTAAATGTAAAACACAAAGCTATAGAACTCCTGGAAAATAACATAGGAGAAATCTACATGATCTTGAGTATGATGATGACTTTTTAGATACAAAATGAAACATGATCCATGAAAGAAAGAATCGATAAGCTGGACTTCATTAAAATTAAAACCTTCTGCTCTGCCAAAGACAATATCAAGAGAATGAGGGAACAAGCTATAGACTGGAAGAAAATACTTACAAAAGATACATTTGATAAAGGACCACTATCCAAAATATACCAAGAACTCTTAAAACTCAAAAATAAGAAAACAACCCAATTAAAAAACTGGGCCAAAGGTCTTAACAGACACCTCACCAAAGAAGATACACAGATGGCAAATAAACATATGAAAAGATGCTCCACATCATATGTAATCAGGGAGATGCAAATTAAAACAATGGTATACCACTGTATACCTATTAGAATGGCCAAAATCCAGAATACCGACACCACCAAATGCTGGTGAGGATATGGAGCAGTAGGAACTCTCATTCATTGCTAGCGGGAGTGCAAAATGGTACAGCCACTTTGTTTTTTGCTTTTTAATTTTTTTTTAATATTTATTTTTATTTGGTTGCGCTGGGTCTTAGTTGCGGCAGGAGGGCTCCTTAGTTGTGGCATGCAAACTCTTAGTTGCAGCATGCAGGTGGGATCTAGTTCCCTGACCAGGGATCAAACCCAGGCCCCCTTCATTGGGACCACGGAGTCTTAACCACTGTGCCACCAGGGAAGTCCCAGTCCAGCCAATTTGGTGGTTTCTTACAAAACTAAACGTACTCTTGCCATACAATCCAGCAATCAGGCTCCTTGGTATTTACCCAAAGGAGTTGCAAACTTATGTCCACACAAACACCTGCACTTGGATGTTTGTAGCAGCTTTATTCATAATAGTTAATACTTGGGAGCAACCAAGATGTCCTTCTGTGGGTGAATGGATAAACTATGACATGTCCAGGCAAATGGAATATGATTCAGCACTAATAGGAAATGAACTCTCAAGCCATGAAAAGACACAGGAATATGAAACGCATATTACTAACTTAAAGAAACCCATCTGAAAAGGCTACATACTGTATCATTCCAACTATGACATTCTGGAAAAGGCAAAATTATGGAGACAGTAAAAAGATCAGTGTTTGCCAGGGGTTGGGGGGGGTTGGTGGTACATGGAGGGATGAATAGGTGGAGCACAGAGGACTTTTAGGGCAGTGAAAATACTCTGTATACTATAAAGATGGATACATGTCATTAGACATTTGTCCAAACCCATAGAATATAGAACACCTAGAGTGAACTGTAATGTAAACAGTGGACTTTGGGTGATAATGATGTATCAATGTGGGTTCATCAACTATTATGAATGTACCACTCTGGTGGGAGATGTTGATAATGCAGACGACTGTGTGTGTGTGAAGGCAGTAAGTATGTAGGAAATTTAAAAACTTTCCTTTCAACTTTGTTACAAACCTAAAACTTCTCTTTAAAAAAAAAAGTCTTAAAAAATCAATGGAGTAGGGACTTCCCTGGTGGCACAGTGGTTAAGAATCTGCCTGCCAGTGCAGGGGACACAGGTTTGAGCCCTGGTCTAGGAAAATCCCACATGCCGCGGAGCAACTAAGCCCGTGCGCCACAACTACTGAGCCTGTGCTCTAGAGCTTGTGAGCCACAACTACTGAGCCCGTGTGCCACAACTACTGAAACCCACACGCCTAGAGCCCGTGCTCCACAACAAGAGAAGCCACTGCAATGAGAAGCCCACGCACCGCAAGGAAGAGTAGCCCCCGCTTGCCGCAACTAGAGAAAGCCCGTGCACAGCAACGAAGACCCAACATAGTCAATCAATCAATCAATTTATTTAAAAAAATCAATAGAGTATAAGTTACATGAATGTATACAGTTGCAAAAACTCCTAGAACTGTACACTTAAATGGGTGCATTTTAGTGTGTATATATTAATATAGATACAATTGTATATTATATATGTAGAGTTGGTTTAAAAAATAGGAACTCGAGCCACACTGAGTTCATATCCCAGCTTTGTCTCTTACAAGCTGTTGACCTTGGGAAGTTAACCTTTTATTTTTATTTTATTTCAGTTTCCTCACCTGTAAAATAGGAATGATGATAGTAGCTGTTTCACAGGTTGTTGGGAAGATTAAATGAGATAATACGTTAAAAAGTGCTTAGAACAGTATATGACACATAGTTAAGTGTTTAGTAAGTATTAACAAGGTTTAGAAGCTGCTTGCTCTTGTGCAGGGTATCTGCTCTTTTTTGTTTGTTTGTTTGTTTTTACTTATTTATTTATTTTTGTCTGTGTTGGGTCTTCGTTTCTGTGCGAGGGCTTTCTCTAGTTGTGGCAAGCGGGGGCCACTCTTCATCGTGGTGCGTGGGCCTGTCACCATCGCGGTGCGTGGGCCTGTCACCGTCGCGGCCTCGTTGCGGAGCACAGGCTCCAGACGCGCAGGCTCAGTAGTTGTGACTCACGGGCCTAGCCACTGCGCGGCATGTGGGATCCTCCCAGACCAGGGCTCGAACCCGTGTCCCCTGCATTGGCAGGCAGATTCTCAACCACTGCGCCACCAGGGAAGCCCTATCTGCTCTTTTTAAATGGGGTAATGATATTAACCTTCCTCTCATAGGCTTGGCTTGAGGATTAAATGAGAAAGAACATAAAAACAAGTCATCAGTGATATAAGCTATTTATTTCCATAAGTAGCCTCATGAGCTCCCTGAAAATTATATGTAATTTTCCCTGGGAAGTTAGTGAAGCTTTTCATGAGCTCTTTGGAATGGTCTGTCCCCTCCACCCCTAATCTAGGATTAAGAGTTGCTACTATAAACAACCTGGGAGTAATTTTTGAAAAGTCATGGAAAAGTTATGGGCTTTGTAATCTGAAAACCAGGAATCAACTGGAGTATTACCACGTCCTAGCCTTAGTTTCTTTTTCTGTTAAACAGGGAGGGTAATACTATCCCACTACCTTGACAAGGTTTTGACAGTCAGGTTCAGAAATGTAGGTGAGAGTTCCACGTTAACCATAAAAGTATGCAAATAGTCACAGTATTACTGATTGAAAAGTAAAGTTGTATATCAGAGACTCTTTTGATTTTCATATATTGCATTTGTTCAGTATTTTTTCCCTGTAGAGGAGATATTTTTTTAATTTACTTTTTGTTAAGTGTGAACTCTTACCCCTTGTTCTTAAAAGTCATTTATTCCCTAGACTAATGTTTCTATTTGGATAGTTCCTTATTTTCTGGATTGCTTTTAGTAACAGTGTTTGAAAGCTTAAGAGTTTTGAATCTTTGAAATACACAATAATATCTGGATTACTTACAAAGCCTGTGATTTGTAAGGTGAAGCAATTTTATTTTTTTATAATAAATAATACTCTTTACCTGGGTTTAGTATCTTTTAGTTCACAAAGCACTTGCTTGTTTTTCTTTCATTTGATCCCTAAGACAACTTTTGAGATGAGCAGGACAGATGTTATCTCTTGATGGGGGAGGAAGCTGATGTGTGAAAGGGTAAATGGCTTGTTCTAATCCCATAGTGAGTAAGGGATTTACCTGGGATTGGAACCCAGACTCTCTGATATTTAGTCTGGGGCTCTTTCCATAGAACCACATATTATTTTTGTGAGAACGTCTTGGTAAAAAACAGCTCAGGGAAATTGCTATTAATGGTTGTTTTTGTTTTATTAAATTTTTTAAAAAACCAGAATCTTACAGAAAAGTTGGCAATATAGAGGACTTTTCTAAAAACCAGTTTTAAGTGAGGTGCTGACCTGATAACCTCATCACCCCTGAATACTTCAGTGTGCTTTTCCTACAAACAAGGACATTCTCCTGTATAACCACAATACAACCATCAAAATCAGGAAATTAACATTGATTCATTACTATCTCTAGTCATTAGACCTCGTTCATATTTCAGTCATTGTCTCAATAACAGTCTTTAGAGCAAAACAATCCAGTTCAGAATTGTACATTGCATTTATTTGTCATGTCTCTTTAGTTTCCTTCAGTCTGGAAAGATCTTCAGTCTTTCCTTGATTTTCATGACACTGACACTTGAAAATTACAAGTCAGATATTTTTTAGATGGTCCCTCAATTTGAGTTTGTCTGATGTTTCCTCAAGATTAGATTCAGGTTAAGCATCTTGGACAGGACTATTGTGGGTGTGATGCTATGCTCTTCTCATTGCATTCTAGTAGTTTGTCCATTCCTGATGGTGATCACTTTAATGACTTGATTAAGGTGGTTTTTGCCAAACTTCTACACTGAAAAGTTACTCTTCATCATTGCAATTAGTAAAGATTTTGTGGGAAGATACTTTAAAACTACGTAAATACTCCATTTCTCATTAAATTGTCAATTTATTCATTTATATCAATGTGGGCTCACAGTTTTCTGTTTATTTGATGGGTTAATAATCTGTTAATATCATTATTGATTTTGATGCTCACATTACCCAGATTGGCAGTGGGAGCCTTTTTAAGCTGTCTCCTGTATCCTTTTGACATATCCCCATCATTCTTTGAGCACTTCTTTGCTTTCTGGCACAATAGGATGTTTCAGTCTCATCTTGTACTTTCTCTGCCCCAGCCCTGGAATCAGGTATTTCTCCAAGGACCCCCGGTTCCTTTTAGAGGATGGTTGTATTTAGAAGCCAAGGTCTGGGTCCTAGATATGCTCATTGCTATTGGGGTGTTGCTCCTGCCGAGGCCCTTTCAGTAGACAGAGCCAGGAAGTATGTGTGTGTTAAAAGTCAGTTCATATTTACAGTTCTCTATTATATATTTACTGAAAACCTTGAATTCACATGAGTATCTCCAATTCAAATTCAACTCCGTAGAACTCATTCTATTATAGTTTTCTGCTAACCTCAACTGTGAGAAAGCAGGTCTTCCTTACTGGTCTCGGGCTTGCGTTAGGCATGCTCCCCCATCACCTTCCACCCCATGTGGATGCTCTACTCATTTACCTTGCTTTCCTGGGATTACAGTGGTTTGACATGCCCCTGCTCTCCCACTGCCCTGTGGATGCCCTGCTTGCCCTCTGATTCCCCATGATGCTAGGCGAGTCTCCTCTCACCCCACATAGTCAGCCTCCTCATACCTGCCCTGGCTCCCCACCCCACTCTAGGGTCCCTCTTGCTTGCACATGCTCCTCACCCTCTTGGGCTCTGATACCCGTGTTGGGCTGTCCCTCCATGGGGCGCCTTTCACACTCTTTGTGTTTCAACATCCTGGTCGTGGCTGCCCTTGAGCATGAATGCTTTTCCCACCCCGCTCAGGTTCTGGCTCCGCATGCCAGGGTGCTTCCCCTCAGTGGATGCCTTCCTCATTCACTCTGATTTGACATCATATTGGCCAGGCCACCTCTTACCATGGACGTTCTCCTACCTCGCTCATGATCTGACACCTCTTGTCAGGTCACCCCCTCTGAGGGACATTTTCCTCACCCTGCTCAGGCTTTGACATCTCACGCTGAGCCATCGCCGACGTGGGCATCTACCCTGCTCTGCCCACATGATAGTTTTAGGAGTAAATTGTTCAGAAAGAGCAGAGGAAAACTTAGGGAAGGGGAGGCTCTTAAAATTATTTTAAGGACAAAAATATTTATTGACAAGGAAATGGATGCCATCTTTGCAAATGCCATTAATATGACTGGAGAGTCTAGATTTTACAGTGCTGCTCAGCACAGGAGGGAATTTATTAAAAGTGCATGGAGTACTGCACATTGTGGAGGGGTGTGCAAGCTCTGTCTTTCTGCTTGGGATCCAGCTCTGCTTCTTCCAGTTAACTTGCTTTGCACATTGTGGCATAAGAATCTTTCCACAGGAATCTATGGTAAGGTAAAACTTTGTAACTCCTCTCATAGTAGCATCTGTATCTTTATTAATCTGATCCTGAGAACAGTATTAGAAATGAAAAGTTAAGTGCAAAATCTTGAAATGACTTGTCTGTATAATTACACAACTAAGTTAATCATTTTCTGACAAGTCTCAACAGTGACAGCGTTCTTCTATGGAGGTGTTAACTTGTTATGGGTTAGAAAGCACCCTTTGATACAGCATTTTCAGCCTGGAAAAACGGCTTTAATTTGAGTCTACTGAAACAAATGGAGACTTGTTGGAAATATTAACACTACCTTTTTTGCTTGTATATCTAGCTCAAAGGAATCAATGTTTATTAGGTGATGTTTGCTAGCACATTCTGAAGTGTATACAGTTACTTTTGACCATGTTGTCAACTTTAAGACAGTTCAGTTGGTATGAATTTTGAAATACTATACCTCAGCCCCCTCAGCATATAAGTTTGTAACTAAGGAGACAGTGTGCTGAAGTTTTACCCTAGTCCATAGAGAATAGGTTGCTATTTTGCTTTAGAATACTAGCTGGTGTGAAGATTTGATAGCTGTGAAATGAGTAAGGGATCCCAGTACTGTGTGTGTCTCAGTTTGTACTTCTAAATAACACTTAAAGGGTTGAGGGCCTAGCATGATGGCATGGTTATCATATGCAGCAGGTTCATTTTGTGAGGAGTTATTGATACATTTTTCTCCTAATCTCATAATATGTTGTAATTGAAGAAAAGTAGGTCCTAATTGAAAGCTGATGATCCAGCAGAGTGATCAATAGCATGATGCTCTTTAAAAAAAAAATTTGCTTTCCCGCTGCCTGAATATTGTCAAAGCCTTTGTCTGTTTCATGACTTCAAGCTGAGTGTACTTAATCATTTTGAGACCACGGCCCTGAGCACAGAGCATGGCCCTTCCAGTGAATCACTAAGAATTGTGTTCAGAAGAGTGTGGTATTGAATAGAAATGCTCTCTTGCCTTACTCTCAGGCTTCATTCTCCCAGAGGCAAGAACCGACCAGACCTCCCTTCTTTCAAACACATTTTAACTGCTTGTGTGTCGTTTTTTCGTATTTAAGAGCCAAGGCTGTTGTCAGCAGGTGTGACTTATTGATACCTTTGACTCCAAAGGAAAACATCTTTAAAGAATAACAGTCAGGTGTAAGCAGTGTGTATTCAGTAAGTTACCTCTTGTTAGAGAAAGAGAAACAGTTACTCTCGGGAAACTATGTGTCAGATGTTGGAGGAAAACTCATTCATCAAACATTTATTGTGCCAGGTGTAGGACTAGGATATGAGAAGACAGTTGGTGCCCTCAAGGAGCTGCCAGTCTAGTGGGGGAGACATATTTAATTAGAGGGACGCGGGTGGTTCTCCACCTTGGCTGCACACTGGAATAAGTTGGGGAGGTTTAAAAAAAAAAAAAACAATGCCTGGAGATTCTGATTTAATTGTTCTGAGGTGTGGCCTGGGCGTCAGGACTTTTAAAAGCTCCCTAGGTAGTTGTGATTTTGTCAGGGTCGAATGTGGTAAGAGCTGCAAAAGTGGGGAAGTACAGGGTGCCTTGGGAGCACGGAGGAGGGGCACTTAACCTAGTCTAGGATGTGAGTGTGGGGGATTGAGAAGGCTTCCCAGGGAGGAGGAAATGCCTGAGCTAAGGCTTGATGAAAAAGACTGGACAGATAGTTCCTTCCAGAAGAGCAGCTGAATAAGGTAGAATAGTAAAGTGGTTAGTGCCTTTGGATGATCCATGCTGATTCTGCCACTTCCTTGCTTTGACTTTGGCTAGTTTATCCTCTGAGTTTGTGTCCTCATCTCTAAACTGGGGGTAATAATACTTACGGGGTTGTTGAAGATTAACTGAGATAATGCATGTACGGTGCTTAGGATCATGCCTGGCACCTAGGAAACAGTAGGTACGGGCAGTGGTATGGTAATGATGTTATCATTAGAGAATCAGAGCATGGTTTGTTCAGAGAGCTACAAGTAGTTCTCTATGGCTGGATCTTAGGGTGCAAGACTGCACGAGGTAAGGGTGGGTGGCAAAAAAGAGCTTGGCAGATGGGCAGAGTTCCAGATCATGGAGGTATAGGAGTGTAAGGCAACTAATAATGGGATATCATGGCAGAACCAGGACATTTCCATGGTAATATGTTAAGATATGATGTGCTCTGGGAAAGCTTGGGTCTGTATTGGAAAATGGCTCGGAATATAGTATTTTTAACTTCATTACATGTACTGAATTAGCAGGAGTGTTAATAGGACAGAAATAGGATTTTCAGTTCCTTTAGCCAAGTAGTTAAAAATATTAAGCATCTTAAAGAGTACTGGATGAAATAAGTAGTCTCAAGGTATTCAGTAGTTCCAGAGATTCTCTGGAAATTGTTACAGTATTAGTGGTTTAATAAAAATATTAAGTAAGAGTCGCTTGGCCATTTACATTTAGAGGAGACACTTTAAAACTTATTTTTTGATGTGCAGAGAAATAGAAAATGCTTCCATCTGCATTGGCTTCACTGGCCCTTACGTATATTTGTTGGTATGTTATATAACTTGTCACAATGTCACAACATTAGTCGCTACTTCTTCTGTAATGAACATGTAAATGATCATGGATGAGCATGACTATAACTTGTATAGTCCAGTTTGTTTTTAGGGTTGTAGTCAGCTTTTTGCTTTTTTTTTTTCCCCTAAAGAGACTGTCATAATCTTTGGCTCCATGTAATAGAGCTCTGGCAGCTATTTGAACTGAGTAAGAAACTTAGGTAGTTTTATTATGCATTACAATGAGGCAGTAACTATGGGTAACACTAGAAGTTAGCTTAATTGCTTCCACAAATGCTTATTTTCTCTGAAATCTTTTATTGCAAAAGCATTGTTGGAATGATGGATTATTGAGGTATACCTTATGTTTATGTTATATGTACAAATTATTTGGAAGAAGAATTCCATTTAACTAGATCAGTGGTTCTTAAAGTGTGATCACTAGTCCAGCAGCATCACTATTACCTGGGTACTTATTGGAAATGCTAATTCTTGGGTCCTACCCCAGAAACCCTGGAGGTGGGGCTTCAAATCTATCTTTTAACATGCTAAAGTTTGAGTCATAAAAGTGTATAATCACTCCAGTCATTTATTGAAATACTTTAGACCCCAGGAAAGCTAGTCTGTACTTCCTTTATTCCTTCTCAGTATTTATTTGATTCTGGCTATGTGCCAGGCACTGTTTAGGTACCTGGGAAAAACTAGTGGGTATGACAGACAAAAATCCCTGCTCTCCTGCAGTTTACATTTAGAGGAGGGAAACAGGTTGTGATTGGTGTGATGTGGGGAATTAAAATTCGATGGTAGAGAGTGTGTTGGGGAGGGCCTTTCTGAGGAGGTCAGGTATAAGCCTTATTTTGAATGACAGGAAGGACCACCTATATGAAGATCAGTACAAAAGGCTATAAGATAGGAATGAATTAGGTGTGTTGAGGAGCAGACAGAAGGCCAGTATGGCTAGAGTGCAGTGGGCAAGGAGAGAGAGGTATGAAATGAAATTGGAGAGACAGGCAGAGGCCAGATAATGTAGGACCTTGTAAGGACTTTTTTCCTTCTCATTTTTAAAATTATAGTAAAATGCACATAACATAAAATTTACCAGCCTAACCATTTTTCAGTGTATGGTTCAGTGATATTAAGTACACTCATATTCTTGTGCAACCATCACCACCATCCATCTCCAGAACTGAGTTTGGTGTTTTTTTTTTTTTTTTTCCTGCTTAACTGGTGGATATCAGGAAATGCAGGTCTGAGGAAGAAAAGTGCCATTTGTTAAGTTAGAAATGCTTCTTAGAAATCCAGATGCGGATGTTGAACAGGCAGTTGGCTAAGGGAATCTGGGGTCAGGGAAGAAGTTGGGTTGGAGACAGGACTTTGGGGCTCATCAGCATTTGCCTGGTAATTAATGCTGTGAGACTGAATGAGATCATTTAAGTAATGAGTGTAGACAGGGAGAGGTCCAGCACTAAGTTCGAGGGTAGGAGAGCTTATGTGAGAAGGAATCAGCAAAGGAGCAGCCAGTAAGGCAGGAAGAATACCAGTTGAGAGTGATGTCCTGGCAGGCAAGTGAAGACAGTGTTTGGAGAAGGAGGGCAAATCAATCAGCTGTGTCAAATGCTGCTGAGAGGTTAAGACAAGCATCGAGAATTGACCATTTTGGCACATTTTAGCAATGTGGAGGTCATTGGTGATCATGACAAGTTGTTTCAGTGGTGTGGTGGGTTCAGAAGCTGGTTGAAGTGTGTTAAAGAGAAAGGGAGGAGAAGAAGCAGAGATAATGAGTTTAGACAACATTAGGATGTTCTTCGCTTAGAGAGATAGCAGATCTGTCCAAACCACCTTAATTTAGTGGCACAGATTAACATGTCGGAGCTCCAGTGTTAAAAAATTTGGTATGTAACACCTTTGTATGCTCATGTTTTTTCCTTTCAATTTTTTAAATGGGGAAAAATAAACTTAAAAGTGGACATTTGGGTAAAATATGCGTGGAATCTCCATGGAGTCCTAGGGTCCTGCAGAATACATTTTGAAAGCCATTATCTTAATCCAGAGGAATGAAATTCTGAGATGAAATTCAGCCAGTTGCAAAATAGGCTTAAAGATATTTTTAGGTTTTAGAGGGAATCTTCCTGGTACTCTTCAGATGACCTTAGAACATTCCTTTCTTTCAACAAGCCCTCTACTTTGAGATTATTTGAATGAAGGGGATGTTCCATATGGTATTTTCCACAAATGTTTTGGTGACCAAATGATGCTGACCTTGCAGGTCTTTTTCTACTCTCTTGCAGGAAAAAAAAAAGCACGAAAACATTTTTAAACAGCTTTCTTAAAACTTGAGTTTACTTTTATTTAGTTAAGTAAGATACTCTGATTTAATGTCTAATTTAAAAATTATATTTGACAAAGGTATATTTAAATTCCTTGATTTTTAGAGCAGCCAACTCTTTTCACTCTAGGTACTTATTTAAAGCACAAGCACAAATTTCTCCTCAGTGAGGAAGTAATGATCCTTCACATGAGAAATAAGTAGATCCCTGATTGACAGACAACTACCCCTGAGGAAGTAGAGGGGGTATTACCATATTTTACTGAGTCTAAGATGCCATTATTTATAAGATGTACTGTTATTATATGTACTACTAAGAAAGAAAAAAATGTTGCCATTTAGAATTGTAAGATGCAATAGATTGTAAGACTTGGGAAAATGTGGGGAAAAAATTTCATCTTAGAATCACTGAAACAGTTTGAGCGCCAGGAGGTCTGAGTTGCAGCTCTGGCTGTGTTTGTGTTTCTAACTAGTTGTGAGACTACTGACAAGTCACTTAGAATCTCTTTGCTTCAGGTTTCTCACCTGTATGGTGAGGGTGATGACTGATCCACATACCTCATAGGATTATAATGAGGATGAAATGAGATAAATGAGATAGTTATTTTGAAAAGTGGAATCTACTGGGCAAATTCAGGGTATTTAGTTGATTGAAATTAAGCCTTAGATCTGATTAGGCAACTCAGAAAGTTTCTTCTCTGAGCTTTGTTGTCAGGTTTAAAATAGAATTCAGTCATAGATGTTTGAATGTGTAACATTTTCTTCTACTAAATAATTTTCATGCAATCTGGAAATAATCTTTTTATTGTAGTTTTAGAATCAAAGAGAAAATATGAAGATACTATAACTCCAATGTTCTTATCACTCAGAATGAACAACTGTTAACATTCTCTTAGTGCTATGATCTTTTAAAAACTTAATATAAAATATTTATGACATAAAAAGGTAAAAGGATATAATAATGAACATTCATATACTTGCCATTGCCGATTTAGGCAAAGCCCCCTATTAGCATCCTGTCTTTGTTATAGCCTAATGAGATAGGATACTGTTTCTCTTGAGTCTTTAAAACCTGTAAATAAGCAAGTTAACTTCACCTGAATATTTTGTCCTGGCGTATGAGGGAGAAGGTTACTTTGTGCTAGTGTTGCCTTGGTTTGAGTTTCCTCAAAATTCTATTTATGGTTTTGGAGATCCAGCTGTGTAAACTGGAAATATGACATCTGTAAAATCATAATAATGGCTAAGCTATTATGTGCCCAACGTTGTATCTAGGCAATTTTTTTTTAAATTAATTAATTAATTTATTTATTTTTGGCTTGTGTTGGGTCTTTGTTTCTGTGCGAGGGCTTTCTCTAGTTGTGGCAAGCAGGGGCCACTCTTCATCGCGGTGCGCAGGCCTCTCACTGTCGTGGCCTCTCTTGTTGCGGAGCACAAGCTCCAGACGCGCAGGCTCAGTAGTTGTGGCTCACGGGCCTAGTTGCCCCGCGGCATGTGGGATCTTCCCAGACCAGGGCTTGAACCCATGTCCCCTGCATCGTCGGCAGGCAGATTCTCAACCACTGCGCCACCAGGGAAGCCCCTAGGCAATTTTTGTGTGTTTTCTTTACATTTCACAATAATTCTTCTGGTTAGGTATTTTCATTTCATAGATTAGGAGGGCGTGGCTCAGAGAAGTTGAGTAACTTGTCCAAAGTTCCACAGCCATTAAGTTGTGGAGCTAATGATTTTAATCAAGGTCTGCCCTATACCACAGCCTGCATATTCTATACCATGCTCCCTAAATACTTGTCAGTAATCACAATCTGTTTCTTTTATAGGCAAAACCCAGAGACCATGTTTGAAGTGTATGTTGAAGTGGCCTATCCTAGGACAGGTGGCACTGTTTCAGGTATTTGCATGTTCCATTATGATATGGAGTGTTTGTTTATTGTATGAGCTAGCCATGCATATCGGATAATATGTGAATATTCTAAACTGTTACTTATCTTTAAGTATGTTTAAGTGTCTTTCCCTTTTATCTGTGCCCACATCATCCTAGGGAATGGAGAATAATTGCAGTGAACAATTTAAATTAAGAGTTTTACTATAACAGCCTTGAAATATGGCTTTATTCATTGTAATCATTGGGTTTTGGTTTGTATCTTTCGGAGATGCCTGGAAGTCAACTATTTAGTATGAAATATTGTCACCTTGCTAATAAGGAAGGTTTAGAATTAGGTTACAAAATAATATAAAGGGAAATCTCTGCCACTAAACTGGAAGGAGATGTTTGAAATGGATTTAGTTCAGTAAATTTTGTCAGCTGGTTAAAAAAAGGTTGGAAATTAGTTGAAGGAAACACCTCCTCTGGCTTTAGCTTTTGGACTAATTTGGACATGTATTCCTGAACAACAGCGTCTTGGATAAGGTTAGAGTATCTTGTGCAGGCTGAGTAAATCACTTCTTGACCTAAAATCCTTCTTGGTTAATGAGTAAAAATAACCTTCTGACCTAGTGTTCTTTTTGCTGGTGCCTAAGAGAGTGATGCATTTGCCAAAGGTATGTTAGGGAGCAACTCTCGGTCCACACACCAACAGTTGCATGTATTATTTGGTGTTTATGGAGAATGAATTTATTTGGATTAGAAACTTGGGGTAATCAGGATTCCAATGGTAGTTATGCCCGTAATTGGCTATACAAACCTTGGACATATTTTCTACTTCGTTATTTTAATTAGATTGTAATACTCATAAAATAGTTACCTTTTATTGAGTATCTGTTGTTCTGTTGTCCTACATGCTTGACATACATAGTCAGTCCTTACAGTACAACCCTTAAAGATAGTTGGATGGTATCAACATTATGCCTATGAGAAAACAGAATCTGAGAGGTCAAATAACTTACCAAGATTATACAGCTACTGTGTGGAATAGCCAGGGTTTTAGGTTCAAGTCCTCTTCACTCTACTAAGTTGCCTTCTTGAGGGCAGTGACCATGTTGTACACATCTCTCCATGTCATCTGCAGGGCTTTGCACAATGTCACCAATATTTGTTAAAATGAATGCATTTCTCAATATCAAAAGTGAGAATTGCGTGAGCTCCACTTTCTGGATTATTTCATGAAGGCTGTGAAACATGTTATAAACTTATGGTCATTCTATAAGTAGAATGTTAATATTCATCTTAAGTTATGCCTCTAATTGTGCAAACCATTGGATTGGGAAGGGAAGTAGCTGATACTAGGTGTGTTCGTGCAGCAGTACCTCTGTGAGCTGACTCGTCAGAGTAACCAGTTGGTGACGGCTGTGATTTGACAGATTTAAGGACAAAAGCTTTTATTTCTACAGTTGCTAATGTTCTCCCTTTCAATGCTGTAGGATTTTTTCCCCCAAAGTTAAGATGAATTTTCTTGGGGAATGTGAACAAAGTTTGATGAGTACAAATAAGAAAAAGGAACAAAATGAAAAGTCTTTACCTTATCCTCTTCTTTCAGTCATCTAATTCCTCTCCCTGTAGACAACTCTTTTCTTGTTTAACCCTTTAGTTTACTTTTTTTAAAAACTTTAAATTTTGAAAATATTTTAAAAGATAAAAGTTACAAGAATAGTTAAGTGCATACCCCCCTTTCCTTAGATTCATCAATTGTTACTGTTTTGCCACATTTGCTTTATTACTGTGTGTATTTTTTGCTGAACCTTTTGAGAGTAAGTTGCAGACATTGTGACCCTTCAACCCTAAATACTTCAGGATATATCTCCTAAGAGTAAGGACATTTTCTTAAATAACTCCAATACAGTTACCAAAATAAGAAAGTTAATGTCATTTGTCCATGTTTAATCAGTTGTCCCAATAATATCCTTTATAGCACTTTCGCCTCTGATGCAGAATTCAGGATCATGTAATCCATTTAGTTTTCACATCTGTTTAGTTTTTTTCAGTCTGGAACAGTTTTGCAACCTTGTTTTTTTTTAAACCCTTTATGAAATGTTTTTGAAGAAATTAGGTCTCTTGTTTTGTAGAGAGTCCCTGGGTTTGAATCTGATTGTATCCTCATGATTAGATTAGGTTATGGATTTTGTGTGGGAGTATTTCAAAGGGATATAAAGGGAGTATCCTTCTCAGTGTATCATATCAGCAGGGACATGATGTCCATCCCATTATTTGTGGAAAAATGTGCATAAAACTTTTGTGTACAGTTTAATAATTATAAAGTGAGTACCCATGTTACTGCTATTCAGGTTAAGACAAATAATATTGCCTGGTTCTAAGGAAATTCTGGTCCTGGCAAGAAATCCCCTGCCCTAGCCCTATACTTTAGAAGGCCCTGCTTTGGCCCTCTTCTGAAGTGCCCCTTTCAGGCAAGGAGTCTGTGGGGCCTATGGGACATGCTCATTTAGAGCCCAAACCCTTCCATCCTAGACAAACTTTGAATACCTAGGATCTAAGAATTTCTTGACCCAATGGCCCCAGGCTTATTTCCAGAGTCTGTGTGAGTCTTCCCTAGGGTTTGTCCTTCTGAGGGTAGACTGGCTACTGGTGTACACACCCCTAGGCCCAAGGAGTGGCCTAAGGGTATCTGTTTGTGGGGAGTAGGGTATGTGATGGAGCTTGGGCTTGTGAGTAGAGGTGACTGCATCCCTGTGTGTGAGGTTCCTGGCAGTGTGGGATGGAAAAGGGGGAGATGGACAGTGGGCCAGGGGCCAGTTTTCCCTGAACCATGTTTCTACATGGAACTCTAAGGAATCCCAGAATTTTCAGTGTGAATCTGGCCTTCCAAGTAGTTATGATAGGAGGATGGAATGTATTTTATTTAATAGTTTGTTAGCTTATTTCATATCTTGTAAATATTTAGACATATGGTTTGTGGGCCTCTGTTTGTACTCTTGCCAAGGCCCTGTAAATGTTAGAGGTGGGGCTGGCCAGTGCCCCAGAAGTCCCTCCACTCCCCTTCTCCAGAGGTAACTACTATCCTGACTTTTATGATACTCATTTCTTTGTTTTTCTTTGTAGTTTTACCACATAAGTATAGTTCCTTGAAAAATTTTATTTAGTAGTGCCTGTTTCTGAATTTTATAGAATTATTCTGTATGTAGTTTTGCTGCTTGTTTGCTCAAGTCTGTAAGGGTCCTCTGTGTTGTTGTGTGTCATTTATTTTCATTGCAGTGTAATACACTTTAAGATTGTATCACAGTTTATTCATTCTACAGTTAAAGCACTTGAAGTTGTTTGCAGTTTTTGGCTATTACAAGCAATGCTGCTGTGATCTTTATACATAAATCCCTGAGCATGTAAACATACTTTTACATAGGATATGTACCATATTTGATTACTGGATGATGCTAAACTGTTTTTCAGAGTTGATTGTGCTTGTCTACACTCCCTCCAGCAGTGTTTGATAGTCTTTATTGTTCAACATCTTCATTAGTCCTTAATACAATTAAATTTGTTGGGTTTGGCCAACCTGATAGTTGTGTGGTAGTATCTCCTTGTTGTTTTTATTTGCATTTTCCTGGTGACTAATGAGATTGAGCACCTTTTCATACGCTTATTGACCTCGTGAATACCTTTCTTTTTAAAGTGCCTGTTCAAGGCTTACTCATTTTTTAATTGTTTTCTATCTTTTCCTTGTTGATTTATAAGAAATTGTTTGTCCTGCTACTATTAATTATCTGGTCAAGTGTGTTGTAGATATTGTCTCCTACTCTATGGTTTGTCTTTCCCTCTCTTTCTGGTATCTTTGGTCAAAACTTCTTGATTTTCATATCTACAGTTTATCAATGTTTTCTTACCCTACAGATATGAAGCTATTATCCTATATTTTCTTCTGAGAAATTTATAGTTTTGTCTTTCACATTCTTTAATATATCAAGGATTTTAATTTTCTATTAGATGATTAATATCCAGAAAAGCTAAACTTAAATTTGATTCCTTATCCATGATTTTTAAAAATTGGGAAACTAAATAAAACCAAATTACTAAGATATGCTATTCCTCTACATAAAATGTGTTTTTATAAAATGGTCAGGTGCTTCTAAATAATACCTAAAAAATTACCTCACAATGAAAGGATGACAAATGTGAGAAAGGCTGGTAAGAAATACTACTAGACGTTAAAGACAGTTCTTTTTCCCATCGATTACTTTTAATGTCTGAACTAGTGAAAGTATTGTCAACTCTCATGTGTTCTTTGCTCTGAAAGCATTCCATGACATCCATGGAAGGGACATGTATTCTGTCAGTTCTACTTAGATATTGCATCCAGACCTGTGGCACTGAGTGGGACATCTTCCAAAGATTGTGCAAATAAAATTTGGGTACACAAACTGAACTCATGGTGCTGCTTACTTTCTTTGGGAATTCGTAAGATTTCCTAGTTGCTAATACCAGTGAGTAAGCTGTCACTTAGTATTTGATTTTAGGTAACTTTTGTCTACTTCTACAACCTTTTTTTTTTATACAACTTATTATATCTGCCTTTTTCTGATACCATTTTGCCATTTAGATGATTGCAAAGAATGTGTCTTAAAATTAGTCTTTGTTCATTGGATCTGCATCTCTGATCTCTGCCAAAATATCTGAGCAAACTTAAATACAAACCTTACGCTATACAGTACTAGTGTCTGGGCATAATCTTCTCTTTGAAGTTTGTTTGCATCACCCAGAGGGCTTAATTCCCTGCTGTGAGAAGGTGGGTTAGAAAGCACTGAAACTACTTTATGGGTCTTTAATTGGAGGATTTAGTATACATTTTGTTCTATAAATTTCTGTGAGAGTTTCATTCTTATGATTTTTTTCTTATACTGTGGTATATTATGTTCTCATTGTAAATAAAAAAAATATACTAAAAATTTTCCAATTATTTGAGTACATATTGGCAGATTATCCCTGGTGTGTATTTTTTTCTATTCATCTTTAAATTTTTTTTTAAAATTTATTTTATTTATTTATTTTTTGGCTGTGTTGGGTCTTCATTGCTTCCTGTGGGCTTTCTCTAATTGAGGTGAGCGGGGGCTACTCTTCGTTGTGGTGCGCGGGCTTCTCATTGCAGTGGCTTCTCTTGTTGCAGAGCACAGGCTCTAGGTGCTCAGGCTTCAGTAGTTGTGGCACATGGGCTCAGTAGTTGCGGCTCGCGGGCTCTAGAGTGCAGGCTCAGTAGTTGTGGCGCACGGGCTTAGTTGCTCTGCGGCATGTGGGATCTTCCTGGACCAGGGCTCAAACCCATGTGCCCTGCAATGGCAGGTGGATTCTTAACCACTGAGCCACCAGGGAAGCCCATATTCATCTTTAAATTTTTAGTAGCTTGTTTTCTTACTAGTTTTTGACTATGTATAAATTTTTAGAAATTTTTAAAAATTATAAAGAAGAGAAAAATTATTACTCAGTAATAACTACTGTTAATGTTTTTTTTTTTTAAAATTTATTTATTTATTTATTTATGGCTGTGTTGGGTCTTCGTTTCTGTGCGAGGGCTTTCTCTAGTTGCGGCAAGTGGGGGCCACACTTCATCGCGGTGCGCAGGCCTCTCACTGTCATGGCCTCTCTTGTTGCGGAGCACAAGCTCCAGACGCGCAGGCTCAGTAGTTGTGGCTCACGGGCCTAGTTGCTCCGCGGCATGTGGGATCTTCCCAGACCAGGGCTCGAACCCGTGTCCCCTGCATTGGCAGGCAGATTCTCAACCACTGCGCCACCAGGGAAGCCCTACTGTTAATGTTTTGATTTATTTCCTTGTAGCCTTCTTTTGTGTGTGTATGTGTGTGTGTGTAAATATATAAACTTTTCCCCCCAACTTCTGCTACATGTGTGTGTTTTCCTTGTTTGTTCTCCCTCAAATCATTAAACTTTTCCTATAATTATTAATATAGCTTTGTAAAAATCATTTTAGTTGCTATAAATTATGACATCATGTTTATGTGCTGTATTTACTCGTAATTACATCTTTAGATTGTTTCCAGGGTTCTTCTGTTGTAAATAATGCCAGTGAACATCTTTTGTGTATAATCTTGTTATTTAGGTACGTGAGTTTAATGTTTTAAAAAGAAGTAGGATCATTTTGAGTAGATCTTTGATTTATCTTGTTCTTACTTTTTTAGTGCTTTCTTTTTTTTTGCCAGTTTCATTTTGTGTACTCCGATTTATGTATTTGTTCAAGAACCCACCAGAAAATGAATACAGTCACCTCCAGTTGTGAAAGCTCCCAGAGCTGAGTTCAGCCCGTCTGACTGAAGGTCTCGAAAGAGGGTGCTCTTGCAAGAGGGATGAGCTTGCCCAGTCCAATGATCAGATGGTACTGGCATGCTGAAACTCTGGACTGCATTTCAAATACAAGTGTCTCGTTACAGCTGGCATCTCTGAGCCTGCTGCAGGCACTCTTGGGCAGCCACTTTGCACTGGGAGTGGCAGCATCAGGTTCTCAAGGCTGTTCCCCAGACCAGCCTCCCTCTGTGTCTGCTCTCCTCCCAGTGTGTTTAATACCTTAGTCCAATGGCCACTTTTAAAAAAAGTAGTCAAGTTAAGAAACTCTTGTGAGTACCGTGTGAAAAGAACGCTTAAGACATGGTGCTTTGGTTAACTGAGTTTTTTCAGCTACCTCGGAGTTGAGTAGTAACCTTAAAAAAAACAACAACAAAAAACCACCTGGCTTTAAAATCTCTGTTAAGTATCTGTTCACATTTCTGTATTAGCAATTTCATGAAGAAAACTGAGTCTTGGCCAACTTAAGGTATTGAGAGCCTGATTTGTTGCTCTGCATTTAAGCTTTCATTTTATAGGACTCAGGTTCTGCGATCTTTGCCTGTGATCAGTGTATGATCAACATCATTAGATATCTTTTAAAAATTGACTTGAAAAATAAACAATTTATGTTTTCTCTTTAAAGATGAAGTGGAGGAGGAAAAAAGCCCTTTTGAGAGTTGTTTTACCTCAGATTAAAATATTCTTAGAGGTATTAACAAAATTTTATCATCTTATTTCTTTTCAATAATAGGATAATAAATCACAGCAAACTTTTGAAGAACGGTGGTAAAATAGCTAACTTTTATTGAGTTCTTATTATGTCCCAGTCACTTTTCTTTTAGTATTCCTTTTAAGCCTTGAACAACCCTCTAAGATGGGTCTTATTTTTGAGGAAACTGAGGCTCAAAGAGGTTAATGCAGTTGTCCAAGTTGGACAACCACAAGTGGTAGAAACAGGATTTTAACTTCATTCCTGTGGCATCTTCCCCAAAATAACTGGCTAATATGACCTGCGCATGCAGTAAGAAAAATAAGATAATGTAGGGGGAGAAAAATTAGGCTTATAGAGAAAATTAGGGGAGAGGCAGTTACCATTCATGAAAGGTACAAGGGTTTCATTTTTTTTTTTTTTAAATTGAAGTATAGTTGATTTACAGTATTGTGTTAGTTTCAGGTGTATAGCAGTGATTCAGTTATACGAATATATATATTTGAATATATATATTTTTTGAGACTATTTTCCATTTATAGATTATTACAAGATATTGAATATAGGTCCCTGTGCCATATAGTAAATCCTTATTGCTTATCTGTTTTATATATAATAGTTTGTATCTGTTAATTGCATACTCCTAATTTATCCCTCCCCCTCCCTCTTTCCCTTTGGTAACCGTAAGTTTGTTTTCTATATCCGAGTCTGTTTCTGTTTTGTATATAGATTCATTTGTGCTATTTTTTAGATTCCATATATAAGTGATATTGTATATCGTCTTTCTTTGACTTACTATGATATTCTCTAGGTCCATCCATGTTGCTGCAAATGGCAATATTTCATTCTTTTTTTATGGCTGAGTAGTATTCTACTATATATATATATACCACTTCTTCCTAAACCAGTCGTCTGTTGATGGGCACTTGGGTTGTCTCCATGTCTTGGCTATTGTAAATAGTGCTGCTATGAACATTGGGGTGCATGTACCTTTTGAATTAGAGCTTTTGTCTTTTCCTATGTACAAGAGTTTCTTCTAGGGTTTTTTTTTTTTTTTTTTTTTTTTTATTCAGCACGATTACTTTAGCTTTTGTTTTGCTTCTCCTGAACTTTCCAGTGAAATTGAATCCACTTTATGGAGTATTAAGGTATGGATCCTGATTTGTAGTAGTGTAGTAGGGACGAATTACCACTCGCTCAAAAGACACAGATTACTTAAAAATCTTTGTAATTTCTCTTGACTCTAAGTACCTGATATGCCAGTTAGGAAATATCTTGTTTGGGATAGAGGCGTGGAACCTCATCTCACTGTACTTTTTAAGCTGATTTTAAAAGGTCAGGGGTAGCTTTGAGAATTACAGTGTGCCTTATATCTTAGGATTGTTACAGTGATCATTTCTTTAAACTAGAGGTGAGCCTAGTGAGAGCTCATTGTAATAAAGCTTTTGCCCACCATCTAATGAAGTAAGAAGTATTATCTCAATTGCATAGGTAAGAAAAGTGGGGTTCCATGAGAGCAGAAATTGTTTCTTGTACCTGTATATTCTAACATCTATTGAATAGAACAGTACTTGGCACGTAGTAGACCCTCAATAAGTATTGAATGATTAAAACTTACAGATAGGAAGTGACTTGTTCAGAGTTGGGATTTGAACTCAATATGACTGTATTCTTTAAACAAGTTTATGAAAACTGTGACACAACTTAGAATAAAGATAAATGCATGCACCTACCACTCAAGAAATAAAACATTTTGTATCTCTGAAGCCCTCCTGCATGCCTCTCAAGTTGCTTTTTTCTACTGAAACCACATTTTGAATTTTACCTTAGTTGTATATCCTTGCTTAAAGCTTGTGTTTTTTTATTACACTGTGTTGATGCTCTAAATTGGTATGTAGAATGACTTTGAATTGCGGTTCTTACAAAGTAACCAAAAGTGAGCAATATATTTTCTTAATGTTTAGTTATTTGAAGCTGAGTCCCAATTTCTTCCTGTTTCTAACGTGTCTGATTTAGGGGCCATCTGGGTCTAAATTGCAAAATAGGGACGCCTCACAATTTTTGGTTTATTCACAACAGTGTGGTTCTTCTTGCTGTAACTGTGGTTCATCCTGTTAGGGCTATGGCCCTCTAGGTGGAGTAGGAATTCATTGATCCACTAAACAATAAAATCCGTGCGAGCAGCGAGTTTGATTTTTTTTTTTTTAATTGCCACAAAATGCCAATCTCAGAGCCTCATTTTTCTCAACTATAAAATTGGGGTCCTAATAGTACCTACTTCATTCAGTTGAAAGGATTAAAGTAAAATGCACAGTGCGTGGGACATGGAAAGTTCTTAATTAATGGGAGCTGTTGTTATTTATCATTTATTTTGAAAGATTTAATTTTTTTAAGAGAAGATTTAGGTTCACAGCAAAATTGAGAGGATGATACAGAGATTTCCTGTATACGCCTGCCCCACACATGCACAGCCTACCCTATTATCAACATTCCCCACGAGAGTGGTATGTTTGTTACAATTGATGAACCTACATTGACACGTCATAATCACCCAAAGTCCGTTGTTTATGTCATGGTTAACTCTTGGTGTTGTATATTCTGTGGGTTTGGACGAATGTATAATGACATGTATCCATCATTATAGTACACAGAGTATTTTCACTGCTCTAAAAATTCTCTGTGCTCTACCTGTTTAGCCCCCCTTGCCCTCCACACACTGTCCCCTTCCCACCAACCACTGATCTTTTTACTGTCTCCAGTTTTGCCTTTTCCAAAATGTCATATAGTTGGAATCATACTTGTATGTAGCCTTTTCAGATGGGTTTCTTTCACTTAGTCATATGCATTTAATGTCCCTCCATGTCTTTTCATGGCTTGATGCCTCATTTATTTTTAGTGCTGAATAATATTCCATTGCCTGGATGTGCCACAGTTTATGTATCCATTTACTTACTAAAGGACATCTTGGTTGCTTCCAGGTATTGGCAATTATGAATAAAGCTGCTAATAAACGTTCATGTGCTGGTTTTCATGTGGACATAAGTTTGCAACTCCTTTGGGTAAATACCAAGGAACCTGATTGCTGGATTGTATGGCGAGAGTATGTTCAGTTTTGTAAGAAACCACCAAACTGTCTTCCAAGGTGGCTGTACCCTTTTACACTCCCACCAGCAATGAATGAGAGTTCCTGCTGCTTCATATCCTCATCAGCACTTGGTGTTGTCTGTGTTCTGGATTTTGGCTTTCTAATTGGTATATGGTAGTATAACATTGTTTTGATTTGCATCTCCCTGATTACATATGATGTGGAGCATCTTTTCATATGTTTATTTACCATCTGTGTATCTTCTTTGGTGAGGGGGTTTCTGTTAAGACCTTTGGCCCATTTTTAAAATTGGGTTGTTTGTTTTCTTATTTTTGAGCTTTAAGAATTCATTGTATATTTTGGATAACAGTCCTTTATCAAATGTGTCTTTTGTAAATATTTTCTTCCAATCTATAGCTTGTTTTCTCATTGTCCAGATATTTTGTCTTCGGCAGAGCAGAAGTTTTTAATTTTAATGAAATCTGGGTTATCAATTATTTCTTTCTTGGGTCATGTTTGTGGTCACCATAACCAAGATCATGTAGGTTTTCTCCTATGTTATCTTCTAGGAGTTCTATAGTTTTGTGTTTTACATTTAGGTCATGATCCATTTTGAGAGAATTTTTGTGAGAGATGTAAGAAAGGTCTGTGTCTAGATTCAGTATTTTGAGTGTGGATGTCCAGCTGTTCCAGCACTGTTTGTTGAAGAGACCATTTTTGCTCCGTTGTATTGCCTTTGTTGCTTCGGCAAAGATCAGTTGACTAATTTCTGTGGGTCTATTTCTGGGCTGTCTGTTGATCCATTGATCCATTTGTCTATTCTTTCACCAATGCCATCCTGTGTTGGTTTCTATAGCTTTATGGTCAGTCTTGAAGTCAGTTAGTGTCAGTCTTTGAACTTTGTTCTTTTCCTTCATATTGTGTTGGCTATTCTGGGCCTTTTGCCTTTCTCTGTAAACTTCAGAATTAGTTTGTTGATATCCATAAAGTAACTTGCTGGTATTTTGTTCGTTTTTGTATTGAATCTTTAGATCAAGTTGGGAAGAACTGACATCTTGACAATATTGAGTCTTCTGATCTGTGAACATGGAATATATCTCCATTTATTTAATTCTATGATTTTGTTCATCAGAGTTTTTTGTAGTTCCCCTCATATAGTTCTTGTATGTATTTTTGTTAGATTTATTCCAGAGTAGCTGTTATTTTAAATTACGATGTTATTTTTATTTAAGGCAAGAGTTCCTATCTGTGTAGAACTCTGCTGTCCAACAATTGTTATCAGTCTTAACACAGCTGAAAAATGGGAAGTAAGTAAAAGTAACTAGCCAAAGTAGATTTCTCAGAATCCACGCATTCAAACTTAAATCTTTTATTCATGGGAAAGCACTTAGCTTATGCCCTATGTGCTTTGGTTTGCCCTGAGGATTCTTCTGTATTATATTGATCAGCACAGTTACTGATTATGCTGATGACATTAAATCATTGTATTAGGACTCTTTGTTGTAAGTGGCAGAAACCCAACGAAATCTGGCTTGAGCAAAAAAGGGAATTTGTTGGCTCTCAATACTGAGAAGTTGCAGTGGTAAAACTGGCTTTGGGTTTTGCTGGATCTAGGTGTTCTACATATATTTTCATAGATTTGTCATATCTTTATCTTTTGGTTTTCTGTTGTCTGTGTTTGGTTCATTTCTGGGCAGGTGCTCCCTATATAATGGCAAAGATGGCTACTAGCAAATTGAAGATTATATTCTACCAATTTAGTCACCCAAGTGGAAGAAGAGTGTTTTATGTTTTTCTGAGCCATTAACCCAAGGACCATTGTAATAGGCCTCGTTTGGGTCATAGACTGATCTATGAACCAGTCATTATGGTTTTGGGTAGGTGACTCAGATGGTGATTGGGGAATGAGGGAGTATGTATGTGGGAGGCCTATTCAGTGCCACTTGGATTCTCTAGCCTGAGAATAGGGCAGGGTAGTTACTCAGAGGAAAATCTGGTGCTTTTACCAGAGGAAGGGAGAATGGATGCTAGGCAGCCAAAATAAATGTCCATTGCAGTCATCAAGAAAAAGTTTTATTCAAAATATTCTTTTCAAAAAAGCAGTGAGATATATAATGTAGTTTGGAATTACAACCAAAAAGTTAAAGTTTCAATGCTGAGAAATGTAGGTCTTCAGCTTTCTCAAACACTGCCACATAAACCTCATTTCCCCAGGAGTATACATGACTGAGGTCTTATTATCATACGTCTAATTTTTGGTTAGAGTTCTTTAATCACTTATTCTTCGAGCACTCACTTTAGGTTCAGCACTGTGCTGGACTCTATAGAAAGTGGAATGTGAGCTCCGTAAGACAGGAACTGAACCTCATGTTTTAAATGCTTAGGACACTTTTTTTTTTAACTTTTAGGAAATTATATTCTAGCCTTTGAATTTATTTTGGTATTATTTCACAACACATTTTGCATTTCCTTCTTTATGTTACATTGAAAACATGCAGTCTCCTCAAAGGCTTTCATTAAAAAAAGAAATCTTCAGAAAAGCTATCGCTATAAGCTTGCTTTGCCCAGCAGGAAACTTTAATAAATCGCTTGATTTAAGACAGTTTTTTTTTTTAACCTTTAATGTGTTCTTAGGCATTAGAATTTTATGTTATCACAAAGCCTTATTTGAAGAGAAAATAGATGCAGATGAATTGCTGTCTAGATTATAACAATGTCAGTATCTTCATGGATAATTTGTAATAGAAACAATGTAATGGAAAGACTGTAGGCTTTGAAGTCAGATTTCTTCTGCCACCAACTAATTGTTTGACCTTGGGAAAGTTATTTAAACTGATTCTAGTTTGCTTCTTGTTTAAATGGGACTTATACCTATTTCTGAATTAGAGACAATATGTATTAAAATGTCTAACACACAAACAAGTACAAATTAGGCATTCTTGTGATGACTTAATTCAACATCATCCTTAAATGAAAAATAAAACCAAAAACCCAAACTTCAAACCAAAACAAACTCCAAACAATAAAACTTCCTGCAATTGTGATTTTGTTAAGAGATTAAATTTTCCTTCTGATATAATTAATTTAAATTCCTTTTTGAAATGGTTCAAATACTAGAACAATACTGAGGTGAAGATATTGAACTCACTTGATGAAAAGAAAACTGTCTGAATAACCAGTTTTCTCTTTCAGAAAATGTAGGATTAATTCTGAGTTCTTTCCAGAAAAGCACACTTTGGACACATGGATAATTTCGAATGATTAACCTACATATTATTTTCCTCTACTCATGTCACAGTTCAACTTTAACAAGAACCCAATGATCAGACCTCAGTTACCAGAGTTTTTTCTTTTTTTGTTTTGTTTTAACTGTCTAGTTGTGAGAAGAGCCAAATGCCAAGAAAGTAAGCTGGTATCAGAGATTTATTAAAAGAGCCCATTTCTGGAATATGGTCTATAGTTAGTGTATATTTAGCTCAGTTTTCTGTCCTCAGTGGTAATCATCACTGATACTCAGAATGTTGCAGCTGACTTCTAGAACATCACAGGAAAAGGGTTCCATTAGTTTGTTAGGTTGTACTTAGTATGAAAGGAAAATTGACAGAAGTATATGGGAAAGATTTTCTACAAAGACTGAAATGAAAAATATTTTCATCATGGCTCTCAACGAAGTAGAAAATCCGCTCAGCAGAACATTTAATTTATTCCCTCTTCCTGCTAAATATTTTGGTTAATAGGAGTTCCTGCCCCTCTTCCCCCTAAAACTTCAAAAATATAATTAGCAAAAGTCTAGTTAAGAGCATGGTTTCTAGGATCAGATCATCTGGGTTCAAATTCCAACTCCACCTATGACTTAATTCCCTGTGTGATTTTGGACAAATTACTTAGTCCTATCCTTGTCTTATTTAGTTTCCTAAATTGTAAAATGGGGATGATGTGATAGTACCTCATAGTGTTATCGTAAAGATTAAATGAGAAAAAAAATACTAAAGAATTAAGCACAGGACACAGCACAGAGCACCCCTCAGTTTGAACTATTATTTAAAAAAAGTTGGATTCATTTGTTTTGATCCTTCAAACTAGAAGTTGAGGGTCATCGGGGGTCTGAACTGGGGAAATGTCATCTGTTCCTACTGAAGGCTCATTCCTTCTACACTGTGATAGCAGGGCACTGGGACCAGATCTAAGGCAGTTCTAGGCCCAGGGCATTTGGAAGCCTTCACTAGGTCCTTTCTTGCCTCTAGTAGCCCTAGCAAGTCCGGATTAGGTTTTGAAAAAATTCTTAGTGCTGGGGGTTGGACCCTGGAACAAGCCGACCTAATTTTTCTTGGGTTTGCTGAATGGAGATTGAATTTACTCAGGTTTTATTTGGACTTCTCTGGGTCTGCTGTAGGATAAAAGTTCAGGTCTAGACCCAATTTAAATTGAGATCTAGGTCTGTCCATTACTACATTTCCCCCATTTTGTTTAGAAAGGTGTTTTTGTATCATACTTCACCCATTCAGCAATGTTTATTTTTTTATTTTATTTTTAAAATTTATTTATTTGTTTTTTTTTAATTTTTGGCTGCGTTGGGTCTTTGTTGCGGTGTGCGGGCTTCTCATTGCCGTGGCTTCTCTTGTTGCGGAGCACAGGCTCTAGGCACATGGACTCAGTAGTTGTGGCTTGCAGGCTCTAGGGCGCAGGCCCAGTAGTTGTGGCGCACGGGCTTAATTGCTCCACGGCATGTGGGATCTTCCCGGACCAGGGCTCGAACCCGTGTTCGCTGCATTGGCAGGTGGATTCTTAACCACTGAGCCACCAGGGAAGTCCCTCAGCAATGTTTATTAAAGCTTGCTGTGCGATAGGTACTGGGGAAGGGAGGAGACATTTCAGACAGAAGGCAAAGCATTTGCAAAGCCATGGAGGAATAGTTTATTTCTTTTTATTAATAAGGAATCTGACTTTCAGGCAGATTCTGATCAGCTTGAGGGACCCTGTGTGATCACACTCAGTCTGTCAGTTCCTCGAGGGCAGAGGTCTTTGTTTATTCAGTTCATTGATGTGCGCGCAGCACCTAGAACAGTGAGTGGGACGTGGTAGGCACTCAGTACCTATTTGTTGGACAAATGAATGAACTGACACAATTCCAGCTGTTTACAGTGAACCTTGATATTTTGATTAGTCTCTGCAGTTTTATTGTTGATAAATATCTCATATCCAGTAGGTTGAATGGCTGCTCAATTTGCTGTGTTTTGTTTTTTAATGGAAATCCTTGGGTAGAACTAGGAGGAGGGCATTTATTTTAGAAACAAGAGTTATCTTGCAGTTTTCTCTCTAGTGATTTTTCTGGAAGATGTTATTCTGCCTTTTCTTCGAGGAGATGTGCTCAGGATGAGAAGTTTAAAGGAAGGCGCACTTACATTTGTCCCAGTAGGCAAGGAATGCCTTTTCCTCTCCATTTAGTACGTGTCCATCAGACTTCCCAGAGTACAATGAGGCATTTACTCCAGGCCTCGGTGACAGCCCATACTTTTTGCATTTTAGGCTTTTTCTGCCACCCCTGGGAAACTGCCTGGTGGTCCGGCATCATGAGGATTTGTCTTACTAAAAGCTGCCCACCCTCTCCTCTAGCAGAAGCAGTGGGTGCAGTGGAAGGAGCTTTGGAGTTGGGTCTGAATTATGGCTCTGCAACTAATAGCGATCTGACCTTGGGGAAGTTACTCATCTTTTTTGTTTTTGCACTTGCAAATATGAGTTTGTTAATGCTTATCTTTTAGAGTTGCTGTGAAGATTAAATAAAACACTAACTATAAAATAATTAACAGTGCCTAGTTTGTTTTCTTTCTTCTGTCAAGTCATTGTTTTCTACTCTTTCAGCCTCCTGACATGAAAGAACACCTATATTATTTTTCATAGCTTGGAGGACTATAGAGTCTTTGAAATGCTTGATAACAATTTTCTGTGTTATTTTTTCTTTTTATTTTGATGAGCAATGTGGAGTTTTGTTAATGTATTTCCAAAGACATGGAAAAGCTACTTCACAAAAAGACTTACATACTTAATTTAAAAAACTTATATACATAATTTAAAAGTTTTCCAGATATGAACTTAAACTAAGGGTCTTTCAAGGGTACGTACTCCTTTGCCTATGGAGGGCATAGCATGGTTTCATGTTTACATGTTGATGAGTGTGTGAATGAGAGAGGGAGTGGGGAGGAAGAGAGAGAGGAAAAGAGAATGAAAATATATGTGTGGTGAAAGATATTTTAGCCTGCTTTTGTAACTTTAGCTTTGCTATGCAATGTGCCAAAAGTTATTTCTCCCTAGGGAGTGTCTCTTTCAACAGTTTGTGAAGGCAGCATAAATTCTCACTTGGTGTTCAAGGAAGATGGTAATACAATTTAGTACAACCACAGTATTTTTTTTAACTTGTTAGAAACCAAAATGTGATTGCAGTGGCAAAGTTGTCAGCGCGCTCAAGTTTAACAAGTGTTCGAAGGATTAGTGAAGGAAATGTAGTTTACTCTGCAGCTTTTATGACAAAGAATTTAAAAGGTTTTTGCTCTAAGCCCCACCATGTGTTTCTTCCTTTTCTCCAAAACATACCTCTAAGCTGAAAAGAGAGATGAATCTCTTAGGGAGAAACTATTAACTCTGAGGGAGTTTATCATTGTTTGAGAGGAAGCAGAGCATTTACATTTGAATCGACTCTGAGTGTAGTTTGTGCCCTAATCTCGTTCGTCCTAGAAGTTGGTGAGGAGTTTAAGTACTTCCTACTTTGTGTTCTGGTCCTTGTAGTGCCATCCTAATTTTCTCAGGGATCATAAATTTCCTAATTCAAAGTAAGCAAACTTCTGAGACACTGTGCTTTGGCTTTGTATGGAAGTACTTTCTGTAGTTGTCATAGTCATCTGAGTAGGGCCATTGGCCAGAATTGTCTCATTTTCACAGCATTAATGATCGCACTAAAAATACTATAAAAAAGACAAAATATTACAGGAAGTTTGAAAGAGAGAGAATAAAATCACCTCCATTGCAATCCCACTTTCAAGTTTCGAATACTCCCATTTGACAACCTTGCAGTTGGTGTACATTTTAATTTAAAAAATTTTTTTTACTTTATTTATTTTTTGGTGTACATTTTTAAATGAGAGAAAGTAAGACCTTAAGATGGTTATCATAGGGACTTCCCTGGCGGTCCAGTGGTTAAGACTTCGAGCCTCCACTGCAGGGGGCACAGGTTCCATCGCTGGTTGGGGGGAACTAAGATCCCGCATGTCGTGCGACATGGCCAAAAAAAAGATGGTTATCTTCAACATTTCAATTAATTTTTGAAGGGTCCATCAGAGTCTTATAGTTTGATTAACCAGTTGTCTGTTATTATACATATAAATTCAGCCCCTTTTAAAACAAGACAAATTATATCACTCTCAAGTTATAAACATTTGTGACCAAAATTTTGGTATTACCTTTTTAAAAATTTTTTTTGTTTTTGGGCTGGGGGGACAGGGAGAGATCAGGGAGATGGAGAGGCAGATAGAAGAATAGAGAGAGGGCTGAGAAAGGCTGTGTCAAAGATAAACTGTTACAGATGGAAATGTTTTTCTAAGTCCAAAATTTGTAAGAACCCTTAAATTGAGCCATTTTCTGAGATCAAAATAAAGTATTATTATCTTAGTATTTTGCTCTATGGTGAATTAAAGTACCATTTCTTTTAAAAAATTAGTTATATTTTAGGGATTCTTAGGTGTGCTTTTAGTGCTTTTTTCTGATTATTTTACTTTCTTATTTTACTTGAAGGGCATTCTTCTGATGGTGGATTTAGGTCATTTTAGCCCAAAAAGAATAGAAATCATTTACCTAAAAGACTTGTTGTTGGGAGAAATTCTTTGTATTTGCTCTCATAAATTGTTAGACAGCTGTGTCCTGGACTGGAGTTAGCTTTTGTAGCGGCTGTGGAGTCCTCACCTTACATAAAATGTTCCCAGTGAAAGTTGTTGCTGTGACTTGGGACTGTCATTCAAACCCACCCCAAAGAAACAGGGTGTGTATAATACTTCATGGGTGTCAGATGAGGAAATCTTGTTGGAGCTATGGTTTAATTAAATCCAATGTTTTTTTTTTTTTCTCTCTCTTTTTCAGAGGAATTAGTAAGTTAGGGGTTGGGGAGGTAGCCTATGCTTGTTCCTTAGAGACTGGGACAAGAATTTTGCCTTTGCTGAAAGAGCTTGTGTGGTAAGGGACTAGCTTGAAAATGATTTGCCTGGCATTTGCACTGGGCATATTTGGAAAGGAAAGCCTCTTTGCATTGTGCGTTTAAAAAAGTGTCTGTAAGCGTGCTTAGAAAATGGCAGCATTTGCTGGTCTTGGCTGTCAATGTCTTGCTGCTATGGACTGTGTTTAACCAGAAAGGGAAACTCAGAGTAGAAAAAGTCTCACTCCCAAGACTTTACAAGAAAACCCCTCTTTGTTGATTTATATATATATTTTTTAAAGGAGCTTGACATCTTCATCAAGTTCACAGTGGGCTTGCTTTGTTTGCTTTCTCTTGAATGCTTGATAAGATTTTTCTTCTATTGTTTTGTGCAGCAAGAACAGATCTTTCCATGGCTGGGGTGGGTTTTTTGTAAATCCACAATATGGTCATTGTCTGGTGGTGAATAATTGTGGCTGCTTTTTGTACAACCAGAACTAAGGCTTTGGCTGTGAACAGATTCCTTCTTAGCGTGAAAAGGGACTAATCCATGTAAATACAGCCCCAAAATAAAGCTTTACAGAAAAAGGGGAAGGCCGCTAAGCAGGAGGGCACAGGTCAGCAATTTAACCTTTAACCTAACAAATAAGAAGCATGAAAGTTCCAGAATTGGTTTACAAAAGAAAGCTCCTGTGATCTGTCAGTTTTTCTTTTCAGGAGGGAACTGGGTGAGAGATCTGACTGACAGCTAGTGCCTTTTAACTGCAGACTGAAATTAACTGCCAAATTGAAACTTGAATATTTGAAGGAGAATTTTTCTTAAATAAATTGAGACGTCAGAATAGGCTGCATAAGCATTGGTCAGGTCTTACATAGGATTTTTATCCTTGAAGTGGGGGCATAGGCATGGACTGGACTACCTTTAAGATCCCTTCCAAGTTTAAGTCTGTGGTCTGACTCTTACCAGTCAAATTAGACATGAACTTTGCAGTTTAAGGCCAGATGAAACTCTTTCTCTTTTCTAGTATTATCACTGATACCCTTTGTAGACTTTTCATGGCTCCATAAATTAATTGCAGCCCTTACTAAAGATTTGTTAAGAACTTTTTGTAAATATAATTAATGTTTTCCACAAAATAGCCGTCTTGAGATTTCATAATATGTACAACTTTTACGACCTGATGCACTATTAGAAACTCTATTGTGCCATGTGGAGCACTGTAAAGCGGAGGACGCAGGCTTTCTTTCATGTGCTGCTGTTTTGTTCAACATGCTTAGGCATTATTAGCAGATAAAATTGAGGAAGTTAAAGCAGCAGAAAGTGGAGTATAGGTGTTTATTAGGCAATGCAATGGGGAAATGGGAAACTGAAAAATGAGGGCTTGCCCTGTTTCCTACATGGACTTGAAGAGTTAAGAAAATAAGGTTTGTGCTAAGTGGTAAGTTTTACTTTTATGCTGTTGTACTCATTTACAAACTTTGCAAACAGTTTGTATTTATTTAATCACAACAGGTAATCTTATTAACGAGTGTTAGTTTTTGCTTAAAGCATAATGCATCCGAAGTCAGTTGTTGTATTTCACTATAGAGAATTCTGTAACTGATAAAAACTTTAATGACTGAGAATCATTCAGATTAAAAAGAAACAATGAACTAATGGCTTTAAAGTAGGCTCCCTGTAGATTAATAAGAATAGTAATTATACTGTGTAACTCCATTGCAGAAACAAAGTCCCAGAGATGATTCTGTTTTAGTTTTTCAGTTGTCCATAGTATGACTTGCAGCTTGTTTAAAACTTGTTGTAAGGGCCTTTGGGCTGTCTCAGTTTCCCTTAGGTCTTTAGAGGCCAGAGACAACGTAATGTTACAGATTAAAATTAGCTGAAAGTTAAGTGGCTACCTTCAATTAGCTCACCCTCTTTTTCCTAGCTCATTACTATAGCCTCCTAACTGGCCTTTATGCTTTCCTTCACATCCATATTTAATGTTGTCATCTGAGGGATCTTTCAAAAGCACAGCTGAGACCACAGCACTCCCCTTCTTACATTTTTCTGTGTCCTCTTTTCACCACAAGCTAAAGTCAAGCTCATTAGCAGGGCAAATGAGGTCTTCCGTGATCTGTCCTCTACCTATGCCAGCTTCATCTTGCTTGGCACACTCCTCTACTTCTAGATATGCATTTTCCTATATGTCCCAACCAAATTTCATGCGTGTTTTCTATTTCCACATCATATTTAGTTTCCCAAAAATATATGAAGGGCTGATATCTTTAAAAGGGGAATCTAATGATGATGCTTTGAAAATAGCTACCATTTTTTAGGCTTCATACTTTGTAGACAGTCCCATGTTCTTTTATTTGATCTTCACAGCAACAGTACAGAATAGGCAGTGTTCTCTGAGAGGTGCTCCATAAATATTTGGATGGATGAATAAATGAATGAGTGAACTATGGAGTCAGAAAACTGGAATTATAGTCCAAATTCTCTTATTAGCCATGTAATTTTGGATACGTAATTTAACCTCTTTGAACCTATTTGCTAATCTGTGAAATTAAGTCTGCACCAGTCTTGATTGTCACAGTAGATGGTATGCAGACTGAATGAAATAATGTACAGTAAATACAAATGCTTTTCAAACTGTAAACCCCATGCAAGTGTTCGTTACTGTTATTAATCTTCTTAATTTATTCCAGGTCCTATAAATGAAGAGAAAGCATTCATGGTTGTAGATAAATTTGTGCGTGGTTTTTTTTTTTTTTTAATTAATGGATTTATTTATTTATTTATCGCTGCGTTGAGTCTTCGTTGCTGCACGCGGGCTTTCTCTAGTTGTGATGAGCGGTGGCTTCTCTTTGTTGTGGAGCCTGGAGCCCGGGCTCTAGGTGCGCGGGCTTCAGTAGTTGTGGCACGTGGGCTCAGTAATTGTGGCTCGCAGGGTCTAGAGCGCAGGCTCACTAGCTGTGGCGCAGGGGCTTAGTTGCCCTGTGGCATGTGGGATCTTCCCGGACCAGGGCTCGAACCTGTGTCCCCTGCACTGGCAGGCGGATTCTTAACAACTGCACTACCAGGGAAGTCCAGATTTGTGTTTTAATGACTGAAAAAACATCAGAACTGTTTTATTCATATCATGTTAAAACATAAGCCTATTTTCATAGCAAACAGAAAATGGTATACTGTAGTTTTCTTTCAAAAGGAAAATGTCAGATTTATACTATTGGTAAATGCTAACAAAAGAAATGCATACTGTATTGGAAATGGGTGTCCACGCAGCGTTTATGGTCTCTTTGCTGTATGTTCTCTTTGGCCTCTCAGGAACCTTAGGGCTATATTTGCCTTCTAGCTCTGTGAGCTATATGCAACTTTCTTAGTAAGCTATTATTTTTATATGCATTTTTTATTATGCGTTTTTGTATGCTATTATTTTCCCTGGCTTTACTTTTCCCCCTTTTAATCTTCCCTTTGTCCTTCGTCCCTCAGTTTACATGTGTATTTTTTTAATCCTTTTAACTTCATGTATTTTTTAAAAAGTCATCTCAGATTGTTTCTGGAATGTGGTGGAGTTTAAACTCTCCCAGTGTGATCTCAGTCACACCTTGGTTTCTGCTATCACCTACAGACGGATAGTTTCTGTCTGTGTCTTTGACCCAGACTCCTGAGTGCCAGACTTGGCTCCTCTGCCAGCAGCTGCTGCTTCTCAATGTCCCACAGGTTCCTCAAATTGAATATAGCAGCCCTTCCCCCCAATCTTCTACACTCAATCCTGGCCACTCAGCAAAGAAAAACTGAAAAGCTAATCCTAAAACTGTTCCATCTATTCTAAGGTCTTGCTGAATAGCATTAGTACTTGTTCATTTGCTCACTTCCAGAAGCCTGAAAGTAGTACTAGACTCTCCCTACATCCATTTGAACCACAGTATTTTTTTCCCCATGTTTTTAAAAAGCTTTGAAAATATTTTAAACAATCTCAAAGTTATAGAAAAGTTGTAATTATACTTCAAGCAAGTCCCTCCCTCTTCCAACTTGAGCCATTTGAGAATAAGTTGCAGACCTCCCCCTCAAATAATTCAGTATTTGCTGTAAACAGGGCAACTCTCCTGTATATAACCACAATATACACATCAAAATGAGGAAATTAACCTTGATATAGTTCTGCCATCTAATTCCCAGTTTTGCCAGTTTTCCCGGTAATGGTCTTTAAAGCAATAGGATTCAATTCAGAATCACAAATTGCATTTAGTTTATGTCTCTTTAGTCTCCCTCAGTCTAGAACAGTTCTCGGTCTTTCCTTGATTTGCATTATCTTGACATTTGAGGATTGTAGGCCTCAATTTGTGTTTGTCTGATGTTTCCTTATGATTAGATTTAAGTTAAGTATCTATCTTTGGCAGGAAAATCATAGAAGTAATGCTGTGTTCTCATTATGTCAGGTAGTGCACAGTTTCGACTTGTACCGTTGCTGAGGATGATTACTTGATCACTTGATTAGGGTAGTGTTTGCCAGGCTTCTCTATTGAAAAGTTACTCTTTGCCTCTTTGTAATAAGTGTTTTGGGGGAAAGTATTTTGAAATGATATAAATATTTCATTCCTCATTACACTTTCAGTTTATTTGTATATTTGACTTTGGACTCATCATTTCCTTTTTTATTCAAGGTTATTATTGAATTACCCCGACTATTTTAATAAATTGCATTATTCAGTTTGTTCCAGCTTTGATCAGTAGGAACCAGCTTGAAGGGGCACTTATGCTCTTTTGACACATCCTCACCATTCCTTGAGTACTTGTTTGCTTTCTGGCACAAGATGTTCCATGCTCATCTTTTACTTTTTTTCTTAGCTCTGAAATCTGCCATATTTCCAAGGAGCTTTGGTTCCTTTTAGTGGAGAATGCTATTTAAAAGCCAAAATCTCGGACTTCCCTGGCAGTCCAGTGGTTAAGTCTCTGTGCTTCCACTGCAGGGGACATGGGTTTGATCCCTGGTCGGGGAACTAAGATCCCACATGCCATGAGGCACGGCCAAAAAAAAAAAAAAAAAAGCCAAAATCTGGATGCCGGGTGTGCTCATTGCTCTTGAGGTGTTGCTGCCCCTAGACCTTCCTGGTGGACAGAACTAGAGAGTATGTGATGTGTATGTGAACACACATACATTTACATCTAAGTGTATTTCTGTATCCATCTGTGAATATTAATGTACTTCCAGTACTTCCAATTTCAATCCAACACCACAAGATTCATTCTGGTTTTCTCCCTTTCCATATTATTAACTTCTTTTTTTGGCAGCAAGCAGCCTGGTTCCCATTATTCTTAATACACTAACTTATTTTATTATTCTCTTGTACATGACCAATCTCTCATCATGGATGCCACCACCTCCTTCCCAGCATGGATGCCCTCCTTACTCCACTAGGGTTCTGATACCATATTGCCACTCTGCCTCCGCCATATGAATGCCTACCTCATCCAGCTTGGGCTTACATAATGCATGACAGGCTGGTCCTTCATTGTGGATGCCTTACTCACCTTGGTTTGGACACCCTGTACATGACTGCCACCTTCTTCCATGTTGTCGCCCTCCTCCTCCTGCTCAGGATCTGATCCCCTATATTAGGCAGCCTCTGCTTGGAAGTCCCCTTACCCTGCTTAGGTGCTCTGACACCTCATCAGTTCACCTTTTTACATGGAAACTCTTTTCAAACTGCTTTGGCTCTGATAACCCATATCAGCCAGCTGCTCCCTGTGGACTCCTTCTTCTCCCTGGTTGGGCTTTGACTTCCAATGCTGGGCAACTCCCCTGTGTGTATGCCCTCGTTATTCTTCTTGGGTTCTGACACCATATACTGGATTGCCCCTTACAGTATGGACACTTCTCATATGCTTGGACTCACTCTCTCTGTGTTGGGTGCCCTTCTATGTGGACACTACTCTGGACCACTGTGGTTACTTCTCACCAACTGTGGATGTGTACCTTGGCTTTAGGATTAAACTGTTGATTAGGAAGAGGGGGAGAGAAAGGGGAAGTCTAATTTCTTGATCTCTTTCCTATCTTTCTTCTTCATCATCCAGCTTTGCCTTTGTCTTACTTCTGGCTCTCCTTATTCTTCCTTGAATTATTGCCACTTAATTGGCTTCCTAGGCTGGAGTCTTCCCCCTTCTAACCCATCTTCTGTCCTGCTGTCAGTGAGATGTGTATGTTAAACAGATGTAATCATGATCATATCTTGCTTAAACTCTGTAATGCCTTTCCATTACCTATATGGTAATACTCAAATCCTTAGCATCATACAAGGCCCTTCATGACTTGGTGCCCTCTCTTCCCTCTTCTCTCACCACCTGTCATTGACCTTGTGCTCTAGCTGAATCACTTAAATCTCTTCTGCTTCCTCCTTTTTCTGTACCATCTTCTTTCTCCTTTCCCGCTGGTTTACTTGCATTTAAGACTCAGATTAGGTGCCCCCTCTTCCAGAAGACCTTCTTTAATCATCCCTTTTCTCTGTCTACCCTTACCTCTTCTTCTCCCTGACCCCATTCAAACTTGGTTAGATGACTTTCCTTTTGATACCCTGCATATTGTATCATAACTGTCTTTTCTTTTATTCTTTAGGTCAGGAATGAAGTTGCTTAAATTCTTTCCAAAGGATAACCCTATTCAGTAGGTAGCTACCTAAATGAAGAGACATTTAAAAATACTTGTTTTAGAGAATTTCTCATTCTGTAGACGTTATTTTGTCCAAATAAGCAAGGCAATGTTAGTATCAGTTGTTTGTGAGGCTTTTGAAATGGCCCCATTTACTCTGAACTAGACATTATAATTGTGTGTTTTAGAGTGGGATTTTACCTGTAGTTACATTTACTTCTAGAATATCTCCAGGGACTTACCCTTGTTTTTCCTAGCAGGGTGGAAAAGAGATTTAGTGTGTATAAAGCGTTGGTTCATTATCTTCTATTTCCCATCCACTGCATTTATTACCACTATGTATGCAGTAGGCTGTAAAGTGTCTGATATTATCTAGGTAACTGATAAAGATAAGCTTGACCAAGAGACAGAAGAGGAGAGACAGACTTCATTTGGATTGTTAACCATTTGCCTAAACTGATTAAATCACTCAATTTATTTGGTTTTTGGTTTGCTTTCTGGGTCAGTTTGAATTTTATTTTTTTGATATGAGGCAAAGTATTAAACCTCAAGGGTCTCAGTAGTTCTTTAGGAAAGCTATGATTGGGGTCAAGCAACAGTCTTAGGTTCCTGGGCAGAAGAGTTAGCTGAGGGCTGGAATGAATGTTCACTACTTGCCATTTGTTTGAGAGAGACCAGGAGGGTCGATTTGCCAGAAGAGAACTACTAAGAATGATCAGGCTTAAAATGAGGTACTGCAACATTCAAAACTGATTTATAAATATTTTCATCTGACTCAGTTATTGCTGCCCAATATTTATTTCACCCAAGGTTTCCCTTTTCTTGCAAATTACATGCTCAGACAATAGAAGTGACTTTTTGAAGGTGAAGGTATATACTTAATTTTCCCAGAAAGATATCTTAGAAGTTGCTCTTTTAGGTGTACTGCAGTAATTATCTAGAAGAGGTTCTGCTGCTTCTGAGAAATCTTCCAGCCCAGTGAAAGGAACAGTAGTCTTACTGAGAAGCTAGCATCTCAAGACAGAAAGATGTCTCTAAGTGCTGCCCTGGAGTGGTGCTGAATGGTTTCTTTACTCTGTCATTGAGCCCTTATTGTGTGAAAAAAGAAATCTCCTGAAAACCCTCATGGGAGGATTTGTTCCCTCAAACCCGAGTGTTAGCAGAGTAAACTAGCTGGAGCTCATAATTTCAGTGTCTTCCATTCAGGAGCCTTTTACGAAAGTGTTGTTTTAAGTGAAATATTTCCTTCCCCTTTCCTTCCCTCCTTTTTTCCCTCCTTCCTCCTCTTTTACACAACAGCTGGGGAGTCAACTCTACTCTCCCCTGTTGATAACCTATCACTTATTATTTACAGTAAAATTAAAAATGAAAAAAAAATCACCTTTGGAAGGTTTTTTTCTTTAACCAGTTGTACTCTGATCAGATAATGCTTTTGAGCTGTGTCGGGCTACTAAAATACAGGTTTAAAGGGTGATGTTTTCAGGATGTTCTTGAGAATCAGTTCTGATTTTCAGTATTCCATACACTGCTATGGTCTATAAAGTGATTCTTGTTTTTAACTGCTTAGTGTTCCTGACTGTTTCATTGAGGGCTGTCTCACAAGTGCCCTGGAAACGTGGCCTTGTCTCTATCAGTGTGGATCTGCATGACCTGAATCCCTGACGTCCTGGGCTTGCTTCATATACTGATTAATACAAACAAGTAATTTGAGGGACTATTCAATGTTACGGATATAAATAAAATAAACATTTTGTTTCTCAAGGAGTTTAAATTTGGTAAGGGAAACAAATTGTAAACCAGCAACTATAAATATTTGGGATAAATATATTAAAGATAGTCACAAGGTGCTGTGGGAGCTCAGTAGAGGAGTAGCGAGCAATTTTGTACCCAGTTGCTATGGAAATATATGTACACTCAGTCTCCCCCAAGGCATCCCCAAAATTTAATCCCATTATAGCATCAGCTTATACCCCTCAGTCTCCTGAACTATATATCAGGCCTAGATGAGAATGAGGTGCCTTAGATATAGTTCCTTAACTACAGCTTCTCAAGCGCAGGTCCTCTTAATTTGTGAACTAAAGAGAGAAGTTATTTGTCCCCATCACCCCCACTTCCTCCTTTATTCCTTCCCCAACATATAATGGTGGGACAGGCATAAGACAACTACTGGAGACACCCATCTAATAAAAAGGGGCAGTGGGAAGTACATAGGAGCACACAGGAGGCTGTGCTCCTTAGCAGTTCTGAAATACAGCTGGGCAAATGGTGGAAGTTTCTTGATGGAGACTCACTCAGTACTCTCCCTGCCTGAAAACAATTATCCATGGCTCTTAGTTCCACCTTCTAGGCATTTGGGTTTTTGCTTGTTTGTTTGTTTGTTTTAACTTTTTATTTATTATTTATTTATTATTATTTTTTTTTTATTTTTGGCTGTGTTGGGTCTTCGTTTCTGTGTGAGGGCTTTCTCCAGTTGCGGAGAGTGGGGGCCACTCCCCATCGCGGTGCGTGGGCCCCTCACTATCGCGGCCTCTCCTGTTGTGGAGCAGAGGCTCCAGACGCTCAGGCTCAGCAGCTGTGGCTCACGGGCCCCGTCGCTCCGCGGCATGTGGGATCCTCCCAGACCAAGGCTCGAACCCGTGTCCCCCGCATTGGCAGGCAGACTCCCAACCACTGCGCCACCAGGGAAGCCCGGCATTTGGGTTTTGAGTCATCTTTTCTTTTTCAATAAAAGGGAACCTGTGCTAGCAACTCAGTAATTTTCTCAGCCTGCTTCAGGCCTGTAGAGTTTGGTGATTCAAATGCATTTTTTTTTCCATTTTGTATTTTCTCTGTTCCTTTTAGTCCAAGCTGGCAGTTTTTCTGCCAATACAATTCTCTTTAAAAATCCTTGGTTCTCCTGTGAATCTATTGGAATTACTCCTTTGTATAATATTCATATCTACAAATGAGATGAGCCCATTTCTACTTTGGGTTTCTAATTAGACCACTGACGAGCTATACTCTTAAACTTCCTAAAAGCCCTGTTTTTGACTGAATGATTCTCTACAGTACCACATTGGATCTTTTGGAGGTCTTACAAAGAATTTGAAAATTATGCCCTCAGCTTCATCTTGAGACAGTGGTATCCTAAGAGTGCCCTGGGTTTTATCTTTACCCAGAAGCTATTTCTTAATTTTTACATCATATGTTGTTGGGAGAAGCTGGGAATGGATAAACAAATTGCGTTATGTACGTACAATGGAATCCTAGTAAGTAATAAAAAGGAACAAATTGTTGAGCAACTTGGATGGATCTCAACATGATTATGCTGAATGAAAGAAGCCAGACTACAAAAGAGTACATACTCTCTGATTCCATTTATATAAAATCCTAGAAAGTGAAAACTAATCTATAGTTTGTGACAGAAAGCACTTCTGATTCCATTTATATAAAATCCTAGAAAGTGAAAACTCATCTATAGTTTGTGACAGAAAACCCATCAGTGATTTCCTAGGGATGGGTGGTGGAGAGTGGAGAGGGAGGGATAGATTTCAAAGGAGCAGGAGGAAACTTTTGGGGGCGACTGATTGTAGTCATGGTTTCATGTGTTAATACATATGTCAAAATTATACATTTCCATTGTTTTATTTTCTTACTTTTTCAGTCTTGTTATTAAGTATGTCTCTTGTAAGCAGCACATAACTGGATCTTTTAAAATGCAGTCTGATATCTGTGTCTTTCACTGGGAATGTTTTTTAAGTTTTCTTCCCCTCTTTGGATTAATCAAGCATTTTTATCCTATTTTTTTCCTCTTATAATTGGAATTTAGATGCTTTTTCTATGCTTTTAATAGTTAAACTAAAAATCATGGTGGCTATGACCTACATAGAACTCACTATGTAACCAGATGTTGTTCTATATGCTTTACCTGTAACTCATTTAATCCTCACAAAAACCCTAGGAGATACTATTTTTTAAAAAATTAATTAATTAAGTAAGTAAGTTTTGGCTGCCTTGGGTCTTCGTTGCTGTGCTTTCTCTAGTTGCGACGAGTGGGGGCTACTCTTTGTTGCGGCGCGTGGGCTTCTCATTGCGGTGGCTTCTCTTGTTGCACAGCACGGGCTCTAGGCATGCGTGCTTCAGTAGTTGTGGCACACGGGCTTAGTTGCTCCGTGGCATGTGGGATCTTCCCAGACCAGAGATCTAACCCGTGTCTCCTGCATTGGCAGGCGGATTCTTAACCACTACGCCACCAGGGAAGTCCCGGAGATACTATTTTTGTCTCAGTTTTACGTATGGGAAAGCTGTGGGATGGAGACATTATTTAACTGCCAAGGCCACGTGACTATTAAGTAGTAGAGGCACTACTCTACTGCTACACTACTGAGGTAGTGTGCTTTCAGAATCTGTGATATTAACTGATAGAAATATACAGTCTCTCTGAGAAATTTTAGCATGCTTATGTAACCTAGCAAAGTTAATTGGCATCTTTACCCTCCTCCTTAATAATACTTTATATAGTTTAACTTTAATCACTCCTCTCCCAGTTTAAATGCTTTTATTGTTGTGTATTTTACTTTAAACCTGTAAGACATTATTATTATTTTTTAATACAGCCAGTTATTTAGATTTACCCACATATATTCTACTTTCTTTGTCTTTCATGTCTTCTTGCATCTCAGACTTTTTCCATCTGGGATAATTTCATTCTTTCTTGAATAGTCCTTTGCTGCTGGGAAATGTCTGTTTTTGTTTATCTGAAAGTTTTCTATTTTTTCCTGGATTGATACTTTTTTAAAGCACATTGGAGATGTCATTTAATTATCTTCTGGCTTCTATGTTGCTGTTGAAAAATCACTTTCCATTCTAATTATTATTTTTATGTAGATAGGCTCTCTTGTTCTTCAGTGTAGCAATGACATATGTCTACTGGTGGATTTTTCTTATATATCCTGATTAGGATTTAACTCTTCGAATATGAGATTGGGATCTCTTTTTTATATCTCTGCTTATTGTTTCTCCCCACCATTATTTCCTTCCTTCTTCTGGAACTTTGACTAGACGTGGATTGGACCTTCCCACTTTGTCCTTCACAATTTTTAACCATATTTTTTTGTATTTTCCATCTGTCTGTCTGCTGCATTTCAATAAATTCTATAAATCTGTCTACCAGTTTACTAGTTTTCTCCATAGCTGTGTCAAATTGCTTTTAAAACACCAATTTAGTGTTTAATTTAAATAAATTTTTTACAGCTTTATTGAGATATAATTCACACACCATACAGTTCTCCCATTTAAAGAGTACAGTTATATGGTGCTTGGTATATTACATTAATTTATTTAAGTTGTGAGAGATATATCTCATAAAATTTGCCATATTAACCATTTTAAGCGCACAATTCAGTGGCACTGATTACATTCACACTATTAAGCAACCATCACCACTATTTATTACCAAAACTTTTTCATCACTGAAACAGAAACTCTGTAACCATTAAGCACTAACTTCCCACTTCCCTTCTCTCCAGCCCCTGGTAACCTGATATACATTCCTTTTTTTTTTTTTTTTTTGAATTTTTGAATTTTAATTTATTTATTTTTTATACAGCAGGTTCTTATTAGTCATCTATTTTATATATATTACTGTATATATGTCAATCCCAATCTCCCAATTCATCACACCACCGCCCCCCCGACCACCACTTTCCCCCCTTGGTGTCCATACATTTGTTCTCTGCATCTGTGTCTCTATTTCTGCCCTGCAAACTAGTTCATCTATACCATTTTTCTAGGTTCCACATATATGCGTTAATATATGATATTTGTTTTTCTCTTTCTGACTTACTTCACTATGTATGACAGTCTCTAGATCCATCCACATCTCTACAAATGACCCAATTTCATTCTTTTTTATGGCTGAGTAATATTCCAGTGTATATATGTAACACATCTTCTTTATCCATTCATCTGTCGATGGGCATTTAGGTTGCTTCCATGACCTGGCTATTGTAAATAGTGCTGCAATGAATATTGGGGTGCATGTGTCTTTTTGAATTATGGTTTTCTCTGGGTATATGCCCAGTAGTGGGATTGCTGGGTCATATGGTAGTTCTATTTTTAGTTTTTTAAGGAACCTCCGTACAGTTCTCCATAGTGGCTGTATCAATTTCCATTCCCACCAACAGTGCAAGAGGGTTCCCTTTTCTCCACCCCCTCTCCAGCATTTGTTGTTTGTAGATTTTCTGATGATGCCCATTCTGACTGGTGTGAGGTGATACCTCATTGTAGTTCTGATTTGCATTTCTCTAAAAATTAGTGATGTTGAGCAGCTTTTCATGTGCTTCTTGGCCATCTGTATGTCTTCCTTGGAGAAATGTCTGTTAGGTGTTCTGCCCATTTTTGGATTGGGTTGCTTGCTTTTTTAATATTGAGCTGCATGAGCTGTTTATATATTTTGGAGATTAATCCTTTGTCCGTTGATTCGTTTGCAAATATCTTCTCCCATTCTGAGGGTTGTCTTTTTGTCTTGTTTGTAGTTTCCTTAGCTTCGCAAAAGCTTTTAAGTTTCATTAGGTCCCACTTGTTTATTTTTGCTTTTATTTCCATTACTCTAGGAAGTGGATCAAAAAAAATCTTGCTGTGATTTATGTCAAAGGGTGTTCTTCCTATGTTTTCCTCTAAGAGTTTTATAGTGTCCAGTCTTATATTTAGCTCTGTAATCCATTTGGAGTTTATTTTTGTGTATGGTGTTAGGGAGTGTTCTAATTTCATTCTCTTACATGTAGCTGTCCAGTTTTCCCAGCACCACTTATTGAAGAGACTGTCTTTTCTCCATTGTATATCCTTGCCTCCTTTGTCATAGATTAGTTGACCATAGGTGCGTTGGTTTATCTCTGGGCTTTCTATCTTGTTCCATTGATCTATGTTTCTGTTTTTGTGCCAGTACCATATTGTCTTGATTACTGTAGCTTTGTAGTATAGTCTAAAGTCAGGGAGTCTGATTCCTCCAGCGCTGTTTTTTCCCTCAAGACTGCTTTGGCCATTCGTGGTCTTTAGTGTCTCCATACAGATTTTCAGAGTTTTTTGTTCTAGTTCCGTAAAAAATGCCATTGGTAATTTGATAGGGATTGCATTGAAGCTGTAGATTGCTTTGGATAGTATAGTCATTTTCACAGTATTGATCCTTCCAATCCAAGAACATGGTATATCTCTCCATCTGTTGGTATCATCTTTAATTTCATTCATCAGTGTCTTATAGTTTTCTTCATACAGGTCTTTTGTCTCCCTAAGTAGGTTTATTCCTAGATATTTTATTTTTAATTTTTTAAAAATTAATTTGTTTATTTTTGGCTGTGTTGGGTCTTCGTTTCTGTGCGAGGGCTTTCTCCAGTTGCAGCAAGCAGGGGCCACTCTTCATCGCGGTGCGCGGGCCTCTCACTATCGTGGCCTCTCTTGTTGCGGAGCACAGGCTCCAGACGCGCAGGCTCAGTAGTTGTGGCCCACGGGCCCAGTCGCTCCGCGGCATGTGGGATCCTCCCAGACCAGGGCTCGAACCCGTGTCCCCTGCATTGGCAGGCAGATTCTCAACCACTGCGCCACCAGGGAAGCCCCCTAGATATTTTATTCTTTTTGTTGCAATGGTAAATGGGAGTGTTTCCTTAATTTCTCTTTCAGATTTTTCATCATTAGTGTAGAGGAATGCAAGAGATTTCTGTGCATTAATTTTGTATCCTGAAACTTTACCAAATTCATTGATTAGCTCTAGTAGTTTTCTGGTGGCATCTTTAGGATTCTCTATGTGTAGTATCATGTCATCTGCAAGCAGTGACAGTTTTACTTCTTCTATTCCAATTTGTATTCCTTTTATTTGTTTTTCTTCTCTGATTCCCATAGCTAGGACTACCAAAACTCTGTTGAATAATAGTGGTGAGAGTGGACATCCTTGTGTTGTTCCTGATCTTAGAGGAAATGCTTTCAGTTTTTCACCATTGAGAATGGTGTTTGCTGTGGGTTTGTCGTATATGGCCTTTATTATGTTGAGGTAGGTTCCCTCTATGCCCACTTTCTGGAGAGTTTTTATCATAAATGGGTGTTGCATTTTGTCAAAAGCTTTTTCTGCATCTATTGAGACGGTCATATGGTTTTTAGTCTTCAATTTGTTAATATGGTGTATCACATTGATTGATTTGCATATATTGAAGAATCCTTGCATCCCTGGGATAAATCCCACTTGATCATGGTGTATGATCCTTTGAATGTGTTGTTGGATTCTGTTTGCTAGTATTTTGTTGAGGATTTTTGCATCTATATTCATCACTGATATTGGTCTGTAATTTTCTTTTTTTGTAGTGTCTTTGTCTGGTTTTGGTATCAGGTTGATGGTGGCCTCATAGAATGAGTTTGGGAGTGTTCCTTCCTCTGCAATTTTTTGCAAGAGTTTGAGAAGGATGGCTGTTAGTTCTTCTCTAAATGTTTGAAAGCATTCACCTGTGAAGCCATCTAGTCCTGGACTTTTGTTTGTTGGAAGATTTTTAATCACAGTTTCAATTTCATTACTTGTGATTGGTCTGTTCATATTTTCTATTTCTTCCTGGTTCAGTCTTGGAAGGTTATACTTTTCTAAGACTTTGTCCATTTCTTCCAGGTTGTCCATTTTATTGTCATAGAGTTGCTTGTAGTAGTCTCTTAGGATTCTTTGTATTTCTGCGGTGTCTGTTGTAACTTCTCCTTTTTCATTTTTAATTTTATAGATTTGAGTCCTCTCTTTTTTTTGATGAGTCTGGCTAATGGTTTATCAATTTTGTTTATCTTCTCAAAGAACCAGCTTTTAGTTTTGATCTTTGCTATTGTTTCCTTTGTTTCTATTTCATTTATTTCTGCTCTGATCTTTATGATTTCTTTCCTTCTAACTTTGGGTTTTGTTTGTTCTTCTTTCTCTAGTTCCTTTAGGTGTAAAGTTAGATTGTTTACTTGAGATTTTTCTTGTTTCTTGAGGTAGACTTGAATAGCTATAAACTTCCCTCTTAGAACTTCTTTTGCTGCATCCCATAGGTTTTGGATTTTTGTGTTTTCATTGTCATTTGTCTTTAGGTATTTTATGAATTCCTCTTTGATTTCTTCAGTGATCTCTTGGTTATTTAGTAACGTATTGTTTAGCCCCCATGTGTTTGTGTTTTTTATGATTTTTCCCCTGTAATTAATTGCTAATCTCATAGTGTTGTGGTCAGAAAAGATGATTAATATGATTTCAATTTTCTTAAATTTACTGAGGCTTGATTTGTGACCCAAGATGTGATCTATCCTGGAGAATGTTCCGTGCGCACTTGAGAAGAAAGTGTAATCTGCTGTTTTTGGATGGAATGTCCTATAAATATCAATTAAATCTATCTGGTCTTTTGTGTCATTTAAAACTAGTGTTTCCTTATTAATTTTCTGTCTGGATGATCTGTCCATTGGTGTAAGTAAGGTCTTAAAGTCCCCCATTATTATGATGTTACTGTCGATTTCCTCTTTTATAGCTGTTAGCAGTTGCCTTATGTATTGAGGTGCTCCTATGTTAGGTGCATAGATATTTATAATTGTTATATCTTCTTCTTGGATTGATCTCTTGATCATTATGTAGTGTCCTTCCTTGTCTCTTATAACATTCTTTATTTTAAAGTCCATTTTATCTGATATGAGTATTGCTTCTCCATCTTTCTTTTGGTTTCCATTTGCATGGAATATCTTTTTCCATCCCCTCACTTTCAGTCTGTATGTGTCCCTAGGTCTGAAGTGGGTCCTTGTAGACAACATATATATGGGTCTTTTTTTTGTATCCATTCAGCGAGCCTGTGTCTTTTGGTTGGAGCATTTAATCCATTCATGTTTAAGGTAATTATCAGTATGTATGTTCTTATTACCATTTTCTTAATTGTTATGGGTTTGTTTTTGTAGGTCCTTTTCTTCTTTTGTATTTCCCACGTAGAGAAGTTCCTTTAGCATTTGTTGTAGAGCTGGTTTGGTGGTGCTGAACTCTCTTAGCCTTTGCTTGTCTGTAAAGCTTTTGATTTCTCCATTGAATCTGAATGAGATCCTTGCCGGGTAGAGTAATCTTTGTTGTAGGTTCTTCCCTTTCATCACTTTAAATATATCATGCCACTCCCTTCTGGCTTGTAGAGTTTCTGCTGAGAAATCAGCTGTTAACCTTATGGGAGTTCCCTTGTATGTTATTTGTCATTTTTCCCTTGTTGCTTTCAATAATTTTTCTTTCTCTTTAATTTTTGCCAGTTTGATTACTATGTGTCTCGGTGTGTTTCTCCTTGGGTTTATGCTGCCTGGGACTCTCTGCCCTTCCTGGACTTGGGTGGCTATTTCCTTTCCCATGTTAGGGAAGTTTTTGACTGTAATGTCTTCAAATATTTTCTTGGGTCCTTTCTCTGTGTCTTCTCCTTCTGGGACCCCTGTAATGTGAATGTTGTTGCGTTTAATGTTGTCCCAGAGGTTTCTTAGTTTGTCTTCATTTCTTTTCATCCTTTTTTCTTTATTCTCTTCTGCGGCAGTGAATTCCACCATTCTATCTTCCAGGCTACTTATCTGTTCTTCTGCCTCAGTTATTGTGCTATTGATTCCTTCTAGTGTATTTTTTATTTCAGTTATTGTATTGTTCATCTCTGTTTGTTTGTTCTTTAATTCTTCTAGGTCTTTGTTAAACATTTCTTGCATCTTCTCGATCTTTGCCTCCATTCTTTGTCCGAGGTCCTGTATCAGCTTCACTATCATTATTCTGAATTCTCTTTCTGGAATGTTGCCTATCTCCACTTCATTTAGTTGTTTTTCTGGGGTATTATCTTGTTCCTTCATCTGGTACAAAGTCGTCTGCCTTTTCATTTTGTCTGTGAACAAAATTATCACAGACAAAATTATTAAATTTTAAAAAGTTAAAAAGATCATCATCTTATCTTTTTGTGAATGTGGTTTTCCTTCTACAGGCTGCAGAACTGTATGTAGTTCTTCTTGCTTCTGCTGTCTGCCGTCTGGTGGATGAGGCTATCTAAGAGCCTGATATACGTTTTGTTTCTATGAATTTGCCTAATCTAGGTTCCTCATATTAGTGGAATAATGCAATATTTATTGTTTTGTGTTTGGTTTATTTCACTTATGGTGTTTTCATGGTTTTTCTATGTTGCAGTATGTATCAGAACTTCGTACCTTTTTGTGACTGAATAATATTCCATTGTATGTATATACTGTATGTTCATCCATTGATGGACATTTGGGTTTTTTCTGTCTTTGGCTATTTTGAATAATGCTGCAGCGAATAGTGGCATCCAAGTATCTGTTTGAGTCTCTGCTTTCAATTCCTTTGGGTATATACCTAGAAGTGGAATTTCTGGATCATATGGTAATTCTGTTTTTAGCTTTTTTGAGGAACTGCCAAGTTGTTTCCAAAGCAGATGCAGCATTTTACATTCTATGAAATAAAAAGAAATATATGTCTCTGCTTCCAGTTTTTGACACAGGGCTCCTTGGAATTTCCTGGGAGACAGGAGTATCTTTTGTTCTAATGAGGCAACTCTGAGTGTGCTCCTGGGTGGCTCCTGGCCATCAGAAAGACCAAGGTATGATTAGAAGCTTAGAATTTTCAGCCCATTCACCAGAGAGGGGAGAGGGACTAGAAATGGAGTTAATAATTGATCATGCCTACTTGATGAAGCCTCCATAAAAGTCCCCATACTACGGGAGCAGAGAACTTCCAGGTTGGTGAGCACACCTGTGTACTGGGAGCATGACGTACCCGAACTCCATGGGGCCAGAAGCTCCTGCGCTTGGGACCCTCCCAGACCTACATCTGGCTGTTCAGCTGTATCATTTATTACATCCTTTATTAAATAATAAATTGGTAAATGTAAGTGTTTCCCTGAGTTCTGTGAGCTGTTCTGGCAAATAACTGAATCCAAGTGGAAGAGGTCATGGGAACCTGTAATTTACAGCCAAGTTGGGCAGAGGTTGTGGATAATCTGGGGACCTACTACTTGTGATTGTCAAATGATGTGGGTGGCAGTCTTGTTGGGCTGAGTCCTTAACCTGTGGGCTCTCATGCTATCTCCCGGGAGATAGTGTCAGAATTGAGTTAAATTGTAGCTGATATAGTAGAGAATTGCTTGGCGTGGGGAAAAAAACGCACACATTTGGTGACAGAAGTGTTGTGAGTGTGGTAGTAGTATGAGAATAAAGGAGAGAGACATAGGAAGAATGGGTTTTTCCTAAGCGCATTCCCACCAGCAATGCACAGGAGTTCCAGTTTCTTCACATCCTCGTCAATACTTGCTATTGTCTGTGTGTCTTATTATAGTCATCCTAATGGGTGTGAAGTAGTATTTCATAGTGGTTTTTATCTGCGTTGTCTATTGACTAATGATGAAAAGCATCTTTTCATGTGCTTATTGGGCATTTGTATATGTTCTTATGCTCTTTGTTCTTTAGACCCTTTGCCTATGTATTGGGTTACTTTTTTTGTTGTTGTTGTTCTAAGAGTTCTTTGTATATTTTGGATACGAGTCCCCAATCAGATATATGATTTTCAAATACTTTCTTTCATTTTGTAGGTTACCTTTTACCTTTCTTGATAGTGTCCTCTGAAGCACAAAAGTTTTTGATTTCAAAGTCCTATTTACTTTTGTTGTTTGTGCTTAGGTGTTGTATCTAAAATAGTCATTGTCCATCCAAAGCGCAAGAAGATTTACTCATGTTTTCTTCTAAGATGTTAATAGCTTTATTTTATATATTTGGTTCTGTGATCCATTTTGAGTTGATTTTTGTATATGGTATAAGGAAGGAGTCTAACTTCATTTCTTTGCATGTAGATATCCAGTTGTCCTAGCACCGTTTGTTGAAAAGACTGTTCTTTCCCCATTGAATTGTCTTGCCTCCTTTGTTTAAAATCAATTGACAATTACAATTGTAAATGTTTATTTCTGGACCTTTTTTTTTTTTTTTTGGTCAATTAGTAGAGATTTATTTTATCATGTTGATTCCATCAGATTATCATGTATGACTATGCCATCATTTATTTAATGCATTGACTACTGATGAGCAATCGGATTACTTTTTTAAAAATTTTTTAATTTGTTTTTTTATACAGCAGGTTCTTATTAGTTACGCATTTTATACATATTAGTGTATATATGTCAATCCCAATCTCCCAGTTCATCACACCACCACCCCCTCACCCTGCCACTTTCCCCCCTTGGTGTCCAAACGTTTGTGCTCTACATCTGTGTCTCTATTTCTGCCCTGCAAACCAGTTCATGTGTACCATTTTTCTAGGTTTCACATATATGCGTTAATATATGATATTTGTTTTTCTCTTTCTGACTTACTTAACTCTCTGTGATAGTCCCTAGATCCATCCATGTCTCTACAAATGACCCAATTTCCTTCCTTTTTATGGCTGAGTAATATTCCATTGTGTATATGTACCACATCATCTTTATCCATTTGTCTGTCGATGGGCATTTAGGTTGCTTCCATGACCTGGCTATTGTAAACAGTGCTGCAGTGAACATTGGGGTGCATGTGTCTTTTTGAATTATGGTTTTCTCTGGGTATATGCCCAGTAGTGGGATTCCTGGGTCATATGGTAATTCTATATTTAGTTTTTTAAGGAATCTCCATACTGTTCTCCATAGTGGCTGTATCAATTTCCATTCCCACCAACAGTGCAAGAGGGTTCCCTTTTCTCCTCCCCCTCTCCAGCATTTGTTGTTTGTAGATTTTCTGATGATGCCCATTCTGACTGGTGTGAGGTGATACCTCATTGCAGTTCTGATTTGCATTTCTCTAAAAATTAGTGATGTTGAGCAGCTTTTCATGTGCTTCTTGGCCATCTGTATGTCTTCCTTGGAGAAATGTCTGTTAGGTGTTCTGCCCATTTTTGGATTGGGTTGCTTGCTTTTTTAATATTGAGCTGCACGAGCTGTTTATATATTTTGGAGATGAATCCTTTGTCCGCTGATTCGTTTGCAAATATCTTCTCCCATTCTGAGAGTTGTCTTTTTGTCTTGTTTGTAGTTTCCTTAGCTTTGCAAAAGCTTTTAAGTTTCATTAGGTCCCACATGTTTATTTTTGCTTTTATTTCCATTACACTAGGAGGTGGATCAAAAAAAATCTTGCTGTGATTTATGTCAAAGGGTGTTCTTCCTATGTTTTCCTCTAAGAGTTTTATAGTGTCCAGTCTTATATTTAGGTCTGTAATCCATTTGGAGATTATTTTTGTGTATGGTGTTAGGGAGTGTTCTAATTTCATTCTCTTACATGTAGCTGTCCAGTTTTCCCAGCACCACTTATTGAAGAGACTGTCTTTTCTCCATTGTATATCCTTGCCTCCTTTGTCATAGATTAGTTGACCATAGGTACGTTGGTTTACCTTTGTATCCTGTTCCATTGATTTCTATTTCTGTTTTTGTACCAGTACCAGTACCATATTGTCTTGATTACTGTAGCTTTGTAGTATAGTCTAAAGTCACGGGGCCTGATTTCTCCAGCTCCGTTTTTCTTTTTCTTTTTTTTTTTTTTTAAAGAAATTCACGGTCTTTTATTTATTTATTTATTTATTTATGACTGTGTTGAGTCTTCGTTTCTGTGCGAGGGCTTTCTCTAGTTGCGGCAAGTGGGGACCACTCTTCATCGCGGTGCGCGGGCCTCTCACCATCGCGGCCTCTCTTGTTGCGGAGCACAGGCTCCAGACGCGCAGGCTCAGTAATTGTGGCTCACGGGCCCAGTTGCTCCGTGGCATGTGGGATCTTCCCAGACCAGGGCTCGAACCCGTGTCCCCTGCATTGGCAGGCAGATTCTCAACCACTGCGGCACCAGGGAAGCCCCCGTTTTTCTTTCTCAAGATTGCTTTGGCTATTTGGGGTCTTTTGTGTCTCCATACAAATTTTCAGAGTTTTTTGTTCTAGTTCCGTTAAAAAATGCCATTGGTAATTTGGTAGGGGTTGCATTGAATCTGTAGATTGCTTTGGGTAGTAGAGTCATTTTCACAATATTGATTCTTCCAATCCAAGAACATGGTATATCTCTCCATCTGTTTGTGTCATCTTTCATTTCTTTCATCAGTGTCTTATAGTTTTCTGAGTACAGGTCTTTTAGCTCCTTACGTAGGTTTATTCCTAGGTATTTTTTTCTTTTTGTTGCAATGGTCAGTGGGATTGTTTCCTTAATTTGTCTTTCAGATTTTTCATCATTAGTGTAGAGGAATGCAAGAGATTTCTTTGCATTAATTTTGTATCCTGAAACTTTACCAAATTCATTGATTAGCTCTAGTAGTCTTCTGGTGGCATCTTTAGGATTCTCTATGTATCGTATCATGTCATCTGCAGACAGTGACAGTTTTACTTCTTCTATTCCAATTTGTATTCCTTTTATTTCTTTTTCTTCTCTGATTGCCGTGGCTAGGACTTCCAAAACTCTGTTGAATAATAGTGGTGAGAGTGGACATCCTTGTGTTGTTCCTGATCTTAGAGGAAATGCTTTCAGTTTTTCACCATTGAGAAAGGTGTTTGCTGTGGGTTTGTCATATATGGCCTTTATTATGTTGAGGTAGGTTCCCTCTATGCCCACTTTCTGGAGAGTTTTTATCATAAATGGGTGTTGCATTTTGTCAAAAGCTTTTTCTGCATCTATTGAGACGGTCATATGGTTTTTAGTCTTCAATTTGTTAATATGGTGTATCACATTGATTGATTTGCATATATTGAAGAATCCTTGCATCCCTGGGATAAATCCCACTTGATCATGGTGTATGATCCTTTGAATGTGTTGTTGGATTCTGTTTGCTAGTATTTTGTTGAGGATTTTTGCATCTATATTCATCACTGATATTGGCCTGTAATTTTCTTTTTTTGTAGTATCTTTGTCTGGTTTTGGTATCAGGTTGATGGTGGCCTCATAGAATGAGTTTGGGAGTGTTCCTTCCTCTGCAATTTTTTGCAAGAGTTTGAGAAGGATGGGTGTTAGCTCTTCTCTAAATGTTTGAAAGCATTCACCTGTGAAGCCATCTAGTCCTGGACTTTTGTTTGTTGGAAGATTTTTAATCACAGTTTCAATTTCATTACTTGTGATTGGTCTGTTCATATTTTCTATTTCTTCCTGGTTCAGTCTTGGAATGTTATACTTTTCTAAGAATTTGTCCATTTCTTCCATGTTGTCCATTTTATTGTCATAGAGTTGCTTGTAGTAGTCTCTTAGGATGCTTTGTATTTCTGCGGTGTCTGTTGTAACTTCTCCTTTTTCATTTCGAATTTTATTGATTTGAGTCTTCTCCTTCTTTATCTTGATGAGTCTGGCTAACGGTTTATCAATTCTGTGTATCTTCTCTAAGAACCAGCTTTTAGTTTTATTGATCTTTGCTATTGTTTTCTTTGTTTCTATTTCATTTATTTCTGCTCTGATCTTTATGATTTCTTTCCTTCTGCTAACTTTGGGTTTTGTTTGTTCTTCTTTCTCTAGTTCCTTTAGGTGTAAGTTTAGATTGTTTATTTGAGATTTTTCTTGTTTCTTGAGGTAGGCTTGTATTGCTATAAATCCTTCTTAGAACTTCTTTTGCTGCATCTCATAGGTTTTGGATCGGTGTGGTTTCGTTGTTATTTGTCTCTAGGTATTTTCTGATTTCCTCTTTGATTTCTTTAGTGCTCTCTTGGTTATTTAGTAACGTATTGTTTAGCCCCCATGTGTTTGTGTTTTTTATGTTTTTTTCCCCATAATTCCTTTCTAATCTCACAGTGTTATGGTCAGAAATGATGCTTGATATGATTTAAATTTTCGTAAATTTACTGAGGCTTGATTTGTGACCCAAGATGTGATCTGTCCTGGAGAATGTTCTGTGCACACTTGAGAAGAAAGTGTAATGTGCTGTTTTTGGATGGAATGTCCTATAAATATCAATTAAATCTATCTGGTCTTTTGTGTCATTTAAAACTTGTGTTTCCTTATTAATTTTCTGTCTGGATGATCTGTCCATTGGTGTAAGTAAGGTCTTAAAGTCCCCCACTATTACGGTGTTACTGTCGATTTCCTCTTTTATAGCTGTTAGCAGTTGCTTTATGTATTGAGGTGCTCCTATGTTAGGTGCATAGATATTTATAATTGTTATATCTTCTTCTTGGATTGATCTCTTGATCATTATGTAGTGTCCTTCCTTGTCTCTTGTAACATTCTTTATTTTAAAGTCCATTTTATCTGATATGAGTATTGCTCCTCCATCTTTCTTTTGGTTTCCATTTGCATGGAATATCTTTTTCCATCCCCTCACTTTCAGTCTGTATGTGTCCCTAGGTCTGAAGTGGGTCCTTGTAGACAGCATATATATGGGTCTTTTTTTTTGTATCCATTCAACGAGCCTGTGTCTTTTGGTTGGAGCATTTAATCCATTCACGTTTAGGGTAATTATCAATATGTATGTTCCTGTTACCATTTTCTTGATTGTTATGGGTTTGTTTATGTAGGTCCTTTTCTTCTCTTGTATTTCCCACGTAGAGAAGTTCCTTTAGCATTTGTTGTAGAGCTGGTTTGGTGGTGCTGAATTCTCTTAGCCTTTGCTTGTCTGTAAAGCTTTTGATTTCTCCATTGAATCTGAATGAGATCCTTGCCGGGTAGAGTATTCTTTGTTGTAGGTTCTTCCCTTTCATCACTTTAAGTATATCATGCCACTCCCTTCTGGCTTGTAGAGTTTCTGCTGAGAAATCAGCTGTTAACCTTATGGGAGTTCCCTTGTATGTTATTTGTCGTTTTTCCTTTGTTGCTTTCAATAACTTTTATGTCTTCAATTTTTGCCAATTTGATTACTATGTGTCTCGGTGTGTTTCTCCTTGGGTTTATGCTGCCTGGGACTCTCTGCCCTTCCTGAACTTGGGTGGCTATTTCCTTTCCCATGTTAGGGAAGTTTTTGACTGTAATGTCTTCAGATATTTTCTTGGGTCCTTTCTCTGGGTCTTCTCCTTCTGGGACCCCTGTAATGTGAATGTTGTTGCGTTTAATGTTGTCCCAGAGGTCTCTTAGTTTGTCTTCATTTCTTTCAATCCTTTTTTCTTTATTCTGTTCCATGGCTGTGAATTCTACCATTCTATCTTCCAGACTACTTATCCGTTCTTCTGCCTCAGTTATTTGGCTATTGTTTCCTTCTAGCGTATTTTTTATTTTAGTTATTGTATTGTTCATCTCTGTTTGTTGTTTAATTTTTCTAGGTCCTTGTTAAACATTTCTTGCATCTTCTTGATCTTTGCCTCCTTTTTTTTTTTTAGGGAAATGAATTTACTGATTTAAATTATTTAAAAACTATTCACCACTTTTTTCCGCTGCATAGCATCAATAAACTTAAAAAATATAGAAGATGATGATGGTACTGCATTTCAAAACAACTTTCCAAGCCACTACTTTTGGCTATTAGAAGTAATTTTGTTCAACTTTAGAGTGCCCACGATTCAAATAACACTGAAGATAATAGATAAAGGTAGGTAAGGAAATGTCAGGGAAAGGCTGACAAAAGAGTTGATACAAGATATCAAAGGAACAAGAATGGAAATCCATGTTGGGCAGATAACAGTAAACAAGCAGAAGTGGTAACCATACGAAATCAACATGGACAAAATTGGCAATGGAATGGAATGAACTATTCTTGGCAGAAATCCTCCCCTACCTAAGCAATTTCAGTAATGTCAGTGATTTCCTGTGTGGTATCAGGATTATGGAGTAAGAAATGTAATGCTCAGAATAATCAATGAGGAAATTAGTTTATCTAGGCCTCATCCCTTCATTTGAAAAATGAATAAATGTATATATTACTGCTGCACAAGAGGCAGGATGTGTAGCAGTTAAAAGTGCAGGCTGTGACTATCATTATATAAGATGTTACTAATGGAGACAGCTGGGTGATGGGTACATGGAACTTCTTGTAGTATTTTTGCAACTTTCTGAGAGTCTGTAATTATTTCAAAACAAAAGTTTTTAAAAGTATTATACAGGCATGAAAGCAGACCACCAGGGTTTAAATATTGGCACAACCAATTATTGGCTGTGTGCCCTCAATCACGTTATTTATTTTTTCATCTGTAAAATGAGGATAAAATCAGTATTTACCTCAGAAGATGCTGTGTGAATTAAATAAGCTAATACATGTAAACCATTCACAACAGTGCTTGTCACATAGTTTTGCCTCCATTCGTTTTCCGAGGTCCTGTGTCATCTTCACTATCAGTATTCTGAATTCTTTTTCTGGAAGGTTGCCTATGTCCACTTCATTTAGTTGTTTTTTCTGGGGTTTTATCTTGTTCCTTCATCTGGTACATAGCCCTCTGCCTTTTCATCTTGTCTGTCTTTCTGTGAATGTCGTTTTTGTTCCACAGGCTGCAGGATTGTAGGTCCTCTTTCTTTTGCTGTCTGCCCTCTGGTGGATGAGGCTATCTAAGAGGCTTGTGCAAGTTTCCTCATGGGAGGGACTGGTGGTGGGTAGAGCTGGGTGTTCCTTTGGTGGGCAGAGCTCAGTAAAACTTTAATCCACTTGTTTGCTGATTGGTGGGGCTGGGTTCCCTCCCTGTTGGTTGTTTGACCTGAGGCGACACCACACTGGAGCCTTCCCAGCTCTTTGGTGGGGTTAATGGCGGACTCTGGGAGGGCTCACGCCAAGGAATACCTCCTATAACTTCTCCTGCCAGTGTCCTTGTCCTCACGTGAGCCACAGCCATCCCCCACCTCTGCAGGAGACCCTCCAACAGTAGCAGGTAGGTCTGGTTTAGTCTCCTGTGGGGTCACTGTTCCTTCCTCTGGGTCCTGATGCGTACACTACTTTGTGTGTGCCCTCCAAGAGTGGAGTCTCTGTTTCTCCCAGTCCTGTCGAAGTCCTGCAGTCAAATCCCGCTAGCTTTCAAAGTCTGATTCTGTAGGAATTCCTCTTCCCATTGCTGGACCCCCGGGTTGGGAAGCCTGATGTGGGGCTCAGAACCTTCACTCCAGTGGGTGGACTTCTGTGGTATGTGTTCTCCAGTTTGTGAGTCACCCACCCAGCAGTTATGGGATTTGATATTATTGTGATTGCACCCCTCATACTGTTTCATTGTGGCTTTTCCTTCATCTTTGGATGTGGGGTATCTTTTTTGGTGAGTTCCAGTGTCTTCCTACTGATGATTGTTCGGCAGTTAGTTGTGATTCCGGTGCTCTCGCAAGAGGGAGTGAGTGCACGTCCTTCTACTCTGCGCCATCTTGAACCAATCTCCTCTATTTCTGGACTCTTAATTCTATTCTTATCCTCTGCTAGTACTGTGCTGTCTGTTTTCTTTCTTTTTTTTTTTCTGCACTGTCTTGATTACTGTAGCTTTGTAGGAAATTTCGAAATTGAGAAGTGTGAGTCTCCCAATTTTGTTCTTTTTTTGAAATCGTTTTGGCCCTTCTGGGTCCCTTGCACTTCCATATGAATTTTAGGATCAGCTTATTAATTTCTGCAAGTAAGCCAGCTGAGATTTTGATAGGGAGTGAGTTGAATTTGTAGATCCATTTGGGGAGCATTGACACCTTAACAATATTAAGGCTTACAATCCATGCACATAGAGTGATTTCAATTTATTTAGGTCTTATTTTCTTCCTATAATGTTTTATAGTTTTAACAGTACAAGTTTTGCAATTCTCTTGTTATATTTATTCCTATGTATCTTATTCTTTTTGAAGTTACTCTAAGTGGAATTTTCTTAATTTCATTTTCATATTGTTTATTTGTAGTGAATAGAAATAAGAATTTATTCTTGTATAGTGATTTTTTTTATCCTGCTGCAACTTTGCTGAACTAGTTTACTAGTTCTAGTAGTTTTTTAATGGATTTCTTACTATTTTCTTTATATAAGATCATGTCATGTGCAAATACAGTTTTACTTCTTTCATTCCAATCTGGATGACTTCTTTTTCTTGCCTAATTGCCCTGGCTAGCACCTCCAATACAATTTTGAATAGAAGTTGTAGCAGTGAATATCCTTGTCTTGTTCCTTATCTTGAAGGGAAATATTTAGTGTTTCACTCTTAAGTATGGTATCAGATGTAGGTTTTTGTAGATGCCTTTCATCAGTTTGATGAAGTTCTTTTCTATTCCTAGTTTGTTGAATGCTTTTTTATCATGAAATGATGTTGGGTTTTGTTAAATGTGTTTTCTGTGTCTGTTGAGGTGGTCATGTTATCTTGTTCTTAATTCTCTTGATATGATTTATTACATTCATCTATTTTTGGATGTTAAACCAACCTTGCATTTTTGGGATAAATATCAGTTGGTCATGGTGTATGTGTCTTTTTTTTTTTTCCCCCATAGTTTCTTTAACTGGAATATAGTTGACATACAATATTATGTTAGTTTCAGTTTCACTACATAGTGATTTGACTTATGATTACCATGATAAGTCTAGTAACAATTTGTTCCCATACAAAGTTATTACAATATTATTGACCATATTCCTTATGCTGTATATTACATCCCCACAGCTTATTTATTTTATAACTGGAGGCTTGTACCTCTTAATCCCTGTCACCTATTCTGCCCACCCTGTGTATAATTTTTTTTTTTTTTTAAATCAGCAGTTTGGCTGTGGCTGCTGTACCTCCAGGTGCGGTAGTCGTGCTGCAACACTGAGTCTGTTAGCCCTCTGCTGGGTGGAGATGGAGCTGCTCAGCCCTGGCTTAATTCTTTTTTTATGTGTTGCTAGATTTGGTTTGCTGATACCTTGTTGATGATTTTTGCGTTTCTATACTTTTCTTGTGATGTGTTTGTTTGGTTCTGATATCAGCATTAATTCTGTCCTCATAGAAGAGTTGGAAAGTTTTTCTTTCTATTCTGTTTTTTGAAAGACTTTGTGAAGAATTTGTATTAATTATTCTTTAAATGTATGGTAGGATTCATCAGTGAAGTCATGTGAGTCTGGGCTTTTTTGGTTCATTTGGTGGACGTTTTAAAATTAGTAATTCATTGTCTTTACTTGTTATAGGTCTATTCTGATAATCTGTTTCTTCCTGAGTTTTGGTAGTTTGTGATTTTCTAGGAATTTGTCCATTTCATCTAAATTATCTAATTTGTTTTCATACATTTGTTCATAGGATTCACTTATAATCCTTTTATTTGTGCAAATTTGGTCCTTATGTTTTTTCCTTTTACTACTCACTCACACAGTTTGTACTTGCAGCCACTGCAAACTATCATTTTCAAATGCTTTTCCTCTGTCTAAAATGCCTTTTGCCTTTCTCCATTTGAGAGATTGTTGTTTATCTTTCAAGATAATTTTCTTCATGTAATCTTACCTGATGGTCCAGGCAGACTTTTTTTCTCCTTCCTTTGAATTTCAGTGCACTTCTGCACCTTTGTTATTGTGTTTGTTTCTTTCAAAGAGCAGCTCAGCATCTTGTTCATCTCCTTTTCCTTCATGAGGAGCATGGGGCCCGATACATAATTGTTTCTTAGGAATTGCATGTCGAATAAATGAGTGAGGTATGAAATTCTTCTTCTGAGCTCCCATTCCATTTGGATGCCTCAGAGGCATCTGAAATTCAAAATGTCTAAATCCTAACTCATGATCTCCCCACTAACCCTGTTGAAGATCTGGTCTACTTCCAGTGAGCAACACTTTTAAAAGTTGTAATCCAGTTCTGCATGCTAGAAACCTACTGCGTTTATGCTGGTCACCTACCTTCCCACTCAGCCTGTTCAATGTATCACGGATATTTGATTGATTTACCTAAATGTCTTTAAAAACTAGTTATTTCTTTCCACCTCAAGCATCACCGTCCTGAAACTTTCTCACCTTTTATTTTTTATTTTTTTAAACTAGGCAACTCCCATTCCTTTAGCTCTTACCTCAGACATTACTTCCTAAGGGAACCCTTTTGAGATCGCCAAAGTGAACTTGTTGCATATACTGTATCCTCTTGTAGCATTTATCACAGCTTGTACAATTAAGTTACTTGTGTGGTTATTAGTTTGTTTGAGCTTCTCCACTGGAGCTAAAACTCTGTGAGGGTAGGATTCCCTGCTGTTTTCTTTACCACTGTATGACCAGTGCTCAGTACTAAGAAGATTTAATAAATGCTTATGGAATGAATGAATCAGTGACAATGAGATAATTTATATGGAAATGCTTTTAAAAAGAAATTTCCTAAGGAAACATTGTTTTGATCTCTTAACATTTAGAAAACTGATTAGTTTATTGAATTTACAATTTTTGTTTGGATGTAGAGAAATTCTAAATTCTAGTGTTATTTAAGGGTGGATCATCTTTGATAGATCCACTTATTGCTGATTAGGTTTTGTTTACTGGGATTATGGAATTGGTATAGCTGTTACAAAGTATATGGTAAAGTCTCTCTGGAAAGCACTATAATACTTCTTAAATAACACCTTCTTGGTAATTATCATATTTGGTTTAAGATTTCACTTAGCACAAAATGGGTTGCAGAAAGCCAAATCCTCGTATATATATTCAAGTGAAGGTGATGACTTTCTTCACAATAGAGCAGAGATGAAATAGCTCCCACATTTGTTATTCTGAATGGAGCCTTGGGATAAAATTCCAAGCAGCAGAATGCCACTTAACATTCTGCATGCTATTTTGCTCTTTAGTAGTATAATTGTAGAATGAGGCAATAAAACCAGAGAGGATATAATATTTATACCTGTGCAGGCACTTCACATGATAAAATGTCACACGGGACTGTTTACTCCATGCCGGTTACTTGGATAATGCCCCACCTGCCTAGAGACAGGAGGTGCTGAGTCTTGCATAAATCTTGAAAAGAAGGTTAGGGTTAATTTAGTGAATTTTTCAGCAAGAAAAAGGAATACATCATGTGTGATAATAATAATGGCTATTCTTTGAGCACTATTTTTGTGCCAGCACCGTACTGGGCCTTAGGAGACCAGGGAGGGACAAAAGGGGAGAGAATTAATATCAGTGAGTACCTTCCATGTGTCAGTTACTGTGCTATACACTTTACTTACAATATCTCTAAACCTTATAACAATTCTGCCAGGTAGGTGGTGTTATCCCCATGTGTACATGACTGACTCTTGTTTATCTCATAAAAAAATTCTAATGACCTCAGTGGAGTTCTGTTATAATTATCGTATTTAAACTTTGGTATGTATGTATATATATAATTTTTTTTTTTTTTTTTTAGTTTAAATAGTCGTCTTTTTTTTTTTTTTTTCTGAGACAAAAAAGATTAATGAGAAGAGACAAAGAAACATCAAAGAGCTTTTTCCTCTGATTGCTGTGTTAGAACTTTTGCCTGAAAATAGGTTACATTCCTTCTGTTTTCAGAATCCTCATTAACTTTACATTTTAATGATGTTCAAGGCAAATTACACCATTTATGGTCAGTGCCATAAAGGGATGCTTAAAGGGGACTTAGAAAAAAAATTTTTTTTGAATGGTGGATATATTTACTCCAGGAATATAAATTGATGCAGAATTCTTAAGATAAATAGACAAAAAATTCTTGAAATGTGGGGTTGGTTTTCCATTTCCGACTATCCTAACAACTTAATTCAGAGGAAATTATTTGCAGCTTAAGGTAAATTAATCATTGAAAAGCATATTTATAATACTCAGGAGCATGTATATGGAACCAGTGTCCTACATTTATTTTCAAAAATAGTTCCAGTTTCTCATTTACTTGGATTTAAATTGAATTTTACTGCTTAGCTTTAGAAATAATTCATAGGTGGTATATGCTCAACAGGAATAAATGAAGACAGCTTCTCCCAGTTATGAAAAAAGCAAAGGTGATTGAAATGCTAATATGTTGATAGACAGATTGTATTTGCACAAGAATGAGGGAATATGCTGTAAGGTGGAACTCTTCACAGGATTCCAAATTATTTAATTTAAAAGAACAATATGAACTGCAGAGCTGTGCTTTCATTGTAAGCTTCGACTGCTTAATTATTATTGGATGATAAATTAGAATAAATTGTCATGTTGTGTCAAATACTGTTTATTTCCTCAACAATTATTTGGTAAGTGGATTAAGGGAAATTGGCCTGTCTGTTGAGGGAACTGTAATTATGGGACTGCCCATCTAACATCAGGTATTTTATAAGGTTTGTACTCCTGTTTTTAAATGTTTAATTGAATCCCTTTTGTGTGCCAGGCAATGGGCTAATGTCCTTGTTAAGGCTTTTTTGAATGCAAGGAGTGGAATTTCACTAAAACTAGCTCAAGAAGGCAGGGATGGAAGTAGAGTAGTCTATTGTACAGGGAAGAACAGGAAGCAAAATGTAGCTGGGCTTCATGAGGACAAACTAGAACTGGAAAGTCGTGGACTGGGGTGATTCCATCTCTTTCATCATGGCTTTGCTCATTCTCCTTTCTTTCACTACTGGCTTCCTTGGTTCACTACTTATCTTGATAATGGTTCAAATTGGCATCCTCAGACTATATGACCTTTCAAGCTTGGCTTCCCATGGCTAAGAGACATTTTCTGTGTCTGTTCCCAGCATAGAGCATGTGGCTCAGCCCAGGCCTGGGATGATACCTGTGGTCACCCAGGTGTGTTATGCTACACTGCCTTTTCTGGGGGCCGTGGGTGAGCAGAGAGTGAAACATGGCTGGATTGATAAGGCATGACTCTTGCCCATGTGTGCCTTTTGTGGAGATGATATACACATAAAGATAATTTCTACTTAATGTGCTGAGGAGTTCCCTGTAAATAAGTGTTTGAACTCCCTCAGTCATCTGCAGTGTTTGGAAACTGAGGAAATGGTTGGAGGTTTTGGGGTTTACCATTGAGGACAGGTGATGTGATTTTCTTTTGGAATTAGATTTCTAAGGTAGGACTCCCCAAGAGTCCATAGCTGTAATTGGATCCTGCTTGCCACGATGCAAGGAAACTGAGTTTAGAAAGAAAAATAAATTTTCTTAGTTGGGTTTTCTTTCCAGGTGCCACATTGAATGATTGGCAGAAATATCTAATGCAGTTTAAGGAATTTTTTGCAGTGTTTGGGTTTGGTCCATTGTGGCTAATGACTCTTGATATGGCTACTTCCTTGTCAACATTTCAATTTTCTGATGACCTGGTTAAAAGTGCTGGTAGGTTCTGCATTTGCTCTTTAACAGTCATCATCATTTTTCTTCTGAGTACTGAAATGGAGCAAACTTAAGAGGTAGATGAGCGTGGATATGACAGCATTTGTTGAGCTTCTATTTGCTATATATATATATATATGTGTGTGTATACATATATATAATACATACACACACATTTACACACACATATGTGTACACACATGTATATGCACACGTGTGTATTTATTCTCCCTGGAGCCCATAAGATATGAATTATTGTCTTTATTTTTATATTTGTTCCAAACCAAGGCACAGAGAAATTAACTTACCCTAAGATAATATAGTTAGTAGGTAGTAGATTGGTGATTTGATTCTAGGCCTGCTTCTTCCCACTATACCATGCTGCTTCCAAAAGAATATGCCTATGTCTGCGATATCTCTGTTTAAAGATAATGGTTCAGGTGTGTTCTGAACTTCTCTGTTGGAACAAGGTTTTGCTTTAGTATGGTTCAGTTAAAAACATAAGTTCTAGTTCAGTTACTACCATTTATAAGCTGTGTGATGATAGGCTGGGTGAGTTAGCTTTTTATTTTTTAATATGTAAAATGGGATTATTAATGGGGCCCATCCTAGAGGTTTGGTATGAGGAATAAAGGAGCTAGTACAGTGTTTTGTTACAACATGTATTTCTGTAACGCAAATTCACTCGTAGGCAATCAGAAAGAGGAATGTGTGAGTGTCGGAATAATGTAGACGTTGCATTGGTTTGTATGTTTTACGCCTCCAACTTACATTAGCTGAATTCAGAGTAGACTAACAGTTTCTCTTGGTCTTTACATTTGAGCACATTTTCAACTTTCTTTATTTTTGCCTTTTCTTGGAGCTCTTTAGGAAGAGAGATTCTGACTGGGAGGTTTGGGGTGAGATTGGCAATGATAGAGTCAAGGACTCTTGAGTTGTGCTTGCAGCCTTTCCTGATAGAAATTATATAGTCTTGGAAGATAATTTTAAAATAGTTTAGTTATTCAGTTTTCAGAAAAGCTATATATGTCTGTATGTTTGTATCCATATTTTTAACCCTGGATAGAAGAATCTGGTTGCTTCTGGGTTGTGCTGATGCAACAAGACTGTTTTAAAGTTGTGTTTTCTTCTCCTTTAACTTGACCTGGTTTGTTGAAAGATGCTCAGTCCTTTTGGGAGCAGGCAAAGGGGGCTAATTGTGCAGTATCTTTGTTGAGTGATGAGACACTGGTGTCTGTGAAGGCAGTGGGATGGTGTATCTCTTTGATTATTTTAATAACCGAGAAGGTAGGAATACGGGAAAGCAGCCTGCATAGTCTAAGATGCACGGGTTTTTATGCTCAGTTTAGAGTTTAAATCCTGGCCCTTCAATGGTCAGTATACTAATGTGGGTGAGGCACTTAATCTTTTTGGATCTCAGTTTTCTCATCAGTAATACAGAATTATTGCCATCTGCCTCCTAAGGTTGTTTTGAGAATTTAATGTCATAAGACCTTTAATGATATAAGGTATTCAGAGCACCTCACTTACTGTAAGTATTCAATAAATGTTTAGTAAGGGAACTATAGAAGATAATAGAAATATAGTTGTAGCCTGTTTTGTGCAATAAATATCCCAAAACATTTTATAGTATTAGTGTTTTTTGTAAACTAGCCACTGTTAAATGAAACAGAACTTCTTTTGAAAAAGTAGTGAATTTTGTAATGTGAATAAACAACTATTTTAAAGACAGCATTAAATATTATTTTTAAAAAAGCTTTGTATACCTGTATGGAAAATTGTTATAATGCAATAGTATTTTAGTATTTCCTCAAACTTGAAATAAATAGTGTATGATATTGTCACTTTGAAAGAATTCTATAATATGAAATATTAAAAAACTTAAACCCAAAGTATAATACATTTTACCTACCTACCTACCTTTTGGGCCACTTTTCTTCTGGAAATTTTATGATATATCCTCTCATTTTTTTGAAAACTGTATTCTTTTTTTAACCATATTTTTCTTCATTATAATTTTATTTGAAAAAATAAATTTGTGTGTGTGTTTTTTTTTTCCTCTTAACAGGCAGCCACGTTTCGTGAATAAAACACCTATAGTCAGGAAATTTACATGAGCTTGGATACACTGTTAACTCTCTGATTTCTTCAAGTCTTGTTAATTCATATGTGAATTGAATAGATATGCCAGGGGTATCATTGCCTATTAGCCTTTCCTCACAGTTATTTTGTAAAAGTGCATGATTGGTGTGAGAGTGCTGTGAACTCTTTGGAAACACAGTGTCTTGGACATACTGGGATAAATTTTATTCATGACCAGCATGACCTACCATAATCTGCCAGTGCCTTGTTTATGTAATAGTCAATAAAATTTCAGATTCAGCAAAGAATCTGTATTATCCTTGAAACTTTACATACCATATGCCTAGAGCCAAGAAGAAATAATAATAGTAACTGTTAAACACCTACTTTGTGTCAGACACACTTTTAGATACTTTACAAATACTATCTTTAATCCTTATACTGCTTCAAGATGGAGCATATTTATCATTTAATTGATGGAGGCTAAGAAAACTGTCCCCAACCATACTGCTTTTGCCAAGCTTCATAGCTGGAGCTCTTCCCCACTTTTATACCCTATATTCATAGAAACCCTACTGTAGATAATGGAAATCAGAACGTATTTTGATGGAAAGTAAGTGATTACCTTCTACTTATTTTTTCCCCCCATTGGAATAAATGAAGTGCATTGTGGAGTAGGGAATTTTGAGTTTTTGCTGTAGAAAGGTACTTAGATTTCTCTAACCCTTTAGGGAAATTAAGAGGAAAATTCAGAGATATCCCAAGATAGAGTGAGGGCAATTAATAGTTTGTGGGCAGAGTCTAGATTAACTAGACTTGTGGAAGGACCCTTTGATTTTTGAGTTTATTATTTTGATTGGGTATTTGTGTGTGGTGGAGTTGGAGGAGGGATTGTGATGTATGTGCTTGGCCCTCATAAAACTAGAAATTTTTTTCCCTCCATGATTGTGTCGTTGAAAGCTTTCTTTTATCATTTTGCTGCCATATGTGTTTGTGAAAATCAGTTGCGTTGTAAAAATTCTTACTTCCTGGAAACCAGAAACCCATTCAGTAAGTGTCCCTACCCTGACCACTTCCTCTTCGTTATTTCTAAATGATAGTGCTGTTCTTGTAGCATTCCAGGCGTTCATCTAGCTAGGATTCCTTTTTCACATTTGCTCTTTGGTGCATTTTCTCCCGTTTTATTTTGTTTCTTTGTCCTGATTAGGTCACCAAGTATAATAGAAGAGACATTTGCTTTGTTTTTTTCTCTAAAGCAAGTTATTTTAGAGGGAGAGTTTACCAGTGATAAGAGCTGTTTATGTCCTAAGCGATTGATTTGTAATTAATATTGCCTGGGCTCTCGCATGTTGGCAGAATTGGTAACAGCTTGCAGCATTTTTTTTAATTCACTTTTCTTTTTGGTATTTTGACAGTGTCATTCGTATTTAATGAACAAGTACCTCAGACAGGTTAAATGTGTTAAAACACAGAACGAAAAGGATGGAAGGAGACCCAGTGCTGCCTAGAAACCTTGATCTTTTGCCAAAGTATTTAAACAATTTAGTGTTTTGGTTTCCTAGCTCCAAGCTTCTCCTCAAATCCCTTGCTAATTAATCCAGTTAATGCTTTGTAGACTTACTATATGCAGTGCTTTGGCTTGTTCGTCTATAATTGAGAAGTCCATTTTGTTTCTTGGAGCAAACCTAAGCTCTGTTCTGGCGCAGTGCTACACAGCGGGCTTGCAGATGTGAGTAGTTTTTTGTCTTTAAAACCCTTTTGAGTGTGTATGTATGTACATATATTTGCACGTTCCCTGCCCTACATAATACTTAGGCTCAAAATTTCAAGATAAAAAGAATGATACAAAATAGAAAATATGAATAGAAAACTGATCTTTCACACCAAACTAAAGAACTGATTAAATGCCCCCTCTGCTCCTTACTGTGTACAAATTATTTGACTTTTCTAAGCCTCAATTTCCTCATCTATAAAATGGGAAAAGTAATCCTATCTTTCTCATAGTGGTGTTGTTATGATAAAATAAGTATCTTAAATGCTTAGCAAGTGCCCAGCACATAATAAAACTCAGTAAATGATACTGATTTTTATTATTATTATTATGCTGTGATCCTTATGTGTTGAATAAATTATTTTGGTGCTTGCTAAATTTTGGAGTAGGTAGATACCTTTCATCTATTTTTCTTTTGGCAAAGGAATTTCAAATGTCTTAATTTGTGTCAAGGATATAAGAATCAAACACGCATTCTTTTAACAGTAGTAATAATAAGAAATAAGCAACTGTATTCTGCTTAAACTGTGGTTTTGAGACCCACTGTTGTGTGTTATCAATACAAATTATCTTTTTAAAGTTTAAAACATGAATTTCTCTCATTTGCCCACCGGAAAGCTTATGTGCAGAAAAATATATGGTCTGTTTTTTCCCCCCAGTTAAATCAAACATGGAGGCAAATGCAGGAACCTTCACTGCTGGTGAAGCTGATGATGACTTTCTGCTAACCCATTTCTGAAATCCAAATATTATGGCTTTTAAGCTCAGACTATGTCCTGTTGATTCAGAATTAATAGGGTCCTCATTTGATCATTATAGGAAATTTCACATTCCCTCCCCCACCCTCAAGGATTTTAGAGAAGAAAATTGGCTGACAAAACATGTTACATTCTAATTTTTTTCCAGCTGATCATTTTTGTTTTTATGTTTAGAAAAAGTTTATTTAAGCACACAGACAGGAAAGTAAGAAATTATAAGTTAAAAACTTGATTAATTATGACAAAGTTAAACCATCCGTGTTACTCTCACCCAGGTAAAGAAAGAGAACATTTACCAGCATCTTGCAAGCCATCCGTATGTGTCCTTCCAATCATCGCCCCCTCCATTTTCCCTAAAGAGAACCATTATCTTAACTTCTAATAACATTGATCATTTTTGCCTGTTTTTGAACATATATAAGTGAAATCATATAAATAGAGTCATGAGTGTATTTATTTCTTCACTTGACTTCTTTTGCTCACCATAACATTTATGAGATTATCCTTGTTGTGTGGTACTATAGTTTGCTCATTTCTTTCCTAGCTATACAGTATTCCATTATATGAATATGCCATAATTGATCCATTCTGTTGTCTATAGACATTAACACTTCCCCTTTGTTTTTGGCTATTTCAAATAATGAAGCATATGTCATTTTTTTTTTCTTTAAAAATTTATTTATTATTTATTTTTGGCTGTGTTGGGTCTTCCTTGTTGTTGCACGCGGGCTTTCTCTAGTTGCGGCGAGCGGGGGCTGCTCTTTGTCGCAGTGCATGGGCTTCTCACTGCGGTGGCTCCTCTTGTTGAGGAGCACGGGCTCTAGGTACGCAGGCCTCAGTAGTTGTGGTGCAGGGGCTTAGTTGGTCCGCGGCATGTGGGATCTTCCCTGACCAGGGCCCGAACCCGTGTCCCCTGCCGTGGCAGGCGGATTCTTAACCACTGTGCCACCAGGGAAGCCCCATATGTCATCATTTTGAATATATTCAGTGCTTACGTACTCACATTTCTGTTCTTTTGATATACTTAGGAGTGAAATTGCTAGGTCATAGAGTGTGTGCATATTTAACTTTAGCATAAAATGCCATGCAGTTTCCCCAAAGTGGTTAAACCAATTTGCTTCTCATCTAACTATGTTTGAGAGTTTCTGTTGCTCCGCATCTTCACCAACACTTAATATCAAAAGTCTTTTCAATTTTAGCCATTCTGGGTGGTTGTATAGTGTATTTCATTATAGTTTAAATTGCATTTTCCTGATTAGTAATGAAGTTGTCCATCTTTTAGTATATTTATTGGTTATCTGGGTATCTTGTTTTTCTTTTAGGAGTTTTTTGTATATTCTGATTATAAGTCCTTTGATGGTTGTATTTGTTACAGTTATCTTCTATTCTGTGGCTTATCTTTGTAGTCTATTTTAAAAAATTGAGGTAATATTGGTTTATAACATTGTTTCATGTGTATAACATTATATTTCTACTTCTTTTTACCCTACAATGTGCTCACCATCAAAAATTTGGTTTCCATTCATCACTACAGTTGATCCCCTTCCCCCATTTCATACCCCCCACACCTTTCCCCTCTGGTAACCACTACTCTGTTCTTTGTATCTACGTGTTTTTGTTTGGTTTGGTTTGTTCATTAACTTTGTTTCTTTGTTTTTAATATTCTACATATGAGAGAGATCATATGGTTTTTGTCTTTCTCCACCTGACTTACTTCACTTAGCTTAATACACTCAAGGTCCATCCATATTGTCAAAAACAGCAAGATTTCATCTTTTTTTTTTTTAATTTTTATGACCGAATAGTATTCTATCGTATATATCTACCACATCTTTTTTATCTATCCATCCGTGGATGGACACGTAGGTTGTTTCCATATCTTGGCTATTATAAATAATGCTGCAATGAAAATAGGGGTGCATATATCTTTTTGAATTAGTGTGTTTGTATTCTTTGGATAAATACCCAGAAGTGGAATTGCTGGATTGTATGGTATTTCTATTCTTAATTTTTTGAGGAATCTCCATACTAGTTTCTATGGGTGGCTGCACCAATTTACATTCCTGCCAACAGTGCATGAGGGTTCTCTTTTCTCCATATCCTTGCCTACACTTGTTATTTCTTGCCTTTCTGATAAAAGGCATTGTAGCAGATGTGAGGCAATTGTGGTTGTGATTTGCATTTTTCTAATAATTAGTGCTGTTGAACATCTTTTCATGTGCCTGTTGGCCATCTGTATGTCTTCTTTGAGAAAATGTCTATTCAGTTTCTCTGCCCATTTTTTAAGTTGGCGTTTTTGGTTTGTTTTTGAGTTGTATAAGTTCTTTATATATTTTGTATATTGCCCCTTTATCAGATATATCATTTGCAAATATCTTCTCCCATTTGGTAGGTTGTCTTTTCACTTTGTTGATGGTTTCCCTTGCTGTACAGAAGCTTTTTAGTTTGATGTAGTCCCATTTGTTTATTTTTGCTTTTGTTTCCCTTGCCTGAGGAGACATATCTAGAAATATATTGATAAAACTGATATCAGTGAGCATATCGTCTTTGTTTTCTTCTAGGGGTTTTATAGTTTCAGGTCTTACATTCAAGTGTCTAATCTATTTTGAGTTGAGTTTTGTGTATAGTGTGAGATAGTGGTCTAGTTTCGTTTTTTTTGCATGTGGCTGTCCAGTTTTCCCAACACCATTTATTGAAGAGATTATCCTTTCTTCATTGTATGTTTTTTGCTCCTTTTTTGTAAATTAATTGTCCATATGTGTGTGGGTTTATTTCTGGGCTCTCAGTTCTGCTCATTGATCTATGTATCTGTTTTTCTGCCAATACCATGCTGTTTTGATTACTGTGGTTTTGTAATACAGTTTGAAATCACGGAGTGTGATACCTCCAGCTTTGTTCTTTTTTCTCAGGGTTGCTTTGGCTGTTTGAGGTCTTTTGTGTTTTCATCTAAATTTTAGAATTTTTTGTTCTATTTCTGTGAAAAATGTCCTTGGGATTTTGATAGGAATTGCATTGAATCTGTAGGTTGCTTTAGTTAATATGGACATTTTAACAATGTTAAGTTTTTCAATCCATGAGCATGGAATACCTTTCTGGTTATGTGTGTCATCTTCAGTTTCTTTCAATAATGTCTTACAGTTTTCAGTGTATTGGTCTTTCATCTCTTTGGTTAAATTTATTTCCTGGGTATTTTATTCTGTTGATATGAGTATAAATGGAATTGTTTTCTTAATTCTCTCTCTGCTAGCTCATTGTTGGCATATAGAAATGCAAATATAGATTTTTGTATGTTGATTTTGTACCCTGAAACTTTACTGTATTCATTTATTCTAATATTTTTGGTGGAGTCTTCAGGGTTTTCTATATATAAAATTATGTCATCTGCAGATAGGACAGTTTTACTTCTTCCTTTCCAATTTGCCTTTTATTTCTTCTTGCCTAACTGCTCTGGCTAGGACTTCCAATGTTATGTTGAATAAGAATGGAAAGAGTGGGCTGTCTTTCTACTCTTGATTGGGTCTTTTGCTGGGTAGAAATTTTTACTTTTCATGTAGTCCAATTTATTAATATTTTCTTTATGATTTGTGCTTTTTCTGTCCTATTTTAAAACTCTTTCCCTATTTCAAGATTTCAAAGGTTTTCTTCTATATTTATACTAGAAGTTTTAACATTCATTTTTACCTTTCATATATAGTCTGTAATGCACCTGGAATTGATTTTTTTGGTGGGGGGGAGGGGAGTATGGTATGAGATGTAGGGCAGCTGTTCTACTGCCTATGCCACCTTTCCCTCCCCCCCTTGTCTCCCCTACTTTTCATTAATCAAAAGTCCATATATGGATGAGTGTCTTCCTGATGTAGTCATCTTTGCTCGTATGAATATCAACTGAATGAATACTGAAGTTTTAAAATAAGTTGTATTATCTAGTAGAGTAAGTTCTTCCATTCCGTTATTGTTAAACATTTTTCTTGGTTATTGTTGGTCTTTGTAGTTTCATATAAGTTTTCAGTTGGCTTGTTAATTTCCTTAAAACACCCTGCTAGAATTTTGATTAGGATTTTATTGAATTGGTAAATTTGGAGCAGGTTGATTATTTATTTATTTATTTATTTTTAAAATTTATTTATTTTTTTATTTATTTTTATGGCTGTGTTGGGTCTTCATTTCTGTGTGAGGGCTTTCTCTAGTTGTGGCAAGCGGGGGCCACTCTTCATCGCGGTGCGCAGGCCTCTCACTATTGCGGCCTCTCTTGTTGCGGAGCACAGGCTCCAGACACGCAGGCTCAGTAATTGTGGCTCACGGGCCCAGTTGCTCCGCGGCATGTGGGATCTTCCCAGACCAGGGCTCGAACCCATGTCCCCTGCATTGGCAGGCAGATTCTCAACCACTGCGCCACCAGGGAAGCCCCAGGTTGATTATTTACATATTTAGTTTTCACATAGAGAATATGTAATGAACATGACATATTTCTCCATTTAAGTCTTTTGTAATTTCTCTCAATTATTACAGCTATCTGCGTAGGGGTCTTGTTCATCTTTCATTAGACCTGTTCCTGGGTATTTGGTATTCTCTGCTATTCTAAATGGTGTCTTTTAATTAGAATTTTTGACTTTATGGGTTCCATTACAATTCTATTACAACTGTTCACCTCTGCTGCTGTAAAAGGGAAGCAACCATAGACAATATGTAAACAAAGGACAGGGCTGTGTTCCAATAAAACTTTATTTACAACAACAGATGATGGGCTGGATTTGATTCTGGAACTATAATTTGCCTATCCTGCCTTACATCATTGATTTCCAGCCTTTCTTGCTTTCTGGTAAATCTTTTAAAAAATAAAGGCTACATTTTCCCCTATAATCATGATTTTGGTTGTATCACACGAGATTTATTAATGTTTTAATTTTAAAATTCAGTATATCTTCTAATTTTTATTTTGACTTTAACCCACATGTTATTTAGAAGTGTATTGTTCAATTTCCAACCATCTAGAGATTTTTCTAATTATTATTTATTTTTTAGCTTGATTTCAGTTTGGTCAGAGTACATAGTCTGTTGGGGGTTGGCAAACTATGGCCCAGGGGGTCAGACATCTGTTTTTATAAGTGACATTTTATTGGAATACAGCCATACTCATTTGTTTATGTATTATCTATGACTGCTTTCTTGCTACAACAGCAGAATGAATAGTTATGACATAGGCCATTTAGTCCATGAGCCTAAAATAATTAACTGTGTGGCCCTTTAAGAAAAATGTTACTGATCCCCCATTCTTTATGATTTTAATCATGTGAAATTTGTTGTGACCTGATTTATGGCCCAGAATTTGGTCATTTTTTGTAAATGTTCCATGTGTCCTTTAAAATATATGTATTGTGCAGTTGTGGTTGCAGTGTTTTATCTATGTCAACTAGGTCAAGATCTTTTCAGTTCGTCTATGCCCTTACTAATTTTTTGTTGTCTTGTTCTTTTAGTTGAAGAAGAAATGTATATTAACCATAATCATGGAATGATATTTTGTTTTTTCATTTATCCTCGTAGTTCTGTCAACTTTTGCTTTATACATTTTAGGTGGTATTATTAGGGGTGCATACTAATTGAGAATTAGTTCTTCCTTGAAAATTGAACTTTTCATCGTTATGAAAGGACCATTTTCATATCTAGTAATGATTTTTGTCTTAAAGTTTACATCATCTGATATTTTAAAAATTGAGATTTAATTCACATACCATGAAATTCACCATTTTAAAGTGTATTATTCAGTTAATTTTTGCCGGGGGGGGGGGGAGTGTATTCACAAGGTTGTGCAATCATCACCACTGTCTAATTCTAGAACGTTTTTATCACCCTTAAAAAGGAACCTCATGCCCATTAGCAGTCACTCTCCATTCACCTTTCTCCCCATCCCCTGGCAACCATTAATCTACTTTTGTCTCTATGGATTTGCCTATTCTGAACATTTCATATAAATGGAATCATACAGGATATGGCTTTTTGTGTCTGGCTTCTTTTACTTAGCATAATGTTTTCAAGTTTCATCAATATTATAGAATGTATCACCACCACATTCCTTTTTAATGGTTGAAATAATATTCCATGTGGCCCATCCCAATCTTAACTCTCTCCTCCCTTAAAATAACCACTATCCTAACTTTATAGTAATCACTTTCTTGTGTTTCTTTATAATTTTATCACTCAGGTGTGCCTTCTTAGGCAGTGTAGTTTAGTCTCATACATTTAAAGTTTTTTAATGTGTCCCTTTAAACTGCTTTTAAACTAGAAGCTTACCTTACATCCTGTTCATTTTATTGAAATTTATCTGCTGAAGAACACCAGGCATGTGACTTATTAGTTTCCCATAGTCTGTATTTTGCTGATTGCATACTCATGGTGCACTTTAAAATGTTCCTCTCTCCTTCGTATTTTCTACAAATTGGCTTCTGGGTCCAATGGCTTGATTAGAATCATGTTTGATCTCTTTGTCAAGACATAGGTGGTGGTGTGTTTTTTTTGGTGTGGAGGCACAGAATATCCAGTTGTCTCCCTTTATGTTAACAGCTGTTGTTGTTCACTGCCTAGATCCATTAATTTATTAGTAGGAATACTTGTACAAAGAGATACTATTTGTCTACTATTTGGTCAATGTGTTACTGTTCATAATTAAAGGCAAGGTGAATGGTGGTTTCTTTCCCTTTGTTTACCAATTTTCAGGATAATGAATTCGTTTGTATTTTCCTCCTTCTTTGTATGCCTGGTAAACTTTGATTGGATGCCAGAGATAGTGAATTTTACCTTGTTGGGTGCTGGATATTTTTGTATTCCTATAAATATTCTTGAGCATTTTTCTGAGACATAGTTAATTTACTTGGAAACAATTTGATACTTTGGGGTGTTGCTTTTAAGATTTGTTAGTGCCAAAAGCAACATTTAATCTGGGACTAATTATTCCCCATTACTGAGGTAAGACCCTTCTTTGTACTCCACCTAGTGTCCAGTGGATTATGAGTGTTTTTCCAGTCTAGCTGGGAGGAACAGTCACTGTTTTTGGCCTTGTATAAATAAGTGTGGGCATTCTTCCCTTTAAACCTCTTGGATGATTTTTCCCCATCCTTGGATAATTTCCTCACATGCATGTGCAGATCAGCACTGTCCTGAATACTCAAGGGGGACCCTCTGAAGATTTCCAGAGTTTTCTGTGCATTTCTTTCCTCTTTGGTACTCTGCCATGCTAACTGTAGCCACCTTGATTTTCCTTGACTTCCTCAGCTGTGTCTCTTCAACTGAAGGAGTCTGCTGGGATTCTCCTGGCTTTACCTTCCAGTGCCTTGGCCTGGAAACTTTCTTTAGGCAGCAAGCTGGTACAACTGTAGGCTTACTTTGTTTGTCTCTCATTCTCATGGACCACTGTCCTTCACTTCCTGATGTCTAGTGTCTTGAAAACTGTTGTTTCATTCTTTTTGGCTTGTTTTTGTTTTTTGTTTTTTTTGGTTCAGGCTGGAAGTAAATCCTGTCTTTGTAATTATTCCATCTTGACCCAAAGCCAAGTAATTTTACTAGACTATGTCTTGGTGTTAGATGTTCTAGGTCAATATTCTCAGGTACTTGTGCTTATTCAATATGTAATTTCAAATATTTAATTAATTAATTTATTTTACATTTTAGGAAGTTTTCTTGAATTAAATATTTTTGGTATTTTTTCTCTTGCTTTTGTTTTCTTTTTGTCCTTTATTATGCATCTGTTTGATTTTCTTTCTCTCTCTCTCCAACATTTGCTACTTTATTTTGAATTCTTTCTATTTCCTCATTTCTTTTGGACTCCCCCCACCTTATGTTTCTCTTCATGTGTTACCTGTTGTTTGAGTTTGTTTTCATGTTTCCTTTAATTAGTTTTCATATCTGAAATGATTTTTTTCTTTTAATTCTAATTCTTTCCTGAGTTCATTACCTCATTTGTACACTTTTATAGTTCTGACTTCCATTCTTTTGTGTCTTGTGCAATTTTCTTTTTTTTTTAATGTTGTTTTTAAACTTTATTTATTTATTTTTGGCTGCGTTGGGTCTTTGTTGCCGCACGCGGGCTTTCTTCTAGTTATATGTGAAGGTAATTTTACTGAACTCGTAGAAGGACGAGTGGTTAGGGAGCTTTCATAACTTCACTAAGCTCTGTCTTCTGGTGTTTGCATTTGGTAGTTAAAAGCATGTAATGGTCTTCTACCTAATTTTTCCTGACTCTGTTCTTCTCTCTCACTTCTCTTTGCTTCCTCTCTAGTTTTTCTGTTCAATTTTAATTTCACCCCCAAGTTTCCCTTCAGTGTAGGGCCTTATCCTGGAAGAAGGCCCTAGATGAATATTCAGAGTTTCAAAAACTGTGCCGCTGTCCCCCAACTTTCTTCCCACAATATCACTTTCTTTTTTTTTTTTCTAATAAATTTATTTATTTATTTTTGGCTGTGTTGAGTCTTCGTTGCTGTGCGTGGGCTTTCCTTAGTTGCGTTGAGCGGGGGCTACTCTGCATTGCGGTGCGTGGGCTTCTCATTTTCGTGGCTTCTCTTGTTGCAGAGCCTGGGCTCTAGGCGCGCAGGCTTCAGTAGTTGTGGCACGTGGGCTCAATAGTTGTGGCTTGCAGGCTCTAGAGCTCAGGCTCAGTAGTTTTGGCGCACGGGCTTAGTTGCTCCGCGGCATGTGTCATCTTCCCGGGCCAGGGCTTGAACCTGTGTCCCTTGCATTGGCAGGCAGATTCTTAACCACTGCGCCACCAGGAAAGCTCCAGAATATCACTTTCATCTTTGATATTTTCATTGGGTGTAAAAGTCTAGTTTGGCAGCTAATTTTTTCCAGAATCTTAACAGTATTATCTCATTATCTTCTGGCTTCCATTTCTTCTCCTGGAAAGTCAGTTATAAGTCTTATTGTTATTCCTTTGATGGTAGTTTTTCTTCTTTTTTTCTGGCTGGTTTTAAGGTTTTCCTCTTCATCTTTTGTTTTCAGCAGTTGTACTGTGCTGTATTTGTATTTGTCCTGCTTGAGCTTTAGAGTGTTTCTTGAATCTAGGATTTGATTTTTCACATTAATTTTCACACAATTCTTACCATTATTTATCTATTGGCCTGTAACCCTATTGCCCCCACCCCCCTGCCCTGGGAATCCAATTACATATAAGTTAGACCTATTCACAGTATGTCATATATTTCCTATTCTTTCTTTTCTATATTCCATATTTATATTTTCTATATTGTCTTTTTGGACTTAATGTGAATATTTTCTTCTGGCCTATCTACCATTTTACTGATTTTTCTTTTCAACTAATTGAGTTTTCTGTTAAACCTGTCCATTGAGTTATTACTTAATTATATTTCCAGTTCTGAAATTTCAGTTCTTTATCATCTCTAATTTTCTGCATAATCCTTCCTTTCTTCCTTCCTCCCTCCCTCCCTCCCTCCCTTCCTTCCTTCCTTCCTCCCTTCCTTCGTCTCTTCTTTTGTCCTTCCCATTTAGGTTAGGAGCACTAGCAATCTCCAGTTCCTTCACCTCATCCTTCTTATCTCCCAGTCAGGGATTTAGATCATTTGAAGATGGGCTTCAGTCTCTGAGGATTCATTTATTTCCTTTTCAGTTTTATCATGGGGTATAATTACTTGGGGTTCATGCCTGAAGCCTGAGGTGCTTCCTGAGATGACCTCCCTTTCTTGGGCCCTGAATTCCAGTTTCATCCTGTTAACCTGTTGGTGATTTGAAAACTCTGATCACCTTTTAGCCTCTTACTTGCCTTTCCTGGAGTCAGCCCACATCTTTAGGAGAAATGTGGCCTCGAAGGTAGAATAATTTTTTTTTTTTTTTTTTAAAGGATCTCTGGGATCCTGGCTCAATGTAATTTGATACTTTTTGGGTAATTCTTTGATGCCTTTGAACAGTTGTTCTTTTTTATATTTTATTCATCTGTTCTATTTTTTCTGAATAGAAACATAGATCTAAATCCTAGTTCTCCTTAACTGGAGTGGAAATTCAGCTAGCTTTTTTAAAAGGAGCCCTTTATTCAGGCACTGGTTTAAGTTTGTTATAATGTTTCATAATCATAGCATTCATTCCTTGAGGAAGATGGTACTATCCCCATTTTCCTTATGAGGAAATAGATGTTTGAATAGGCTAATGAAGTTGTCCAAGATCACAACAAAATCTTTCCCTTGAGGCAGTAAATAATCCTGTTCTAGTCCACCTTCTCTTTCAGAATTTGGACTTAAGGATAACAAGTACCTTGGTATTAAATGGCAGGTACACAGGAAATCTAAGTGATAGAGAAACAAGTCCAAATAGAATCAGTATTATGTGGGTGTATATATCTAATATAGACTATAGAAACCTATAATTAATTTTGTATGCATGAATAATTGGATGTGAATCCACCCACACAATTAGTTGAGTTGTATTTCACTATTTTTCAATGGAAAAATACATTCCAAGTATTTGCCATACACTACAAGCTTTGATTTCTTGTTAAATATCTATGTATGTATAATTTTCAATCCATAATGTATGATTAATTATGGGTTTGTTAGAATTTTATAAGTTATTTTCCAGCTTTAAGTTAGGTTTAAATTATTATTTCTAGAGTCATACTTTACACTTTTTTTAAATTTTCATTTTGCTTTGGATCATATTCAGTTTGAAAGAGGAATTTTTAAAGTACTTCTTGATAGACCTCCAACTAAGAGAATCTAGTTGGTGTTTGAGCCTCACGTCTGATGAATGAGTGAGATGGTTGTCCACAGAATATGTGCCAAAGTTGGTGGGTTCTGGGACATGACAGATGGGATGGCAGGCCATGGCAGAGAACAGAAATAGATTAGATGGGGATCCAAGGGAAGATGGTATCTTGAATCAAGCCTGAGGAGCAAGATGAAAATGAAGAGAGGAGAGCTAGTAATGAGAAGCTTAGCCAAGAGAATCAAGGAATGTGGTGTGAGGAGTGGTTTGATTCAAGTAGTCTGGAAGTAAGGTGATGAAGGGGAAGTGTGCACCGCAGCGGTGACTGGAGGATCACAGGGGAGGACATGGTGGCCTAGAGGAGGCTTTCTGGCCCAGACACTTGGAAATAAGCTTTTAGAGTCCATAGTTCATATCAGGAATCTTCTGTTCTAATAAACTTTCCCTAGGTTCTGCTGCCTTAACAAATTAACAGAAAGGACCCCAGAAATCTCAGTAGCTGAGAAAAACAAGTTTATTACTTTCCCACAGTATGTTTTGGTTGTAGCTCTGCTCCAGGGTCAGCTTTGTATCTCAGTCAGGGACCCAGACTGAAGGAGCAACGTTCAACTGAGACATGCCTTTCCCATGGTGAAAGGAAAAGAGAAACAATGCAGTTGTAATGGCCTGTACAGCTTTGGCTTCGAATTGGCACAGGTCACTTGCATTCTCATTTCTTTGGCCACTACTTCCACAGAGAAGGGCACTGCAAGTCATGTGCCAACAGGCAGGGATGTATAATCTCTCCAGGAAGGAGCAGTGAAAAATTGGGTACAAAATTACAATCGGCCACATCTTCCTTTCCAGGTGAGACTTTTGTGTGATAAGTGTGCCATCTTGTAGAATTAGAGCCAATTTACCTTATTTCATCACTTCTGGAACACATTTTCTCCCATAGTTTAATGTCTGAAATCACGATGCATCTTACAATAGATGGGGTCTTATGATCACTGCAAGCCAGGCAGCTGTCATGATGTCATTGCTGAAGCATGGAAGAACTTAGCTCTTAGTCCTGGTGATATGGTTGGACACCTGCAACTACTGACATTTCAGAACCATTTGAGAAAGGAATATGAATCTAGATTTTCATCTGAAAACTGTCTATTGACATCCTCTAGTGAGATCAGCATCCATTGTGGAATGGGTGTCAGCAGCTTGGAAAAAAATCTTGGAGGCAGTAGTGGAACATTAAAAAAAATTTTTTTTTTTTTTTGAAAAGCTGCATCACCGAGTGCTCCTGGTAGCACAGGGGATGATACTGTTAGAAAAAGTCTGGATTAAGGACTTTGAGTTGAAAAGTGATTCAGAAGAGTTGCTCTCTGAATGTGAAGAACTTTTAGAAATACTGTCACTAATTTATTGATTTATTGTGGTTATATTTTACTTATTATGTATGTACAGTAGTGTTAGATGAAAAAAATCTGTTCTGAAGAAATAAATTAACTTTACATGGTAAGAAACCATTATACTGTAATTTAATTCCCCCTACTTTTTTTTTTTGGATAGTAATAGACTGGTGGTGCATCTTACTCTCAGTGGCTTATTAAAGTCTATGGAATGTGGTAAAAATGCTTCCTGCACATTAAAAAAATGCTCAATATTTACTGGGTAAATGGAGCCAAGGTTTCTTTCTTAGAAGACCTTCTTATTGTACATACCTTGAAATTAACTTTGAACTAATTTTATTCATTCTAGTTGTAAATAAGATTTATCTAAGATGTGTAAGTAATACCAATGTTCTTGAACTGAAATTTCACTCCATTGTTTGGGACTACACAGTGAAGTTAACCTTTTTCTCCAAATGGTAAAATTTTGGTAAGGAGAGTTTTGTTTTATTTTCTAAGTATTTAATCTTATACTAGAGTAGGTGGCTAAAATCTTCACTTTTAAAACAAAATAACAGCTTATAGTAGTACCTTAGATATAGATTGTAAGGTGTGCTGGTGTCAGGAAAAAATTGCATAGAATATCTAACTTGTCTGGAAGAGTACTTTTGCCATTTTGACATCTTTCACTTACTTTGTGACCCTCTCAGTTTTGAAGTTACCTAAGTGTTTTTAATTTAAATTATACACATTAGAAAAAAAGTTAATAATATGTAATCTCTTGGTGATTTTCCAAATCTAAAAAAAAATAGTTTTGACAGCAAATTGAGTACATACTTCTTCACATTGCATTCAGCAAACCACTAATGAGGCATTGTGGTAGAGTTTACAAAGATAAATCAGCACTGCTCTGCCTTCAAAGAACTTTCATTCTCTTGTTGGCAAGAGATTGGGAGTTAAAGGTATTGGTATCCCCATTCTGGATTTGAGAGGCACTGTGGTTTGGAGTTCAAGAGCATAAGTTTTAGAGTCTTTCTAGATCTGAGTTTAAATCTTGGTGTTGCTCCTTTGTCAACTTCTGCGAAGTACTTCACCTTTCTAGGCCTCAGCAGCTTCAATAGAGTGGTTGTGAGTACCTAGAACGTAGTAGAAGTTCAGTAACTGTTAGCTGATGCTGTATCATATTCATCATTGTCATAATCATAATTCTCATCTTTATTTGGATGTAGTGAAAGAATTTTGATTTTGATGTTAAATAGCCCTGGCAGGATTCCAGTCTGTCTCTGACATTTTAGGTGTGTGATATCACACTGTCTGTTGAATGGCTCCTCTTGAATTTCTCCTTATAGGCATCTCAAACTGAACTTAGGATCTTCCCCCAAATTTTGTTCATTCTATAGCTTGCCTATCGTAGAGTTGTTTGTACCAGAAACCTGGGAGTCATTCTCTCCCTGTCTCTCTGTCTTGGTCTCTCTGTCTCACTCACTCACTCACTCACTCACTCACTCACTTTTATCTCTCCAATTCTACCTCTTATCTCAAGTCTGCTAACTTCTCTTCACCTCCATTGCCGTGACCTGTGTCAAAGTGAGAAGCAGTATGATCAGACTACTGTTATGGCCACCTAACTAAACTTAGGTTCAACTTTGCCTAATTCTAGTTCATTCTCCATATCTGATCCCCTTCCCTACCTCCCACTCCTTGTTCAGAACTTGTCCGTGCCTTCCTTTTACACCTGAATAAAGTCCAAAGTCCTTAATGTGTCCCGTGAGATCCCACATGGCTTGGCACCAGACTCCTTCCCTGGCTTCATTTCCCTTGCCCTCAGTGATCATTACATTGGCCTTCTTTATTTCTTCTTTTGACCCAAATTCCTTCCTGACTCAGGTCTTCCTCTAGTCAGTGCTATTTCCTCTGCCGCTACCACTTTCCTTTTCCCTACTTTTGTCTAATTCCTTTGCATCCTCGAAGTCTGTACTCAAGTGATAATTCTTTCGGGAAGCCTTTTGTAATCTCTCGGTAAATTGGGTCTGTCTGTTACATGGTCTCATAGCATGCTGTGGTTTTTCTTTGTAACATTTACCTCCCATTTAGTATCTTCCTTCCATGGACTCTAGTTTTTTGAGGGCATAGACTGTATGTTTTGTTCACTGCTCAGTTATTTCCAGAGTTTAGCACAGTACCTGACACACAGTAAGTACTCAGTAAATATTTGTTGAAAGGATGAATATTTGTTGAAATCAATGAACATTACCTGCCTAATAGGGTTGGTGTGAAAATTAAATTAGGACACAAATGATGTCTTATTGCATATTACGTGGTACATAATGGGTTTCTGGTATTAGTTTCTTTCTTTTTTTCCTCTAAGCGTTAAGAAAAGCCTTCCAGTGGTTTCAAACTATAGGTTATGGCCCACTAGTGGGTAATGAAATCAACTTAGTGGGTCAGGAAGTGAATTTTAAAACATGAAAAGGAGTAGAATAGCAATTATCAGAGAAAATAACATAGAGTAAGGAAAAGTAGTGTTTCCTGGAACTTGTGGTCTGTGGATGTTGTGTATGTACCAGTTGGAGATAAAACATATTTCTTAATATGGATAACGGGTAAAAGGAAAAAGTTTGAAAGCTACTGTTGTAGCTGTAGCACAGTGTAGTGTAGCCTATAGGCAACACTGTGTTTAAGTTAGGGCAGCTAAATGAGGATATATCCAGTTCTTAAAGAAATGTTATTCCCTATGCCTTGCTGACTTGTTACACTGTTCAAGGCCCTAGAATCCTCCTTAGGCATCAATGCCATCATCACCAAAACTTCTGGGATTACTAATTTCCCCCCTTTATATGGAGCCTGTATCTATCTATTTCTAACCTGTGTATTTTTTGAAGTAATTTTTACTTCTCTATATGGTGTACCATGGCCTTTTCCACTGTATTGAAAACATATCTCCAATATTGTTAATATTTATTATGGTGACATCTGTCTTATACAAACTATATAATGATGATGTTAACATATTATGTCTGTCATAATGACATTCTCTAATAGCTCAAATTACTGCTCTTATTAAATTTTATTGCCCTGGTGACTTTATAGGCTGTTATTAAATAGTTTGGTAAAATCTAGTGCTATACAGATGTACAAAAATCCAGATTATATGTAGGGTTATAGAAAGACAGACCCTGATAAAAGGAAACCACAGCATTTAAGGATTAAGATGATAATAGTTATGATTGTGGTAGCTTGGTAAGTGATTTCATTTTTCAATGGACTTTTAAAATATAGGTTTGATAAACATTTGTATAACTGAATTATGATTTTCTTCCTTAAGGCCAATGGTCAGTTCCAACCTTTGATGCTATTGACTTTCTCAGCATTAATCATTGTTTTATATTCCAGTCTCCAAGGATGCATAAATTATGATAATGAAGCTAGGGGAGGGCTGAAGCTTGTGGTTGCTGCTGCATTATTGTGTCCACTGGGATGGTATTTTGTGTACTTGTCCTCTGCAGATTGTTGGGCTGAGGAACTGGATTCCGTACCCCGCAAAGCTAGAGACAACAATGAATTTTAAAAGGCATGAGAAAGCAGTCCTATTAAGAGGTCTGTTTGGAACTTTTACAGACTTGATGGAACAGAATATTCTGGGTATCTTGTAAAATCTCATGCAAGCACAGATTGCCCCCTTCCTTACAGTTAATCTGTTTTGTAGGTATTAGGGGCAAATGCTCAAATAATACAAATTTTTTCCTGTAATCCACCATAAGGAAAGACTGTGGTCAAGTTACAGAGTTCAGTTTTCACATTTTCTTATTACGAATTTCTGTCAGCCGTTGCAGATTGGGGAGCTAGATGCTGTCCTACTCTTAGGACAGGAGCTATACAATGGTTTCTTGTTTATTCTTTACATTCTTTTTCATTTTAAAACTGTGACATTTATTTTGGCAAATTTGGGAGATAAATTTAAATTGCAATATAAAAATTTTCCAACACTTAGAGAGATAATTCCTGTTATTTTATTATATATATATTCAGTCTATTTTCTGTTTATACATGAGAATACTGTGGGTTTTTTTAATGAATTTGAGATGAAATGAGTACTTTAGAGGAAAATACATATTACCAAAGTAGAAGAAGAAAAAGAGGTAGAAAAATTACCTGGAACAACATTCATGGAGGAATTTGATAAAGTTGTCAAAACACTACTCCTAAAAAGTTGCCAGTTCCAGATGGTTTGGCTAGTCACTCTTCACATCTTTGCACAGATGCCTGTGCTATTTAAACTGTTATAAATGTTTTTCAATGGCATGCTTCTTCATCTTACTACATTGTTGTAATCCAAACACAAAAATATTAGGACAAAAAGATAAGACAAAAGAAAAGTACAGACTAATCTTATTTATGACAAGGAAACTGACATGGATAATCAGGGATAATGCTGTTCTTCCGGCTACTTTTTGAAATCCCACAAGAAAATCAGTTTTGTATATTTTGAACATAAAATGCTATTACATTATTCACTCTGAATATAAACAACTTATGAATTAAAACTTTAATCCTACAAAAGATTAGTTATTACTTGTAAGATATAGAAAACAGCAGTAAACATTTTTCATTTTCGGTTATCTATTGCTACCTACAAAAATCACCCCAAAATTTAGCTACTTAACACAACACTGATTTATTATTTCTCGTGTTTCTGTGAATTGGCTGGGCTCCCCTAGGCAGTTCTGCTGCTCCACAGGGTATCAGCTGGAGTTGCTCATTCAGCCGGGAGCTCAAATGTCCAAGATGGCTTCACTCATGTGTCTCATGCTTCACCTGGGTGGCTGGAGCAGCTGGGTCCTGGCTGGGCCTTTCTCTGTCCATGTGCCCTCTCTTCATTCAGAAGTCCAGCCTGAGATAACATGGAAGCCAGATCCCAAAAGGATGAAAGCAGAAACTGCCAAGCTTCTAAAGGCCTAGGCCCCAAAATGGCTGCATAATTTCCACTGCATTCTGTTGTTCAAAGCAAGTCATGAAGTCAGCCCAGTTGAAGGAGAGGGCAAACTGACTCCATGACTTGGTGGAAGAGTGGCATGTGCCAAAGGGATGGTAGTAATTGTTGGTGACATCTTTGGAGACAAACTACCACATTAGCTTAAACAGAACATTGCTAAGGCCTTGAAGCCCTCTGTTTGCTCCTTCCCTGAATCTGCCCTCCTATTGTCCCTCATTCCCACCCTCAGATAACCCCCCCCATTTTTTCCCACATTTTCTTGCTTTTCATGATTATTTTACCATGTATGTAGGTATCTCTAAATAATGTATTATTTAGTTTGCATGTTGATATGAATTTATTTCTTAAGATAATCTTTTAAGTTTTAATTTAGAATACCTACATTGAAGATTATTTATGAAACTCAGAAAAGCAAAAGGAAAAAACTAAAATAGCTTCTAATCTCAATTCCTACGTATAATCATTGGTAAGGTTCTGGGATATGTTAACATACATGTACACCCCCCCCCCCAATTTATATCAAATATTTCTTGTTCTCTGAATCTCTTTTTTCTTGAGTTTGGATGGCAAGGCTACTGCATTATCTGAATCTATAATATTTGGTTCCTGAATTTTGGATGACAAATAGTAAGAACTTGGATTTTTGAGAGACTCATCCAGACATTTATTTGACTGTTAAGATGGTTAGAGTTTGGATAGTGAAGGCTACCTCTGTACGTGTACGTATGTGTGCATGTCGTTGAATGGTGTGTAATTTTAAGCAAAGGAGGCAAAGGATCGATCGTATAGTAATGCTGCTCTTTAAAATTTAGAATGGAGAAATGGTCTCAGTAGATAGTTGTTAAATACTATTCTGCCACAATTCTCAAACTTTAGTGTGCATGATAATCACCTGGAGAGACTGTGAAAGCACAGCTTGCTGGAACCCATGCCCAGAGTTTGATTAAGTAGGTCTGGTGTAGGCCTGAGAACTTGTATTTTTAATAAGTTTCTTTTTCTTTTTTGGGGACTTCCCTGGTGATCCATTGGTTAAGACTCCACACTCTCAATGCAGGGGGCCTGGGTTCGATCCCTGGTCAGGGAACTAGATCCCGCGTGCCACAACTAAGACCCAGCGCAGCCAAATAAATAAATAAAAAAAATTTTGTCTACGGCCATAGCACCCTGAACGCACCCGATCTCATCTTTTTTTTTTTTTAATTTATTTTTGGCTGCATCGGATCTCTTAGTTGCAGTATGCGGGATCTTCGTTGAGGCATGCGGGTTCTTTCGCTGTCGCAGGCTCTTTGCTGCAGTGCATGGGCTTCTCTCTAGTTGTGGTGTGCAGGCTCCAGGGTGCATGGGCTCTGTAGTTTGCTGCATGCAGGCTCTCTAGTTGAGGCGCGTGAGCTCAGTAGTTGTGGCGCATGGGCTTAGTTGCCCGCAGCATGTGGGATCTTAGTTCCCTGACCAGGGATTGAACCCGTGTCCCCTGCACTGTAAGGCGGATTCTTTACCACTGGACCACCTGGGAAGTCCCAATAAGTTCCTAAGTGATGATGATTCTGCTGGTCCAGGGACCACACTTTGAGAACTTCTATTCTACCATATGATTTTTGATGGATGTATTTTAGTTCATCACATAAATGTATCATTATTTAGTCAATCCCTTGTAAGACAGGTTGTCTAGTTTTGCTGTTATAAACAATATGATAATGACCATCATTATGTACATTTATTAACATTTCCTTTTAATATGTTTCTAGAAGTTGAATTACCTGGTCAAAGAGTTGGCACATTCTTAAGGCCTTTATTATGTAATGCCTAATCATATTCTGACTGTATCCATTATATTCCATCTATGAAGATATGAGTGATTTAAATGAACATTCTGAAGTCTCTGAGGAAAGTTACTCCCAAAACAATTTAGCATTGAAATAAGTGTTTAGCCTTGTTATTATTTTGTGAGGGTAATAGTCATTTGGATATAAAAATTCCAGTATATTAAAAAGTTGATCAACTTACATTACAATTACACCTTACATATGGATGATTAGCATTTTTAAGTGTATGTCTTCAGATAAAAGGATCTGTTCTTCCTCAAGCCTCCGAACATGTGGACCAACATGCTATTTATTATTTATAATCTCCTACAGTGAAATCTCTGTAATTTTACATTTCCTATTATAATTTGGTATAAAGATGAGTTATCTTTCAAAGCACTTCTAGAGATGGTAATAATCTCTGATCTTGAAGGCCAAAGATTGGTTCTGAATCTTGTCCCTGCCGCTTAGTTTGTGACCTCATTAATAATCTAAGCTCTAAACCTCAAACTTGTCATTTCTGAAAGGATGATAGTAACACCTGGAGTTGTTTATATAGAGAGTTTGGATATTTTTAAAACAGGACAGTATTCTCTTGCTGTAGCCCATGGAGTTCTGCCAGAAGTGACCTGCTCCCTCAGCCTTGAGGGAGGATCACAGGCGAGAGGCCAGTTAGCCATCAACAGCTCTTTCCATCCCAGTGGCCGTGTTTTTGCCTCTGAGAAGATGTGGGGATTGAGTTAGTGGGACTGATGAGTACTACTGTCTGCATTTAGAATACCTCTCTTTATTTTCCTCTTTTATGTATCCACTATATTCCTTTAACTTTTTCACTGGATTGTTTTGAGGATTTTATGAATTCTAAAGCTTGTGAAAGCTCTTTGAAAACTGTCCAGTCCTTTGTGAATTCAAAGTAACATGATGTTTTTCTCTATTCAAGGAACTATTGAAATGAATCACTCCGTGGCCCCCAAGGGTAGTTTTAGAGAGATAGGTAGTTATTTATATTCCTCCAAATTGTCTTCTGATATTTGTTATAGACTTTTGATTCCCAAATTAACGTTCCCAGTTAACAAAGGGTCATGTTGAATAAGTTTGTAAAATACTTATTTGAAATTATAAATCTCCTTAGAAAGAACTTCATCCATAGCATTTAACTTCTCAGCCTAGCCCATAAAGCCTATTTCACCTTCTTCTTCCTTTTTGTTTTTTTTTTTAATGGGGAGAGCTTGGTGCAGATGAAAGTTTGGACTTTGAAGTCATACAAATTTGAGATTAAATCTTGACTCTGTCACTTAATAGCTGCATAACCTTGGGGAAATCAGTTAACCTCTAAGATTTGGTTTCTTCATCTGTAAATTAAGAATGATAGTGCCTATCTCATAGGATTGTTGTGAAGATTAAAAAAGAAAATGTTAAGTCAGTTTGGGGCCTGTTGCCAAATAGGTCCTCAATAATTGTTTCCATTCTCTTTATCCTCTGGATATACTGCTGTAAGTTTTCCTTTTGAATTATTACACCAGGTTTTTTTGTGTGTGTGCCGAGTGCTAGATTGTCCTGAAAGACTAAATTATAGATATGTTTTAGCCTCACCATATGTTAGATATTAGGTAATAAAGGACAATAAAGTCAGTTTGGAAGTTAGATAGGTCATAACATTGTGTATCTTCAGGAATTCTCTTAGAAAACATGCTTTTAATAAATTAAAACCGTTTCCCCCTTTTGTGGTGGTGGGAGTTATTAGAGGTTATCCCTGATCTACAGTACAATGGCTATTTGCAGTAAGTGACTTTCTGATCCTTTTTTTGATTAGACTTGTTCAGTGTGTTGCAATTGTCTGTAGTCATGTGAATTTATTAAAGTAGTTATATGGTCAAATGTATATTTGAGGGAGGTGTCAGACTTTATACATTTGCTGAATATCTAGTTAGGAATACTGCTTATGCTGGTCAGTGGTTCCTGCTGATTTAAAAACAGAAGGTGCATATGTTGACAGTGCTTAGATTGTATAAAATTGGTTGTGTTGGCATCTGACCCTGCAGGAGAGCTAATTATATCTTGAACGAATAATTTTAAAGAATAAAGCTGTTTGTGATATCTTTGTTGTGAAAGTACTGTTTCATTTCCATCATCTTAGTTTTAATAACATTTAATTTCCTACCCAACCACAACACTTCTTTTCTAGTGGGGTTTGGCCTTTATAGATGGAATCATTTTCGGTTTTATATTTTTAATGAAAAAGATTGTCAGCATTAGGAATTCCTTTAAGAAATTGGAATTCATTTGTTTTCAGCTAAAGTTGGAATCATTGCTAGACTCACAAAAATATCATTCAGTGAATGAGATCTAACTGATCAGTTTAAAAAATATTTTATTAGTATTAATATTATTCCAATTATTGCCTCTTTAGTTTTTCTTTAAATTTTTTTTAGGTAGCATCACTTGGACACAGGAAACTAGTGTGCATTGTTCTATTAATAAAGAAGTGGTTGTTCTCTGATTTGATTGTTTGAATTGTGTGAATTGGAGAGTAATGTTTTTTTAGCATGACACTTTGGGAACTGCTACTTGGTTAGGATACTTTTGTTTCAAGGTCTCTTTGAGTCAGTTCCTATTAAAAGTGAAATGTGACAACCTGCATAACAATGAGAATATTTGAACAATACAATACTTGTATTAGTATTGTATGGCTTTGAGAAGAACCTCATACTGTGTCTAATTGAATCTATTATGCTTAATGAATTTTTTAAACCAAAGAGTACCTTTTTTGTTTTCTTGACCATTGCGTTTACATTTTTAAGTGGATATAAAATATACTATAAAGTATGTAGAATGAAAATTTGCAGCCTAAAAGGTAATTATACAGCAGTTGCAGTTTAGCATTTGCAAAGAAATGCCATTAAACATTATATTCTCAATAAGTTAGGTTTTAATAGATGGCAGGAGAAGGAAGGGGTAAAAATATTGAATTAACATTTGCTTTCATTAACAGTTCCTGTGAATTTTTATAAAAGAATTGATCACAGTGAATTTATTTAGTAAATTATCAATGTTCGTATTACATACGTCCTGAAGAATGCCGTATAGTGTCATATTCAGAAACATATCATTAACTAAGATGGTGTTCTTTCCCTTTTTCAAGAGAACAAAGAATTCAAATTTAGCTGCTTGATACTAGCTACATTATGTAAATTATTGTGGTAAATGTAACATTATTTAAAAATCTCCAAAGTAGTTACATGAGGATTTATATGGGTGAAATAATTTTTGTTTATGTAAGTATCTCTATGGATGAAGTTTAGAGATGATTGCAGCAGTGTTAAATGAGCCATTTCTTTTCTCTTAATATTGTAATTTTTGAAATAAGCATTTACCTTGTGGCCTTTTTCTAAACCTAAGCTTTGGAAAGGAGAGGGAAGCTGTGAGATTGTAAAGTTTGAGGGCTAGGTAAAAGTTTGAATTTGTGTCCCCATGAAATGCTCTTAAAACTTGGTATTTCATGATTCATGAAAGAAAGCTGGTAGAAGTATCTGACCACTTTGCTGTTGCTTAGTATTTTCACTTGCTAGGTGGTCCAGTTATCTGTTTGGATTCATTGTGCTTTTTTTTTTTTTTTAAATTTTATTTTATTTTATTTATTTATGGCTGTGTTGGGTCCTCGCTTCTGTGCGAGGGCTCTCTCCAATTGCGGCAAGCGGAGGCCACTGTTCATCGCGGTGCGCGGGCCTCTCACCATCGCGGCCCCTCTTGTTGTGGAGCACAGGCTCCAGACGCGCAGGCTCAGCAATTGTGGCTCACAGGCCCAGTTACTCTGCGGCATGCGGGATCTTCCCAGACCAGGGCTCGAACCCGTGTCCCCTGCATTGGCAGGCAGATTCTCAACCACTGCGCCACCAGGGAAGCCCCCATTGTGCTTTTATTGGATAAAGGTGAAACAGGTCTTTCTTTGGGTCTAAGAAAAATTGACCCAATGTATTCTGGTATATTCTGTCCTACCAAATATCACTAGCTATGTATGACTTGTCATATTTAAAGGAATTAAGACATATCAAACTCTCTAAGCATTTTTTGGATGAGGAGGGCTTTGCCAGCTGCCCTTAGGAGTTAAGGAGCAAAATGGCTGTCACCAGGCAGTTCTATATGAGAGACAACTGGCTGTCCATTTGAAACAAGTTTCCTGCCTGCTCATACCATTCATAAAAATAAATTGCAGCTGGATTAAAGAACTATTTTAAAAGCAAAAGTTCATAACTTTTGAAAGAAAATGTGAGGATATTTTTAAAGGTATGGATAGGAAAGGATTTCTTAAATAAGATACAGAAAAGCACAAATCATGATGTAAAAGACTTGACTACACTAAAATTTAAAATTTTGGTATGGCAAAAGTAACTATAAACAAAACAAAAAGAAAATGATCAGACTGAAGGAAAAATTTTGCAAGGCTTGGGATCCAGAATATATAAGAAACTTGAAAGAAATAAGTAGAAAAATAGGCAAAAATATTAAATAGCAAGTCACAAAAGAAGAAATTCAAATGGTTAATAATCATATGAAAAGATTACATCACTAAAAATCAAGGAAAAATACAAATCAAAACCACGAGATACTATTTTATATGTGAGACTGGCAGAAAATTTTAAAAGTTGAATAATACCAAGTATCATTGAGCATGTTGGGGAACAAAAATTCTTAAGTGCTTTGGCAATACCTAGTAAAAGTAAGTGGAGGGTTTTCATATACTAGGAACCAGCAGTGTCATTTATATATAGATAATGTAGAGATATTCTCACATGTGCACAAAGAGACATAATCAAATGTTTATAGCTTTTTTTTTTTGTAGTAGAAAAATATTGAAAACTTAAATGGCCATCAGTAGGGGGAATGGATAAATTACGACTTATTCATAGATGGAGAATATTATAGCAATTAAAATGAATGAATCCAATCTACTTGAGACAAAACGAGCAAACCTCAAAAATATAATTGTGAGTAAAAAAAGCAAGTTGAAAAATATTACATATAGTAAACCAGATATGGAAATGTTAAAAGCACAAAACAACTCTATATTTTGTCATGGGTACATTCGTATGTATTAAAAGTATAAAAGAGTGAAGTGGAAGGCTGCATACCAACCTCAAGACAATGGTGACTTCTGGGAAGGGGAGGAGGAGGAGAATGGGATGAGGGTGGGAGGTGGTGCTTTAGCTATATTTGTAAATAGGAATGTTGCAAAAGTTAATATTTGTGTCCATCAACTGGTGAGTTAATAGACAAAATGTGGTATATTCATATAATGGGAAACTATTCAACTATAAAAAGGAACAAACTACTGATATATGCCATGACGTGGACGAACTTGAAAAACATTATGCTAAGGGAAAGAAGCAAGTTGCAGAGACCACACATTGTATGATTCCATTTAGATGAATGTCCAGAAAAAGCAAATCTAGAGGGGCAGATAGATTAATGGTTGTTTGGAACAGGAGTAGGAAAATAGATTAACAATAAAGGGGCATGAGAGACTTCATTAGGTTGATGAAAATGTTCTAAAACTGACTTAATGATGATGGTTGTACAACTTGGTAAATTTACTAATAATCGTTGAATTATATACTTAAAATGGGTGAATTATATGATATATGAAATATACCAGTCAAGTTATAAAAAAGTTAATATTTGTTAAATCTCTATGGCAGTCAATATAAGAGTATTTCAGAGGTTCAATTAAAAATTGTTGAAAAGGACACCTTTTCACGTCACTTATACGTGTTCTGATCACTTCATTATTTTAAAAAAGGTATTGCAGTTTACAAAGAGGTAAATCCACAAAGTTAAGTGTACAGCTTGATGTATGTATATACTTGTGTAACCCTTACCAAGATCACATTCAGTTATGGTACAGCAGTGTGACTATAGTTAACAGTACTGAATTGTATACCTAGTTGAAATTTGCTGAGAGGGTAGATCTTAAGTGTTCTTACCACATACAAAAAAGGTAACTTTGTTAGTTAATGGATAGATTATTTAGCTTGATTGATTATTTCACAGTGTTTACATATATCAAAACATCAAGTTGTACCTTAAATATATACAATTTTTATTTGTCAATTATACCTCAGTAAAGCTGGGGAAAACACCAGTTGTGACACCCTAGAAGGTTCCCTTGTGTATCCTCCTAGTCAGTATCCTCCCTTCTCCTCCTGCCCCCAGAGGCAACTACTGTTTTGATTGTTATCAGTCTATATTAGTCTTGGTTTTGAATTTCATATAAATGGGATCATCTCCTGTCTTTTGATCAAAATTCATCCATGTTGTTACATGTAGTGCATTCTTTCTGATTGCTATATAGTATTCCACTGTAGGAATATACCACAATTTATCCATCCTTCTGTTGATTGACACTTTTGTTTTACCATTAGCGATAAAGCTACCATGAATATTCTTGTATATGTCTTTTGGTAAACATGTACACTTATTTCTCTTGGCTATATGCCAGTGATCTCCCTGAATTCCATGGATGCTTTTCTAGAAGTAAAATTGGTGGTTTAAAAGGCATAAACAGGGCTTCCCTGGTGGCACAGTGGTTAAGAATCCTCCTGCCAACGCAGGGGACACGGGTTCGAGCCCTGGTCTGGGAAGATCCCACATGCTGCGGAGCAACTAAGCCCGTGCACCACAACTACTGAGCCTGTGCTCTAGAGCCCACGAGCCACAACTACTGAGCCCACGTGCCACAACTACTGAAGCCCGCGCGCCTAGAGCCTGTGCTCGGCAACAAGAGAAGCCACCGCAATGAGAAGCCCGCGCACGACAACAAAGAGTAGCCCCCACTCGCCGCAACTAGAGAAAGCCCACGCGCAGCAACGAAGACCCAACACAGCCAAAAATAAATAAATTAAATAAATAAATTTTAAAAAATAAAATAAAATAAAAGGCATAGACATTTAAAATTGATTCTATTTGTGCTGGTGAAAATTATACTAAATTACTTTCCATCCAACCACACTCTTAATTACCAAGTATATGAGAGTGATTATTTCCCCAGATTTTCAATTTCCAGATGTTTCCCATACTTTGAACCTTTGCTAATCTGCTGAGGGGGCAGGGGGAAAAGACAGCAGGTAAGAGATTGTAAAACTTCAGCATCTCTTTGCCACCCTTTTCTGGCATCTTTCAGGGTGGTAAGGTATGGGGTTTGGTGTCCCATCTCTTTGGGAAATGCTTTCAATTTTGGAAGCTGTGAGGGGAAGGAGGGGCCCAGTTGATTGTTTAACAGGGTCTGGTCAAGGCTTAAGGCAAGAAGGGTGAAAGAATTCAAGTTCAAATTGAAATGTTGGTTACTAGGTAACTCCAGATTATGTTGATGTGAAAGGAGAGCGGATACAGTTCTCTAGTAGAGGCTACTACTTTCTTATAATTCACCTACTCACCCTTCCTTTCCAAACTTTAATTTCTGTTGCCATTTTAGGAGAGTATTTGTTGTGTTTTATCAAGGAGACACTACAAGATCATGTCTCTTGATGCCCTCTTAATGCCTAACACACCACTAGTAGTGAGTGCATAAAAATAATCTTGCAGTGAATGACCCACTAGTGCACTGGACCCCTTTTTTTCACTTGGGAAGGGAAATGTTGTCAGGAAAGTTTGACAACCTCACATTGCTGGTTCTCAAGATTGGACCTTCTTGGATAGGGCCAATGATGGGCAACTGAGGGCAAGGACAGGCTAGGAGCCCAGCATGAATTAGTAAGGGCTCCTGTTGGGTGTAACCAGGATAACAGGACAAATGTAAAAGATCAGACATCTCACTTGGAAAGGAATGGGAGCCACCAATACAGCAGGGTTGACTGGGAAAGGTCAGGATTTCCAGTACAGCTTGGAAATAAAGCTTTGGTAAAAACTCCAGTGCTACATAAACAGAAGGTCACAGTCAGAGGAACTGTATAGTTGGTTACCTCAGAAGGTGTTTATAGTTTTTATATGCTTTCTACCTGTGAGTGGCCTTGGGAGGAAAAAGAGTGTTAGGCATCTACTAGATGCCAGTCATTGTTCAAAGTGCTTCACATCCATTATTTTACTTAATCCTGAAAATTCTACGAGGCAGACTTAATCCTGTAAGTGCCAGGGGACCCCAGAAAGGAGTGTAGCTGAACTTGGTTTTGTATGTTGAGCTACTGTGGCAGCAGTACCTGGGTTGTCTTCCATAGAGTGAGATACTGCCTGGACGTAGAACAGGGCTGTGGTGGTACAGTGGGGTGCAGGGCTGGTTTGTCCCTACTAGAATGTGTAGGGAGAATGTGTGGTCAGTGTCTTGGGAAAGGATTCTCCAATCTGTGTTTGCTGCATCCTGTGAATTCAGTAACCCACAGACTGCAGCTGGGAAGAACCAACCGAGACAAAGCCTCATTCCTATTTTCAGGGATGAGTTGTTTGTTTATTCAAAGGTATCTGTGTGAGGGACTGTGTGAGGAAGTCTTTGAGAGGCAATAAGATGACAGCTTTTGCTGCTATACCTTTGTCTCAGTGCACCCTGAGCACAGGCTAGTTCTCTGAGAATCCTAGTTTATTCGGGCTTGGAGAAGAGCTGGAAAAAGGTACTGAAACTTTGACAATGGTTAGCTTTAGGCACCGTGGGGTTTGGATTGTTTTTCTTCCCTCCCCTTCCCCTTGTGTACCAGTCTCTGCTGCCCACTTAACTGCCCTTCTACCCCCGACCTCCAACAACCCACACATCCTGTATGCCCTGCTTATCAAGCCCTGGTTCCTCACCTGGCTCCACTGAGCCATGCCCTTAGCATGATTGTAGAGCCCAGAAGCTAGGGGAACCTTGATGAATTCAACCCAGGAAGAAATGCCTCGTAACGTGAAAGCACACAGGTGATGGTGTTTATAAGACGACTGTGGAAATGCAAATTGCGGAGGAGAGGTATCATAGAATTACTCCAAACCAAGAATCTTGTTATCTTCTACAAGGTTTTATTGGTTCTTGAAATGGAGGCTGGGCCTTTACAGAATGCAAGTTTCATAGTAATGGCAAGAGAGAGGAAACCCCTCCACTTTATGAAGTGAAACCATGGAAGCAAGGTTGTGGAGCCAGGCAGAGAAGATGAGTGGAGTCTTCAGAATTCTCATTGTTATGTCAAGTGTGTAGGTCTGGTTTAGGATAATTATTGAGTTAATTGCTTCTTAACGGGGAATATGTATTTTAGTGTTCAGACTTCCTAAATCCTTAATTTAAAAATCATAAGTAGAACGATATTTAAGTAGCCGTGCTGCTTAAATTTAGAATTTTGCTTCATTGAAAGGACTTTAGAATTGTTTTCTGTCCCTTGTGAGAGTCTTATTTACTTTGTAGGGTGTTTGGCCACAGGGAAAACCAGAAAGAAGTGCTTTCCTCAGGGCCACTCTGCTTTAAAGGTTACTTAAAGACATGGATGTCTTACCAAAGCAATGAGTTGTCTAAGGATTTTAGATCATAGAATCATAGAATTTGAGAGTCAAGAAACATCATTTAGTAAAAAATTTCAGTTTGTATTTGAGAGAATTCAGGTTCAGAGACTTATTAATGATCACATAGTGGCAGAATCTAGGCCTGCTGATTCCCAGTCCAGCACTTTAATATTCATGCCAAATCTTTCTCATGTTATAATGGCTATTGCAATTGTCTAAAAGCTTACTAAAAAAATGACTGTGTGCTGTGAGTCAGATATTGTTCTAGGTATAGAGGATTCAAAGATAGTTAAAAGTGGTTCCATCAAGAAAGCTAGGGTTAGGTAGGGAAGGTCAGTAGTAAATGGAAGATTACAGTCCAGTGTGATAAATACAGGACAGAGGTATGCACGAGATGTGTATCAGTCAAAGTCCAGTTGAAGATAAGAGAAACTACTCTATCAGAAAAAGGATTGAATACAGAGAATTCTGTCTTACAGAATAATTGGAAAGGGTGGAAGAACAGGCTTTCGGCTGAATCTCCAGGAATAACTTGCAGAGGAACACTACAGAAGTAACACACCAAGAGAACTACTACCTCTGCCACGTCAGGAAGCTGGGGGAATCTGGAAGCTGTCATCCCAAATGTCAGCCCCAGGATATTCCCACCTTTGCCCTCTGGGCTCAGGAAGTCTCCATCAGGGTTGTGCCTCCAGAGCCATCATGCCATTCCTGCTAGTTCTGCATCAGAAAAGTAGATTCTTCATGTTACCTCCTGGCTCCCCACTTGCCTGTGCTGATTTCAAGTCTCACCAGGTGGATGTGATGGGCAGAACCTGATTCACACCTGGTATCCTAGTTGCAGGCTCCTGTAAGAAATAGTTTTTAGCCCAACAACCTCTCTAATACTGGAGGGCCCATAGAGGGAGATTATAAGAGGTGTCAAAATAGTAATGTAAAAGTAGTAGTAATAATAGTAACAGTAACATAATGTAATAATAACATATATATAATATATAGAACATATATGATGTAAATAATACATTATGTATATATATACACACACACATGCTTTGGAGATATACTACCAAATTATTTGCCAGAAGGAGTAGTTGAATTTTTGTTCCCTTCCTTCATTCCCTCTTTCATTCATTCAGTATTTATTTGCTAGGCTCTATTCCAGGTTCTGGGGATAGAGTAGTGAACAAAAAAGGCAAAAATCCCTTTCCTTTTAAATCATACACAGAAGTAAGGCAAAACATAATAAGAAAGTATATAGTATGTTGGGTGGTAAAATGTGCTAAGGAGAAAAATAACTCAGGAAAAGAGACTATGGCATGGCGGGGGTAGGGAAAAATTATAATTTTAAATAAGGTGATTGGGGAAGACCACACTGGGAAAGTAACTTGTGAATGAAGACTTATAGGACATGCCTCATTCCTTGATGTTTATCTGACAGAGTGAATGGCAAGGGCAAAGGTCGTGAAGTGGAAGCATGGCTTGCATGTTTGAGGACAACACATAGACCAGCCTGGCTGGAACAGAATTAGGAGGGGAGAGTATGAGGAAGTGAGGTCAGAGAATTGCTGGTGAAGGGAAGACATAAGAGAACCTGGCTTAAGTTTAACAGAATTACTGTGGCTGCTGTTTCGAGAAGAGTCTATAAGGAATCAGAAGCAGAAGCAGGGAAACCTTTCAGGAGACTGTTGTGGTAATCCAAGAGGGAAATGATGGTGACTTAAACCAGAGTGGTAGTGGAGGAGGTAGAGAGAAATGGTCAGAATTTGAATATATTTTGAAGGTTTAGTTGACAGGATTGGCTGACAGATTGGATCTGAATGTGAGGGAAAGATCAGGAGTTCAGTTATGGACATGTTAAATTTGAGATGTCTGTTAGACATCTGAGTGAAGGTGTTGAGTAGACAGTTAAATGAATCTGGAGTTGGGAGAGGTCTGAGCTGGAGAAATATAAAGTTGACAGTGCATATTTGTATTTGAAGTGATGAAACTGAAAGAGACCAGCAAAGGAGGACATCAAGAAGAAAAAGTGAAGAAGTCCAAGGACTAAACTCTGGGGCTCTTCAATAGGAAGAGGTCAACGAGAAGCCCAAGGAGCAGCAGTGAGATAGGGAAGTGGGATGCTCTGGAAGCCACATGAAGAAAGTGGTTCAATCCGCCTGCCAATGCAGGGGACACGGGTTCGAGCCCTGGTCCGGGAAGATCCCACATCCCGCGGAGCAACTAAGCCCGTGCGCCACAACTACTGAGCCTGTGCTCTAGAGCCCGCGTGCCACAACTACTGAAACCTGCGTGCCTAGAGCCTGTGCTCCACGACAAGAGAAGCCACCACAATGAGAAGCCTGCGCACCACAACGAAGAGTAGCCCTTGCTTGCCACAACTAGAGAAAGCCCACGCGCAGCAACGAAGACCCAATGCAGCCAAAAATAAATAAATAAATAAATAAATGAAAATGGGGCTTCCCTGGTGGTGCAGTGGTTGAGAATCTGCCTGCCAATGCAGGGGACACGGGTTCGAGCCCTGGTCTGGGAAGATCCCACATGCCGCGGAGTGGCTGGGCCCGTGAGCCACAATTGCTGAGCCTGCGCGTCTGGAGCTTGTGCTCCGCAACAAGAGAGGCCGCGATAATGAGAGGCCCGCGCACCGCGATGAAGAGTGGCCCACGCTTGCCGCAACTAGAGAAAGCCCTCGCACGGAAACGAAGACCCAACACAGCCAAAAATTAAAAAAAAAAAAAAAAAAAAAATAGTTCAAGGAGGGGGAAGCAATCAAGGGTGTCAATGGTGCTAAAGGTCAAGTAAGATGAGGACTGAGGATTAATAGTTGATGTCAACAGTAAGAAGGTCATTGGTATGTGAGTCGTTTCAGAGAAGTGGGGAGTTGGAAGCTTGGTTGGCATGGGTTCCAGAGAGTAGGAGGACAGGAATTGGTGACAGAGAGTATAGATACTGTTTTGAGGAATATAGTTTTAAAGAGAATGAGAGAAATGGGGTAGTAGCCATGGTGGGGAGGAGGGCTTGACCTTTTAAAAAATATTTGTAGAAATAACAGTTTGTGTGCATGCTGATGGGAAAGATCTAGCAGAGAGGTAAAATCAATAGAACAAGAGAATTGGTAGAGCAATGACTGAGTTGCTGAGAGGAGATGGGATCCTAGTTCACAAGTGGAGGAGGGGCCTTTGCAAGGGGCATGAATGGTTCTTCATGGTAATGGGATGAAGGCAGAGTCTGTGGGGTCAGAGATAATAAGTGGTAGAGTGGTGGAGGAAGCTTGTGAGAGCTCTCTTCTGATTGCTCAGTTTTTTCAGTGAAGGGGCAAATAAGATAAATGGTGGCAGCTGAGGTTGGGGAAAGTTGGAGGTTTGATGGGAGAGGAGAAAGTATGAAATAGTCACTAAGGAGAGTGAGAGAATAATGACTTAAGGAAAATGTGGTATAATTACTAAGTTGCATTAAAGCTCACTTACAGTGAGTAATCCAGATTTAAAGTTGGATTAGTCAGCACAGTTGTGTGGTTTTCTTCAGCCACAGTCAGGCACAGGGGTGCAGGTAGATAGCTGGATTTAACAAGGATCGTGGTTTTGCCAAGGGAGGACGACAAAGTAAGAGAGGCATGAAGGAGTCAAGGATGTATGTAAAGGAACCGTTACAAAATAGAATTTAAGCTAGGTAAGGAGGATAGTGTAGACCCGAGGTGGATGAAGGGCAGAGAAAAGATTGATAGAGTGAATGTCTCTGTGGGATTGAAGAATGAAGTTGGGATGCTATAGGGAATGAACTAGAAGGAAAGGAGGTAGGTCATGGTTGGAGACTGAGGTACTTGAAATTGTGATTATTGAGGGGGTTTCAGTTATTGGTAACTGTAGAGTTTGGGTATGACCATGGTAGTGAGTAGCTGAGATTGGGTAGAGGGCAAGTTCCTTGGTGGGGAGGAGGCCAAGGAATCAAGAATTCCAGGATTTAGGAAGATCATCTATGTGAATATGTAGTAAAATCGGTAGGATCGTGGTGGGAGTAGTGGTAGAGTGAGGGGCAATGCACCAGGATCCATAAGAGTCAAGGAATGAGGAGTGACCCTGGGATCAGTAGATGACAGCAGAGTGGGGAGGGGGGTGTAGTCTGGTGACTTGAGGCTGAAATCTGGGGTTTTGGAAAATGAGGGAGAAAGTTCTGGAAGTGTCAGCAAGAAGCAGGGGCCACCTACCCCACCTCCAGGCCAGTCTGAGGAGGGGTGGAGAGGAAACGTTTCACCACTTGAGAGGGCTGCAGAGGAAGCCAGCTTTTGGCCACAGTAAGAATGTGATAATGTGAAGAGAACTTAGAAGAGGTTGAGAATTTTGCTGCCAGCTGAGCATGACTGCTAGAAAGCAAGTAAAGGAGCTTCTTGAGTCGGGGAGCAGTGTAAGTGAATGTGCCAGCTTTGCTGTTCCTTTACCAGCTACATGTAAAATTCATTGCACTTTTGACGGAGGACATGGTTCCTTGTTTTTTTAATTTTTTTTAAGTACTAGGGTGATTGAATGTTAATTCATTTAAGAACATATATTTGGCCACATTTATAAATTCTGATGCCTAATAGCATGTTTTGGAAGCATCTGATTTAGATGTGAAAAGAGGAGAAAGATGAGCAAAGCACGTCAAGTTTTGTGGGAAAGTGAATTGATCAGGCAGTCCAGATTTGGGGATTTATTTTTAAGAAATAGAGATGAAATGGGGTGGGTTGGTTTTAATGGCCAGACTAAGGATTCTAGCTTTTTAATAACATAAAGGTCTTAAAACATACCAGAAGTGATATAGGTCCTCAAAAGAATTAAATGTAGAATTGCCATCTGATCCAGCACTTCCACATCTGGATAAATATCCAAAAGAAGTGAACGCAGGAACTCGAACAAATATCTTTATACCCATGTTCATAGTAACATTATTCACAATAGCAAGAAGATAGAAGAAACTCATGTCCATAGATAGATGAATGGATAAACAAGATGTGACATGTACATGCAATGGAATATTATTCAGCCTTAAAAAGAAGGGAAATTCTGACACATTCTACAACATGGATGAGCCTTGAAGACATTCTGCCAAGTGAAATAAGCCAGTCACAAAAGGACAAATATTGTATGACTCCACTAACATGATGTACTTCAAGTAGTTAAATTCATGGAGGCAGAAAGAAGCATGGTGGTTACCAGGGGCTGGGGGGAGAGAGGGAACAATGGGGAGTTTTTTAATGGGTTCAGAGTTTCAGCTGGGGAAGATGAAAAAGTTTTGGAAATGGATGGTGGTGATGGTTGTACAATAATGTGAATATGCTTAATGCCACTGAAGTGTACTCTATTTGTTTGTTTATTTTTGGCTGCGTTGGGTCTTCGTTGCTGCGCACGGTCTTTCTCTAGTTGCAGCGAGCGGTGGCTTCTCTTGTTGCGGAGCATGGGCTCTAGAGCGCGGTCGCGTGGGCTTAGTTGCTCCGCGGCATGTGGGATCTTCCTGGACCAGGGATTGAACCCGTTTCCCTGCATTGGCAGGCGGATTCTTAACCACTGCACCACCAGGGAAGTCCCTGAAATATACTCTTAATGGTTAAAATGGCAAATTTTATGTTATGTATATTTTACCATGCACACACACAAAAGTGATAAAGGATGTAGGTACTGCTTCTCTAATGATACAGATAACAACTAGGCAACAATGGCTTGTTTCTCCGGGGAAGAGAGGTGGAATTTTGGTATAAGAGTCTTCTGGTTGACGGGCATAGTATGTTTCCCTTGCTGGCGTGTCAGCTTTATCTATACAGTATGTACTAGTTTGGCCTTAGTTCTCAGTGTGGTTTAGAGGTACTTGGAAACGCATTTTCTTACATAGGAAGACATTTTTTCTGTGTTCTTATTCATTCTGTTTAGCCAATGACTTTTTTCATAGATGATACAAGGATAACCTCTAGCTTTCAAAATTACTCTAAGTTTTTTAGTATGAATTTATCTTTGAAATACTGTATTTACTAGTTGAATTGAGTGCTAGTTACTTTGGAGTCATTTTATTTATATCCTGAACTTGGCAAAGAAACTTAAATAGAGAAATTGGAAAGCTCTCATTCATAATCTGTTAGGCCTGTTTCATGACAACATGTTTTAGTTATTTGTCCAGATGTATTCTTATTGTTGAGTCACAATAATGACTAGAAGACAGATCAACAGGAGGACATAAATAAATAAAGCCGAAAAGGAAAACCAGTGTTGGATTCTTAGGAGTCTGATAATTCTAGGCTGAATCCCAGCTCTGTTACTTAACTCTGAATTTGTTCTTAGTGAGCCTCACTTTTCTTATTTATAAAATAAGGATACATCTACTTACCTGGTGGAGTTGTTGTTGTTAGGATTAAATAAGATGATAAACTACCTTTGGCAATGACTGGTATACCTAGGCATTCAGTAAGTGGTAGCTGATAGCATTATAATTATTACTGCAAAAATCTTTAATGAAACTCTGTTTCTGAAATCCAGAATGCAAGCTTAGAAAGCAAAGGAATTAGCAGAAAGGTCCTTCAGTGTACACAAAGATTCACCTCAGGGTTTTGGTAAGTCTGGGAGAGTCCCTAGTGCGTTTGATGTTTACACATCATTAGCAAACAGATGCCAGGAGGCAAATAAACTGTATCTAAAGGATTTTTGAACCACTGATGATGGAGAGAAAATCAGTTTCTGATAAAGTTATAACATTTCTAAGTAAGTAATAGCAGGCCATGGGAAATTTTTAATTGGGCTTATAAAAGTTTATTTCAGGAACACATGTATTTCCAATTTGAGGCACACCTGTACATCTGTAGCCATCTAATTTATAGTGCTTGCTTATTTCTCCACTGGGGTTAATAATATAATAACAACTAATATTTATTGTGCGCCTACTATAAGCCAATGTATCTTTAGGAAGCCTGTAGCATTCAAAGGCTTCTTTTCAATTGGATGTTTTGAAATTGGCCTTTCATCCATTTGGAGAGACAGGGTATTTAATGAGTTTATTTTATTCTATTTTATTTATTCTATTATGCCAGCGTATCTGTTGGGTATATATAATCGGCAAGACATTTTGTAGGAGACAAAGCTAAGTAAAACATGGGCCCTGGACTCACAAAATACTTATTCACTGTCCCCTAGGCTGTTCAGAAGGGGCGTGTGGTGGTATGACATGAACCCTGGTGTAGTCCTGGACTCTACACCTGGCTCTGCCACTTCTTCCCTGAAGCTTTTTCTGTCTTGGCCAGGACTAGGCTCAGTGCCCCTCTGCTAATCCCTACCAGGCCCTGTGATGATTGCTTGTTTAATTCTTTGTATTCTCTATTAGGGTTAGATTGTAAACTCCCGGAGAGCAAAGACTATGGCTTATTCATCAACTGGGCCAGTCACATCAGAGTATTCGTGCTGTGTATAAATACTAACTTTCTAACTTTGGACTAGTGATAACCTATTGCTTTCTTTAACTATGATAAAATTGATTGTGATAGTCCCAATATCATAGGTTTGTCATGAAGATAAAATCAGATATTTTATGTAAAATGCCTATTACAGTGCCTGGCACATAGTGGGTACTCAGTCAAGAGTTGTATTTGAGTAGGTAATTATCTCTTTTCACCAAATTTGACAAATGTGATATATCTATTAATGAAGACCATATGCAGTGATATCACTTTTGTAGTACATAAAGGGCACAGCTGTCATTCAGGTTAAGTCTGAAGTAATTATTCATATTGGAATAAAAATTTTATACTTACGGTACTTATTCAAAAAGGTGGAGTAAAACTAATCTTAACTCATAGAGAAATTAAATGGAAGCCTGAGATTATAAACCTTATAAACCTTATTAAAAACCTTCATCAGTATTTATCAGTTTGATAGATTTTTACAGATTAGTGTTCCAAACTTTGAACCAATGTAAGAAACCCTAAATACTTAAATAATAATGAAAGTTGAAAACTAATATATTCAGTAGGGAAAAAGGTAAGTGTAAGTGAGCATGTTCTTTTGATTTTTTTTTCCCTTCCAGCGCACCCTCTCTTTTCCATTTAAAATCTCCCTTTGGAATTTGACTTAGGTTTGATTTTTGGGTTTATGCAGCAAAGGTTTGGTTAACGATCAGATGTATATTCCTGTAGGTGAAATTGGTTATGAGAAATATTTCAAATTATCAGTAAGTAGTGGCATTTACTGGTCAAAAGTTATCAGCATTCTCTGGAAAGAAAGATGAAACTTCCTAGATTTTACTGCGTAATGTCAATGGACTCATTATTTGTAGAACAGCTGATGCATTTAGTACTTGTTGATTCACTTAACTGGTAACTATACTATATTCATAACTCCAACAACTGAAAACAATAGGTCAGTGTCCGCTGTTTATTCATAAATAGTCACATCAGAGCAGGATGTATCTGAAAGGCAGAATATGTTAGTTTGAGGAGGAACCTGGCACATGAATGGTTCCATTGCTCGCCATACTGAGGTGGGTTGTGCTTTCCTTTACTGAATGATGCTGTTTGGATTTTCATTATAGGTGTAGATGGTGAACTGTTCCTGTGTTTGTCAGGCTGATTGCTGTGCAGTAGTATTTGAATGTATTTTAAATGCCAATGTTGAGGGAAAAGGCTAGAATAGAAACATGGTTTAAAATTGGTGATGACTCAAAGTTTTTATGTCTTACAGTCTTCATGTTTTATAGCAAAAAGGTTATACCTAGAATAGATTTTTAAAGTAAGAAATTCCATTTGTACATGCAGTACTTCATTTAAAGTACTTTGAAATGATTTTTTAAAAATTAGTGAAGTATTCTATACTCCTTTGTAATTTCAGAATAAAACCTGCATTTTGGAATCAGTAATTTTTTTTTGAAATGAGTTATTTTCAATTTAAAAAAAATTAAAAAAAAAAGACAACATAAACCATTTTGTTTTATTGTCATGGAAAAGGAAAACGTGTTTTTTGTTTGTTTTGTTTTTTTTTTACTATGTGAAACATTCCTTTCAAAAATATTTTTTTAATAAGTGAATTTTAACTATCATAAATGAAATAATTTACTAGAATAATTGTATTAATGGTTCAAGTATTTTATAATATAAAGTAAGTGCAGCTGACTTTTTATAGCTATAACATTTAATAGGTAGTGTCCTTGAAGCTCTTTATTAGTTTAGTGCAGTCCAGTTTGCAAGCATACTGTCAAGAAACTTTAATTCTACATTATTCAAAAGATTAACTTTTCTTCTTGAAGATGAAAAGAAAGTTTATTTTTAATTGTGTTTGGAGGAAGATTGAGTTTGTCCTCAAAATGTACAACTTCTCGGACTATTTTCTGAGGGTCTACATTTTTAGTATATAAAAACTGAAAATGTCATTAGGGAAAGAGCAGTGTAATGGACTATTACCCGTTAGCAGCATATTCCCATCTTCTCATCTGGAAAATTAAATCTGATTGCAGCTGGGATTAACATTTATGGTTTTTGGGGAGAGGAAGATAGTATCTTAAACTCCATGAAACTGAACAATGAAATTATGTTGTTTATAGCTAATTTTATTTTTAAAAGTTTTTTTAGTTTTTAAAAATTTACTATCATAACATTTATCATCATAACCATTTTATTTTATTTTTTAATACATTTATTTATTTATTTTTGTCTGCATTGGGTCTTTGTTGCTGTGTGCAGGCTTTCTCTAATTGTGGCGAGCAGGGGCTACTCTTCGTTGCGGTGAGTGGGCTTCTCATTGTGGTGGATTCTCCTTGTTGTGGCGCACGGGGTCTAGGTGCGCGGTCTTCAGTAGGTGCAGCACACGGGCTCAGTAGTTGTGGCTTGTGGGCTCTAGAGCGCAGGCTCAGTAGTTGTGGCCCACGGGCTTAGTTGCTCCGCGGCATGTGGGATTTTCCCGAACCAGGGCTCAAACCCGTGTCCCCTGCATTGGCAGGCGGATTCTTAACCACTGTGCCACCAGGGAAGTCCTATAGCTAATTTTAAAGTCTCACTTTTAAGGGGCAGATTTTTATCATTGTAAGCTTTAAATGTGTTCAGTATTTTGTCTCTTATTGACTGAAATATCCTAGAGATAATGACTGGATAAATTTAGTAGGCATTAAATGTAATGTTTTCTGCCTTGATACCTAGCGTGCTAAAAGTGAAAGCAGTGTAGATTCCCATGTTAATGGCTATATTTGCAGTTTCTCTTATATTTCTTAAAAGAGCTCCAGTTATATAAGACTGTGACATTTGACAGCTTTCACAGAAAATGAAGTCAGTGTATTTTTTAATAATGAGTTAAAGTGTCATGCCTTGACCCTTCAGATGGAGTCAGTCATTGGTGTGACAGAGAAAAACAGGAAAATAATTTGGTAAGGTGTGTGTGTTTGTGTGTGTGTATGCTTATTGGTTACCAATCTACAAATGAGTTCTCATACATAAGCACAGTACTTTTATGAATTATTTTGCATTTCTGTTGTAAAAGATCTGTCTACCACGTTTTCTAGAAACTTTAAGCCTAAGGCAGGACTCAAGGTTTTTTGGATCCTGTGTAAAATAATTTATAGTGCCTTTCCAGTAAGTCTTGCCCAAACTCTTATTCTATTAATTAAACATCCTGTGGCAATCTGGTATATCTTAAAGATTTAAAAGTATGTTATAGTAAAAGACTAGAAAACATGGACTATTGAGACTGAAGAAAATTAGCTTTTCTTTAAAAAAAAAAGTAAGGCGTTTGTTCTGAGATCAGTTTTTTTTTGGTTTGTTTTTTGTTTTTGTTTTTTTTGTTGTGAAGACACAGGCTTTTAAGCATGGTCATGTTCTGCGCCTGAATGAGACTGTGCTGTTGGGGGTCCTGTACTGTGAAATGTCTGTTTTAAGTATGGAAATGCTTTTGTGACCTCCAGTGGAAGTGGTGCACACGTGTCTGTGTGGGGTCAGCCTCTTGCATGGTTGCGGTGCTGGGAGAAGGTACTGGCTGGTCAGATTGACGTAATGCGAAACCTTGTTCTAGAGCCAGCTGTCTCTTTTAGCCTTATGTGGTTAAGTCATGTGTGGACTTTTCTATACCATACATCTTGCTAGCAAGATATTTTAAATACTTTTCAACAAAAAGATTGTATTTTCCTGGGAGATGATGAAGTTGATGTTTAATTTTGTAAGAATCTATTACTTGAACCTGGAGAAAGTTGCTGAGAAAGAAAGGTAATGCATTACTATATGTTCTTAATTTTCTGTCAGAGGGACAGTTCTTAGAGAGAAAGCTTGACATATGCTGATAACTCTATTCTTACTGCCAATTGCCTAAACAAATTGTTATGTTACTTTTTTCCATGGTAGTACTCTCATCTGCAGATTTTTGTGTTGAAAGTTAGCTGTTTGGTGACACTGTATTTGGCAGTGAGGGTATGAATGTGAGAAGAAGTTTTGGAGCGTTAGCAATTATAGTATTGGATAGTGGGTAAAGAAATAGATATATAAATATTAGATCGATACACAGTTTTCCAGTGTATTTTATTTTCCATATAAAGATATAGAACATTTCATAAAATGTTCCCAGACCATTTAAAACTCAAAGAAATGCAGCTGATGCAATGAAATACATAGAGTACTTGTAAAAACATACAGACACGAAAGTGGATTGCTGCCAGACAGAAAATTTAAAGGCGGTTTGCTGAACTGCAGGGTGCTAGGTTTTGTACATGTGCCATGCTGAAACTGTTAGTAAGGCGGGTGTTGTGTTGCTTGAGAAAAGCAGATTGTATTTGGACCTTTTTAACTCAGATGTTTCCAATGTCGATATTTTGGTGACATTATGGCATTATGATCGACTCAATGTGAAACATGATTTCAACCTCCTGTGCAAAATAGACATTTTAAGAAAATTCATACAAATTATTTTTAGTTTTTGTGTTAATTTTTACAAAATGGCTTTCATAGTTTTGTTAACTATCAGACTGGATCTTTGAGCTAATTGAATGGAACTTTATATAGGTTGGGCTTTGGTTTTAAAAAGCATTGCCTTTTTTTTTTTTCATGTTGCTTTTGAGAGTGTTAAAGACCCATGAAGTTTGCTTTTGTAAATCTCAGGGCCTTAAAGAAAGGGAATCAAAAGCTTTATGCTTGAATCATAGTAAATAATAATCCATGTATTATCTTGCAACATGATTTTGTTAAAATCTGGGAATCTCACTCTAGGGGTAGTCTTAGGGCAGTTGAAGGGATTTAGTTGATGAAGGTGTTTAGTTGATGTTGCCTACCACTGAGGCCGTGTTTAGGATGATACGGTTTGAATGACCCCCATCTTGGGGTTCCATGGTCATCTTTACCTTCAGTGTATTAAAACAAGTTGATTTTTCTTTTCACCTATTTTCCTTCTCTTTTTTCAATTCTATGTTGTATATGTGAATAAAATACATTTAAAAAATGACAAGTTAATTATTAATGTAGTTTTTTGTTAACAGTTGGTTTAGCTCGTTAAAGAGATTTAAAGACCTTCCCTTTCCCACTTACAAGCAAGAAACATTTTTTTAAATTGGAGAATATACCACAAATTTTGGTTTCTGATATTCATCCCCTCAGAAAATGGTGATAAAAAATAGTCTTTGGTTTTATTCCCTCTTTATTTCCATTGGTATTTTGTGGTTCCCAAGAAGCAAACTATAGCAGGAAAGAGGACCTGATATTAAAGATTTATATGTGAGTCATTTCTGTGTGAAGTTCTCTGGGTAAAGAGTAATTGTTAACCACATGACAACTGGAAGAAAAAAAAAAAAAAGCCTTAGATTATTTTGTGGCTTTTCCAGCCTCTGTTTTACTGTGTCCCTCAGGGACTTAGAGCTGCATTTTTGTGGGGGGTGGGGGCAGGTCTCAGTACCAAATTTTAAATCCTAAAATACCAGTTATTTTACTGGACAAAGTCATTTACATATGCGTTAGGAATCACAGCCACTGCCCTCTTTTTGGATCCTCTACCCCAACCCCACAGCACACTTTTAGAGGTTTGCTGGGCTCGTCGCTGTCTCTTTGCATGCTGCTGGTCCCCCCCACTTCCCCGCCTAGACCTAGTGCTTTTCATGCCACACCATTAGCGCCCTCTGGCCTCCTGTCACAAGAGAGCCAAGTCTGTGTGTGTTTTCAGCCCTTTAGGCCAGAGAGAAGCAACAGCAACTTCCTCTGACTTACCAGGGCAACCCTGCAAGGTACTGCAGGGGGGATTACACCAGAATTCTACTAGTCCCAGTCTAGACATGTCAATGGTCATCTTCCATTTGAAGATGAGGGTAAAGAAAGTCAACCAGAAGACACTTCAAGAGCCGAAGTAATCTACAGATAGTTTCAACTTTTCTGCACCACCCATTTTGGGAAGCTCTTCATCTGGTGTGACCTTTTGAATATTCCTACTTTTGTTATTAGTCTTGAGTTTTGAAAAATAATATCCATTGACTTCAATGACTTGAAAACTGGTATTTCTAAGATTTAAATGTAGTTTGTGAATAGGCCCATTATTTTCTCCCTTTTTGATTCTTTAATTGCAGAACAATTAACCGCATTTTTATCTTGTGGCATGGAGGGCTTTAACTTTTACATGGATTCACTTTCATGGAGAAGTAAACTGGTATTTTAAAAGATAGATATGAAAACTGAGTAGTATATTGTGATCACTGTGGTTGCGGACCTTCAAATATTGTGCTTTTTCCACAAGCCTTTTGCATTGATACATGATTTCTCAAATAGATATTATTCTGATCACTCTTCTTAATGTGTCTCTGAGGAACCAGATCTCTCTCTTATTAGAAAAGATTGAATGTTTTCCTAATCAATAGCAAATGGAGTGCTAATAGCTTTTAATTAGTACACTTCTGTATTGACTTACAGACGATGGCATTGGATTATCTTGCAATTATGATTGAAGAATCAAGTGACCCCTTTCCTAATTCCATTTTAAACAGATGGTCATGAAAGATATCTTCACCTATGTATTTTTATAGTTTCTGAGCAAGTCTAATTATGTTAGAGCATAATATCCCATATCATGATATTTTGTTAACTCTGACAAGCTAAAAGTGTATTGTTTTCTTTTGAAGAAAACTTCATCTATTTTCAAGAGACCATAAGTATTTTGAGAAGCATATATTTTAATTTTAAAAGCAGGGAGTTTTGCATTTGTTCCTTGAAAGAATTCTTATCTGATCCTTCCCTCCACTCTGCCCTCTCCCCCACCCCACCCCACCCCCCGCCCCACCCAAACACACACAAGATCTGAAACTGGCCTTTAAGGTGGTTTATCAAGCCCACATCTGTAACTATGAAAAGGAGGCCTCTGATAAGAAAAGTCAAGCAGGTTTCAGACTGACTTTCTCTGGAAAAATATATCGAGGGCAATTTGCAGCTGGCAAAATTTTTTGCATTAGGTAATAGTCTAAAGTTAACAGTAGCATCAGGTCTTTAAAATTTTTCTTTTTTATATTTCTGGAGGAGGGTAATGGGAGTGCCTTGCCGAGTCCTTCCTTGTGCTCATCAACATAGCAGCCTCAGCTGCCCCCCTTGGATCCCCTGCCAGGGCTGCTATCATCTTCTGATCAAATATTAATGTGTGATCCTCTGCTTGCTCACTAATCCAAAGCCAATTAATATTATCTGTCAATTATTTACAGATCCTGAGGTGCAGAGGCAATTCCCGGAGGACTACAGTGACCAGGTTCGGAATGCGTAATTAATTTTTTACATGACAAAATTTATTTCAGAGTCGTTCAACATATTATTACTGTTCTTTTTACTGAAAGAGATAAATGAATTTTTAGAACGGAAGAGAAACAGTAATTAGGAACCCAAGACAAAAAGTAAAACGTATTGAAGTAGGATCGAAAATATTGGTGCTAGATTTGGGGTGTTACCTTCAGGGGAAAAATGCACAGAAAGTAAGGAAGAAAACCTATCACAAATTTTACTTTTTATTTTGCTACAGTCTGCAGTTCATTAGCAAATCCTTTTTGGATTGCCTGTGAACTTTTTTTTTTTTATGCTATTTAAGCAGGCAAGAACCGGCATAACAAAAAGGTAAGGATGGAAGTTTATAACATTTCCTGGAATTGGAAATAGATTATGAAACTGTGTTATGGTAGTCCTTGAAGGAGAAGATACACATGCAGGAATGGTCTGTAGGGTGAGGGTGGTTCTAATGATGGTAGTGAAAGTTGTTTGGCCAGTTGGTCTTGCCATCTTGAATTTCCTGCATTCTGCAAGCATGGAATGAATGGAGTGGAAGGAACTATTTTACTCACAAAATACTGCTGAAGTTCCAAAGCTGCTCTACTCTTTATAATTAGATCCAGGTTATACATTCTGGATTCCAGTTTCTATCTTGAGAAATATTAGTAATGTTTTGTAGCTTTTTGGGGAACCTTACATTTTTAGTTAACATGCAATTTGGTATGCTTTTTAAAGCAGTTTTGAAATAAAAGCATTCTTGATTACACAATAAAACAACTTTATAAAGCCTTTCACATGTGGGATATTGTACATAATAAAAACATTTTTCTGAAGTGCATTCATTTAATTTTGTGTATTAAAAAAATGTCCTTGAATGAGGATAAGTACAATGGAATATAAATATCCAGTACAGTAGTAGTAACACCTTTGCAATGTGGCTTGCTGTATAGAGGGCAAGGCATCTGATACATCTTTAGGAATATAAATGGATAATCAGGATAATGAGATGCTTTGTCATGAGATTTTACTGTACAAGAGCCCAAGAAAACTGGTATGGATTGCTTTGCATGTGATCTCAAGACTTTAAAATGAGATTTAACAAAAATAGTAATGTTCTCACTCTACCCTTTGCCTCATCTTCCAACAGGAGAGTTAGATTTTTATCTTACCCTAAGTTGGTATGGGATTGAGCCCTTTGGATTTAATTTACACAATCCAAAGATTATAGGACCTTTTTATTAATGGTTTTTTTCTTTAGACAATGTTTAAAGGGTGGAAGATCTTAAAGTATTACTTAGAATAGACTTGAGGCCATAGCTCTTAAGAAAATCATTCTTTTAAAATGTTGTTGTCTAGGTAAATAACCTTTGTGGTTTCATGATCTGAATTACCCAATGAGAAAAAATTATGTAGGAGAAAACTTAAAATAACATAGTTAACATCTGGGTTTATTCCTTTAAACATAGTTTCTTGCTATATCTGAAAATTTGTGAGCACCATGATCTTTTTTTTTTTTTTGGTGTAACTTTAAAAAAATTGCATGGTAATATGTTCATGAGCAAAAAGCAATATAGGAAATAAAAATAAAGCAAAAATAAAAGAAAGAATGAAAAGAAAGAAAATACAAGTCATCGAAATTTTACTACTCAGAGATAACTACTGTGACAATTTGGTGTTTATTTTTTCATGTTTAGTTCTTTGGGTATATATATATGTGTTTATGTTTGGGTAGAGTATGTATATATACAGGTACTCTACGTACAAACACGTGAAGTAGGAGATAGAAATAGAAATATAGATTATCATCAATTCTGTCACTGCATATAGAGCCCAGTTTACTGATTATTGTTGTGTTGTGAACTTAGTTCTCTTTACTTTAGTTAATGGATGATCTTACAAGTATTTTATATACTGAAATTGGAATTCAATTATAGTAGGAATCTAAAGAATAACTTGTAGCTATTTTAAAGTGCTCTTAGGATAGGCATTTGTTTTCTTTGTCTAGATCGGTGACTTAGTTTTGAAATTTGGAGGATGGTGCTCATAGGCTGGATGTAGACTTATGAGGGTGTGCACGTCACTGCCTTATTTAGCATCCCTTCCAACTTGACACACAGAGTTTCCCTTCTTTACCACATATAACTCAAGAATGAAGGATGAATGAAAGCTCTACTTTGTTTGGAGAAGTTACCTCAAAATTCCAAGAAATTTGAGAGTTGATCTATTAGTAAAGGAAATGAGACCTGCATATTTCTTACTTACCTTTCTATAATTTGGATTCTGATCTTATGTGGTTTTTTTTTTAGCATTTGTTGGATTATGCCAAATTATCTTTCCCTTTGGTGTGCTATTATAGAGGAATTCTTAGAAATACTTCTATTACATACAAGCTTTAAATGCTGAATGTGTACTTAATCTAGACAACATTTCTAGTATTAAAACATTTATGATGCAATCCATAAGGAATATTTGAGATAATTCACCACAAAATATAGCACTTATTACTACACACACACACAACCCCCCCGCCCCCCCCAGTTTTTCTCCCCATTCGCTTAAACTACTAGTGCTTGTTTTTACATATAGTGTATTTCCCATGTACCAGCACACTTGATCAGAGACGCTTGCTGCTGCTAGATGTTTTATTCTGTGTGTTCTTTGTACCTTACAGTAAAAGAATCTGTCACAAATTATTGTGGCTCACTGCTTTAGAAACTGAGAAAAAAGGGAGGTTAGATTGACATCTGTGACTGAATAATGATGACCAGCCTTTTGGCTCTCCTTGAGCCACAAAGCTAGCACTGCCTTTAGAGTGGAAAAAGAAGTAAGAAGAAAGGGGAGGGATAAAAGAGAGTTACAAATCTGTGGTCCCAGAGATGTATTACTGTTGGGCCAGTTGTCTGTGTGGTATGATAATCCATTTTGATCTTCTCTGTCTTAATTGTCTGCTAAAGACAAATGGGCAGTAAAAGTTCATCAGTTTCATCTTTTTGCTTCTCGTTCAGAAGCAGAATAAATGATCCATCACTACAGAAGTAGCCTTTCTTTCTGACACGGAAGTAATGCAGACCCAACACATTTTATTAAAATGTTTTTCCCTCATTATTTCAGTCCTCTCAGCTCTGATAGATCTTACTGTTTCATAAAAAATGTAATCTGAAATGTAAATAAGGGTCTTGATACAGAAGGAAGAAGTAATGAGCAGCCTGAGCCACATTTTAGGACTCTTGATTGTAATTACTGACAAAGTGATTTCTCTGTGCCCCATTTTTTTTTTTTTCTTCCGTAAGTTGTCTGTGACACCCTCAGACTGCAATGACATCTATGGTTTAAAACCATTAAATCACTGTAGCACTCAATATTTCATTTAAAATCTGGTAGGCCTGCTATCTTAAAACCTGAAAGTACAGGCTTTGTTAATTCCTGAAAGATATGCAATGCCTATGTTTTTTAAAAGAGAAAAACAAACAACAAAGGCAAAAGCAAGGTCTTTTCATAGTTCATATTATTTATTCATCTGCTTTTGTTTAATGTTTACCTAGTTTAAATACTAAAACATTAACATTGGTAGGATCCTGACTTGGAAAGGATCCTGCATTTAAAAAAAAAGAACCTCTAACAACTTACTTGTGAAATTTAAAAGATTGTGTCTCTCGTAAGCGTAATCCGAATTAGTCTAAATCATTTGTTTAAGGTTAAGATTACTAAATTACAGACACAATTTTCAAGTTACTTTGGGTTTGGTAGCTTAAACCAGATTCTTTTCATTCTCTTACTGCAAGTTTAGATAATGTGGCTCTTAATAAAGCCTGTCTAATAGAAAATTTTTGTTAAAGAAGAACAGAATCACAATAATGTGTTTCTTTCATTTCTAGAAATGGTTTCTCAAAGATACCAACATGTCAATCTAGCATTAAAAATAAGAAAACAAAACATAAATATCTTTCCCTGCTGGAAACAGCCTTGTAATTAATTAAATGGATTTATAATTATTCTATTATGTTTACTGTATTCATTCATAATTATGGAAATAAATGGTAAAACTTTATTCACTGTGATTAGTGCAGTTTTAATGAATATTAATTGAATTAAAGGAGAAAAGGATAAATGAACGTGTTAGCGAATTATGGTCACCACTCTCATCAAAACCCCATCTTTGGCTTCAAAACATATGATTTTTCAGATTAAAAAAAGAGCCTTTAGTAACTATAACATGTAGTATGGGATAATTTAGAATAAAGATATAATAACATATCACAGAGATTTCCATAAATAGCCTTGTAATGTGTCAAGTACAATAGGCATTACACCTACCATTTAAAAATGCATTAGTTATAATATGATTTACTTCTTGTACTGAAACATTAAGAATTAATAATTTGTTCTCACAATTGCACTTTTTATAGCCTGTTTGTTCTAAGAGTGGCGATTAGAGTTTGGTGTGCTAGAAGTTGCTTCTCCACTGTGCTCATCTATATTTTGATGAAATATAGCAAGTGTCTTAGAGCTCTTTAACTAGAGGTCTGAACATACCCACCCATCCCTGTACATGTAGATCACTGTTTAGAGCTGCAGGTAATTTTTCTTTCCACTGGCACTGAAACAGAGGTTATAATGAAACCAACAGTCTTTATGCATTTATAGAAACTATAAAAATTTTATGGAAATCTTTATATAGAAACTAACAGTGTTTCTTGTATAAGCTCTATAAGCAATGTAGAAACATGGTACATTGGGAAAAATAAAAAGGTACCCTTTCTTTTATGGTTATATATGGTCTGTGTGATTTTTAAAATTTCACTATAGGCAGTTAAGCAAAGTGGAAAAACATGCATCACCTATATACTAAAAAGGAACAAAAATATGTTGCATAACTTAGGCTAATTGTGGTGGAAATCGGCATTTCTGAGTTGCACGTAATTGCTTAAATATGGAGTTTTCATTTGTTCATGCTTCAGGTATGCTCTAAAAAAACCATTTAAACTCAGTTATTCACAGTGTAACCTATGTAAGTGGATTGAAAGATTCTGATTTGAAAGACAACGGAGATAATATTTAATCAAGGCTCCCTACTTAAGTGTTGGTGATTGCCTCCTTCTTTTAGTGAGCAGCTGTGTATGGAAACTTCCAAGTTACTTTCTTCAAAATCTTGATAATCCAGAGACTAAACATTTCTATTCAAAACTTGTTCATGTCCTGATGCATTGAAAGAATACTATCTAATAGGAAAATTATAGATATAATCCACAGCTCCTACATTTTTTTGTTACTCTGAAAGGAAGCTTCATTGCACCAACATTGTGTAATATGACGTACATGTACAATATTTACACAAAATGGAAAACATGATAAAATTTGATTTTCCCATTATTGTTAGGCAGAGAAACATAAGCAGTGGTGTACCTGGTCTGTATAAAGTGTGACATTGATTCCACAAAGGTTCCACCAGTCTTTCTCTAGTGACTTGTCTAAGCCATAGAATCTTCAAGTTGGAATTGAAAATTTGGGTTTGTGGGTTTTTGGGCCATGCATTCACCAAGCTCACAAAGACTGGAATTGGACCTGGGTGTATCCTGTTCCTCTTGGAAACTTTTGAGCTTTCTTTTTTTTCCCCATTCTTCTCCAAAGTAGGTGCTGTCATGCTTCCAGCCTACTCATGCAGTCCGTTCAGATTTGATCCACTTTAAATGGTGAAGTCAAGTTTGGTCCTGGAAACTTTTCATGACACCATATGACATGGAATAGAATTTGTCATTTCATTTGAATATTATCCAAAGGATTTACTTATATAAGGTTCAAATGGGTCACCATTTAAAATGGCTCCACAACCCAGCCCTAAAAAAGACTAACTTATAAGTGGCTAAACTTTCTGGGTTTTTTTCCCCCTCATGTCTGTTTTTGGTGGCAGAAACTGTGTTGGAGACGAGATACGATTTAGTGCATTAATTGCGTGAGAGATTAATAAGTGTAGTGTCTGCAGAGTATGAGCTGGATACCATACCAGGTAAAGATGAAGGAAGATGTAGAAGATTTCATCTCACCCTTGAAAGACCTTACTGTCTACTAGGCTACAAAGGTAATGCATGTTCAGGTTGTCTCGATAGCTTGTAGAACAATGGCAAGGCCAGAAATTGGGGATATCTCTTTGAAAACTAGGACCTTTGGGTAGTGATGCCACAATGTAATCACATTTCTGCAATTTCTTGTTTTTTTTGTTGTGAAGCCATAGAAGTTAGTAAGTTAGCAAGAGTGGTACAGAGAAACCCAAGTGGAAAGTCTTGGGGCTGCCTTTAAAGAAGATCATCTTTTAAGTCTGTTTTAGATGTGCGCTTTTCTAAAAGTCACTGTTGATTCATGGATTTTTTTGAAACCTCTTGCTCAAAAAGGTCAGTTTCCATATTTCTTAGTAACTTGTCAGTCTGGGATTGTAGGTAGAAATGTAATTTTCTCATCCACAGATAGAAACTCTTAATTTCTTCAGACCCTAAAACCTGGGAGGTGACTGTTTAGTGTAATGGCAACAAAGCACCCTGCTGAAGCCGCTTTCTTCAAGTAGTGGGTCAGTATCCACAATTGCCACCAAATGCAGCCATTTTGAGGGACCACATTACAGATTCAAAGAGATTCATTGATAGATTGCAGATGTATAAATGCATCCCAGATTAAATGTCTACTTCTTTTTATATGTTTAAAAGTGTCCCATTCTTGATGATTGGCTTGTTTAAATGTTTTTCAAGTTACAGGCTTATGGATGGGGAAAAATAATCCTAAAAAATAATCTATCACGGGTTGCCTCTTATTTCTCCCTGTGCTGTTACAAGTCAAATTTATCACCTTGGATGAACACTTTTAAAGTGTTTGCTGAAGAAAAACCACTTTGTATATAATAGATGCTATTCTGTCATATCTGTATCTTTCATTCCCCCCCCACCCCCATTTTCAGAAAAGGGTGAATTTAAGAATGGGATGGGGTTGGACTGGCTTCTTAATGAAACTGTATTTCAAAACCTTAAACATTTAGCCAAACTCAGTTGAAAAAGTGATACATTTTCTGATTTAAGGCTCTTCTTTTGAGTTGAAGATTTCTTCCCAATTTGGTCACTTCCCAGCTGTTACAGTTATATAGAAGGAACCCATTACAAAGACAAATTCTTTTTGAGCTATTCTTTCTGAAGGCATGCCAGGCTATACAGCTATGTTGTACTACTACTTACTTGAATCTGACTCTAGGAAATGGAAGTAGGCAATCCCTATTTATACATTCTTATTAGAAGTGTTCTCCTGGTTTTATTCTGGCTCCAAAAAAGCCCCGGTAAATTTTAGACATCTCTGAATACTACTGGATGGTCTTATTTCTGGTGAGTTACTCAGTGATGATGACTAAGTGGACTGTGGCTGCATTTGAGAGCTGTAGTCTGAGCCTTAACATCAACCTCATTTAATCAGTCGCTGTTGCTTGTTTGGATGGGCCTGCAAGTCTGCAGTCATCAAGCCCTGTTCATTATCCCTCCTAAATTGCTCTCTAGTCTGTCCTAGTCTGCTATTTCCCTCTACATTCACACTCTCAGCTTCTCTCCTGTGGAGTTTTCCTAATGACCTGCAACCTAATGACCTTGTAATCACTACATTCTATAAGATGGCCAGAGATGTCTTTCTAAAACCTAAATCAAATCACACCATTTCTCTTAAGTCAAAACTCCTGATGGTTCCCTGGTGTCTTCAAGATCTACTACAAATTTCTTTACTTGGATTTAAGGCCCATCACAGTCTGTCCTTGCCCCAACCTCCAGCCTGGTTTCCTACTACTTCCCTTCATAACCAGACATAGAATGTCTATTTCCCAGCATGATTAGCTCTCTCCCACCTCTATATTTTTGCCCAAGATGTTTTTTTTCTGTTTGTTTGTTTTTGTGTTGCTAGTATTTATTTATTTATTTTTCACATCTTTATTGGAGTATAAATGCTTTACAATGTTGTGTTAGTCATCACTAATCATTAGAGAAATGCAAATCAAAACCACAATGAGGTATCACCTCACACTGGTCAGAATGGCCATCATCAAAAAATCGAGAGACAATAAATGCTGGAGAGGGTGTGGAGAAAAGGGGCCCCTCCTGCACTCTTGGTGGGAATGTAAATTGATACAACCACTATGGAGACCAGTGTGGAGGTTCCTTAAAAAACTAAAAATAGAACTACCATATGACCCAGCAAGCCCAAGATGTTTTTATGGTTGAAATGCCTTCCTCAGTTCCCCCTCCCACCCAATATACTTCTTTTCAGCATTAAATGCCCTGCTTATATCACTTCCTCTGTGAAACTTGCCCTGACTGAATTAGTCACTCTATCCTCAGCACTTGGAGAGCACTTGGAGCATTGACTCCGTACATTGTATTGTTTATTTACTATGAACTCTTCAAGTACAGGAATGACTATAGTCAGTGTTGCTGGCTCTTCTCAGCAGCTAGGATAAATTAGGGGCCAGTGAATAATTGTGAATATAAAGTATGTAATACACAGACATAATTGCTAAGGAGTTCAGATTCCAGAAAGGATAGTACAGAGCATGGCCTTTGGAGCCAGACTGAGTTTGAATCCCAGCTCTGTCATTTACTGGGGTTTACCTCTTTGGGGTTTCATTTTCTCACCTGTAAACTAGAGATAATCATAGTAAAGATATCATAGGATTCTTATGAGGTTTAAGTGATTTTAAATGTGCAGAGTGCTCAGAATAATACCTGGCATTTAATAATAACCAATTATTATAGAGTGCCTACTGTTTTTAGGGGGTAGATTCAAGGTAGCAGGGTAGCCTGGTTTTGGTGCTTTTGTTTTGTCACGTATTAGGATTATGTGTGATAAATTTGCCTCTAGAATTTCAGACTGATCCTAGGAAGAATTCTGAAAAATCTTTTCTTTCTAAGCCCACACTGTTCTACAGCAAACTTTAGAGAAGTCACAAAGGTAAGAGAAATTTATCAAGTAAAGATGAAGAGATAACCAGAAACAGTTTCTGAATATTTATGTTCTAAAATGTACGGAAAATATGGAAACTCTTTAAATGGTGATGAAGGGATTTTAAATAAGTAATTACTTTTATTTCTGTTGTGAAAGCTGTATTGAGATTTCCATTTTCAAAACCTCAGAATTTAGTAATGGGTCCCACTGTCCTTGTAAATTAGCCTTTTTGGTTGCATGTAGTACTTTTTATTATTGTGTTAACTTTCATTTTAAAAATACTTATATGCAGTAGAGTTAAGATTCCTCTAGCTACCATAATTTCAAACTGTCTAACTTTGGTCAGTTTCAGATTTCAAATGTGATATAACATGAAGCCCAGACTTTGAACTATGTATGTATATGTCTGTGTGTGTGTGTGTGTATGTGTGTGTGGGTAGAAATGGAAAGGATAATTAAGATTGTTTTTAAATAAAATTGAGCTTACCAAAAATCATTTACTTTCATATTAACCTTGTGAAATATATAATATTGTTTCACATTGCTTTTATCCCTGGAATATTTTTATGTAATATTTTATACTTTTATTTATATAATATTCTAAGTATTATTAAATATTAGATATTTATATAATATTTTAAATATCTAGTCTGCTTGTCTAGTAAATGCTGACCCAACTCTCAAAAGTCAGCTCAAATGTCACCAGCTCTGAGGAGTCTTTTAATTTTATTTATTTATTTATTTATTTATTTATTTATTTATTTATTTATTTATTTATTTATTTATGGCTGTGTTGGGTCTTCGTTTCTGTGCGAGGGCCTTCTCTAGTTGCGGCAAGCAGGGGCCACTCTTCATCGCGGTGCACGGGCCTCTCACTGTCGCGGCCTCTCTTGTTGCGGAGCACAGGCTCCAGACGCGCAGGCTCAGCAATTGTGGCTCACGGGCCTAGTTGCTCCGTGGCATGTGGGATCTTCCCAGACCAGGGAAGTGGAGTCCTGCATTTGCTGTTTCCATGTAATTGTTGATGTCTAGTATTGCACTAAGCCCTAGAATGTAGATAACTCCTTAATGTGGATAAAGAGCCTGGAGTCAAGTGATAAAAACTAACTCTTCTAACACCACTCCCCAGTTTCCCATTACAAGGCAGATGGAACATCTCTTTGTTCTTTCAGTACCCTTCAGACAAGCCATGGTTTTCCCTCTCTCTAAGACTAATGACCATAGCATCCAATCCAGGACACTTGTGAGAGCAAAAGGGGGCACCATGATTACACGGAGATAATGAGCATAACCAGGATGTTCTGGGCAAGCTGGCACGTAACGTTACCCTAACCTAAGACCTTCTGATACAACAACAAAAATCTTTTACTCCACTGCTGCAATTGGAAAGCAAGGTGGGAAGAGCTTGAGCTCCCAGGAGAATGAGGTTGGGTTTGAATCTTAGCTTTTCCATCACTATCTATTTCCAATTAGGCAAGCTACTTCACCATTCTACCTGAAAGTAATTTTACTTGGCTTTCAAGGCCTCAGTTCATGTGTAAGAGGGTGATAATATCAACATCAGATTACTGGTAGGATCACTGAGTATATGTAAAGCTTCTAGCACAGGATGTGACACTTATTAGCTGCTTTGTCAGTCTCCTTCCACTTGTCACTTAACCCCCTCCAGAGAGCAGATGACCATTGGTATTTGGGAAACAAAATACAGGCTGAAACAGAAGAAACTTAGGTAAATCAATTGGATACCTTAAATTGTATACATAATTCTTAGCTTTTAAGTCATAAATGGTAAACCCTTGACAGGAACGACTAATATTACGTTTATACAGACTTTAATAGTTTTCTCTATTCCTTTCATTTTCTACATCAAGAATAAATATTGATTCTCTGACAAACTCAATTCTCCTTTGGTCCATGTGGTCTCACTGCTTTCCTATGAAGATTAAACAAGAAGACATGTAGACTGTTAGGTTCTGAAGAGAGATTTAAGCTGGTCCTATTCAAATCTATTACAGTTCCTATGTTGCTGTCTTCAACCACAACCCCTCTCCCTGCTGCCAGGGTTATTATTAAGGCTCCTGTGTGAGGCTCCTCTTCCATCTCAGTGGCCTGACAGGCATCCAGTTGTGTGTCTGTCCCTTCCTGTGGAAATGGAGGGTCTTGAGATCTATGGACAGTCTGATGATAGGAATGACGGCAATAGGAGTAGCATGGGAATTCAGGAGACAAGAGGAGCTCAGTGAGAATAGCTTCTGAATCCCCCTGGAATCTAGAAGACTTGGGAGTAGATAGAGGGGTTAGGAAATGACATGCAAGTGGGATGCAAAAGATTCAAACCCTCCTAGTGACTTCCAGTGCACAAGAATCAAGTCCAGACTCCTTAACATGCCCTCTAAGGCCCCACGTGATTTGGCCTCTGCCAACCTGTCTAACCCCATCTTCTGCCACTCTCTCCCTTGCCTCCTCTGATCCAACATGCCAGGCTTATTTTAATTCTTTGAATGTGCCAAGAGCTGTTGTTCAGTGGCCCTTGCTCATGCTGTTATTTATTTATTTATTTTTGGCCTTCCTCTCCCTATCCCTCTTGCAATCTTTGGCTGGTAAACACCTGCTCATTCCTCAAGTCTCAGCTCAAAATGTCGCTTCCTGAGATGCCTTTTTTGACCCTTCCATCTAAATTCAGGCCCCTGTCATTTTTTCTTAGAGCACTTTCTTCTGTTCTTTCACAGCTTCTGTCACAGTTCCAACAGTGTATTAGCGTATTCCTTTGCATAGCATCTGTCTTTCCAACTAGATCAAAAGCTCCATGCAGACAGGGTCTTTAGCACGTTGTCTGGTACTAAATATATTATCTTGCCTAGGGAAATATATCAGTTTTCTTTGCTAAGATAACTTGAAAATATTCTTGATTTCTGGGGCTCCCTTGTCTCCTTTCTTGTTAATTGACACTTGGGAAGGTTTCTTCAGAGTTATTTTGAAATTCAACAACCACAGCAAATATTTGAATCAAAGTCACATGAATGGATCATCTGTCCCCCAGCAAGTGTTAGTAGTGAGATTCTTTCTTGTTCTGATGGGGTGAAAGGGATTAGCAGGCAGCAGCTTACCAGGACCTAGATGGTACGTCTGGATTTTCGACATGTTGTGCTTGAAGTACCTATGGGACATGGGGCAGAACTGTCAAAAGACAGTTGGAATGGGCGCCTGGAGCTGGAGAGGTAGTTTATAAATGAAGATTTGAGTTTGATTCATTTACACAGTGATGGTAATTGAAATTAAAGTATAAGTAGACTATGTTAATGGAGGAGGATACAGAGAGAGAAGAAGGAAGATAAATTCCTGGGAACACATATAAGGGAAAGGAGTTGGGGGGTGGTAGAAATTGAGAAGTGAGAGAGGCAGGAAGAGGCCCTTCTACATCTAACAGAACGTTGGGTGTACATATAACGTATTTGAGTGAATATGGCGAGGAAAGCACCAGAAAAAGCTTTCTTCTCTTTTAATATTGCTTTTTAAAATATGGTAAACAATGGAATCACTTTGCTGTACAGCAGAAATTAACACAACATTGTAAATCAACTATACTTCAGTAAAATAAATTTTTAAAATATTATAAACAAAATAACTCTCAAATTGAAGAGCTCTTCGGAATCCAGAGAGCATGATTTATCTGTCAAGAAAACTCCTGGACCTAAACTGTAGTAGTGAACTGTTAATATAAGAAGGAATTGTTTCTCTGAAGAGTCCATGCCACAAAACAGCTGTGAATTCTGAGTAGTGGAAATATGTTTTCTTTTTAATTCTTTGTGTTTTTTTGTATTTTAAGTAATTTTTCCAAAAGAGAGTATGTTTGTATGCAGTAGACATTTGGCCATTTAGCAATAATCATGTGTGAATTGTTGGATTGCCAGAGAACCAACATGATTGGCATTGGCATTTTACCTTTCAGGAATTTCTAAATTTGAGTTTTGGGGTGTTCGTGAGTTTGTTTGGGTAATGCTGTGTGACCAGCTCCTTGACACTCTAGATCAGAGTTTGGGGCTGGTTTTTTGTGGCCTTTGAGCTAAGATGATTTTTATCTTTTTTGAAGAGTTGGAAAAAAAAAACCCCAGAAGAATCTGTGACAGAGACCATAAGTGGCCTACAAAGCATAAAATATTTACTACCTGACCCTTTATAGAAAAAGTTTGCTGAGTCTTTCTTTAGTTTGTAAGTTGTATATGAAATAAACCAAAAATTTCATAAGAAAACCTCAAATGATGACTGCAGTTCCAGAATGTCTTACATGTCTTAAGGCTTTTCTTTTAAATAGTGACTTAGCTGTTAAATTATGAGAGCACATTTTCTTTGGTGATATATGAACTTGATTGATTGAAGACTGCCTTCTGTGACTTGACAGTATGGTCAGAGGCCGTCTGTACTGTATGGTTTATCATAGAATAGTTCTGGAAAATGTTTAAACCTATTTCGGTTGTGTTTAGTTTATCCCAGGCAGCCTCAGGTAAACACTAGCATTGACGTGTTGGAGCAAGATATGTAAAGTGAAATAAAACATATTTGTGGAAGTGAATTATTTTCTTTGCATTTTGCTGGCCCTCTGAAGAGACATTTTCTAGTTGCAAAAGAGTAAAATCTTTGAGTATTAGATTTTAGAAAACTATTTGAATTGTATACTTTTTTATATCAATAGTGTTTCATATCACTTGCCTTCTGTCTTTGTAATGAGATGTCGTCGATCTGTTCTGTTCTGAGTATAAATTTCCTCAGTTCTTGAATCCTCCTGATATTGTTCCATCAGAATTTGCAAGTTGTGGGAAATAAAAGTTGATTATGAAACAGTTCTGTAATTGGAAATGACTGTGTACCAAGGCCCTGTCTAATCAATTGCTAAATAATTCCCTCTCAAAAGCGGATTTGATATTTACATTTTGATTTTCATATTCTGCTCACAGTGTTTGTTGACAGTGTCTGACATCCCCTGCCACTGGATAAATAAAGCCTATTATTTCCTTTTTAACATTTTAGGTGATTACTCTCATACAAGAGCTAAGAAGCAGAAGGTTAAGTATATTATCAAACTATCATCCTGTCTATTTGAAGAAGCTGGGAATCTTGATTAATATGCCTTGTTAACTGATGATTTCAGTTCCATACTGGTAGTGCTAGAATAATTTGTATAAACCAAGCAGTACAGATTCCTTATTTTAGCACTAAGACTTACAAAGGCTTCTTTTAGCAGCCTTTAATTTTGTACCTTTGTATGTGACATAGCCTGTGGCTGTGATAGCTACTGTGAATCTCCAGTTGTTTGGGGATGAAAGGAGGAGGCAGCTGGAAACTCGGTAGCTGCATCTAGCTGTCTACCTAGAGAAGGCCTTGATTTCAAGTTTATCTAAACAAGCTCGACTAATCCCAACTATCTAGGGGGATCCACTGTCAAAACAAGCAGCGTGGCCCTGAGGCAAACACAGCTATACAGAAATGAAGGCTGGGGCTTCCAATACTCCGATGACTGCATACTGGAGGCTTTTTTCCCCCCTGAAAGAGGGTAAGAGAGGTAGAATTTGCATAATGCCTTTTCATTGGAAACTTTTGGAAGGCTGACAGACCTCCAGCTTATAGATCTGTAGCCACAATACATAGTCTATAGGAGAATCCTTGAATGACCTAACCATATTGAAAGAAAATATAAAAGCGTCCAAGTATAGCCAAGTGAGAGAGGAAAAGAGGCTGATGCATTGTCTAACATCTGCTGTACTTCTCGTTAGTTTTGTTCTTTGCTATTCTGTGTGGACTTTGGAGAAGCCTAAGACAGCCTAACATGAATCCTATAATCTTCCTTCTGAATATTTATGTAGCGTGCCAGCTTCTAAGCTGTCCTTTGCGTTTTCCTACTTCCCCCTCATTTTCATGCTCTCAAATGAGGCCAACATTTCAAAAGCTAAATAAATGTTTGTGAATGTTTATAAAAGATTTGCATAAATTTGTCCTTGTCTGACAAAGATCACTTTTTTCTTATGCCAGTTCTGAAAAAAATTTTTTTAAGGTTTTGGTGCTTGTCTTGACAACAAAGTCCTGCATCCCAGAACAATGATTGCTGATTAAGTGGGTATGCAATTGTGATTGAATAGGCTTTCAAGATACTGGGTAAAAAGGCCTATCATCTGAAGGCTGAATTATAGAATTTAGAAAATGTTATCAAAAGTACACATTTAAATCTATTTTTTTGGTACCATATCATTAGGTTAGACAAAGGGTTCTTACAAGTTAAAGTATAACTACCCATGGTTTTAAAAATCCACTGTATAAAATTTAATAGTTAGAATGTTTCAGTAACTCAGAATATCACTTTTCTTTCCTATGGTTGAACATATTTAAAAATAACTGTTAGACCTTTAGGGGCTTTTGGGAAACTGTAAGGCTACCAGTTGTACGTGTTAATATGGTTATTGGGATGGTAATCAAAGGAAATATACCAGGCAGTCCTTTAAGATATCTGAATGTACAATCATACCTTGAGAAAATATAAACTACATGGAATATGTGTTAAGGCTTAATTATAGGACACACACACACACACACACATATGCACAGAGCCCAGATACTCATGCCACCGATGTGTTTGCTGAATTCATTTATTTTTTAAAATTAGAATGGATTTTGTGGGGTGGCAAGGGATGTTGTGGGTAGAGGTGCTAATTTAGTTCAGAGATATTCGAAGATTGGCAGGAGAGAGAGGTAACAGCCAGTTCTGTTAGTCCTTTGGTTGTATTGGTTTAGAGGTTTAAGTTGTCATTAAGGCACAAACTAGAGCCACTTCTCTGACACAGTTTTTATCACATCTGCTAGGCTTGTGTCCCAAGAGGAGACGTGGAGAGCAGTGAATTCAGCATGGGCCCATTATCGACTGCTTTTTCGCGTGTTGTAAAAGGAGTGAGACCTCAGGGAGGCTTGGAGCCTCCTCCCGTGTAATGTCCAAGTCAGATTTGAAGGACTGGTGGCAGGAAAGCTTTGGCCTTGGGGTGTGAATTCTAAGAAATAGAAGCACAATTAAGTTTAAAAAATTCAAGGACTTTGAGCTTGATAATGAAAGATTTTTTCTAGACAAATGTAAGTAAAAAAGTTGCCCATCTGTGCACATTTTTGTGTGCATTTAAAATATTTAAAAGCTGACAGGTTTTAATATGCTTATAAAATAGTATTTCTATTAGTGCTCTTTTTTTTTTTTTTTTTTTTTTTTTAATAGTATCTTCCTGAGGGCAAGTTGCTTCTTCAGTGAAATCATGTTTGCAGTTTCACTGTTGGGACTCTATTCCTTTGGTATGTGCTGACTTGTGCGTCCCCCACCAACCATTCCTCCCCCCGCCCCCGCATTTTCCCCAACCTTTCTTTCTTTTAGATAAATTCATAATATAAATGTTCAGATAATAGGATTTCAAATGTCTAAGGAAATGAACAAAGCAAAATATTGTAGAGTAATACTATTAAGTGCAAGGAATTATATTACCGATACCACTGAATGCTAATTGCAAGAGATTCAAACCAAATCATTTATTCATTTTGGAAGTATTTGAAACAGTATCACAAAGTTTATTGGTGTTTAACATTGACCTTATAAATATAGCTCTCTCATTTTCAAACCTTTTGCTGTAAGGTTTAAAGTTAATAAAATGAAATCAGAGAATATAGGATGTTATATAATATCGTAATTTGGGGACAACTTTAAGTAATTTTTGAAGAAAGGGAAGGATACAAAAGGATAAAGTGATTGTGTTAAATTAAAAAAATTTTTTTATAAAATTCAGTATTTTTACTTTAGACTTCAAAGGTCATGAAGATTTACACTTAAAAGTAATTCTAGAGGTGGCTCTTCTACTGTTGTAAGCATTCCACCTATATACTTAGTGTCCTTGATAACTTAGATATAAAGTTTACATGATACATGGTATAGAAAATGGTGAATTTCTATATCTTATTGTAATTTAATTTTTGAATTACAACATTGACTATGCATATTAGATATTACACAAGTTAGCATAATGATAACATATGCATGACTCAAAATTAAAGTTTATAAAAAGTGAACTGAGAGTAAATATTGAAGTATACCAAAGAAAAGAAGCAGACTCTGTAGCATTTGAGCAGCGTTGTTAGAAATTTGACCCGGCTTTTATGTTCCGGTGTTGAAAGGCCTTTCTGTAAAATCCCTTATTCAAAGCCTTTTCTCACTGGAAAAAAATAAAAGTTTGGTTGTAACTATAGTATGGATCTTGGGTTTAATTTGACATTTATAGGGAAGGAGAAAAATTGTATTTCCTGTTTTCGTATTTAGGAAATTTCTGATCAACATTGTTGAACTTGGTGCTAATTAAGCTTCTAAGAACTTCTTACCATTCTGTTTTACTCTTCTTAATCATAAGCATTAAAACCTCTGTTAGCTTTCACTTGGAGTCCCTGGTTTTAACTTGAAATGGCTTAAGGTAGAAATTTTGTTAGCTTTTTTTGTATGTTTAGATTTTGTGTGTGTTCTGTTTTTAACTTTCAGCTTGAGTTTTGAGATCATCAATCAAAGCCTTTTCTTTCAAGTCAGTTGCACTGATCTCACTTGCAGGACTTAGAGGGTCAGCATTTACCTCATGCTATTAAAAAATTTTTTTAAACATAGAAATAGAGTATTTTAGGAATTTGGGCTCCACTGATCTTTTCATCACACATCTACATTCTGAAATGAACAAATAAATTAGATATGAGAGACTCAGGAAGTGCTCTCCTACTGTCTTCCTGCTTCTTCCTCCACTCCTTTTTGGACAAAGGTGAATTATCGACCGCTATACCAGCAATCTCCAAAGAGGGTGATTGTTGCTTTACATATTTTAAAATACATTAATTTATTCAAGCAGTCTCTTTGCTCTATTTAAATGTTTTCCTGCACACATTTTCTTTTTCCTTTTGAACTACCGAGAACGTGCCTCATCTCCCAACATTCTATAACGCCAGTGGACCTTATAATCAGCCTGCACTTTTGTCTTTCAGATGGCATTTATTTGTGGGGTGCGTATGTCTGTGTTTGACTGTCATTTGTTTTCATCTGCCAAATACAACTAATTTTTGTTTATGGGGTTCAATGAAGTAATGAAAACAAAGTATTTGACATCTGAACTGATGGCTGTTGCAGGATCTCATACACCTTCCCACCCCGCACTCCAAATTCAGGGGGAATTGGTTTAGCCTCTCATTATTAATAATCCTTGTTAACTACATCAAATTTAGTCTTCGAAGTTTTGCCTCCAGATAGGATTCTATTATGGATAATATTATAAATGTAAAATTTTACCAGGTTTTTAAGGGAATAGCTCGGTTTCATCAGAACATAATCGACTTTGTCCAGATTGGAATAAGTTCCCTTGATGGGCCTTCTGACTGCATGAGAATTCAAATTGGGTGAAATGAATCCAAAGAAGACTGAGATGAATCTTGAATTCATTTCTGATTTTCACTTGCAAATGAATCCAGTGTTAGGGTTGTTGATTTCATATTTTGGTTCACACTCTGAGATTTGGTATCTCCTTGTGGGCAGAGCTTTGTAGATGTTGTTGCTTTTCTACTGCATTGTGCGATCTGCTGCTTAATATACCCATAACTGAAAGGTTAGTGCAACTGCCTGCCCTCCACGCTCCCCCCCTGCCCCTTCTGCTCTTACTTATTCCCACATGAAGTATTGTATATTGTGTTGGGAAGAAAAGCCCTTTTGGAAATTGCCTATTTCATAAATTGTCTGGTGACACAAAGGGGTTGAATGCTGTATTCTTGTCTCATTTATTTTGAAAACTTTGCTACTGAACTCACCTTAATCAATGAGCTCAGTGTTGTCTCCAATAAGTTATGTGTTGGATATATTGATTGGGAGGGATTTTAGAAAACCCGTCTGGGGTTTATAATGTCAGCAGTGTTTTGATTATGAAAAGAGTTGGAACCTGGGGACATGGAACCAGGTGGCAAATGTCCTAAAGCCAGTGGTGACATGGTGGACTGGTTCCCTCCTGGGATCTAGTTCATGCCCTGCACTTTAACTGTGGTGACTGGCTACTATAGATGCACTTTTTGCTCATTAAAATGTTAAAAAATCAAACTGTACATAAAAAGATTTGTGAAAATATAAACTTGGGAATTGATCTGGAGAGCTGGCGCAATCTTCCCCACCCCCTGCCTTAGCAACGAGGTCATTTACATTTCATCAGCTGTATTGCATCTCCAAGATCCGATTTATGATTTACGTGGCCGTTGAGGTTGTACTGAGGCTGGTTGTCTGAAAGAGCTTGTGTAGGCGAGGGAGGGGGGGAGGGAGAAAGAGAGAGAGAGGAGAGAGAGAGAGAGAGAGAGAGAAGAAAACAGGAGAATTACTTTCTACAAAGAAAGTTCCCTAGCCAAAGACACAGGTTCAAGAGAGAAAAATGGGTTGGTAACTGGCTAGTGACTGTTTTCCCAGTAAAGTTAATATTGAAAGACTGTGGGACACTCTGCTATAAGCATGATGCTCAAAATATGTTTAAATCAGGGTTTTAAAGTCCCCTCTCTCAGAGAGTGGTACTTTTCATATTGAAGTAATTGTGTTTTTCTTTGGAAAGAGAGGATAAGGTAGTTAGTTACCTGTTTATATATAGGGAAAACATCAGTATTAAGAAAAATTGGTTTATTTCAGCAGTTTTTATTTACAGGAAACATTACTTGTTTTCCCCTCCCTGTTCCTGTCCTCCCCTTCCCAAACTGAGAAGTTTGATTTTTCAGTTCTGATTGAGATAATGTGTGAATTTGCCTAACACAGAGCAATGCTCATTTTTGTTTTCTCCTCTGACAGCACACTACCGTGCTGTTTGACTTAAATTGGAATATCAAACTCTTGTAATATCACAAACATGAAGAAACATATTGTAATGCACAAACATGTGCCTACATTTGCCTATGTTCCCTTCCCTCCTCCCCTCCCCCTGCCCCATTGCTTAATTAGACTTATCACTGCTTTCTTGGGTAAAAAGGAAAGCTCTTGGGAGGTGGGTTATACTCAGCCTACATTGGGTATTTTGATATTTGTTCTAATATTATCTGACAGACAAGTTCATGGTTCCTTATTACTCTTGACATTAGAAAGTGGTAAGTAGTTTCTGTATTGTAGTGAGTAATAAGTTGGGCATATTAGATTTCTCTGACTCTGCTGTAGCCATGGGGGTCCTTTCTTTCAAAAATCTTGAGGGCTTTTGTCAGCTCAACTCCAGCATAGAGTAGAGGAGTACGTCTGCATCTGTAACTTTTGAAGGGTAAAGGATAAATGTCTTTGTAGCTGGTGTTCGCAATGAGTGAGCACTGGGGACTGAGTTTTAAAGAATGCTTGGTACATAAACTAAAGTCAAGCAATGCTTTGTGGTATTTGAAACTTGATGTGAAAGGAATTTGTAAGGAATTTCTTTTTGTGTGTAAATCCTAAGAGTTTTGTTTATGGGGGTTATAATATATTTTATAATTAAAACTGCAGACATTAAAATGAATGTGTTGTATGATCTCTATGCCAATATTTGCCTGATAATAACATTATGCATTGAAAAATTGCTATTGTTCTTCTGATTCCCCATTACCTATTGCAATTTATTTTACTATGAGTTTTAAAACAGTATGTGTATGGTCTTAATGAATATGCCACATTATGAAATTAACTAATGTATCAATAATGCCTCAGGATATGCTGAAGTATTCGTACCCACCCTTTTTCATTTTTCACTTTTCTATTCCTTTACTGTATCATGACATGCCTTAACAGTGCTGTGATATACATCCAGCCCAAAATGATATTAAAAAAATAGGATATGCTCAATTGAATTATGTAAGCAGAACATGCTCTGGCAGAGAAAGTCAATGTGCTTTCTGCTTCATTGAGTGGGTTATTAGATTGATGTGGTTTATTTCTTGAGTGATAGAACTGGTTTTAAAAATAAATGAAGCGAGAAGCATCAATTCAGTTAGCATTGATAATTCATTATTATTGGTTAGAAAAGTGCTACATTTGTAAACTGATCTTTAATTTATCACTTGGATTAGGATTTGCTATGGGCAGGTTTGTTTTAATTTGAACCAGCTTCTCAATGACTGAAAAATGTGTTCTTCATTTTGTCTTGAAGTTGGATTTTAAATAGTTAAAAAGAAAATCAAATGCATGAAAGGAATACTTTTTTAAAATTTATAACATTGGTCTATGAACTTATGATAAGCACCAACTGTGGTCTGTCCAAGTCTGCAGTTAAAATTAAGTCAAGTTAGAGAAAATTCTATGAAGGAAGTAATGATTAATTACTTGGGTCTGTGTGTTGCTGTTTGTATATATTCTGTGTACGTGAAATGTATCTATTGGGAAAAGTCACACACCACTGTATGTTATGTCTCATATAGTATTCTTAATGTTAGAAGTTTCTCTTTTATGAATAAGTCTTTGAAATGTCACTCTGGGTTTTTTTTTTGTGCCCTTTTTGTATACTTCCCCTGAGTAATGTGCTTGGTTTTATGTACCTACATATTTGTAAAGAGACATTTAAACTGGTAGTTTGCTTTGGATTTTTATAAATTACAAGCAGGTAAGTGTGTTCCATTTTGATAATGACGTTTAATGATAATGACTAAAAATACTGCACACTTAAAATTGTTATAGTTTGATTACAAAATAAATTCATGCCAGAAATGGCAACTTCTTTATAAAGTAAGTAAATAAAGTTTTAAACTCTAAAAAAATGTAGTTGACAGTGTTCGGGGACAATTATCTTCCAGTTGGTTTTCTATTTTGCTTGTGATTTGGCCTATTGATGTTGGGAAGCGTTGTCTAATCCTGGCCCCCTCTGTTCCTAGGTAACAGGCAAAAGCGGTGCCAGCAACAGCGGCCCTGCCAGGCCAAACCCATGTGGCTCGGTGTTATTCACTCTGATCCATATGGTCAGGCTGGAGATGGTCCCTGGAGGGGTGTTAACACTCAGCAACCCACCCGCCTCCCTCCCTTCAGAGCTTTCCTGCATGGCTCCTGCTGCTTGCCCATGTGTGATTCTTGATTAATTTTTCATTTTTAATGAAGTTTGATCATGTTTATTATTTCTCATGATTGACTGCCTGGTACTCCTCCCATGTAATTGATAAAGCCCATATTTCTTCATCTGTCTCCTCTTTCTTTAGGGTAAAGTTGCTAGGTTGTGTGCCATGGTTAATGTTAGATTTATTGGTCCCATTAGATGTATAAATTATCTCTCTTTCTCTCCACAGGAAGTTCTACAGACCTTGACCAAGTTTTGTTTCCCCTTCTATGTGGACAGGTAGTGTCAGATTTTCAAACTTTACTAGAAAAAAAAGTGTCAATAAACCTGCTATGGAAAATAAAAACCATACCATTCTTAACATTCTGTCTGTTTAACCATGATTTAAAACACCTATGTTCCAAGGAGAGTTGCAGTATTCTCCTTTCCTGGGGATTTTATTGACACTATCAAAAAGTTTAAAGCCTACAGCTTTGCATTGATTAGTTTGTGAGATATATTTTGCATGACATTAAATTTTTTATTTTGGTTATCAGACTCAAACCATGATTAAGAATGGTTGGTATTTAATCCAGTGCTATTTAATTTTTTATTGAAATAGGAATATATTTGACTTAAGCAAGTAGTATTACATAACTCCATGGCCTTATGAGTATTATATAGACTTTGTTTTTCTTAGACTTCAACTTAAAATTTAAATCAGCATAGGCCCAACTTGTTTAAAGGTGTTCAGCTATTTAAAAAGCACATTGCCAAATACTGTCTTGCATTTTGTTTAGGTGTCTAAGAATGGTATCTCTGGGGAAATAAGCATTTTCAGTAGATTTCTAGACTGAAAAATAAAAATCATCTATACATTTCCTTAGTACTTGCATTATGATTAACTGTTTCTTGAAGTGATATGAATATCAGAACTTGAAGATAATTAGTCTGAGGGTCTTTTTTTGTTTTTTTATTTTTAAATAAGCCAATAGCTTATTTTTAAATAGCTTATTTTTTAAAACAATTTTAGAAGAGCTTTTTTAACTTATAAAACTATAATTTACTAATAATGCTAATAAAATGACAAAACAGTCATCTTAATCTTATTTTCAAGGAAGGTCTATTGTATTTTTCATTACAGTTTAAGCATTGTTTTTGCAATCATTTATTTTTTCACTTCATTGCTACCTATTCGTAATGTTGTCTTCATGGAAAATTGAACTATTAGACTGTATAAATGTTAAGTTCCACTTTTAGCGACAGAGGTTTTAGAAAATATCATTATAAATAATAAGTGCCATAATCTGTTCCAAGAAAGCTATGCAATGTGCCCATCTTCAGGAAGGTTCTATCATATATTTTAGTATACCCAGACGAGGCAGGCCTGAAAGAGTTTAGTGATTTAGAGTGCATGTGGGTAGTATACTGTTTGGATCTTTTCTACACTTTGTAGTAGCAGTGTCCTGGTTTATTTGGCATAAACCTAAAAATGGTGTGAGATGAGAACTGGTAGCCAAAGGAGTTTAAAAGAATACTAAAAAGCAAAGGAGTACTAAAAAGCAGCTTTGGAATGTTGCCAGCCACTTATAATCACTGTTTTCTGTGGTTCTAACATGTTATTTTTTAAAGCCAATCAACCATTGTAGTATTTCCAGACTCGGGCCTTTTAAAATCCTGGTACCAGGGCTGTTTTAGTAGCAGGTTGATGCTCAAAACAGAATAGCCTTAATTTTAAGAGGGTCAGCCTTTGTAATGAGAGTCTTCTTGTCTCTTCTTTATCCTATTCCTTCTAAAAATAGCAAGGAAGTAGGGTTTTGTTTAGAGACGTTTAATGCAAACTTCACATTTATATGTATGAATTAGTGATGCATGAAATCTCCTCCAGTTGCTTATAAAATGTATTACAAATTATGGCAAGGGCATATTTATACAAATTAATAAAGGTGAAATGTTTTTAAAATGTGGCTAGGTATTTAACAAAGAAAGATAAGAATATATTTTTACATGACTCCTTGATAAGAGTGGTGATCTGTTTTGGATAGGTATTCCTTAATTGACTTTATAAACTAGTATTAGAAGAAATAAGCAATGAGATTAAATCCCTCCCAACACACACACACACACACACACACACACACACACACACACACACACACACACACACACACACACCCTCCCTATCTCATGCCACACACACATCTTTACTTACCTACCTGTCTGGGTGATTACATTCTGAAATGGAAGAAAAACAGAGTCCTTAAGTTATAGTGCTAAAGTCTGTTTTGTCACCAGTAACGGCTGATGTCTTTATTTTGTTAGAAAAACATCTTTCTTCTAAAATGCTTCTCTCCAAATTACCTTCCCCTAATCGTGTTCCTCATTTTTTTTTCACAAAACAATTTGGGACAGAAATGTCTCTTTATGGATATATTTTAATCTTTACTGTATACAGTGGTTCTTTCTTACATTGTATTGTATTATGCACCCTGTAGGCATTGATAACTTTTATTGATACAAAAAAATCACTTTAGTTGGGGGACTATATTTTTTCTCTTCTGTTGCCCCACTTCTAACTGTGGCATACTCCACTGCAGAAGAGATAATAATAATTAAGTTTGTTTACAAAAAATACAAAGGTTCTAATGTCACTGTTTATTATTAGCTCGCAGTTAGCACTGTCAAATAGATATGCCCAGATTCCGAGGCCCACAAAGCCCCCCAGAGGTATTTATGATGTTGTTTGACTTAGAAAATATGTCGGCATGGGAGATGAGTAATGCCCCGGGTGATTACGTTCAAAAAAGAAAGCTACCTAATCTTTTCAGTATCTGTGCTTTTCTACCTCAAGGAACAGTAAATACAACTTTCTGACATTTCTAGTCTATATCAAGAGTGGGATTTTCACAGTCGTCATCAAATCAGCCATTAACATTGACATCTTGCTGTCTCTTCTGTTGTTTTAAGGTTTTTCTTTCTGAAACTAGGACTTATGAAAAATAATAATGCTGGTAGCTCTTCAAAAGAAAGTGCTTTCTCATGTGTTATCTCATTTTATTCTCCTGTCATAAAAGATGAGAACAAGTGCTGTTATCGTCATTGGAAGAAATCTAAGCTGTAGAGAAATTGTGACTTGCCCAAGGTCCGCTTAGGCTGCTAGCACAGTCTAGACATCCATCTCCCAAATGAGTACATTTCTCAGTAGACCACCTTGTGGGAAGACTAGTCACCAAATAGAGGGAGGTAAAGAAGGAAATTAGTATTTCAGTTCTTAATTGATTCTAGTCAACATGCTGGACATTTTTACAGTAATACCTCATTTATTCTTCCCAGCAACTCTAGGAGATAGGTGGCAGTGGTATCTCTTTTACAAAAGAGCAAAGGAAGGTTCAGAATGTGTAGCATTATGTTGGGTGGTATGGAAATTGTATCAGACTTGGAGCTCTGCTGTCCATGCGTTTCTCAGTCTAGTCCAGAATGTATTGTAAAGACACAGTAAACAATATCTATCCAAAAGGATAATGAGGTTGGGAAAGACTGAGATGGTCAGAGAAAACATCATATAGTGGTTGAGGCTTGTGTTGAGACTGCAAGGACAGCAAGAAGGGGGTAAGTGGAAGGGAGAGCCCAACACCCCACATGCACTGAAGAGCAAGGTAGAGGAGAAACCGCGAATGAGCCTAGAGATCTAGAGATCATTTGGCCAGAGCAGATGGAACCCCCTGCTGAGAGGGTAATGTGTGCCTAAGAGCTTGGGCTCTGACTACAGGAGGCCTTGAAAATGTGTGGGAATAAGACCACAGGATTTTAAAGCTGAAATTCATCTGGCTTAAGCATCCCATTTTACAGAAGGGAAAGTAAGATCCATAGAGGCGAAATGACTTCCTTATGTCACAGCTATGTAATTACAGAGCTGGGGGTGGGGGGACGGATCATCTTATTCCCAAGCAAGAGGTATTTCTACCCTACCCTGTACTTGAAGCACTTGGTGGAAAGGAGCAGTGAAATGACAGCGCTGAGATCCCTGTATCGCTCTCAAAAAGTTTTTATTATTGATGAAAGCAGTCTCTCCAAAAAAATAAAAAAGATTTGAATACCATTTCATATTGTGGTGCTACTTACTTGCTCTTGATAGCTGGCAACCTGCTTCAGTTAGTCAAAGCACTCAAGAGACTCACTGGATAATGGAAAAGCTATTCTTCTCCATGTTTGTGCTTATCTTCTTTCAGAACCCAGAAAACCAGCTACGATTCAGTTGTCCTATTAATTATACTAGTACACACAAGTGACATGAGCATGAAGTGAAATGACATCTTTTCAAGGGCAGAGGCGTAGTTTAATGATTTAGGATGTAATCACAGATGCAAATGTGGTTCAAATGCTATTTACCATTTTATTATGTATCTGTTATGTGCCACGCGTTGTGTTGTGTTCTTTTCCTGCATTAAAATCTTACACATTTGCAAGGTTGTCATTATCATAATGCCACATATGAGGAAACAGAGGCTCAGATAGGTTCGCTAATGTGCCCAAGGTCCCACCATTGGTAAGTGGCGGAGCTGCTGTGGGAACCCACGTTTGTCTGACTTCCAGTTCCATCATACTTGTTCTATATCATACTGCCGTTGTTAGATCCATCACACCACAAAGAAAGTCACCAAGCAAACTCTTAACATTTATTTCAAAGGCAATATGTAGTTATTGTAAAAAAGTAGAAAATTCAGATAACTGAAGACAATGAAACCCATTTTTATTCAGATAATTGAAAGAAAATGAAACTAAGGCGCATGATTAGTGCATCAGTATGTGTCTGCCCAGACCTCTCCTCTCGCTTCCACTTCTATACATTCATCCTGCTGTGCTTTTCAAAACTGAATCCATTTGGCCACTTGCATCCCTTGTTATCTACCGTTGGTTTAGTCCCTTGGTTTAGCGTAAGCTCTTGGTTAAGCTGTGCCCCATGGTCATTTTCTGTAACATTTGAGAACCATGAAGCAATTGGGCTTTAGTGGACAAAGCATCGAGGGTATCAACCAGGAGACCTAGGTTACAGTTTTGGTTCTGCCGTTGACTTGCTCTGTGCTGTGAGGCAAGTGGCCTCTCCCATGAGTACCTTAGTTTCTTCATGGATGAAATGAGGGAATTGAACTAGATCTCTGCTGTTCCTTCTAGTTTTGATTCTTTGTTTTGTTTTGATACTTTTTCATTCTCCAGTTATGATTCATTTTTGCATTGTCAGGCTCATGTAGATAAGGGAGTGGAGGGATCTCTGTTCTTAGAATTATCCAGTGAGTTTCTTGAGCAGAGTGTGTGACCTACTCTTGGTCCCCAGGCATTTTGGGTCAATGCCATTTTTGCCACTTGGATCTTTGAGTAGGGAATGTGAAAAACTCGAGTCTTAGGCAGATGAAAGTTGTGTTTATGGAAAGAAACTTTGAGGCTCATGTAACTAAAGGTTGGGAGATGTGGTAGTTTGATGAAACTTGATTCCTGCCTGATGTCTCATATACAGTGAAGGAAAGGAGAAGCAGCTCTTATGGATGCCTTGCAGTAGATGGCCCAACAGGTAATTGCTAGGAAGCTGTAATAAACAGAACAGCAAAATATTTCTATTCCATTTCTCAAATTTTATAATTTCATAACAATAGTAATTATTTTCATTGTGTACCTATTAGATGCCAGTTACTTTGTATACATTATTTCTAATCCTCAAAACCACTTTGCAAGGTAAGTATTATTCCCATTTTAGAGATGAGGCTCAGAGAGGTGCAGTAACTTGCCTGTGCTCACATCCATAGTGAGTGGCATATCTGGGATTCTAATCCAAAGTCCACACCTTACTGTTTCATCTTCTTTCTCCTGCATCATAAGATCTCTGCCTCTATTGAATCATTCCCAACAGCTTAAAAACAAGCTCTGGTATTCCTCCATCCTAAAAATAATACCCATCTTTGACTCTTCATTCCCATTCAATTACTGCCTAATTCTCCACTTCTTGGAAGAGTTACCTACACATTTTAATTTATTGCTCAGCCCTCTTCAGCTTCATTCTACTAGAGCTTTTCTTATCAAGACTGTCTAAAACCTCCATGTTGCTCAATTCAATCGACATTTTTTTCTCTTATCTTGATGCCTGTGGATTTGGTCGACCACTCCCTCCTGCTTGTTCTGCCTGGTGGTTCTTCTTTTCTTCTTTGATGGTCTCTTCTCTACCCATCCTCTAAATTGGTATTTCTGTAACTTAGTCCTGGATCCTCTTCTGTTTCTCTCAATTCTCTTCCTAAGTGATGTTATCCTTTACCATGGTGTTAAATACCATCTTTGTATAGATGATTTCCAAATTTATAGCTCCAACCCAAACTTTTGCCCTGATTTCCTACATAGTATGTTCAGCTATGTACTGGACATTTCTATTTACAGGTTTCTTAGACTTAACATGTCCCAAATAAAACTCTTGGAACTCTTCCCAAACACGTTAGACTTTCCTACCATTAAATGGTAATATGCTGCCTTTTTACTCCATCTCAGTCCATCTGCTGGCTCTAACTTGGATCTATCCACCTGATCCATTTTCACTCTCACTACAAGAGTTAAGCCACCATCCAATCTCACCTGGACTATTGCTCTAGCCTCCTGACTGTTTCCTCTATTTCTACTTTTGCCTTCTTCCAAACTGTTCTGCACGTAAGAGTCAGATAAAAATTTTAGAACTGTAGACTAGACTGTTATTCTCTTGATTAAAATCATTCAATACCTTTCCATTGCCCTTATTAATCAATCAATCAGCCAATCCTAATTCTTTACCATGGTCTATGGGGCTCTCTGCACGATCTGGTGCTTGCTTTATCTAGCACCTTCTTTTTTTTTTTTTTTAAACAATGAAATCATATCAAATGTTTATAAGAACATGAGTATTTGCAATTTTTTTTAATTTTTTTTTTTATATTTATTTTTGGCTGTGTTGGGTCTTCGTTTATGTGTGAGGGCTTTCTCTAGTTGTGGCAAGCGGGGGCCACTCTTCATCGCGGTGCGCGGGCCTCTCACTATCGCGGCCTCTCTTGTTGCGGAGCACAGGCTCCAGGCACGCAGGCTCAGTCCTGGTTGCTCCGCGGCATGTGGGATCTTCCTAGACCAGGGCTCGAACCCGTGTCCCCTGCATTAGCAGGCAGATTCTCAACCACTGCGCCACCAGGGAAGCCCAATCTAGCACCTTCTTAAGCCACTTCCTCCATGTCTCTGGGGCCTTAACTGTACTGGTGACCTTTTAGTATCTTGAACATGCCCAGCTCTTTCCAGCTGAAGAATCTCTGTGCAGCTCTTTCTCTGCCTGAAACACCCAGTGCCCTGCTTGTGGAGTGGCTGCTCCATCCCATCCTTTAGGTCAGTATTGTCATCATTTTTGAGAAGCTGTCTCTGACCACATTGTCTCAGTAGGGCTTTTCCTTCTCTTCCATTTTCTTCTGTCTTTGTTCTTTCTTTCGTTTCATATAACACTAACACAATCTGTATGCTTTGAGTTTATTATGCTTCTCCAACTAGACCGGAAGCTCCACAGCAGGATGGATGTTATGGTGCCCAATATAGTTGCTCAGTTTGTAAGATGGGTAACTAAACTTAAAAGTGAGGCTGATATAGAAAATCTGATTTCTCACTGGAAGATTGGAATCAAACTATCCACCCACTTGCTTCATGCCATTTATACACTGAACCTATAAATAACTTGAATATTAGGCAAAATGCTGTAGGAGGGGTCTTGAGTGGCTGACAGGCATTTAAGAGGCAGCATGAATTTTAAAGTCTGTGGTTGGAATGGTCATTACTTTTCTCCTCTGTTTTCCGTATTCACCTAGGCATGGGAAGCACAGCTGAGGGTGATTTTGGTCCTGGTCTCCTGGCTTAATTCTGGAAATACTCAAATTTGGTTTCTCTTGCTTAGTGGGAAGTGTCGCTAGTCTGTTTGATGAGACAACTATTTGAATTCCTCACATACCTGATTTCCTTAAACCGAGTTGACAACTTCTTGGGAGGGTTTTCATTGTGTTTGGTGCAGCATGGCAGAATGGAAAGGACTTTGAACCAGAATTGGGCTTGGGTTTTTATTTTGGTCCTGGTTACTTTGAAAAAAGCAAACCCAAACCACCACCACAACAAAACATCCTGAGCCTCAGTTTCCCCATCTATGAAACAAGAGAATTGGATGAGATGGTTTCTAAGATTCCCGCTACCTTTAATCATCATGAAATCTCTGATTCCTGTAAAAAATGCATGGATTCTGATCCTGGAGGTAATCACAAAAACTGCAGCATTTAAGGAAACCAACCCTTTCCCCAAAGTCATTTTTATGGAGAAATAGTAGAGAGGGAATGACAAATTCCTTGAAGATTCAGACTCCTTTGAGTTAATCTGAACTCAATTTGACTGTTAATTTGAGTGTCCAAGGAAAAAATATTTTAGAGTTTAATGGTCTGGGGCTCTTAATGACTTGTACTTCACCCTACTAGGAATTTAAAAGGTGAATCAACTGAGAATGATGTGTCCCCTTCTAAGTTGTGGCACCCCAAAAAGAATCTTTTTCACTTTAATGCAAGAATGAGTAACTCACTTGGTCACCCAGAGGACTCCGCCTTGCTGAAAAGATGCGATAGAGAGGAAAGAAAGGCAGCCTTCCCTTCTCCACTTACAAGTATTACAAAGCTGAGTCAGTCAGGAAGATTCTAAGCAAATGGATGATTTTAATATGAATTTTAGTTTTCATTCAGATGGTAGCAGCTTGTATCTCTTTTATTAATTGTTCCTACTATGGTCTAGCCTTTATACCAAATGCTTATCTCACTTATTCCTCAAATATGCTTTGGGTTGGGTGGTAGTTTCCAGGAGAAGAAACTGAGCTACTTAGAGGTTAAGTAACTTGCTAAATTAAGGCCCAGTTAGCAAGTGATTGAATTGTGATTTGAACGAAGTAAATGAGTAATGAATCTTTCTTTGAGCCTACAATGTAGCTGAAAGAATTTTCAGCCTTTTTAAAGGTAGTGAAAAGATAATAGAGAAATTAATGACATTCAAATCACAAACCAAGTTGTGTTCCTTCTGTGTCCTTTTCCTGGAAATCCTGGGTGTTTTCTTTTCATCTAGTCCTATCAATACCCTTTCCTTCTAGGATGCTTCTTTTTAAACAGTCTAGAAGTGAAATCAAACCCTGAGTTAAAATAATGAACAGTCATATTTTATATGATCACATAATAGTATTTCATAAAAGCATGACCTTATTTGTAACTTAGAATCATCCTGACCTGTTGGTTTAAATATTTCAATAATACAGGTTTTCCCCCTCCCCCAATGAGGCCCACTTTTTTCCCCAATCACTTTAATTATGTGAGCTAGAATCCTGTTTCTCACACATCTTTAGTTCTCAACCTTGTTAAAATTAATCATATAATCCCCCTTTAAAACATAGTATTAAATCACCATAGTAACACAGTATCCAAGCTTTATAGATAAAACATAACAGCCATAAGAAGGTAGTTTGGTGTCCCCTTGACAGCTCTATAACTTTTATAGAAATGTGTTCCTTCTCCTGGCTTGTGTAAGGTGGAGGGATAGCATTACTTACTTACACCTGTTTTATTACCACATTGCTTTTAAATTGCTACCTTGTTTTTGTTCACCTTCCTAGTTAAAAAGGAGAGTTGGAACATTCTTTTCTTTCTGAATTATTTTCTTGTACTCTCTAACCACTCCTCCAGGGCTGGAATTGTTTCCTTTAGTATGACCAGTAGGGTCCATTGACCTTTTGTCCTGGAATACCTTGAAAGTCTCTTTAATTTTCTTATGTGGCCTGTATAAGGGAGTTTTTTAAAAAAAAGGCTATCCATATTTGAAAATTTAATTCACATCCTATCAAAAAACTCAATCAGTCTGCCTTTGGAAAAGGCCTGGTGAACCATGATTTTTCATTTCTACTGACAATTTATAGCAGATTATAGGTGAGAGCATCAATTTGAATATTTTATCAATTTGAGTATATTTTGTAAAATATGTTCTGTGTAAGATACAATACTAGTTAATGAGTTCCTTTGAATAATTCAATGTCACATTCTAAAATATTATGTTAGCATAAATTTGTGTATTAGAATTTGTAATATTTAACTTCTTTTTAAAAAGGAATCTAAGCTAACTGGTAAACTGATTTTAAAAAGTGGATTTTTTAAACATTTTATAACTTTAAAAAAGAGTTTCTAGATTAATGTGGTTAGTAATATGCTTTTTAATTTTTTGAAGCAGATTTTTTTATGTGTGGTTTGCTGATTTTTGTGTTGATGCAGGAATTTTTAGCTTTTATCTTAAATGTTTTTCTTTAAAACCTTGTTTCCATTTCTTAGAAAATACCTTGCATTGATAAGACATTTGCTATTTCTGTCCTGTAAAATATAAAATATATTCCTCATAAGTTTGGAAATTATGAAAGATACAGGAATTTAGGAAAATAACAGCTAACCTTGCCCTCTTGAATTCCAGGTCCTCCCCTTAGAAGCTCTGTGAACTTGATTCAGTTATTTACCTATTCAGTTCTATAGTTTCCTTTTCTGTAAAATGGGAACATCTGCTAAATTCCAGGGTTGCTGGGAGAGTAAATGAGATGGTGTCTAACTTTGTGGCTGGTACTTCAATTCTGCTTTTGCAATCCCTGTTATTTTCTGAACTAGAGGAATGATCAAGTGAGTAGCATTACCAGCGAGCTGGCAGAGAGGGCTTTGGCGTCAGATAGGTCTAGGTTTAAAATTCAGCTTTTTGCAGTTTACCAGCTGGCACCTTAGGCAGTGCCACTCTAGGTTATTTCTTCATCCATAAAATGAGGTTAATAGAATGCACCTTTCAGAACTGGATGCAGTGTTCAACAGGGACACCTGCCTGAGCTCAGTAAGTAGGAGGTTTGGTAGCTGTGATGACGTGGTCACTGCTTGCTGTCTTTTTTTTTGTTTTTAAATACTAGCTCACAGTCTGTTCCCTTGAAGTGTGTAAATTTTAAGTTCATTTATAAAGAATTCCACTGAGAAAGGAAATGTTACAGGTTCAACGACTTGTTGTGATTAGATACTTTATCAGGAAACTTACTGCACATTCATTTTCCCCTTTGTTCTGTCTTTGCCGCAGCCTCACAGTTAGCCAAGTTGGCCAGAACTTCACATTTGTGCTCACTGACATTGACAGCAAACAGAGATTCGGGTTCTGCCGCTTATCTTCAGGAGCCAAGAGTTGCTTCTGTATCTTAAGGTAAGGAAAATGGCTTTGGCTATTGGCTAGTTATGTGAAACAGTGTCAGCATTTGCGTTGTTCTTCTGTAATTAAATTTTCCAGCTGTTCTTTTTATTTTCCTATCTGTTTCCCAAAAGTCACTGCACTTGGGGCGAAGGACTTCACAATGTTGTCCTTGCACTTTAAGTTCTACAGATAATTGTATTTATTTATTTGTATCACATCCCTTGGGTGGGAAAAGGGATCATTGCTTCTGGGGAGTGTGTAGAAGCTGGAGAATCAGCATGGCTTCAGTTCCTCCTGCTGTTATCTGGAGCTGTCAGAAATTAGCCTGTTAGGCTTTCCCTTGGACATTTTGTGTATGTAAGATTATTAATAAAGTATGTGTCTGTAGCTCAGGACGTCTTGCAGACACTGATTGTGTCCTTCTCAGAGTAACACCCCTGCCCCCTTTGGGTCAATGAGTGAGTAACTGTTTCCCAACTTGGCTCCCTCTGTAGAGGTTTGAAAAAAGTGCAGAATCCTGTAAGAAGGCTTCTTTAGGTCTTCTAAAACCCCCTTCATACACTAGAATCATACTTGCTTACTGCTCCGTTTCCTCCTGCCAGAGACGTAAGGCATGTTCTGGGGTGGGAGGATGTGTGGAAATCTGATTTTGGAGCTGCTGGCTCTGGGCTCCTGCTGGGAGCCTCCTGAGGGGGAGGTAAAGGCATCCCACACACCCTCCTCCCCATCTGCCTCGGTTAAGTAGGTGTCAGAGGGGCCTGCCTCCTGTCTCTCTCTGCTCATGTGCAACAGCTCAGGGCAGGACAGCAGGGAGGCGCCCCTGACAAAACCCGGGTCCCCAGGCTTGGGCCTGGGGATAAGAGGCCAGACTCTCTATGAATTCCAGAAAGGGTAGTTCTCTGGTGTACTAGTCTCTGCACTTTCTTCTCCTCCTCACTAAGAAGAGACCCCCCTGCCTCCCAAACACACACACCCTCACAGCATGAGGGGGTGAGGGCTGACTTTCAAAGTGCCTGAGCTCGATAACTCTCAGTCAGGACTGCTACTTCTGCATTTCTCTACACAGATCTTATTATCATTATTATTTTTAATCAGTGAAATCAACTTTCTTCTTCATCAAGCATAGCATCTGATTTGGGCGCTAGAGAACAACTGCTGGAAAGACCTTAAGAAGGAGGCACAAAGCCGGCTGCTTTGTGAGGCTGCTGCTCTCCAGCACACCTCGGTAGTCTAGGCCCAAGGATCGCCTGCCCAGGGTATTAGACTCTGATGTAATTTATTGCTTACTTTTTTATTTAACAGTGTTTTTTTAAAGAAAATTTTCTCTTCCATTTTTGTCTAATGTTATATTTCAGCCTTGGCTAGGACACTGCATATTTATGTAGTCATTCAGAGGAGATGAGGGTTTAAACCAAGTTCTTGAAGTTTTGCAGAAAGGTTTTTGTCCCATGGTGTTTTGGGTTACGATGTTTCTTTCAAAGCTTGGATGTGTGTGTTGGGGGAAAGGGGACTCTTGAATTGCCATTATTGCATTCTCTCAGCAAATTTCAGAGAGTGGAAAGCTGTTTATTTAAAAATTTAAATTTAAAGATTGCTCGCATCTGATTCTGGCGTTTGACTCTGTGTGTCTACATGTAGGGCCATGGACTTCATGTTTGCGAGAAGCTAGTTGAATAGCCTCTTGCTGTCATCATTTAGAATGAAAAATAACAGCAATTTGTGTGTTTTCTGTCTGTTATACTAGCTTGGAACTATGGAAAAAAATTTGGTGGGTTAATTCATTAATTTGTTTGTCAGCCCTTAATTGAATGCCTACTATTAGCTAGTCCCTGTCCTTGAAGAGTTCCCAAGATGAGCTGGGGAGACAGATGATCATGCTATAATATGCTATATATAACACATAGAATGATCCCATGGCATAGTGTCTTCTTACTATTGATAATCTAGTGCCAGAGGATAGTGGCTGTAGTTAAAAATAGTCTTCTGTGAATTCTGGGACATGCATTTCATGGGTATTTAACATGAGGGCGGAAGGCTCTCTTTATCTTATCCAGCTTTTGCTTATATACAGGGCACACAAAATGGCACTTTCCCTATGCTTGGTTTGGAAACATTGCTGGGTCGAGACTAGCATATGAGTGGAACGGCTTCTGTTAACCCTGGATGACTGGTTGGTGACATGTCCAGTGGAGAGTGGAGAAGTCTGCCAAGAGAACATGGGTGGGATTTGGGTCTGGGTTACATTATAAGTATCATCCTCTTTTGCTGTTTGGTCTCCTTCCTTTAGTTAACCTGTGTCTGGAGGTCCAGTCACCTTTCTCAGTGTGCCTAGTACTCTAGCTCAAGTCTGCTCAGAAGCCACCTTTACTTTTGTTTTCCATTTTTTCCCATGAGGGATGTAGTTCCTAGTGATGGCATCTGTGCAGACATAGCCTCTGCTGTTCTAGGATTTAGCTTCTTAGGGTCACTTTCTCTCTGGCTGCTGTCCCAAGCTCATATGCTTCCTGGCCCATATGAACGACTGGACCTTTCTGCCTTCACGCATTTACCCATCCTCCCAGACTCAGCTTGGGCTCTTCTCAGAGTAGCCTTCTCCAGGCAGAGGTAATCATCCCATCCTCTGGATGCACCCAGCATGCTTTGCACACTTCAGTTACACACTCATAAGCCTTGATCTTCCTTTGTGTTTCTCCTATTGAACAGTTAACTCTTTAGGGGTAAAGATTGTGTCTTAAACAACTCTGCATCCCCAGCACTTAGTGTAGTGCTCAACCAAGATATTGTGTGCATGGCTTTCAGAGACAGGGAGATCCATTCCATTCGCTTGGAAGAACAGGAAACGGATACTGAGGGCTCTGAGTGAGAGGACAGGCCACATTGGACACTAGTTCAAAGAGAAAATATGAAATCCAGTTATTGGTTCATATTACCAAACAATTCATGTTAGTCATAAGAGGTGCACCTTTGAGTGTCACAGTGGAGATTCAATGGCACAGTGGACAGACATTATGTCCATAAAGGACTAGGTCATCAGTATTTACAAAATTTGAACTTAATTTCACAATGAAAGGTTCTTAGACATCCTTTATTCAATATAACTTATTAGGTTCATTGTTAGGGGCCTTGTCTGTTCCTCCCCCCTAGAATGTAAGCTCCATGAAGGCTTGGAATTCTTACCTTTGTTTGTTTTGTTCATAAATACACCCAAAGTGTATTTAAGAATGTCTGCATATAGTAGACACTTAGTAATAACTTGTTTTTTGAAAGGCGGAATCTCTGAGTTTATTTTTAAACATTTTTTCAAAGTTGGTTTGAATTCTTGTCACCAGCTAACCTTGACAGAGATGTAGTTGTACTGAAGTATAAGTCTTGTTAATGAAAGTACCATGGTATATAAAGTCAAATGCACTATTTCTTCCCACAATTGACTGGTTCTCTCTATTAAAGCATTTTAATTTACCTTGAGAGTCACCATTATATTATTTAACTAGCTGCTAGTTAAATAATCTAGTTAATACTAGATTAAAAGCACCAGCTAGGAGAACAGGAGTTATGGGTAAGTTAGTTGTTCTTCATTATAAACCCAGGAATCTGAGAAAGTATTTTAGCATTTTTAGATAGCACCATCTGAGTCTAAGATATAATAAGTATTTACCTGTGAAATCTTTCAAATATCATAAGACAGAGTGACCTAGATCACTTTTTTCGTGGCTTCTATTTGCCCAAATAACACATGACCCATCAAGGCTAAAACTGTAATGAAATATGCTATTTATAGCCAACTTCTTGTTTTGGATGAACAGAAGGAACGCCAGAGTTCAAAGCCATAACTGTATTGCTTGGGGTTGGGGGGAGTAGATTATGGAAGATAAGCCATACAATATTAAATTTCTTTACTCTTTATAAAGGAACTTTAAAAATATTTGTGTTCTACAATTTTCTCCTGTATATATAGGGATCTTATTTCAGCTCTTGAGAAAGCTTGAGTAACTATCTTTATACCCAAATAGGATTGTTCAGAACCTATTATACATTTTGGGAAGAAATAACTTGTTTCATCAAGATGGTATCTAAAATTTTTTTAGTTTAACATTTAAAGTTTTTATTCAATTAGTATCTTTGTATCTAGTATATACCAGGAATGAGCAATGTATAACACGTGGTCTTTGGCCTTTATTTACCTCGGGGTCCCTTAAAATAGACACAGAGATCTAGCCCCAGCTCCCCATATGAGAACCTTTCAGATGTCATATTCATCCAAGATTTTGGTGAGCTGAATTTTCTGAACTTGGTATTTCAAACTGAAAACAATGTATACTTTTTGTCCTTTACCAAATATAAAATTGAATATATTTCTGGGTGCACTGTTCCCAGGCCACCTCTGATTTTGATACCCACTTCCCATTTCACTTCTACTACACTTACTGTCTTAGGAGCCACTTAATCTTTGGGAAGGGACTCTGTAAACAAGTAATTAAAATATAATGTGGTAAGTGCTATTTTAAAAAATATGTATGTATAGGGTTCTTTGGGGTCACAGATTAGGCAGTGCCCGTGTCTGACTTGGAGAATTAGAGAAAGTGTTGCTGATGGGTTCCAGTTAAACTGGGTCTTAGAGAATCAATGGGGGCTTGCCTGGAGGAAAAAGGGAGAAAAGCTCTCTGGGCAGTGAGAACTGGTACACAAAGGCCCAGAGAAATGAAAGGTATAGCAAGATGAAAGAATGATGAGAATTCTGATGAGAGGGTGACAGCAAGAGATGATGCCATAAAAGTCTTGGGGCCAGGCTGTGAAAGCCCTTGTGGGACATGCTCAAGATTTTGGATTTATCCCATAGAAAATGGTGTGCCATGCAATAGTCTGGGGCAGGCGTTAGAAATATTGTTTTTACACCAAGGGTAAAGTGGCTTTTGTACATGAAATTGCTATCTACACAGGCTTGGGATTTTCTGGTTATTGTTAGAGGGATGCTGCACATCACTTTGGGAGTAACACCTGATTTAGATTGGAATTTTCAAGCCTCAACTTTAGTGTTTTTTTTTTTTTTTTCTTTTTTAATTATACCTTAATGAAATGTGTTCCTTGGCCCTCGTTGGGGAGTTATTGTCCTTCTTTCCATGCAAGTTGGCATGTGGGCTTATGTTTAAACGTTAATTGTGTTAAGTGAGAACCATCCTCCTTCTGGAACACTTTCTGTCTTAATGGCAGGAACAACTGTCGCATCCTTTTTTCATCTGTATTGTACTCATTTCTACTATAAACAGGAAAGCTCAGTTTTCTCAGAGAAAAAGACGCTAGAAGTAATAGAGTCTGCTTTTGAGAACTTTGGCTTCTCTCTCTAACTGCTCCAACACATACAGTTTAGGAGAAAAATCAAAGGACTCTTTCTTTAGGCAGGTGCAGTGGCAGAAGCCCTTTTGGATTGTGTTTTAGCTGCTTTGGTATAAAATAAGTCTGTGGGGGATGGGGAAGGGAGTTGGGAAGGAAGGCTGTGGGGACAGCTCCCAGATTTTTACCTTGAAAGCAGGTGCTGCTGAAATACTCCAGAAACAGATGGAATCTCCTATTCTTGTTTTAAGCTATTTATGGTTGTCTCGCCTGAGGGTATCCTGCTATACAAAAATGCACACAGCCTGATGTTTGAGGGCAGTTTGGGCATCAAAGCTGGGGCCCCTCTGGGAGAAATCAGCCTTTCTTGCCAATGCCTTAAATGCCATTTGGGAAACCTGGATCTTTCATACTACTTAACAGAAGACTTTCCTCTGGTTTTCGAATGTTTCCATCTCTCTGGGGCTGTTTGGTTTCTTTTTAATTCCTTCCCTTAAAAGTATGATGGGTACAATGTTGTTTTCTGGATGGTCAGCTGGGAGAAGACCTGATTGCTACGCAGATTATAATTCCACTCATTGTGGGTCCTGGCACATGGCTTCTGTCAGAAACTGAACCCATGGGATGGGGCTTGCAGAGGCTCTGGTTTACGAGGCCCAGGGCCCTTTCTCAGAGTATTTTGAAAGGCTTGCTGGGGGATGTGCCCATCGGAACATCACTTTGTGGGAGGCTGTAACTTTTTTTTTCTTAATTAAAAAAAAATGAAGTGGTTGGGGAATGTTGCATGTTTTATTGCCACACAGATGCTTTCATGCTTAGAAGTGTATAATCCTCTAGGGAGTCACAACTCAACAATAGTAACAAGCTGTACAGTTTTAAGAAAATCACCTTTAAAGAGGAGAAAGGAAAATAAATAAAATTGCCCTTGCTCTCCTAGCAGCCTGCTGTTTGAGGGCTGGGAAGCTGGACAGTTGGAAGGACAGGTGTGTCTTCTGCACCAGCAGCCAGCCTCAGGGCCGTCCACCATAGGAGAAAGCTTCTTTTCTCCTCCTGGTCCTTTACAAAGGAAACCAGCCTGTGAGTTGTGAGTATTTGAAAATCCAAGACTTCGGCTGAAAGAAAATTTTCATTTTGAGATTGAATGAGTTGGGCATTACAGTAGACATGGTATCTTCTCACTCTGTTTTGAAGGCAGAGCACTTCCTTTTCTTAATGCTCACGAAGCTTAGTGCAGGGCAGCAAGTGAAACCGCCCTAGGAACTCCAGGAGTGCACTTTTTTGTTGTTTTTTTCCCCTCCATAGCCTATTCATCTTGCTGCCTCTAGCAACTGCTGCTGATGGCTAATGTTATACCGTTTTGTAGATGGATAGAGTTAAGTCAGGAGAGCTCACTATAGAGGATTTGGAAGGGAAGGGAGGAATCAGCATTTATTTAATATGCCAGGTGGTTTACATAATTCTCATTTATTCTTATTGCAACCTTATGAAATTATCTCCCTTGTAGAGATAAAGGGCTGGAGACTGAAAGAGATACAGTGGCTTGGCCAAGATCTCACAAAGAGTAAGTGAAGGAATTTGGTTTGGAACCCAAAATCCAACCCAGAGCTCATAGTCTCAACTGCTTTGGGCTTATTGCCATACCTTTCTTTTGTGTCTGATTCAAAACTTCAAATTTTATTTTCTTGCCACCAAACAATCTTTACGGGTTTCAAAAGTTTGTTTCTCTTCATATATATTTAGATAAAAGAACCATGATCGGTTGTTTGCCTTTGCAGAAGGATCTCAGAGGTGAGTTTAAAGAGCTCTTAAGAATAATGTACTACAGCCCATCCTCATTCTATATATGATGAAATTGAGACCTGAAGAGGAAAGATTTTTTGTTCCAAGTTCTTTAGCTGGCTAATAGCAATCTTCTGACCCCCAATCCAGAGTCTTGTCCAGGATATGGCAATGATTTTTCCAACTCAGGAGAATAAGCCCAAGACCACCTGTGACTAAGGTTTTTCAGGACTCAGTAACCTCCAGTTAGCATCAAAAAGTCACATCCGCTTTTGGCCAGCGTCATTGCAGTCTGTGTGAACAATCCAACCATACTATTATAGAGTAAAGAAAATGATACAGTTTTGTTTAAATCTGATGCAGGGTATGTTTGAATGGAAAACCAGTAAAACTGATCCTGCCTTCTGAGAGAAAGAGAGTCTTAAGAATTCCATATGAGGGACGCTTTCTGGGAGATAGGGAGAACATTCTGTAGGAGAGGCCAGTTGGTGCTTTTTGGTTGAGTCTGAGTGTCAGCAATTTTTATTGGACCTCCCTGCAAGCAAACCACTTTCCTACACAACAGCAACAATAAGCAGAATGTATTTCTTTGAGCCTTATCTTTGCTTTTCACTGGGCAGGGGGTAGAAAGGAAAATAACTCAATATGCTTCACACCTAAAATTGCCCTTTGGATCTAAGCTGCACTCTTATTTTAAGAGCAAGATAGATTTGTGAATACAAAGAAGAGTCTGAATTTAGGTTTTCTGGCCCTTCCAATGATCAGTTTTAGAAGCAGTAGGAGGCCTAACATTTATCCCTCGTGGAAAGGCCCCGGAAGACTGAGATATACCTCTTTACATCATTTCAAACAGAAGACTCATTATGCCATCTGAAGTTTGAAGAGCCCACAATTCTTACAATCAATTATGAGTCACTTATTTTTTAGCTGTAATTTTTTTGAGATTATGAAGATATACTTCCTCATTAGAGGACTTTAGAAAATTTCAGAAAAGTAAGAAAAGCAGTCTATCATCTTATGACTCTAATAATGACTAGATGTGTTTCTTTCCTTGAATTGGGATCATGCTGTAGGTATAGTTTTCTACCTAGCTTTTTCATTTATCATATTATAAGCAAGCATCTTTCCATATCATTAAATATTCTTTCCTGAGAATCTTTTTGACTGTATAACTTATTTTTGTGAGATTGATTTATAAGGGAAGAAGCTCTTAGTTATCTAAAAAAAAATTTCTTGCTAAGACTTATGTTCTTTTAAAAAATGCATTTGTTCCAGTGAATTTGTCATTCAGCTAATTACTTTGGTATTTTTGTTTAAAAAAAAAAAGCTCAACTACTATTTATCTTAACGTGTGAGCTATTACCCAATTCTTGACAATGAAGAATAATTATTAACTTCTGCAAACAATGAACATAAAAGTATGGAAATAGTATCAAAAGTCTTATTTAAATCAAATGACAAATAATGTATTTAGTTTACTTTTCCTTTCCATATTTTCACTTTGACATATCTTCAAAGTAATCCTTTTTATTAGTGTGAGTTGTGTTGTAAATTGCAAAAAATAATGTAGCATAAAGGGAATACTTTTAAAGTTACATAGCAATATAAATTTTGATTTTTAATATATTACATTCTGAATGAAAAGAAAGTATATGCATCTTAAAACTTTATGTAGAAATAACTTAGGGAATTTTTAAACGTTGTAGGTAAAATTAAGTTCTGTGCTGTAGTGTGCAATGGAAATTGAATAGGTGTTTATTTCTCATTCATGGGACATGTAACTACCAGTAACCTTCAGCAAAACTAAGGGCAATTATCCTCTAACTCAATTCACAAGTGTTAGACTGCCACTATGGAGATTTTTAATCCCTTATCTATAATATAAAACAATATTTATTACAAAATTAATTCTGAGAGGCATTATTTATGGTTTCTAATCCATTGTATTTCAGATGTCTTTGAAGTAAGGTGGGTGGAGCTTTGTATGTGGGGTTAATTGTCCCATTGTTCATTTATTCAGTCTGGTATTTTAACTAGCTCTTTATGTGTATTAATGAGCCCAAAATGCAGCAAAAAATGCTGGGCTCCAAAAAACTTGACATTTTAAAACTTATTTAAATGTGTGATAGAAAAAGAAGTTGGGTGAAATTCAGTGTCCTGTAGTTTTTTTGCCTGAGCTCCTAATGACTGGTTTCCTTTAAAAAATTATTTTTTATTTTTTAAATTCTAGTCCCATAAGAAAATGAAAAGTCTTTGGGGGGATAAAAAACTAAAAGCCACAAAAAAAAAACCCAAGCCAAAAAGACTCTAAAGAAACTATATTTGCTAGTGCCCAGTTTTCTGCTGAGCTAGGATTTTTACCGTCATCTGTTTAAAAAAAAAACACATATGTAATAATTTTGGTTATCATTTTAAAGAAATTTTTAATTTGTACTTTTTCTTTTTTATTAGTATTTGGAAATATACTAAATGTTGATTATCCTCATTAAGTAAAGGTAGCCATTGTTCCCTAACTACTGGAAACAATACTTGTTTTTATCTTTTTTCTCTTTATTAAAATTCCCTGGAGATTATAATTCCAGGTCTTTTTATTTGAAGAGATAGTTTAACTTTCATACAATGGGACTCCCTGAATTTGTCCTCTCCTCAGATTTAGTACTTAAATTGTAATGGAATGAACATTGGTACTATATTTGATTTTTTTTATCTTCTTAAAAATTGGATTAATAAGATAAAATGTTTTCACTTACCCATCATTCATCTTTTTTCTTTTTTTAAAGGAACATCTATTTATTTATTTATTTATTTATTTATTTATTTATTTATTTATTTATTTATTGTCTGCGTTGGGTCTTCGTTGCTGTGCGCAGGCTTTCTCTAGCTTGGGTGAGCGGGGGCTACTCTTTGTTGTGGTGCGCGGGCTTCTCGTTGCGGAGCACGGGCTCTGGGTGCGCGGGCTTCAGTAGTTGTGGCACGTGGGCTCAGTAGTTGTGGCTCATGGGCTCTAGAGCACAGGCTTAGTAGTTGTGGCACAAGGGTTTAGTTGCTCCGCAGCATGTGGGATCTTCCCGGACCAGGGATGGAACCCGCATCCCCTGCGTTGGCAGGCGGATTCTTAACCACTGCACCACTAGGGGAGTCCCTGGTTCATTCATCTTTGTCTCAGTTATTTCAATGATGAATTGAGGATAGTACTAACTGAGAATTTTGTTGTGATGACTCATAAAACAGCACTTGATAAAGTTCTTTGTGTGTTATATCTACTGTGTAAGTGTTTAACTACAACCCTGTGCCTTTCTTTGGAAACTGTGAACTGTAACCTGCAAAAAGAAAGTGCACTGATTTTAACTGTATGTACACACATAAGTATATATACATAAGTGTACATATATATTATATATACTCACATAAGTACACACTTACGTAACAAATACTCAAGTAATCACTAAGTTAAGAAATTTCCAGCACCCCAGAATAATTTTTTCGCCTATGTATGTATCCCTGAATAATATGGTATGGTTTTGTCTGGCTTGGAACCTGTATGAATTGAATTATACAATTTGGAATTGTTATTTTAAGTCTTCTTTTGCTTAATTTTTGAGATTTATCTATGCTGTTTCTTTTCTTTGCTATATAGGTGTTCCATATTGTATGACCATACTACAGTTTGTTCATACATTCAACTGTAGGTAGCCATTTGGGCTGTTTCCAGTTCATGGCATTAATGAACATTTTTGAACAGATATCCTGGTACACAAAGGCACTAGGTTCTTTGGTGTATGAACCTAGGAGTTGAATAGCCAAATGTCTTGGGTACATACATCTTCAACTTTACTGGATAATGCCACATTGTTTTCTAAGGTGGCTGTGCCATTTTATGGTTCTGCCAGCTGTGTGTAAGCGTCCTTCTAGTCCTACACTGCTTCCCCGTCTTGCTTTTTAAAGAAGACATGCAGCTTGCTATTCTCCTTTCACAAAGTCTGTGAGATCTAGGTGTTGTCTTTATTTCCCTAAAGATTAGTCTGGCCTCATTGTCTGAAGAGGCATTGCTAGAGAAAGAGACAGTGCTGGGGTTGGAAGAGGCAAGTTGATCATCTCTGACGTAAAATGAGCTGTAAGGTGGCACGGCATAAAGAGCATGGTCTGGAGTCAGAGCAGGACTTGAGTCCTAGTCCAGCTGATGTAGAAGTGTGCTTTTAGGTGCTCCATTTCCTCTTTTTGAGCCTTAATTTCCTCATATCTGCTTTTTTTGGGGTGAGGACTAGAGATAATATAGGCAAAAAATCTTGATAAGGTAGTCACTGGTACCTTACAACATTACATAGTGCAGGAGTTATCGAAAGAAGGATAGACCAGTTGTAACACATACATGTCATTGTCATAGATGTGATTTGTGTGGGCATGTACATAACCAAGTCTATGTGAGCCTGGTCGCATCAACTTGAAGATGATACTTGGTGACCATGAGGTGGGCACTTACACACAGTGGGTCAGGGTGGAGAATGATGCAACATTCCTGGAAAACAATTGGCAATGTATACTCAAAACTTTTAAAATTATTCCCATTTTTGGAATCTTCTAAGGAAAACTCAAATATTTGTATAGATACATGTATGAGGATGTCTATTATAGCACATAGAATGAAAAATTAGAAACAATTAATGGAGGGAGATAGCTAGGTTAATACCATTAAAATTGTGTTTTCGGTGATTAATGACATGGAAAATATCTAGGACATAGTGTTATGCAAAAAAAGCAAGAGATGAATTTTCATATATGATATCTCTATTTTGTAAGAAATTTATAGAAAAAAAACCTGGTGGTTGAATATCAAAGCATTAACAATGAGACTAGTTAGGTAATGGGATCACGGGTGTTTTAAATTTTCTTTTTTGTATTTTTTAATGAAGTAGTTCTTGCAGTTTTATCCTGTCAAGTTCAATCCAAATATTTATTACACCACAGTTTATGTGTTTTTTAATTTAGAAAAATGATAACTACCTTCATATAGAACATGATTCCCAGTATAGAATGCCACAAATGGTAGTACTTTAACTACCAAAATGACCACTGATGCTCTAGTATGTGTTTTTCTCCTCCTAAGTTTGCAGAATGGACTTGAGCTCTGGAATCAGACCTGTGTTCAAATTTTGGTTCTACTACTTACTAGGCATAGGAATGGAAGAAAGTCACTTCACCTTTCTGAGCCTCAGTTTCCTCATCCGTAAAACAGAAAATACTTCCCATAGTAGCCGTGAAGATTAAATGAGATTTTTGGTGCTCAATTCCAAGTAATTATTCCCATGTTGCCTTGCAAGATTTAAAAATGCTATCAGCTATAAAGTGTACCATAGAGGTAAAAACAGATTTTCAGGGGCTAAAAAGGGGCTGTACTGAATTTTCAGATTGATTTCAAGAAGCATCTTGATTTTAGAAACACTAAAAATGAGTAAGAGTTCATCTTAACTGAGAAATGATTGCATTAATTTCACAGTGGGATATTTAGCACCTATCCTATAGATTATCACTGTTTTATACTCACCTAGTTGGCCTTTTAATTTTCTCAGAAATTTCTATCTTATTTGTGTGAAAGGACTAGGAACCTATTCCCAATTCGTGCCTCAAACCTGCTTTTTGTGGCCTCAGGATCTCTGTCATAACCCGTTTTATGCTTTCACAAACTGAGCCCCTGGGGAGCTGTCTGCACTTTTCAGTGTGATCCAGCTGAATTCCTTCCCTTCCCCACTTGAGCCCTTTGATTTGCCAGGTTTTTGTTCATCTACCCTAAGGATGGACTGAGATTGCTGAGCACGGCCTCTCTTGTGGTGCAAAGTGAGAATTGTTTCTAATTGAGCAGAAACATGTGGAAGGATCAGGAATATCTCAAGGGATTACAGAAAAATTCCAAATTTGTACTACTTACAGCTTGTGTTTAGAACAGGGTCTGCTGGGAATAAATGTTAGTTAGTGTGGCCTGTGACCTTAAAAACTGTTGACATGGACTTCAGCCAGAAACTAGCCACAGACCTCCTTTGTTAAACTCATTCATAGCTCTTTGAAAACTCTAGTCAGTGAAAGTTGCCAGCTCCAATCTAAGCAGAGCCCTTTTTTTTTTTTTTTTCCCATGCTTTGGAAACAGAGGACGCCCCTTAACCAGCAAGGCTTCTTTAATAAGACTACATGGCCTTAAACGCAATTGGAATTGACAACTTCCTGGCTTGGGTTTGCCAACTGGCAGGGCTGTGAAGCCGAGGGGACAAACAGCGTTGGGGCGCTGTGCACTTGTGTTTGTGTATGTGCAGAGGAAACTGAACTCCAGAGCACTGCGATACCCCTTCACTCCAAAAGCAACACTGTGGCCTGAATTGGACACATCTTCCTAGTGTTCTGGCAGGGGTAGACAATTCAGAATTCTCTCTCAGCATAAGGAAAAAGAGAAAATGACTGCACTTTCTTTTTGATGGCAATGATTCTGGCCTTTCCCTTCTTTCCTCAAAACCCTTGTTTTAGTCTTTTCATTGGTGTTGTGTTGCTCAAATATAGAACAACACATTTTTGGATGGTACTCAGCATCCACTCTGGAGTTTTACTTAACAAATTTCAGTTTCTATCAAGCTGAAGGGGTAGTCAGGATATCTCTTCATTTCACTGGTTGAGGAAACTGAGGCATGAGGATGTTAAGCAGTTTCTTCTCCCTTGCTCTCTATCAAAAGGAATCGTAAGAAAAGGCCTTAACTGATTTGCTGCCCCTGCAAACCAGCATAGTAATTGAGACTAGAGACTAATATTTTCTCTAGTTTTTGTCTTTAATCCAAAGACTACATTATCTGAATTTAAAGACAGGGAGGCAAATAGAATGTTTTGAAAAAATGAATAAGTTAATCAGACTAGAAAGAGAAAGCAGTTATTCTGCTTACAAAGTTGATTTATTTTAATACTGTAACATGTTGATGGTGGCTGGGAAAGCTATCTTGGTTATCAGTTGTCATCCTGAGATATACAATCATATCAGTCTACATCTCTGTCTACTTGACTACTTGTTAAATTTTGGTTGTTGGAATATAATATTTATTTCTAGTTATGCTGTTGAAGTTGTTATTTTTAACATAAATACTCCAACAAACTTATCACTTCTAAAAGCTGCTGAGGTTTGTTGTGATTTCAGTCAGGCATGTGTGAGGAGAAAAAGGAATGTCACATTGGCCTAAGAATCAATGGCACATAGGCTAGGAATATGGAAACTCTACGAAGAGAAATTATATAATTTCCTAGAGTCTTTATAAGAATTTAGATGTGATTAAAAGAGAACGCATAAGAGTACCTGGTCTATCGTAGGTGCTCCATAAGTATTTGTTGAATGAATAAAATTGGTAAAGAAAACTTATTTCCCAGTCTCAGTATTTGCCCGTTCACACACACACAAATAATATCTCTTCCTCAAAACCCTTACCTCAGAGCATTTACTACTCCCACAGAAGGTAGATGATGCCCTCATGTTTTAATTACCTAAAGTTCTAACGCAAAGCTTTTAGATTTAGTCAGAACTAGATTCAAATTCAAATTAGCCACATGACAAATCAAATCACTTAACTTTTTCTGTTCCTCATTTCCCACATCTATAAAATAAAGATAATGAGATCTACTTTGTGAAGTTGTTAACATATAGGTAAAAATGTTATATGAAACACCTGATTTAGGCGTTAGAAACAGAGAATTGTTTTTCAGAAAGGAACTTATTATTTTCATCATTTATTTCTCTCCTACCCTCTATCAGAGGGAGTCGTAAGAAAAGGTCTCAAATACTTTGCTGAGTCTAAGACTCTCCCTGCTCATACAGGGAATGTAGTTACTCTGAAGACCAGCTAAGAGTGCTTGAAAGTGTCCCAAACTCTAAATACAATAGAAAATCTTTACTAGCCTATGGAAATGATGGTTGTTTTCTGTGCCTATGCGCTATACTAAGAGTAGATTAGATTGTTAGAAAATATATTTAGATAAATAGATGATTAAGAAAGCCAGATTCTATTTTTCCTTGCTTTTTGTCAGTTAAGAAGTTGCTAGTAATTTTAGAACGTTACACAGTACAGAGAATTACGTAGAATTCTTTAAACTTGTGTTGAGTTCCCTTTCACACAGGATTTCACTGTAAGTGCTCCCATTCTTAAACACACTTAAAGGTTGTTTTACAAGTATTAATTCTGAAGCTCTCCCCCATTTGAGCTGATGAATCCGTTGGTTTTTATAACCTCTCTATTTATTTTGAGTCTCAACCTTGGTGTTTTGTGTGAATAGCAAATTATATGAAGCCCTTTTTTCTGTCTCCTACATTCCAGGGGTTTAAGAATGTGCTCTGAACAAGGTGGAGGAGGGTGAACAACTCTCATGTGTAGAAGAGGGAAGATTATTTGTCAGATTTTATTTTAAGGGAATATTTTCCCCTAAGAGTTCATAAAATGAGAGTATGTCATCTTTTCTTCTAAAGATTTTCCCCCTAATGCTACCTCATTTTCTAAACTTTCATTAATAGCTCTTTGCAGCTGAAGCAAATATTTTAGATCTTTCTTGTACTCTCCTCCAGCTGGGAGTGTCTCTCACACATCAAAGGCAGATATGAGCCTCTCATTAAAAGATACTATGAGTTCATCATCTCAGAAGAGTGGGACCTGAAAACCTGAGATAACTTTCAGCTACAAGTCATATCTAAGCTGGAGTGAGGTTTTTCCGTGGTTTACCACATTTCTTTTCTCAATTTGTCACTCCCAGATGCTTTAAAGTCTGGTTTTCTCTCTTGGTTTTATTATATCTGAAGATTATCCTTATTCAGAATAGGAACTTAGTTGTAGGGCTTAGGAAAGATAAATGCTTTAAAATTTATTTTTAATAAGAAAATAAAGAATCCTCACACTTAGGAAGGAAGCCCGAAGTTTGCTTGTTATTTTCTCTCCCTCCTCTCCTACATGTGATTTGTGCTAGGCCTTCTTAGTTCCTCACTGCACTAACTGCTCTAGGGTCTATAAGGTAATTATTTGAAACTTAAGTCAGCTCTGAAAATTCTACAAATCCCTCTTTTCCTACCTCTTGCTAATGAAAAACAACACTGAAATCAGAGTTATTCAACAGATTTCTTGAGAGTATGGCAGAAAACTGGTTACATCCTTCAGATTTTATTTTTGAAAGCATTTCTAGATTAGGGTGAAGGCTGGAATGTTATACTCAAGCTAAAAGACATACTAAATGTTTTTAGCTTCTTTTATATTTATATGTACACAAGCATACATGCGAACGTGTTATAACAAAATATTGCAGGTTTCATCATTTGAGTAATAGCCACAGCAAATCCAGATTATGTTTTTTCCATAGTATTTACTTTCCTTACTTTGGTCATTTTCAAGCTCTCTGTTAGTGTTTTCTAGCCAAAGGTGAAAGTTGTCCTCAGATAAATATTAGGATGGCCTGCCAGCCAAATCCTAGGCAACCCAGTGAATTACTCTCTTTGATAGTAGAAGGGTCTAGTTCAAGTTGCTCTGAATGGCATTTAACTATAAAACAATAGCCTTAACAAAAGTTGCTGGTGTCCTTCAAATTGTTTCTGTACCAGTAGCCAATTCTTTTGGCACTTTAGGATATGAGGTTTGTTCCATTAATAATTTGGAGTGCAAGTTTTCAGAGCATTACAAAGCCAATGAATGGAGGGGCGGGGGGTGGACAGAAAAGTATATAGATGGATTGAACATGCATGAAGTAAAAACTGAAAAGCAAGCAAACAAAAACATCACTTCCCCCCCGCCCCCCCAACACACGTACACATGCACGCACAAACCCAGAAGCTGTTGACTTGGCAGTTTTTCATTTTTTATGGCTCTAGGGACAGGTTTAAATTGGGAATTTTTTTTTTTTTATTCTCTTGTGCTGTGTTGAACCGGAAGGCAGTGTTTGATGTAATCTGGCCCAGATGTCAGCAGTGTGCAGCTTTGTGATGATTATTTATCTTCAAGTTTTTACTTTGTAAAAGGAGAATCGGCAAACAGTTGTTTAGGGTCGTAAGTTTTATTTAGCGACTGTTTTTGAGATTCTGTGTGTGTGTACAAACTAACGTAGATTAGTTTAAATATGCTTTAAATGTAATTTCATTTTAGCTATTAATCTTAAAATCCTCTTTAACAAATGCTGGTTACGAGTCCCCTGATAAATGTTAATATGTTTAGCGCTTTACATTCTGGATATTGTTCCTCTTATTTCAGTTTCTCGTTCTTCTAGGAAGTTTTCTCAGCTAAGACCATTAAATTAGTGGGCTCTTTTAAATGGTCTTGGAAAAAATTTTCTCAGAATGTTAATTTCCCAGGATATTTGTATTTCTTGGTTACATAATAGCTTAGAATGTAAATGGCAAAACTTCAGTAATAGTTACCAAATAGCAGTCCATTTAGTCACTTGGATTTCAGGTGTATTTGTTTTAAGAGTATTGTTTTCAAAATATTTCCAAAGGATGGGAGTTGCTTAATCCACTGTTTGCCCCCTTTGAAGTGCTATGATGGCTGCTAAATCCCCTGAAGAAAATGGAGTTTGAAATCTCTTCCTGGGACATCCTGTTATCATATAATACTATTTTAAAGATCAAGGGATGCACGTGAAAAATCTTTGCGTCTGTTATGTTTTTTCCAAACACAACTAGGTTTTCTTAGTAATTTTAATTCAAACTACACAATTACATAGTGACTGATTTCAATTCAAGGATAAATTTTTAAATGTTTTCCATATTGATGCCAAGAGTAATTCTAACCTAGTATAATAATAATTCTAACTCAGGCAGGATTAACTACTATACTCCCTTAGCTCACCTCACTGGCTTTAATGAAATTTTTGTCTGTCTTAAAAATGCCAATAAATTACGTTGACATTCTATAACTTTAAGATCAATAGCATCACAGCATTGGTAGTTAATTAAGACAGTCTTCATTGGCAGCAGTGTAGTATACAGGAAAGATTAGTTTTAGGACTTGGGTTCAAGTTTTGTATGTACTTCTGATAGGCCAGGTGACATTGGGCAAGGTGTCTGACCTGTATCAACCACATCTATAAAATGAGGGAGTTGGACTAGATAGTTGTCAACGTCCCTTGAGACTCAAATTTTATGTGGGCTGTTTTTTTTTTTTTTATTCAAGTCATCTTATTAAATTCCAGTGAGTTCATTAGGGCTTTATTGCTATAATTCATGTTTCTTGGATGATTCTTTCCTTATTCCCCTGAATGCGTTTGAGATGCATGATCAGAGGGATTCTAGAAGTTTTAGTACAGTCTTGCCAATGCATGGAAGTATTTAAAATTTTTTTAAATTGCTTTTGATTCGTAGCATTTTTGTCACTTTTAGATGGAACGTTAAATATGAAACCTCTTTCATTCTTAAAGTAGGTAGGGACAGTGGATCTACGCTATTACTGTCTTTCCCCTAATAGCTCTCCCTGGGGAAACTAAGAGGGCAGGGCACTTTTTCCTTACAACGTTGTAGAATGACCTAGCCTGGAACCCTGGCGTAGTAAGAGAATAACCACTGGATCAGGAGAGGAAAGACCTTGGATCTAGACCCCACTCTGAGACTCATGCACTATGTGCCTATGGGTAAGGTGCTGGGGTTTTCTCCCTGTTTAAAATGGTAAATGATAATGTTAGCCCTTCCAAGCTCACGGTACAGCTCTTACAGATCATCTGTTCTCAAATACTTACTGAGACGTCCTTTTCAATTTTTTCTTTGTGCTTTTAGCCTCAATAAAGACAAAACTGCTATTAGTATGTATAATTATTATAAGGAATTTTATTTCTCATCAGAACTACATGTCCAGCTATGAGTATAATTGTAGAAAAAGTGTGTTCTAACTGTCTTCAGTGATTTTTCTAAAAGGTCAAAAGGTTGTTTTGGGAATTCAGAATTCTTGGTTATTAATAAAACTTATTAAAAGGAAATATACCTCAACACTTACCATTTTGAAAGGATAATTTATAGACGTTCAGGTAAATACCGAGTGCTATGTATGCAGTGAGGGTGATGAGATCAGGAAGCCAGCTTCTCAAAGTCTGCAGCATCTTAAAGCTTCTGGCAGTGAGTGCTGTGATAGAGTAGAAAGAGAGGAGCTTTGGAATCAGACAGGTTTGGGTTTGCTTGCCAGCTGCCCACTTGCCAGCTTATGATTTTTGTTAAGCTACCTCGCTTCTTGAAACTAAGTTTTTTTTTTCATCTCTGAAATTCAGATACAAGGACCCACCTCGAAGTGTTGTTGTATGAGATAGTGTTTGCAAATCAGCGGAGTCCTGGTCAACAGTAGGGGCTCTCTGTGAATGGTAATTACTCATTCCTCCCTGGATGAACAGGTTTAGAGCATCTAGAAACAGTTATAGTAGGATTGGAGTATTTTAATTTTCATCAACTGGTTAATATTGGGAAGGTCACTGAGCCCTTAGATGAATGTGTCCTTTGATTTGTCCCTTGATTCTCCTGGGGAAAAAAGCCCAGAATATAAACTCAGAAGGTTCAAGTCCCAGCTCTTATTTTTTCAGCTACATCTCCATGAGTGTATCCTAACTTTTCTGGACTTCTCTTCCTCCATCTATATAATGAGGACAATCATAAGTCCTTCAAAGTATTGTTATGGGGATCAAATAATAACACATGACACTTCTTTGTAAGAATTGAATTGATCCCTATACAAGTTTTACCTGGTGGCCAACTTGAAACCTAATAGGGCTTTTTTTTTTTTTTTTAACTTTCTCAAGCTTTGTTCCCAAGCCCTTCCCTTTCTTGGGATGTGTTAACATAAGACAATGAGACAGAGATTTGCCACAGTAGAAGCCCATCACGTTTAGGGAACTGAGTGCTCTGTATATTCACATACATTATCTTAAACAGCTCTGCAAGGGAAACAATATCTTTATTTTATAGAAGAGGAAAGGGAGCCTAGGCAAATAGTTACTAGCTAATAAGTTAATATTAGTTATTAATATTATATTGTCAGTATTTGAACTTAGCTCATCTGATTCTAAAATCCATATTCCTCCCACTTTTATGTGCTGCTTCCATCACATACTTTCTGCCTTATCTGACTTAGTAACCTAGTTACGGAGACATTTATTGGGTGTCTATAGGTGCTGGGTATTGCACTGTAGGCACTGGTGATGGAGTATTATACAAGACACTCCCATTCACCATCTTCACATGGCCCAGGGTCTGAAGGCAGACACATAATTAAACAATAAGTTGTAATATTGAGCCCTGCTAAAGAAAGCACAGGATATTAGATGACTATGTAAATGGTTCGTCATCTGTGTATATTGAACAGTTTCCTCTGAATAGTTGACTTCTCTTGGTTTCAGGTATCACAATATAATCTTACCACATTATAATCTTAAAGTAGTTCTGGCTTGGGGGTGAATGTAACATCGCTTATTTCCATAATTTAAAAAAACTTGCTAAAATATGCATAAAAGTAAATAACAGCTCATATTTATTAAATGCTTACAATTTGCTGAGTGCTTTCCATGCATGCTCTCATTAAATCCTCATAATAACCTTGGGAGAGGGCACTATGGTCCCCATGGTACAGATGAAGAAACTGAGGCTTGCAGACATTAAGTTGCTTGCCTAAAGTGATACAGCTAAAAAGTGGCAGAATTCTTCTGATTCCAGAGCCTACATTCCTAAACAAATTCAATCAGATAAGTGTATGTATTAGAAAAGTTTAAATCTATTTCTTTTTCAAAATTAAGAGATACCATGACTTTTAATCCTATTTTGTCATTTTTAGTTTACAGAAAATTCACTTTTTGTAACATATGGTTTTATGAGTTTTGACAAATGCAGGGTCACATATCTACTACTGCAATCAAACTAGAGTTCCGTTAAGTCCTTGCAAATTCCCTTTGTAGTTAAACCCTCCTCCTATTCCCAGCCCTGGACAATGACTGATCTGTTCTCCATCCCTAGAGTTTTGTCTTTTATAAAATGCCACAAAATGTAATCATATGATCTGTACCTTTTGGGGACTGGCTCTTTCACATAGCTGAATGCTATTAAGTTTCACCCATGTTGTGTGTATCAGTGACTCATTCTTTTTATTGTTGAGTAGGTATTCTATCGTATGGCTGTTACCACAGTTTATTTATCTATTCACAAAGGATGTTTGGGTTGTTCTAGTTTTTATGATGGTGAATAAAGTTGTTGTAAACATTTGCATAAAGGTTTTTGTGTGAACACAAGTTTTTGTTTCTCTTGGGATTGCTAGATCATATGCTGAATATATATTCAGTTTTGCCAGAAACTGCCAAACTGGTTCTCAGAGTGGCTGTATCATTTTGCATGTCTACCAGCAACGTATGAGAGTTCCAGTTGCTCCTCATTTTCACTAGTATTTGGTATTATCACTATTTTAAAATTTTGGCTATTCTCTTAGGTGTTAGTGGGATCCATTGTGGTTTTAATTTGCATTTCCCTAATGAGTGGTTTATTTTAAGCATCTATTCATGTGCTTATTTGCCATCTGTGTATCATCTTTGGTAAAGTGTCTGTTGAGTTTTAAGAGTTTTTAAAGTATTCTTGATAACAAATCTTTTGTCAGATATGCGATTTGCATATATTTTCTCTGAGTCCGTGGCTTGTCTATTCAAAGATTTTAATTTTGATTATGTCTTCACACATCAGTCTTCTATGGATCATGCTTTAGGTGTCGTATGTAGGAACTATTGCCTAACTTAAGGCTACAAGATTTTCTCCTATTTTTCTTTTTTGGAAGTTTTATAGTTTTATATTTTACATTTAGGTCTATGATCCATTTTGAGTTATTTTTTTCAAGGTATGAGGTTGAGGTTTTTTTTTTTTTTTCTTCTTTGCATACAGATGTCTAGTTGTTCCAGCAACATTTGTTGAAAAGTCCATCTTTTTCTCCATTGAATTACCTTTGCACCTTTGTCAAAAATTGACAGTATTTGTGGGATCTGTTTCTGAACTCAATCCTGTCTAAGTGTCTATCAACACCAGACTGTCTTGATTACTTTAGCTTTGTAGTAACTCTTGAAATCAGCATGAGTCTTCCAGCTGTGTTCTTTTCAAAATTGTGTTTGCCATTCTAGTTCCTCTGCCTTACTACATAAATTTTGCTCTTTTAGCTACTTGGCTTTTGATATCTACAGAAAATCCTACTGGGATTTGGATTAATACTGGGTTGAATATGTAAATCAGTTTGGGAAAGTTGACATTTTAACAAAATTTTCAGGTCTTTCAATCCATGAAACAGTACATCTTTCTCTTTAGGACTTCTTTAATTTCTTTCTTTTGTGTTTTATAGTTTTCAGTGTACAACTCCCACAATATATTGTTAGCTTTATACCTAAATGTTTCCTTCCTGTTTGTTGTTGTTGCTAATGTAAATGATACAGTGAAAAAATTAAATACTAATTTTTCATGACTTTCACACTAATTTATAGTCTTTGTTTTCTGAAGGTATTTTCCCATCATTTAGGGTCTTTAGCAAGTAAAAGATTGTTTCTTGATGTTTCTTCTTTGAGTCTTCATCTGCTTGTGATCTCATAGCCCTTGCACCATTTTGTAACTATGATGTCAAAGAAGACAGCTTCAAGGGATATATCTGGGAGCATCTGAAAAAGAGGATCTTCTCTGTACAGGTGGATTAATTTTGAGACAGAATCCATGTTTCCTTCTTTCAACAGCTGTCACAGGCATTGCAGAATTTCTTTTGTTTTGCTTTGCGTATGAGACGACAGTTCAACTTCTTTTACTTCAGAAAATCTCGTTTAAAGTATGGATATTAACTTTTAGTGTGATAAAAATGAGGCTCTATAGTAGACACTCTGGAAAAAGAGGACATTTTCTGGGTTTTTACTCTTTGACAACTAAGCAGTTTCAGGGAAGAAAAAGCAGCTGTTACCTTCATTATATTCCCTTCTGTGGCTCTGTACCATCTCCTGCTCATGTGTTATTGTTGTGTACTATACATACTCAGAGTTCAGCCAGGCAGAGAGAAGGTATCATGCCTAGTACTTTTAACATCCATTATCCCATTTAATTCTTATGATGACTAGGTATCAATAAATTACAGATGACAACACTGAGCTTCAGAGTGACAGTGATCTGACCAAGGTTCAATGGCTGCTCTGAGGGCATGTCTTGAACACAGGCCCTTGACCACCAGAGTCCCTGGTCTTACCCACTCTGCTCTCCAAAAGGTCCTCTCCATTTTTTTTTTAAAATAAATTTATTTATTTATTTATTTATTTTTGGCTGAGTTGCCTCTTTGTTGCTGCGCGTGGGCTTTCTCCCGTTGAGGCGAGTGGGAGCCACTCCTCGCCACGGCGTGTGGGCCTCTCATTGCGGTGGCCTCTCCTGTTGTGGAGCACAGGCTCGAGATGCGGGGGCCTCAGCAGTTGTGGCACGTGGGCTTAGTAGTTGTGGCTCGCAGGCTCTAGAGCACAACCTCAGTAGTTGTGGCGCACGGGCTTCGTTGCTCCAGGGCATGTGGGATCCTCCCGGACCACGGCTCCAACCCGTGTCCCCTGCACTGGCAGGCAGATTCCCAACCACTGCACCACCAGGGAAGCCCCCTCTCCATTTTTATTACCTCACAGGGCTAACTTTTTTGAGTGATGTGTATCCTTTGAAAATCTGCTGAAAGCTCCAGCAACTATCTTAAAAAAAAAAAAGTTTTTGGATGTCCTTATAAAGTTTTATAGACATTAAGGGTTTTCACAAAACCCTTTTTGTGGTCTCTGGAGCCCAGGTTAAAAATCCATACTCAAGACCTCTTTTTTATGCACTAATTCTACTCCCCCCCACTTCTCAAAACCACCCAGTACTGTATTCTCTCCTTTGACACTTGGAGTCAACACTACCTATCCTGGGTGCTTGCATGTGGGCAACGGGTAAAAGCCTGAGGCTCTTCCTTCTACTACTCTTCATTCATTCTTTTCATCCTTTCATGCTGGGTACTGGGGATTCAGCTATGAATAAAGCCCTATCCCTGTCCTCAAGGGCTTCACGGTCCAGTGCATTTCGGAAATAGCCATGCTTGGAATGGCTAAAGTTCGTTCAAATGATGTGGAGAGGCAGCATGGAGTAGTGGAACAATCTGGATTCGTAGTCAGACTTAGATTAAATCTCAGGCAAGTTATTACTGAATTATCCTAGGACTTTGTGTAGAGGGAATAATGATATTAACACCTGTCTTACATCATTTCTAAATGAGAGCTTTTCTTGGTAAAATGACTTTTTCCAGAAATTTAACACACATAAAGACTTCAGAAGAATGCCTGTTGAAATCTAAGCCTTTAATAAAGTTTAGTCATTATTAGCAATTAAAACTTTTTATTCAACAAATATTTGAGGGTGAGTCAATGCTGTGAGTCGGGACCTGTTAATGGAGACAGACGTAGAAAGAAATGTCATAGTGCAACCCAAACTTTTTAAATTTGAGGTCTAATAAAAATATCCAGCAAGATTTTACTGAAAATTGGTTTAAATAGTGAGTAGAAATTATATTTGGCTGTGCAGTTTTTCTTCCTTGCTAAAAGTTGTGCTTGTTTTTCTTTTGTTGTTTGCTGTTTACCTGTTAGAATCCAGTTTATAAGCGACCGCATAGGTATTTATTTCCTTAGGAAGAAAACTGCCTTAAGATTTCCATGGCATAATTTGTGACAGGATTAAATTATGCAACCTTTGAAGTCAGTCACAGCCTGAAAGCACAAGAAGTTGTTTACAAAGGAGCCCATCGATTCTCCCTCTTTCTCTGGAAGCATCCGAGCAGTGAGACTCGCACAGTCTGTTTGGCACAGTGGCTGCTCTCAGCTGGCCTGGGGCCCTCCTGCTGCTGGGCAGAGAGGATGCGCCAGAGCTCTGCTTGTAGCTGAGCAGAGCCCACCTGCAGGTCTGCTTGTGGTTAACTGGGGGCTTGCAACTGTGTACCACAGCCTCTGGTTTTGTTGCAATATCTTGTCCTTAATATTTTCCATCTGGCCAACCATGACCTATAAAGACAGACACAAACCAGGGTTTGAATTATGAGGAGAGTGATGCTAAAATGCTTCCAAATCACACTCTAGAACCTGTAGTCATGGGCAGCTGCCTTTGCATACTGGAGAGAAGGAAACTTTTCTCCAATTGGTTTGCAAAGCATTCAGTCACATCAAAGACCTGAGCCACTCAGCTTTTAAGTGTCTTAAAAGGCTTCGTTAATTCTGTCTCTGAATGTCGCTGAATTTTAGCATTTAACTCACAATTAGGCTACTAATATTGAAACTTTTTGAAGAAAAATATAATGAGGGTCATGAGAGAGTTTTATATTCAACTTCTAAATTTTTAGCCATATCAAAATCTTTAACAATTACTGAGGCTTGGGGCATACTTAATTGGTGTCATTGCTCTCTGAATGGTATTACAATTGCAGAGATGTTTTACTATAAACTTAGAACTCATTGAAACTGAGATCTCAGAAATGACTAAGAGTTGCTTTTGAATTTCTCTTTGCTAGGAATTTTCTTGTAGATAGATTTGTTAGTGGCTTTTGAGCCAGATTGAAATGGTATACAATAAAGCCAATTTCATGTTTTTGAGTCATTAGAAATCAATTTAGAATATTAGTCAAAATTAGAATGCAAGTTCAGATTTTGACAATTTTGTATCAGCTGTGAAAGCACTGGGAGTTGATTTGTATTTTTACAGCTTGATTCTTATAGGAATTGCTAACCATCTTTTGTCTTTTTATTCTTAGAACATCCTTTCGACTAAGAAAAGTGAGTTGCTCCTCCCTTTTTTAGAGGACAGACCTGTGCTCAGAGAGGTTATGCTCCGGCTTCAGTGGCACAGCCTTGAAGAAAAGGCTCGGGAGCCCTGGCCAGGCATTTTGATGCTCAGACCTCAAGTCCATGCTGCCACCTCCTGTCTGCATCCTAGCTTTCATTTTAAATCAACCAGGCTTTTCTTCTCAAGTGTGCTCAATGGATAGTTTTGCAATTTTATGGTCCTCTGCTTCTCTTCCTGTTCTCTTCTCCTCCCCTCTCCTCCTCCTCACTTCAGGTGGTGAACTCTCAGTGCCAAAGTTGAGGACAGATTTGGCCTCGAGCCAGCGTTGAGAATGCAGTGTGTATTTTTCAGCACTTCTAAAGGATGAAGTTCATACTAATGTCTCGTTAGGAAAGTTTAGGAACGTGTGATTTTAGAAGTTGATTAGATGTTCCACATGTGTGGTCTCTGGGATCCTCCCTCTCTTCTGAGGAGTGGTGCTTGTTTTATATTGTGGCTCTCAGTTTCCAACTCCAGGGGTAAGGATGAGAAATGCAGGTTCAGTGGAAGATCTCAAATGACTTTAAAGATGAGAGTGAGCACCAACTGCTAAGACTACAAAGGCTGGACTAGTTCAAGGAAGGAAGACGCATGAAGGAAGGAAGGAAAATTTGGAATTTTCTTTTTTAACAATCTGGGCAGCAAGCAAAGGTCATACCAGGGTAGTGTGTGATTGCTGTATAAAATCGATAGTGTGTTATAGTTATATATGCTGTAGCTCGTTATAGTCCTTTCGTTCATTCAATAAATATCAGTTCAATAAACATGTATTGCATTCTACTATGGACGAGGCAATGCAAAGATGGGGTGTTCTTGTGGGAGAAGATGGTATAGCTAACAATTTGAGTGTCATAAAGGTACAAAACAACCAAGTCCTAGGGAAGGGCACTTAACTTGATGAAGTCAGGAAGTGAGATGACATGAAAAGGGCAAGTGAGAGTGTTACCCAGGTAGCTGGGGATTGGGGTAGGAACAAAGATTAGAAAGAGCAAGCAGAGGACCGGAACCAGGGGACCACAGTGCTACTGCAGAGCAGCAAGTCACTCAGTGTGCCTGCAGCAGAGTGGCCCTGGGTGGGGAGGAACAGAGAACAAGGACCTCACATGCCATGTGTGGCTTTTGGACTTGAACCTGACGTCAGTGAAGTGTGACCCGGAGAATCTTGGGGCAGTGGCACAATCAGACGTGTGTGTTGGAAATTCTTTTGGCTCCATTTTAGAGGAATTAGTTGATAGGACAAAAGGGAAGCTCTGGGGGCCTGCATTAGGGCAGAGAGGGAGGGGAAGAGTTGAGGTGCAGAGTAAGTGAGCAAGTGAGTGAGCTTTGCAGTCTAAGGCAGAAGATAGTTCTCACTTAGTTATACGGTTGGAAGGACTATCATTTATAATCTAAAGCTTGAAGGCTTATAATCTAAAAGGCCTATTTTTTGTACTTAAATCCCTAGCATTTGCCTTTAAATGCTCATGGGATGTTTTGTTGAATGAATGAATGAATGAATGAATGCCGTTTCTTTTGGGCAAAGGTGACTAATTTAGTCTTCTGATTCCATCTTGCTTAAACTAGTGTTGTTTGTCTTCCCCAAGTGTACACTCACAAACAGCAGGACTGAGGCAGTCCACACGGATACTGAGTGGCAGCAGGAAGCCAGTCCTGGATTTTAAAACTTGCCATAGAAAAGCACGAGTCAGTTGTAAATAACCACGGACCAAACCATTAAAAAAAAAAAAGTGAAATTAACTCTGCCGTGATTAGTCCGAAAAGGTTTTAATGTATTTTAAATAGCCCTGATAGTTAGAAAAGCGAACGTTTGTACTAGTTGCGGGTCAAGTGAAAAGACTGTATTTTGGTGACTGAAAGGATTGGAGGGGCAATTCTTCTGATCTTTTGCTAGACTGAGCTGGTCCTCTACTTTGATGACATTTGAAGTTGCAGGCCCATTAATGAGAGTAACTGGTCTCAACCTTTCTTCCTCCTCTTTTCACCTTTGTTCACCTGCCCCCCAACCCCTCCCACTACCACCTTGGCCCCTCAGCATGCACAGACCTTCCTCCCTTAAAGAATAAGAGCATTTCCCCTAGGACCTCAGGCCATTGGAGACTGCTGCCTCTTCTGGCCCCCCAACCCCTCTTGTTTTCTCTGTTTCCTTCAAGACTTAGCTGTGGGTTGCGGGGAGAAAAACCTTTTTTCCTCTCTTGCCAATCCATTACACCTGCTTTCAGGGACCTTCCCCTGTCTGAATAGGTGGTGATTTTGAGCTACATTCTGGTGTAGGAGGTACACTCTTTAAAGAAACGTTCACATATTTAATTGATGATCATGGCATGGAGGGAACAGAGTAATTGAGTATACTGTCCATTTTCAGGATGGAAATTAGAGCCAGCCCTTAATTAAGAGCTGAGGTAGTGCGGCACAGTGAAAGGAGAGCGGCTTTGAACCTGCAGACTTGAGTTCAAGTGTTGGCTTCCCCATTTACCAGATTTGTGACTTTGGGCGGATACCTAACTGAGTTTCATTTTCTTTCTCTTTAAAATGGAGATTAATAATTCCAGCAGAATCTCCGTTGCTATAAGGATGAAGATCAAATAAAATAGTAGGTGTTAAGTACTAGTTCTGTGTTTGACACCAAGCGAGTACTCTCAGGAGGGCAGCTGTCATCGTGATGTCATCCATAGCACTGGCAGCATAGCATGCTGTGGAGAGAATGGGCTTGGGAGTCAGGACAGGGTTTGAATCCTGGCTCAGCCACATTCTGGCAGTGTGTGTGATACTGAGCAGGGTACTTAGTGTCTCAGAGCCTTAGCTTATAAAGTGAGAGTGGCGATTCCTACCTTACAGGGCTGTGGAAAGTAGAGATAATGAATGTAAAGCACTAGTACAGACCCTTGGCAAGTTGTGGACACTCCCATTGTAGTCCTTGTTACTGTTATCTGAAAAGAACATTTTCCCAACAAAGCCTCTAATTTCAGTGGCATTCAATTTTGACCCCAAATTTTGATTACTCTTAATGTTACTGAAGCAAAAGAGTGCTCAGAAAATAACCATCCCAGTGTTCCTCTGGACCTGGAATGTATGAGGAATCAAATGCAAGCATATAATCCCCGATACGAATCTTTGTAGGAGACTCTTGTTTCAACTGACTTGAGAAATTGCCCTGAGTATGGAATGGATGTCAAAACTTTAGCCAGAGCTGCAACTATAATCACATTATTTTGCTGCTACTCAGTGGAGCTAAGAAAGCTTAAGAGTATTACCATCTGGGCAAAGCCAACCAATGGTGAACTGTGAACTGCTTACCAAGTTAACAGAAACTCTTGCTACCTCATTCATTAATTAGGCCTTTATGGCACACCTTCTCTTGGTAGCCTGGCAACCATAATAGCAGTCATTAAATTCTGTCATTTTGTATTAACCCTTTGGCCCTGGGTGGATTGGGAGCCCCCACCTTAACACTAATGCATTTTACATTAGTACATCTACCTGGGAAATCCCATTCCCTTGACACATAAGCTGTAAAGAGCAAATAGCCAGATTCCAAAAACAGAAAATTTTTCTTTTTTTCCTTCACATTAGTGTATGTGCTTTTAAGGCTTTGCAAAGTATCTGTCAAGATGGAGGCCATCTCCCAATTTGCTGACAGACAGACATAGCATACACCCAGCAAGATGAAAAGACAGCTAGTTTCCCAGAAAACAGGAGCTGCCTGTGACTTTTGCGGGCTTATGGAGGAAGGAGCCGGTGTGAAAACCAGATGGGAGAGTTGTTAAGAGTTGTATGTTTCCAAATTTGCTTTTGTAGCTGCTTTGCAAAAATTTGGACCGTGCATGCTAGAGCGATAGGGCCATTCCAACAGCACAGTGTTTGGCATTTCAGCAATGGATTAGAATGGTAGGAAAGAAACTATGCACTCTGGCAAAAGCTGGAGGAAATGAAGTGGCCAAAGGGCAACCTGTGGGAGAGTGTGAAAGGCTCTTGCAATGCTCTGTCCATTAGGTTACTCACAACTCCATAAATGTAAGCAAAGTGTAAAAGTCCTAAATTAAAATGGGGTTTAGGAGTTAAAAATGATGTATATCCTGTTTTCTTGAGTGGACTAAAATGATATGGGACATGTGTGGTATAGGTGAAATAATTCAATTTCACAGAAATACTTACTTTTCTCTTAGTGGAAAAAAAAATGCGAAGTTAGGTTTTGGTGTTAGACAAATCCCCACTCCACTCAGTGGCTGTGTGATCTTGCACAGTTGGCTTTCTTTTTAAACTCCATTTCTTTATCTATGAAATGGGGGTAATCATTTCCCTTCATGGTGTTGTTATAGGGATTAAATGAGTTACACTATATACATCTTGTAGTCAGGATTTGGCCCATGGTATGGACTTTGTTCATTTTTTCAACAAATGAATATTGGGGCTACAGTGGTAATCAAGAAACTCTCCACTCTCATGAAATTTACAGCCGCACTTAGTATCAGAGCCTCTTTGTCCCTCAGTTTCCCAAAGAGACCCAGAGAAGGTATTACTTGTCCAAGGTTGTTTGATCAGAGCTGAGAGTGGTATCTGGGTCACCTGACTCATCTGGTGGTCTCTTAATTAAATCTTATGTAGACTGCCACCAAACACTGCCAAGTTTCTTGGGCTGTAATGTAACTGCATATTTACTCTTTCTTGGTATATTTTACATAGTAACCTTAGCAGGCAAAAGGAAAAGTAAAATAGGAAGTAGCCATATTCACTCACCAAGACAGAGTTATTTGTATCAGACTTAAAAACTAGATTATGGGGGCTTCCCTGGTGGTAAGTGGTTAAGAATCCGCCTGTCAATGCAGGGGACACGGGCTCGATCTCTGGTCCGGGAAGATCCCACATGCCGCGGAGCAACTAAGCCCGTGCGCCACAACTACGGAGCCTGTGCTCTAGAGCCTGCGAGCCACAACTACTGAAGCCCGCACACCTAGAGCCTGTGCTCTGCCACAAGAGAAGCCACTGCAGTGAGAAGCCCGCGCACTGCCATGAAGAGTAGCCCCCGCTCACCAAAACTAGAGAAAGCCCACGCACAGCAACGGAGACCCAACACAACCAAAAAACAAAAAAAAGCAAAAAACTAGATTATGTATTTGTATTTATGGTTCATGTGATTATGGTAAGGTGGTCCCCACTTTAAAATGTTGGCATAGTTTATTGAGAACAAAAATTTATTCCTTATTCCTCTGTCCCACCAAGAATATATGTGATACTAACAGCATCTGGGATTTTAAGTGGCTACTGTTTGTAACAAAGCAGTAACTTCCCTGAAGGAGTTTTGTGAGTTGGGAGAACTCACAAAGGCAATTAATTTTGTTCTTCAGAGCAGTGCCTTCACTGACTTAGTTTGCACTTCATGCAAGCTTAAATTATAACCCAGGAGCCAGCCGTACCATGATCCGATTTGATATTTAGTTTTGATTTTATTAGTAGTTGTCTTTAATAGATGTCTTGTCATGTCGGTTTTCTGATTGTTAGTAATTTAAATGGACTCTGAGAATGAAAGGAAACCACGGGCATGAAACTGATGGACTGTGACTCCAGCGGTCTTCCAGCTTTCAAAGCAGCTGCGATGCCTCGGCAGGCTCCCTCCTCCCGCCCTTCTCCCTTTTCAGGCTTTGAACACTCCCTCGTCTAATGCTGAAAATGAGGGCTTAATACTGTTACCGTATGGGAACCTTTAAAACACAAATGGGCATCATAAGTGTTCTTTCCTCTTTGAAGGTAAGTGTTGTCCATGGGTCCACTCTCTACTTGATCAGATCTAATTTGACCCAGGAGTAGAGATCTGTGAAGATGCTAACTGAGAAACAATGATTGCAGGAAAGGTAATTTCCCTTGTTCTTATGCTGTGCCTTTCCATCACTCTCTAGAATTTCTTACAGTGTCTTTGTTAAGGGAATACCTGAAAATATGCTTTTCTCTGCTGTGCTTTTGGTAGTGACCAAGATCACCTATATCCTGAAAGAGGCTTCTCCCTAGAGTGGTCCAGGGCAGCACAAGGCGTGCTCTTAAGGGACAGTTGTTGTGGCTTTAAAATCCAGTGTTGGTCGGGCTTCCCTGGTAGCGCAGTGGTTAAGAATCCGCCTGCCAATGCAAGGGACACGGGTTCGAGCGCTGGTCAGGAAGATCCCACATGCCGCGGAGCAGCTAAGCCCATGTGCCACCACTACTGAAGCCCGTGCGCCTAGAGCCCGTGCTCCGCAACGAGAGAAGCCACCGCAATGAGAAGCCCGCGCACTGCAACGAAGAGTAGCCCCCACTCACCGCAACTAGAGGAAGCCCGCGCGCAGCAACGAAGACCCAGCACAGCCAAAAATAAATAAAAAATAATAATGATAATAATAAAATAAATAAATTTTTTAAAAAATCCAGTGTTGGAGCATTAATTTCCCTGAGCTCCAGTCCTGAAGTTGATGGCCCTAGAATCTGGGCATCTTGGGTTAGAATCAGCTGAGTTTAAATCCAGAGAAATGCTGCTTAACCTCTGAAAACCAACCCTAGATAGTTTGCTAAAGAATTCTCCTCACTCACCCACTAACCAAGCACGTGTTGAACACCTCTTTTGTTCAGGTGTCTCTGTAGGGGAAGGAAGGAAGTTAGTAAAAGGGTGAATGAAGAATGGAGGAACTGTGCTTTCTGTCTTCAGGTAGCTCAGTCTCTGACAGGATCATCTGACCAAGGCAGGTGTTATATGAGTGAATTTTAGAACCTCATGCTAGTGATATACTGCCAACCCAGGGTCTCTAAGCCTCAGAGTTACTTTTTGCAACAATGTTGTATTCTCATTTCTCTTGCTACTCCAGAAAAGTTAAGCTGTGAACAAAACATATATTGGAAGTCAGTGAAAAAATAATTTTTAAGAAGTCAGTGAAATCTGTTACTGAGAAATGTTTGTTCCTGGCAACCAACCTGTGGACTCTAATTAAGAAGAGAGAGCCTAGAGTGGAATCCATTTCAATTTATCTGTTCTCCACAATTTCCCCCATTGTTTTATAGTTATGGTAATATACAGGCATGTAAAAGTGTGTGAAATTGTGCTGCTTTTTTCATACCAGAGCACTTATGGCGCTCTCTTATGATAGTGCTGGCTCTGAGGGTTTTTGTCCCTCCAAGGCAGTGAACAAGGAGGCCTGGAGGGAGCCACTTGCACACTTTCTCAGCCTCCCCCACCACTGGTGCTAGTATCTGTGACTGAAGCATCGAACAGAAGAGAACACCAGTCCCAGCCCACCAGAATCACTTTTGGGAGTGTTCTAATGAAACAGTGCTGAGGGTGAGTGCTGGTCACCACCACCCAGGCTGATCCAGCCAGCTGTACATTCTCCACCATAAAATGCCACTACTTTGTCCTTCCTTTGTTTGATCAATTCCAACATGCCTGCTAGGCAAGAATGCTTCTAAATTAAACACATTACTTTTTAAGTAATTTAAAAAGTAAATTCCAGTTTTTAGATGACTTTTGTCTGTAAGCCATTGGTCTAGCTTTATAAAGGGACATCATTTTGTGACTTTTTTTTTCCCTCCTCTCCCTATATGGAAAGGTATAGTGGCAAAGTCAGGTAGATCAAGGGTCAAATCTCAGCTCATCTTTTATGAACTGTATGTCCCTGGGCAGGATGTTTCACTTCCGAATGTCAGTTCAGAGATAATAACATTATTAATTAATCAACTAAATAATTATTATCCTCTCGTTGTGAGAATTAAATATACTGTATATGAGAATTACTGGCCTATTAGGATGTTTAACATAGTCTAGTTTTTTTTATACTCTCACTCTTTGTCTTAATTTTAAAATTTATTCATTGTATTTACCCTGATTTGTGGGAGAACTATATAGCGTTAAATGCCATGATAAGGAATTTGTGTAAAGCTGTGATGAAAAGCCCGAAGTCCCATAGCCCTACTCGTATGAACAGTTTCTGTGGAGAAATGGAAATGCTATTCTGAATTGACCTAAACCAGTGGTCCTGCGCTCTAATCTCTGATTCCCAGATGATAACAGATGTCTCTTAAGTGATTCCAGGTGTTCTGAACATAGTGAAATCTCTTATCTGCCACCTCCACAGTTACTCCTTAAAGTTCTTTTATATTACCTCTTTAATAGTATTTGAAGGATCGGGATTCCTTGACAGCTGTTGGAACTCTAACTCCCTACTTGAAGGGACGCTGCTTTTAGTCCTCAGGTGATCTCCAGACTTTCATGCTCTACCGTTTGATTCGGGCCCACATGCCAAATAGTTTTAATATGTTCTCCTTTTTTATTAAACAGATTTTGTCATGTCCAGGAGATTTCCTGCTGGTAGCAGCTCTAACTTTTTCTCACCATCAAGGCATTCCCTGCCCCTTGTTAACACTCAGCCAGGGATTTTCTGCATACTTCTGTTCACACACAGTATTCCCCTTGGCATCCTGTAGACTGTGAAGCCTTCTCTGACCACCTTCAGATTCAGTACTCCCTCTTCCATAATTTAGAGTGTTTTATGCATACTTGTAGTTTCAGGCCTTTAAAGGCCCGTATTTACTTTGGAGGAAATACTCATTTGTCAGATCTGAGCTTCACTTCTGTAGCAGGAGCTGAAGTATTTAGGGAGAACTTTCTGTCAAATCTGAAGGAAATGTGGAAGGCAGAATGATGTAGTTACAGAGTTGGACTTGATTTCTAATCCCAGCTCTACATTTTAATAGCCTTATTACTTTGGGCTAGTTACTTTTGCCTTTCAAGTCTTCTCACATTAGGCTGTATTTATTTTGGTTTTTATCCTATTCTAAACCCAGTTGAAAGAAAGAGAGTGGAGGTATTGGCCTTAGATAGAGAAGGCACAGACGTTTCTTCTGTTGTAACAGAAGGGGAGGAGGAAAGATCGGGTGTAGATTTGTATACATCTGGTGCCTGGCCCATGCAGTTGTCATCGTGGTGGTGGTAATGGCTACAATTTATGGCATGCTTACTCTGTGCCAGGCACCATTCTAAAAGCTCTAAATATGCTTCTTATTTAACTTTCACAACTACCCTGTGAGGTTGGTACTATTCTTATCTCCAATTTAGAAATGAATAAACGGAAGCACAGAGAGGTTAAGTGACTTATCCAAAGGACAAAACTAGAATAAGAATGTAGGTGATCTGGTTCCAGAGCCCAGATATCCAGTGGTGTTTAATAAATGCTGAGTGAATGAATGACTATTGTTGGAAAGTTGAGGCAACTCCTGTCTGTTAGTTTCTATTTTCTTGATGAAGCAGATGGTGAGATCAGATACTGAGAGTAAGGAGGAGAGTGTATGGAGAGTAGATGTTGGAGTGGATAACGGAGAAGATTTAAAATAGTCATGTAGGGGCTTCCCTGGTGGCGCAGTGGTTGAGAGTTTGCCTGCCAATGCAGGGGACACGGGTTCGAGCCCTGGTCTGGGAAGATCCCACATGCCGCGGAGCAACTGGGCCCGTGAGCCACAACTACTGAGCCTGCGCGTCTGGAGCCTGTGCTCCGCAACAAGAGAGGCCGCGATAGTGAGAGGCCCGCGCACCGCGATGAAGAGTGGCCCCCGCTTGCCGCAGCTAGGGAAAGCCCTCGCACAGAAACGAAGACCCAACACAGCCAAAAATAAATAAATAAGTGAATAAATAAATTAAAAAAAAAAAGATCCTTCACTTTAAAAAAAAAATAAAATAAAAAATAAAATAAAATAGTCATGTAGGCTGACTAGTGAAGAAAGAATTGCTGGGTGGTGTTGAAGGCTTAGTTGATGCTGTAGAATTTTTACATGTAGAATTTTTAGAGGTATAACATTGGTGGGGAATTTTTTCCCAGCTGTGCATATCAGCCTAAACATAGATAGGTACAGAGAAGGTAGATAGTTGGATTCATTCAGGGATAAGGCATTTCCATGCATACGTGATGAAAGGACAGGAGGCATGGACCTTTAGGGTCTTAATGTGATGGACCTCCTGGATAAGGCAGGAGTGAAGAAGATAGGGTCTGATAAAGGGAGAGAATGAAGAGACTTATCAGTGATGAGGGTTAAGAATGAGTCTAGCAGGAGTTGTAAGGTGAACAAACACCAAGGATAGGAAAGTAGGTTTAGAACTGGGAAGTCTTAATTTGGCAATGGGAAGGTCAAGGGGAGACCAAAGGAATAGATGGCCTGAGGTGCAGTAAAGAAGGTGGTCAGAAAGATGACGGGTCACTGAAATACCTGAAAGGCCAGGGTGTTGGATGTCTGTTTCTGTCAGATGTACAAATGGTATTTCTGCTTTTTGGTGGTATTTCACAGTAGCAGTGGAGTTGGAAGACATAATTTTATTAAATTCATGTATAAATATTGATGAATATTTGTTTATTCCTTTTTGTATAAACATTCTCAAATACCTGTTACTCATCCAAGGTAGATGGGAGAGATAAATTGAAATGATCTCTTTCAAGATTTTTTAGTTATGTTATAATTTTTAGAGGGTGTGAGGACCCTAGCAACATTTTTAAGTTATCAGAATTTCTTAAAAGCACAAACCAAATTTGTATGATGCTGAATTTTCTTTAGATAAATCACCTTTACATGACTTGACAGTAAAACTGCACTTGGGTTATCTTTCCTTGCCTGGTGAATGATCAAAAAGGATTGCCTAGAGTGATAGTTTTGTTGAACTCAGCCTTCAGAATTTGCCATTCAAACTCTGATAGTGATTTCCCAATTGCTTGTTACCTCTAACCAAACAAAAGGCTCTTAATACATGGTGCCTTGTTACGAAATCTGCTTAGCAGTATAAAAAACAAACAGAACAAACTCTTTCATTATATTGTTCTGTAATTACCTTTCCTTCGTTTTTATAATTTTAGATGAATGCTTTTTAGCAAAAATAAACGTACGAATCTGAATATTATTTAAATAGCTAAGGAATTTGGACTTTGAAATCAGAAAGACCTGAGTTCAAAACGTTGTCTACCAGTTGCTGGCAACTTTGAGAAAGTTATTAAACTTTCTGAGTGTTGGCTTCTTTATCCGTAGTGGTAATTCTTAATTCATTGAATTGTGTCAAGGATTAAATAGCTTGTATAGGTAAATGTCTGGCACATAGTAGTTGCTGAACAAATGTTAATTTTCCCTTTAAAATACCTCTCTCCCCATATTCCATTGAATTTTAGATCATTTGGCTTGAGGAAACCTTGGTTTCAGGTTCCTTAGATTCTAGGTGGAAAATTTGTCATACATTTTCTCTCTCTCATGAGTATGGCCAAGTTTTAGGGGAAACTTCAGTAGGTACTATCAGAAATACAGTCCACAATGTAGGTACATTATATCTGGCAGAACTGGCTCCTGCAGAGTTGGTGGGTGGACAGTAGCCATTGTTGAGCAGTAGGTCATGTACCAAGGACATAGTAAGCTTTGATGCTAGCGGAAGGCAGGTCTTTGCAGAAAACTTAATGGGATGTGGGAAAGTGCCTGGAGGTAGGGGGAGGAGGGTGGGGCGTAAGAGGCCTCTGGCTTTCTGAGGTCAAGTTCAGAAGTTTAGCAAAACAGAATCAGTGCCAGGCCAGTCATAGAGACCTGAGGGTAATCTAGTCTGGAGAGAATGAGGCAGCAAAGCCTTCAGAGCAGAGCTGATCCCTATATGAGAATTGATGCTTGATGAATACAAGAAATCCATCCCAAAGACACCAGAACAAAGAGCATACCTTCTCACCTGGAAACTGGGGCACTAGTGCTCAGAGAGGGGCCAGAGGCGGGGATAGGGCTGGGGAAGAGAAGTCCCAGGAATTGAGGAGGCCGATATAGAGGGCCCACTGAGCCAACAGGAGACATGTCTGCACCATTTAGGCCTTCTCCCTGGTCTGGTTGCATAAATGCTTGGCATCTTCACTTTTAGACAGAACAGACCTGACCATTTAAAACCTGCTGGTTTGTGGAGTGATAGCTCTTGACATGCTAACCGGGTGGCTTAAGGTCGATTCCAGAGGAACAGAAGGCAACCTACCGATAGCCAAAAGGGCCTGAGGCAGGAGTGGTTATCCCAATGCTGTAAATGAAATTCAAGTCATGTGTTTAACCCAGGGTTACCCATTTAGTAGCTAATACCTGAAAGTGGAGTGCTAGCCAGGGACATGATGAGGAAATCGAGTGATCATTTGTTAAGAGATTAGAATCCAGTTAAAAACAAAATTCAATTTTTGGTACTGAGAATGCTAAAAGAGATGGAAAACAGAGTCTTCAGGAGTTTTTCTTTTTTTAAATTTTATTCCCAATTATGTAATCAGTACATGCTGATTGCTCATCCTACTGCCCCTGCCAAAGTGAAGGTACTATAAGAAAATAGAAGGGAAAAAAAACCCCACATAACCCTCTACTGTGTGTAACAATTATGGCATATTATTCTTTTAGGGTTTTTTCATATACATACTTACAATATTTTATATATGGTTATTGAAATTTTAGTTTTCCAGCCATGAATATATTTAGGCTCTGATGCAAATGTACAGCATACCAGATAATTGAAGAAAATGACCCATAATGTCATCTACCCAGAAAACTTAGGTGTTCAAAAATGTTATACAAGCGATTTATCAACGTTTTCTTTGTAAATCATTTAAATCATGCATAAATATTTAAATAATATAGACATAATGCAAGTCTCCTTTGACTACCCTTCAATTCCAGTGCCCTATCCAGAACAGAACTACATAAATAGTTATTGTATGTATTATTTGATGCACAAGAAAGAATAAAACATATATATAAGGAATGATCAAATGAACACCTGAGAATCTACTGCCTTACTTGAGAACATGACCAATGGCATTAAAAGTACTCCTGTTGATGGACACGTGTCATTTCCACGTGTGTGCGTGTGTATGTGTATGTGTGTATGTTTACTAGAATAAACACTGCTGTTATGAACAATCAGAAGATAAATTCTGGGAGCTGCTGCTACCACATCTTCTGACCCACCTGCAAGTTTGTCCATATTTTCTGCTATCTCTCCTGTTATCACAGATGTACTTTCCAGATTCTCAGCAAGAACAAAACCCTGCATCTGTATACTAGATCCCATCCCCTCTTACCTACTCAAGATATGATTCCATTAACTCTTCTCTTTCTATTCTGGATCGTCATTTTACCCCCTCTCTCCTGTATCTTTCCCATCATTGTTCAAGCATGTGGCTATTTCTCCCATCTTAGAGGGGGAAGTAGGAAACCACTCTGTTGAACCAATTTTTGATACATTTCATCATATCTCCAGGGAACTCTACTTTCCTGTTTTCCTACTATCTCCCAGCCTTTTCTTTCTGTCTCTTTTTCCGGTTCTTCTCTAGGTCCCCAAATCTTTTAACAGTGGTGTGCTCCAGGGCTCAGTCCTTGTCGTCTTTTCTTAAAATATATTTACTCCCTTGATTACATACAGTGTGGTGTCATGGCTATAAATACCATCTGACAACTCCCCAAATTAAATAACAACCTCAAACGTGGGCTTTCCCTTCATCTCCAGTTGTCTGCAGCAGCTCTTGGCTGTCCGAAAGGCAGTTTTACATAACAAAGTTGAGCTTCTGGTTTTCTCAGTCTTCCCCATCTCAGTTAATGGCAATGCCATCTTTGCATTCAATCATGCCAAAAACCTTGAGCTGTCCTTGACTTCTCTTCAATGTGCTGTGTATCAAATCCATTGGCAGAGACAGCTTTAGCTTATATTCAAGTATATCTAGGACCTGATCACTCTCTTCACCGCCACTGCTACCACCCTGGTCCAAGTCACCACCGTTTCTTGCTGGATTGCTACAGCTATTTTCCCTGATTCCAGTTTTAACCTCCCAGATGCGACTGTTCTCAAACAGCATTCCTCATTTGATCCCAGAACACAGAAAAGGATTTAAATGACTATTTTCTCAGTTCTCCCAAGGCTGGTCATAACTTGTATTATTCTTGATGTATAGAAGAGTAGTTAGTTCATTACATACAAAGGAATACTTAAGGCGTTAAGCTTAACCCCCCTACCCCCAGTTTATTGAGATATAATTGACTTGTGACACTGTATTGGTTTAAGGTGTACGACATACATAATGATTTGACATATGTATGTATTGTGAAATGATTAACACGGTGCATTGAGGCATAATTCTTTTCTTAAAATCCCGGTTGAGAAAGAATGATAATGTCTGTATTTGGCACAGCATCTAGAGGGGGCCTTTGAAAAGGCTGTCAAATTAGACCACTCCTTGGCCCCACGTCCTCCAGTGGTTTCCTTCTGAAGGAAAAGTCTTCCCATTACAAGGCCCTAGGCAATCTGGCTGCCTATTTACCTCTCCTTACTTCATTTCTATTACTCTTCATCTCACCCATTCTGCTCCAGCCATACTGACCTCTGTGTTGTTCCATCCGCTTGGATACTCTTCTGGATACATGACTCACTCTCTCCTCTTCTTCAGTTTTGGGTACTGAGAATGCCACCTTCTTAGTGAGGCCTTCTCTGACCCACCTGTTTAAAATTACCCCTTTATAAAAATGCCCCTATCCCCTTGCCCCGATTTATTTGTTTAACGCTATCTTTATTTTCTCTTTTTCTTTTCCTTTAATTTGCTCTCATCATCCTAGGAAATTTGATTTCCCTGTTACCACTTACCTCTTCACTTAGGGTTGTCTTTCTCCTTCCAGTATTTAACACTCATGTCTATCACCTAGATTTTACAATTGACGTTTTATTATACTTGCTCTATCACATGTCTATCTATCCGTCAATATATCTTTTTTTATGCATTTAAAAGTAAGTTGCAGACATTAGTACACTTCACCTCTAAACACTTCTACTTGAAGTGTTATTAACTAGAATTCAGTATTTGTTTCCCACTGTTTTTTCTTTCCCTTCCTAGAGCAAAGTTATATACTGTTTGGTGAGTTGACAATTGCATACACTTGTGTGATCCAAACCCTTATCAAGACATAGAACATTACCATCACCCCAGAAAGTTCCTATATTGTCTTTCACAGTCAGTCCCTTTGCCTATCCCCTAAAGGAAGCTACTTCTATGATTTTTATTCAGCAGGTGTTTTCCCTGTTCTAGAACTTCATATAACTGAAATCGTATGTACTCTTTTGTGTAAGACTTCTTTGACTCAGTGTTATGCTTTTGAGATTTATGCAGGTTGTTGGTTTATTAATAGTTCTTTGCTTTTTGTTGATGAATATCCATCCATTGTGTGATTATATCGCAGTTTGTTTACCCTTTCTCCTATTTGATGGACAGCTGGGCAGTTCCAGTTTTTGGCTATCATGAACAAAGCTGCTATGAACATTCTTGTACAAATCTTTCTGTGACCACATATTTTCATTCTCTTAGGTAAATGCAGGAGTAAAAATGCTGGATCATAGGATAGTTGTATATTTAGTTTTATAAGAAGTTGCCAGATCTTTTCCCTAAATAATTGTGCCATTTTGCACTGTCACCAACTACGTATGAGAGGTCCAGTTGTTCTATATCTTCACCAATATTTCATGTTGTCAGTCCATTTATTTTTAGCCAATCTGGTGGGTGTAGTTCATTGTGGTTTTAATTTGCATTTCCGTGGTAACTAATGAGCATTTTTAAAAATTAATTAATTAATTTCCATTTTTGGCTGCGTTGGGTCTTCATTGCTGCATGTGGGCTTTCTCTAGTTGCGGCGAGCGGGGGCTACTCTTCGTTGTAGTGCACGGACTTGTCATTGTGGTGGCTTCTCTTATTATGGAGCACAGGCTCTAGGCACACAGGCTTCAGTAGTTGTGGCATGCTGGCTCAGTAGTTGTGGCTCGCGGGCTCTAGAGCGCAGGCTCAATAGTTGTGGCGCACGGACTTAGCTGCTTCACGCATGTGGGATCTTCCTGGGCCAGGACTTGAACCAGTGTCCCCTGCATTGTCAGGCAGATTCTTTTTTTTTTTTTAAACATCTTTATTGGAGTATAATTGCTTTACAATGGTGTGTTAGTTTCTGCTCGGAAGCTAAGCAGGGTCAGGCCTGGTTAGTACTTGGATGGGAGAGGGCAGGCAGATTCTTAACCACTGCGCCACTGGGGAAGTCCTAATGAACATTTTTTAATGTGTTTATTGGCACATGAAGAAAATGTTTAAATCTTTGATTTTTTTTTGAGTTGTAGCAATTCTTTATATATTTTAATGATACTGATCCTTTGTCAGATATATATTTTGCAAATATTTTCTCCCATTCTAGAGCTTGCCTATTTTCTTTCTTTTTTTAAAGCAGAGATGGCAGTTTTAAAAAAAAATATCTATCTATCTATCTATTTATTTATTGGCTGTGTTGGGTCTTAGTTGTGGCATGTGGGCTTCTCTTTAGTTTTGGCGCACGGGCTCTGTAGTTACGGTATGTGGGCTCTCTAGTTGTGGTGCGCAGGCTCAGTAGTATCGGCATGCGGGTTTAGTTGACCTGTGGCACGTGGGATCTTAGTTCCCTGACCAGGGATCAAACCCGCATCCTCTGCATTGGAAGGTGGATTCTTAACCATTGGATCACCAGGGAAGTCCCTTGCCTGTTTTCTTAATACTGCCTTTTTGGGAGCAGAAGTTTTTTATGTTGTTGAAGTTTATTTATCAATATTTTCCTTTTATGCTTAATGCTTTTGCTGTACTAAGAAACTTTTGCTTACCCGCCAAGTCATGCTCTTATGTTTTTTCTTATTTTCTCATTTAAAACATATGTTCTTTTATGTTTTCATCTAGAAACTTTATAATTTTACCTTTTGCATTTAAGTCTGTGGTCTATATGCAATTCACTTTTGTACATGCTGCAAGGTATGGGGTCAATGTTCATTTTTTTCCCATGTGGTTATCCAGTCATTTTAGCACCATTCGTTGTGAAGACTTTCTTTCCCCTATTGGATTACTTCGGTGCCTTTGTAGTGATTGTGTTAAGTATGAATCTGTTCTATGCCATTGATATATTTATTTATCCTTATGCCATGCTGTCTTGATAGCTTTTTTTTTGAATTTTTGAATTTTATTTATTTTTCTATACAGCAGTTCTTATTAGTCATCAATTTTACACACATCAGTGTATACATGTCAATCCCAATCACCCAATTCATCACACCACCACACCCACCCCCCTGCCACTTTCCACCCTTGGTGTCCATACATTTGTTCTCTACATCTGTGTCTCAATTTCTGCCCTGCAAACCCGTTCATCTGTACCATTTTTCTAGGTTCCACATATATGTGTTAATATACGATATGTGTTTTTCTCTTTCTGACTTATTTCACTCTGTATGCTAGTCTCTAGATCCATCCATGTCTCTACAAATGACCCAATTTCGTTCTTTTTTATGGCTGAGTAATATTCCATTGTATATATGTACCACATCTTCTTTATCCATTCGTCTGTCAGTGGGCATTTAGGTTGCTTCCATGACCTGGCCATTGTAAATAGTGCTGCAGTGAACAACGGGGTGCATGTGTCTTTTTGAATTATGGTTTTCTCTGGGTATATGCCCAGTAGTGGGATTCCTGGGTCACATGGTAATTCTATTTTTAGTTTTTTAAGGAACCTCCATACAGTTCTCCATAGTGGCTGTATCAATTTACATTCCCACCAACAGTGCAAGAAGTTTCCCTTTTCTCCACACCCTCTCCAGCATTTGTTGTTTGTAGATTTTCTGATGATGACCATTCTAACTTGTGTGAGGTGATACCTCATTGTAGTTTTGATTTGCATTTCTCTAATAATTAGTGATGTTGAGCAGCTTTTCATGTGCTTCTTGGCCATCTGCATGTCTTCTTTGGAGAAATGTCTAATTAGGTCTTCTGCCCATTTTTGGATTGGGTTGTTTGGTTTTTTAATATTGAGCTGCATGAGCTGTTTATATATTTTGGAGATTAATCCTTTGTACGTTGATTCGTTTGCACATATTTTCTCCCATTCTGAGGACTGTCTTTTCGTCTTGTTTATGGTTTCCTTTGCTGTGCAAAAGCTTTGAAGTTTCATTAGGTCCCATTTGTTTATTTTTGTTTTTATTTCCATTACTCTAGGATGTGGATCAAAAAAGATCTTGCTGTGATTTATGTCAAAGAGTGTTCTTCCTATGTTTTCCTCTAGGAGTTTTATAGTGTCCGGTCTTACATTTAGGTCTCTAATCCATTTTGAGTTTATCTTTGTGTATGGTGTTAGGGAGTGTTCTAATTTCATTCTTTTACATGTAGCTGTCCAGTTTTCCCAGCACCACTTATTGAAGAGACTGTCTTTTCTCCATTGTATATCCTTGACTCCTTTGTCATAGATTAGTTGACTAGGTGTGTGGGTTTATCTCTGGGCTTTCTATCCTGTTCCATTGATCTATATTTCTGTTTTTGTGCCAGTACCATATTGCCTTGATTACTGTAGCTTTGTAGTATAGTCTGAAGTCAGGGAGTCTGATTCCTCCAGCTCCGTTTTTTTTTCCTCAAGACTGCTTTGGCTATTTGGGGTCTTTTGTGTCTCCATACAAATTTAAAAATTTTTTGTTCTAGTTCTGTAAAAAATGCCATTGGTAATTTGATAGGGATTGCATTGAATCTGTAGATTGCTTTGGGTAGTAGAGTCATTTTCACAATATTCTTCCAATCCAAGAACATGTTATATCTCTCCATCTGTTGGTATCATCTTTAATTTCTTTCATCAGTGTCTTATAGTTTTCTGCATAAAGGTCTTTTGTTTCCCTAGGTAGGTTTATTCCTAGGTATTTTATTCTTTTTGTTGCAATGGTAAATGGGAGTGTTTCCTTAATTTCTCTTTCAATTTTTTCATCATTAGTATATAGGAATGCAAGAGATTTCTTTGCATTAATTTTGTATCCTGAAACTTTACCAAATTCATTGATTAGCTCTAGTAGTTTTCTGGTAACATCTTTAGGATTCTCTATGTATAGTATCATGTCATCTGCAAACAGTGACAGTTTTATTTCTTCTTTTCCAATTTGTATTCCTTTTATTTCTTTTTCTTCTCTGATTGCTGTGGCTAGGACTTCCAAAACTGTGTTGAATAATAGTGGTGAGAGTGGACATCCTTGTCTTGTTCCTGATCTTAGAGGAAATGCTTTCAGTTTTTCACCATTGAGAATGATGTTTGCTGTGGGTTTGTTGTATATGGCCTTTATTATGTTGAGGCAGGTTCCCTCTATGCCCACTTTCTGGAGAGTTTTTATCATAAATCGGTGTTGAATTTTGTCAAAAGCTTTTTCTGCATCTATTGAGATGATCATATGGTTTTTCTTCTTTAATTTGTGAATATGGTGTATCACATTGATTGATTTGCATATATTGAAGAATCCTTGCATCCCTGGGATAAATCCCACTTGATCATGGTGTATGATCCTTTGAATGTGTTGTTGGATTCTGTTTGCTAGTATTTTGTTGAGGATTTTTGCATCTATATTCATCAGTGATATTGGTCTGTAATTTTCTTTTTTTTCTAATATCTTTGTCTGGTTTTGGTATCAGGGTGATGGTGGCCTAATAGAATGAGTTTGGGAGTGTTCCTTCCTGCGCAGGTTTTTGCAAGAGTTTGAGAAGGATGGGTGTTAGCTCTTCTCTAAATGTTTGATGGAATTCACCTGTGAAGCCATCTGGTCCTGGACTTTTGTTTGTTGGAAGATTTTTAATCACAGTTTCAATTTCATTACTTGTGGATTGGTCTGTTCATATTTTCTATTTCTTCCTGGTTCAGTCTTGGAAGGTTATACCTTTCTAAGAATTTGTCCATTTCTTCCATGTTGTCCATTTTATTGGCATAGAGTTGCTTGTAGTAGTCTCTTAGGATGCTTTGTATTTCTGCGGTGTATGTTGTAACTTCTCCTTTTTCGTTGCTAATTTTATTGATTTGAGTCCTCTCCCTCTTTTTCTTGATGAGTCTGGCTAATGGTTTATCAATTTTGTTTATCTTCGCAAAGAACCAGCTTTTAGTTTTGATCTTTGCTATTGTTTTCTTTGTTTCTATTTCATTTATTTCTGCTCTGATCTTTATGATTTCTTTCCTTCTGCTAACTTTGGGTTTTGTTTGTTCTTCTTTCTCTAGTTCCTTTAGATGTAAAGTTAGATTGTTTACTTGAGGTTTTTCTTGTTTCTTGAGGTAGACTTGTATAGCTATAAACTTCCCTCTTAGAACTTCTTTTGCTGCATCCCATAGGTTTTGGATCGTCGTGTTTTCATTGTCATTTTTCTTTAGGTATTTTTTGATTTCCTCTTTGATTTCTTTCAGTGATCTCTTGGTTATTTAGTAACGTATTGTTTAACCTCCATGTGTTTTTGTGTTTTACGTTTTTTTCCTTGTAATTCATTTCTAATCTCATAGTGTTTTGGTCAGAAAAGATGCTTGATATGATTTCAGTTTTCTTAAATTTACTGAGGCTTGATTTGTGACCCAAGATATGATCTATCCTGGAGAACGTTCCATGCGCACTTGAGAAGAAAGTGTAATCTGCTGTTATTGGATGGAATGTCCTATAAATATCAATTAAATCTATCTGGTCTATTGTGTCATATAAAGCTTGTGTTTCCTTATAAATTTTCTGTTTGGATGATCTGTCCATTGGTGTAAGTGAGGTGTTAAAGTCCCCCACTATTACTGTGTTACTGTCGATTTCCTCTTTTATAGCTGTTAGCCATTACCTTATGTATTGAGGTGCTCCTATGTTGGGTGCATATATATTTATAATTGTTATATCTTCTTCCTGGATTGATCCCTTGATCATTATGTAGTGTCCTTCCTTGTCTCTTGTAACATTCTTTATTTTAAAGTCTATTTTATGTGATATGAGTATTGCTACTCCATCTTTCTTTTGATTTCCATTTGCATGGAATATCTTTTTCCATCCCCTCACTTTCAGTCTGTATGTGTCCCTAGGTCTGAAGTGGGTCTCTTGTAGACAGCATATATATGGGTCTTGTTTTTGTATCCATTCATCAAGCCTGTGTCTTTTGGTTGGAGCATTTAATCCATTCACGTTTAAGGTAATTATCGGTATGTATGTTCCTATGACCATTTTCTTAATTGTTTTGGGTTTGCTATTGTAGGTCCTTTTCTTCTCTTGTGTTTCCCACTTAGAGAAGTTCCTTTAGCATTTGTTGTAGAGCTGGTTTGGTGGTGCTGAATTCTCTTAGCTTTTGCTTGTGTGTAAAGCTTTTGATTTCTCCATGGAATCTGAATGAGATCCTTGCCGGGTAGAGTAATCTTGGTTGTAGTTTCTTCCCTTTCATCACTTTAAGTATAGCATGCCACTCCCTTCTGGCTTGTAGAGTTTCTGCTGAGAAATCAGCTGTTAACCTTATGGGAGTTCCCTTGTATGTTATTTGTCGTTTTTCCCTTGCTGCTTTCAATAATTTTTCTTTGTCTTTAATTTTTGCCAATTTGATTATTATGTGTCTCGGCGTGTTTCTCCTCGGGGTTATCCTGTATGGGACTCTCTGCGCCTCCTGGACTTGGGTGGCTATTTCCTTTCCCATGTTAGGGAAGTTTTCGACTATAATCTCTTCAAATATTTTCTCGGGTCCTTTCTCTCTCTTCCTTCTGGGACCCCTGTAATGCGGATGTTGTTGCGTTTGATGTTGTCCCAGAGGTCTCTTAGGCTGTCTTCATTTCTTTTCATTCTTTTCTCTTTATTCTGTTCTGCAGCAGTGAATTCCACCATTCTGTCTTCCAGGTCACTTATCCGTTCTTCTGCCTCAGTTATTCTGCTCTTGATTCCTTCTAGTGTAGTTTTCATTTCAGTTATTGTATTGTTCATCTCTCTTTGTTTGTTCTTTAATTCTTCTAGGTCTTTGTTAAACATTTCTTGCATCTTCTCGATCTTAGCCTCTATTCTTTTTCTGAGGTCCTGGATCATCTTCACTATCATTATTCTGAATTCTTTTTCTGGAAGGTTGCCTATCTCCACTTTGTTTAGTTGTTTTTCTGGTGTTTTATCTTGTTCCTTCATCTGGTATATAGCCCTCTGCCTTTTCATCTTGTCTATCTTTCTGTGAATCTTGATTATTATTATAGCTTTAAAGTGAGTATTAAAGATTTGTAGTAAATATGGTCCAACTGTTGTGGTCTTTTTCTAGATTGCTTTAGATATTTTAGATCCTTTGCATTTCCATGTACGTTATAGAATCAGCTTGCCAGTTTCTATAAAAACATCTGGTGGGATTTTGATTGGAATTGTGTTGAATCTGTAGCCCAATGTAGAGAGAAAACATTATAACAGTATTGAATCTTTTAATCCTTGAACATGGCATATCTTTCCATTTATTTATGTCTTTAATTTCTGTCAGCAGTGTTTTTATTTTCCAGTTTAAAGGGCTTGCTTGTCTTGTGTTACACTTATTCCTATGTATTTTATGTTTTTTTTACAATGCTACAAATAGAATTGTTTATTTTATTGTATTTGCCAATTGCTTGCTGTATATAATACACAATTGACTTTTTGTTTATTGAGTCTGTATCTTGTATTCTTATATCCTTTGACCTTGCTAATTTCAGTTATTAGTACTTATAGTTCTTTTATAGATTCTTTAGGTAAAGTAAACAATCACGTCATCTACATATAGCGACAGTTTTACTTGTTCTTGTTGGATTTTTATATTTTCCATTTCTATATCTTTCTGTATTACACTGGCTAGGACCTCCTGTGCCATGTGGAATGTTAAACAGAAGTGGTAAGAGAGAATATCTTTGTCTTGTTCTCAGTCTTAGCGGGGAACAGTGTTTTACCATAAAGTAAGAGCTGTCGATTATTTTAGAGATGCCCTTAAATTGAGGAGGTTTCCTTCTATTCATAGTTTACTGATGGTTTTTGTCATGAATGAATGTTGAGTTTTGTTGTTTATTCCGCATCTATTGCTATAAACATCTCTTTTTTCCTTTATTCTTTTAAAACAGTAACTTACCATTGATTTTTTAATGTTCTACCAATCCACTTGATAATTATATTTTGTTCTTTTTATATATTACTTGTCTTGGTTGGCTAATATTTGATTTAGAATTTTTTTTTAAAATTTATTTTATTTATTTATTTTTGGCTGTGTTGGGTCTTCGTTGCTGCACGCAGGCTTTCTCTAGTTGCGGCGAGCGGGGGCTACTCTTCGTTGCGGTGCGCATGATTCTCACTGCGGCGGCTTCTCCTGTTGTGGAGCACGGGCTCTAGGCACGCGGGCTTCAGTAGCTGTGGCTCACGGGCTCTAGAGCACAGGCTCAGTAGTCGTGGTACATGGGCTTAGTGGCTCCGTGGCATGTGGGATCTTCCCAGACCAGGGATCAAACCCGTGTCCCCTGCATTGGCACATGGATTCTTAACCACTCTGCCACCAGAGAAGTCCCTGATTTAGAATTCTTGTGTCTGTGTTCATGAGAGATATTAGGTTATATGTATTTTTATAATGTCTTTGTTCTGTGTTGTTATCAGAGTTATTTTTCTTCCAAAAGTTTGACATTTCTTCCTTTCACATTTAAATCTTTAATCCACCTGGAATTGCTTTTTACGGATACTATACAGTTGGGATCCGTTTTCTTCCCCCCACCACGTGTGCAATTTGGATATCCAATTGTCCCTGTAACATGTCTTGAATATCCCGTCTTTCCCCTAGTGATTTGCAGTGCCCTGTCATAGGTCAAGTTTTCCTACATGCCTGGTCTTATTTCCGGCTTTTCATTCTGTTCTGTTAGTTAATTTGTCTATCCTTGTGCCAGTAACTTGCTGTGTTGATTATGATAGTCTTAATTAATACCTGTCAGGAAAGTTTCCTCTCTTTTCTCAAAAAATATCCTGCTTTTTTTGTTCCTCTACCCTTCCATGTAAATTTTAGACTGATATTATCAAGTTTCATAAAAAATCATGGTGATATTTTGATTGGACTTTTCACTGAATACAGAGGTAAGTCTGGGGTGAATTGACATCGTTTGTAATTGAGTCTTCCTACCCAATTTTTGAACATGATGTAAGATTCTTTAGGTCTTATTTTAATATCGTTTAGTAACATTTAAAAGTTTCTTGGGAATACTCTGGCAGTCCAGTGTTAGGACTTGGCGTTTTCACTGCTGTGGCCCGGGTTCCATCCCTGGTTGGGGAACTAAGATCCTGCAAGCTGTGTGACATGCCAAAAAAAAAAAAAAAATTCTTCAGTAATGACCCTGCATATCTTTGTATCATTTTTCCCCTAAGAACTTTATTTTAATAGCTTTAATAAGTGGCATATACCTTTAATTGCATCTTCTGTTCTTCTGTTGTTTAGAAATTTAATTGATTTTTGAATATTGATCTTTTTGCCCAGTTACCTAATTAATTCTAGTAATTTATTATAGTTTCTTTTGGTTTTCTGATAGAAAATCATGTAACTTAGAAATGACTATTTTGTCTTTTTTTTCCTTTCTATTCTTTATACCCTTTATTTTATTTTCATGTTCAATTGTGGTGCCCTGTATCTCCAGGGCAATGTTGAGGAGAAACAGATAGTGAATATCCTTTTATTGTTCCTGATTTTAAAGGAAGTATTTTAACATTTTTCCAGTAAGATGGGTCTTAAATATTATTCTTTATTAGATTAAGCAGGTCCATTGGTGTTTCTAATTTGCTTTTACTTGTTTGTTTAATTTACTTGCCACAAATGAGTTATATCTAATTGTTGTTCTTAAATGAAATCACTTATTCTCTCATGCTGTTTTTATTTTGAGTTCTGCAGTTTCACAGTGCTTTGCCTCTGGTATGGATTTCTTTCGTCTTGCTTGGGATTTCTGGATCAGCAATTCTGGAATAGCAATTCTGGAATGTTCTCAGCCATTATTTCTTTAACTATTGCCTCTTCTCCATTCTTTTTATTATATCCTTCTGGAAATCTGATTAGAATGTTTTCAACTTTGTCACTCTCTTTCATGTTGTTTATCTTTTTTCTTATTTTTTTCTTCTATTTGTCTATTTAAACCATGTTATGGGTAGTGTATCTCGGTTTATTTTTCAGTTCACTAATTCTGCCTTTACTTGTATCTAATCTTTTCATTTTGTGAAGTTTCATTTCATTCTTTTATAAATCTACATGGCTGTTCATAGTCTTCTGTTTTCTGCTCATTTCCATTCTTTCTTTAGTTTTTTAACACATTAAACACTTTTTTATATTCTGTACCTGATTATTTTAGTTATTCATAAAGCCATATTTGGAGGTTTTTTTTTTTTTTTTTGAGGCCTTGGTTAAATTTTAGTCCCTCTCTTCTGACTGTCACCTAGGAGTCCTAATGATTACAGTGCTCTATATATTATCTGATTGCCATTTTATCCGACTTTGTAGGTAAATTTGGATTGCAGATCTATGTGAGAGCATACTTTTAGTTAGAAATTGTCAGTGGAGATGTTTGCCTTCCACCCTGTGAGAGCATCAAGAATGAAAAATTCTCTACTGGCAGAATGCATTCAAATTTTTTTATCCTTCCACTAAAGATGTAGACCACAAGCTTTAGGTTGTAGTGTCCTTAGGAGGTTTCTAGGCTTTATCTCCTTTCAATTCTGCCTTCTATCTGTATTATTTGGGAGCTCAAAGTGCCCATAGTTTGGCAAAGAGCTTCAGGGTAAAAGCCAACTTTGTTGCTAATTTTCCTCTCTGAGTTCGAGTTTCCATTTCATTTTTTTTGCTCTCTGGAGCCTTTACTTTTTGCCAGATTAGCAGTGTGTTTAATGTGTGTGTGTGTGTGTGTGTGTGTGTGCATATATAATCTGTAATTTTAATTGTATTGATTGGGAGGGTTTTTCAAAATATCTCCATATGCCAAAATGAAACATCTAAAGAAATGTAAACACACACACACACACACACACACACACACACACACACACTCTTTCTCTCTCTCTCACCAGTTTTAAGTGTATACTTTAGCGAGTTTGACAAATGTATACAAATGTGTAACCACGACTATGGTCAAGATATACAACATTTCTGTTCCCTCAGAAGTTCCTTGTTCCCCTTTTAGTCACCCCCAGAAACCCTATGCAACCATGGATCTGTTTTCCTTCAGTATAGATTTGCTTAGTCTTTCCTAGGATTTCACGTAAATGGAATCATACATTATGTTCTCTTTCAGGTCTAGCTTGTTTTGCTCAGCATAACATTTTGTGATTCATCCATGTTACGTTTATGAGTAGTTTGTTCTTTTTTATCGCTGAGTAGTATTCTGTTGTGTGGATATATCCCAGTTTATTTACTTCTTGATAGACATTTGTGTTGTTTCCAGGTTTTGGTTGCTGTGCATAAGACTGATGGAAACATTCATGTTTAAGTTTTTGTATGGACATGTGATTTTTCTGCATCTTATGGTATGATAACATTATAGGAAACTGCAGAATTGTTTTCCAACAATATACAAGAGTTTCAGTTACTCCTCTTCCTCACCAACTGTTGATACTGTCAGTCTTTTTCATTTTAGTCATTCTACTGAATTATGGCAGTATCTCATTGTGGCTTTAATTTGCATTTCCCTGATGACTTATTATGTTGAAAGTCTTTTCATGTGCTTATTTACTAGAAGATATTGCATATCATCTTTGGTAAAGCATCTGTTTAAATCTATTGATCATTTTTAAGATTGGGTTCTTTGCCTTATGATTACTGAACGAGGATAGTTTTTTTTTTAATATGTTCTGGCTATAAGTCTTTTATTAGATATGTGCTTTGCAAATATTTCTGCAGTCTGTGGCTTGCCCTTTCATTTTCTTAACAGCATCTTTCACGTATCATAAGGTTTTAATTTCAAAGTCCAGTTTATTGATTTTTTTTTCTTTTATGGTTCATGTTTTTTGTGTCCTGTGAAATGTTTGCATAATACAAGAGCACAAAGATTTTCTCCTATATTTTCTTCTAGACACTTTATAGATTTATCTCATATTTAGGTCTTTGATCCATTTCTATTAATTTTGTATATGATGTGAGTTAAGGAAATTGGTATTAAAAGTATAAATTATAATTAATAAAACAGTGCTTTTATAATAGCATCAAAATAGTAAATACTTAGGGGTAAACTGAACAAAATATTTTCATGACCTGTACACCAAAAAGTATAAAACATTGCTGAGATATGTTAAAAGAAGATCTAAATAAGTAAAGAGATAAACCATGCTCCTGGATTCAAAGACTCACTGTTGTCAGGATGCTGTGATGCCTAATTTGGCTAGGCTCTGGTGCCCAGTTGTTTGGTCTAATACTAGTATAGATGACGCTTTGATTAACGTTTATAACCAGTTGACTTTAAATAAAGGAGAAAACCCTCCATAATGTGGGTGGGCTTCAACCAATCAGTTGAAAGCCTAAGAGCCAAAAACAGGTTTCCCAAAGAAGAAGGAATTCTGCCTCACAATTGTAAGAGAAATCCTGCCTGAGGGACTTCCCTGGTGGCACAGTGGTTAAGAATCTGCCTGCCAATGCAGGGGACATGGGTTCGAGCTCTGGTCTGGGAAGATCCCACATGCCGCAGAGCAGCTAAGCCCGTGTGCCACAACTACTGAGCCTGTGCTCTAGAGCCTGCGAGCCACAACTGCTGAGCCCGTGCTCTGCAACAAGAGAAGCCACCGCAATGAGAAGCCCGCGCACTGCAGTGAAGAGTAGCCCCCACTCGCTGCAACTAGAGAAAGCCCATGCACAGCAATGAAGACCCAATGCAGCCAAAAATTAATTAATTAATTTAAAAAAAAGAAATCCTGCCTCAGTTTCCAGCTTGCTGACTTGCCCAGCATATTTTTGACTTGCTTGAACCAGTTCCTTAAAATAAATCTCTTTATTTATATATGTACTATTGATTCTGTTTCTGTGGAAGACCGTTAATGATATAGATGTCAGTTCCCCCAAATTGATCTACAGGGTCAGTGCAATACCACTAGGCTTTTTAAATAGAATTTGACAAGCTGGATTTTAAAATTTGTATGGAAATTCATATGGCAAAGGACTTAGCCAAAATAAATTTGAAAAAATAGAATAAGTTTGGAAGAACCATATTGCCTGATTTCAAGTCTTACTGTAAAGCTATAGTAATCAGTAGTAGACATTGTGGTATTGGCACAAGGATAGACATATAGATCAATGGAACAGAATAGAGAATCAGTTGATTTTTTTTTTTTTTAATAAAGGTGCCAGGATGATTGAAAGGGATAGGGGAGGATCGTCTATTAGGAGAAAATGTTGATGGAACAGTTGGATATCCACAGGAAAAAAACGCAGCTGACTTTTGAATGAATGTGTTTTTCAGTACAGAAGAAGAAAATATCTTTAATTCCACCATCCAAAAGTAGAAATTGTGGTACATTTCCTTTTAGTCCTTTACTAATAATATATGTAATATGCATATAATACATATGCACATATTAACATTTTTTTCCACTTTCTCGTATGTGGCTACTAGTAAATTTTAATTGACGTATAGTTGATTTATAATATATTAGTTTCAGGTTGTACAACATAGTGATTCAATATTTTTATAGATTGTACTCCATTTAAAGTTATTATAAGATATTGGCTATATTCCTGTGTTGTACAATACATCCTTGTTTATTATTTATTTTATACATAGTAGTTTGTACCTCTTAATCCTCTATGCCTAACTTGCCCCTTCCTCCACATATTCTAAAATTTACATATTTGAGATCATATACAGTTTTTATTTGGTATTCTTTTTACATATTTTTGTAACATTAAAATTTTCTCTCTGAAAGACATTTTAATGGCCACATAATACTAAATCGCAAAGGAGGCCCATACTTAATCTCATGATCTTTACTGTTGGAATTAATAATTATAGTAATAGTAGCTGCCATTTATTGATTACTTTCCATGTGGAAACTGTGCTGAGCATGTCACATGAACTATACTGTTGAATCCTTATGACACCTCTTTCAGGCAGTTAGTTCCATTTTAAAGAAAAGGAAACCAAGGGTTTTTAAGTAACTTGCATATCTCTAATGTGTGAAGCTTGGGTTTATAATCAAATGTCTTTTATTCCAGTCCCTAAGAAAAACACACTGCTAATTTTTAATCTCTTTACATTTTTTTGCTGTCATAAGCAGCTCTGAGGTAGATATCATTGCGTAAAAATCATTGTCTGCATTTCAGACATCTGAACTTCTTTTCCCCTGCCAATCCTTCATATATTTTATCCATCCTCATCTAATGAAATATTTTCAAAGCCAGTGTGGTTTCCAGCATAGCACGCAGGGCGAAACAGTGTGCAAACTGCAGAGCTGTCCTTTGGTTGATGAAGGCCGAGGCCAAATAAGCACCAGGCCAGAACAGGCATTTCTGTAGGAATACACATCTGCAGGGGAACGGATCTAACTAAATATTTGGAACTAACTATTTGGTGGTTACTCGTTTTGGAAAACAAAGGGGGAATAATTTTTAGTAGTCTGCCCCCTAGGACATTTAGTCCCACTTTAAAATGGAATTACGTAATGTTGGTCAAGTCACTTAACCCCTCTCTCTCTACCTTGTTTTCTCCACCCCAGAGAAGGCCACTAAGTTTATGGCCAAGTGAAATGTTCTAAAGAGGTAGTGTAGCCCAGTGGACAGACTCTTCTCTGTGATTTAGAAGTCACTAGGGAGGCAACAAGATCTTGTGGCTTTGGAGGGACTTGGGTTCAAATATTTAACATTTATCAAGTGATCTGAGCCTTTTTGAGCCCCCCTGTTCTAATTACTTAGAATGTAGCTCACACACACAGTGATCTTTTAGCAAAGGGATCTTTTCTCAAAACTCCTCGGTTTGTTCCCTGGATTCATCCTTATTAGGGCTTTGATTCTGTAGAAGAAGCAGGGTAATCTACCACTGCCACTCATGTGATTCAAGTCTTCTTTCCTCTAAGGAGTTACTGAGTTCCACCTCTTCTGTATGACTTGGTAATGATAGAGTTAAATCATCTTGGTCCTTAACTTCTGTTTTCTTCAGGTCTACCTATCCGTTGCATTCTCTTAACCTGTTGTTGAGAGCACAAGTGACCTGAGATAGGAGGTCATGTCTAAGTTTGTGAAAAGGGTTGTTTTTAAGCAGCCTAAAGATGGTGTTTATGTTTAGAATGTCCTTTCATTTTCATTTCCAAGTTTAAGGCTTAAGTACCATTGGTGTTAGGGGAGAAAGACGAAGCAGCTTTAATAGTCTCTCTGTTATTCCTTGTGTCACTCTACAACTCCTGGGGCTCTTGGTTTTTATACTGAGTACTGAGACTCCAAGAATCCTGGAAACCCACCATCGAAGAAGAGGAGGAAGACTGATAGATTAAAAGTTGGAGAAAACTGGTGGGTAGAATAATGTCCATCCAGTTTCTCTCACCTCTGCTAATGGGAAGATGTCCCTTTAAATTTTCTGTCTGTATTGATAGGAACACAGTGAGTTTTGCTTGGAGAAACCTCTGTTAAAATGGCTGTTTTTAAATGCAAGAAAAAAAAAAGTAATATGGAACCTAGGTGGAGATGAAATAAATATGTATGTGTACATATTTATAAATATGCATAATTTTTTTCCTTTTCTCTTCTTAAAATGGCAAGAGGGATATCTGGGGAACAGGATATACTCTGCAAGCAGCTCTTCACTACGATGGAATTTGGGGATTCCTTTTAATGAATGCAAAACACATGCCTGTTTCATTGTTTGTATAGCTCTGATTTCATTTTAAACTTAACTGGCACTTGTTAAGTTAGTGTAGTAGCAGGTATTTTGTAAGGCGTGCTGTTAACATAGCATCTTACAAAGTTTGTTTGGAGTGAGTCACAACAGGGTGCTGGTCAGTAGAAACCGTTTTAAATTTGTGTTTTTTATTTTTTGTTTTCCTGTGCCCCGCCTAACTAACCTTGGGAGGATATGATATGGATAAGATCTCCATCATAATTTAGAAAGGAACATGCTCGATCCTTGCCTCTTCTCCGTCTAATGAGTTCGTGTAAAAAATATATCAAAAGAAATTCTCATAGCGAATCCTCACATTTCAAAGGGGAGTATATTTATTATAAGAACTGCTGATTCATTAGGAATGCTTCCTAATTCGAACAGCAACAGCTGCTTCTGGTTAGAATAAACTCCATCTCTTTTGTGCCCTCTCTCTCCAAGGAGAAGTTAAATTTTGGTTTAAGATTTTTCTCCTGCTTTAGCTTTTCTTCTCCCTTTTTTCACTCTTTCTCAATTATGATGCTTTATCCTCCTCAGTGTTCACAACCCACTATACCCACCCCCCACCCTTAAAAATGACTTTTGTTAAGATTATAAATGCTAATAAAACTCTTCTGATAATGTGGGTTTCTTTTGCATTCACAGTGGCAATGGAGTGTATTGTACAGCAGTAAAGAAAAAAGTTGAGACACGTTGTAGTCATGAATTCTAAGTGTAACAATTTAAAGTACAGGGAGCATTTCAGAAACTGCCATTGTCCATTAAATGAAACCACTGTATTAACGTATCATAGCATGCTGTTCTAATCACTTTTCTCCAAATACCAGCTTTTGAAAGAAACATGGCTGTATTTTTTATACAAAATCTGAAATCGTGTAATTGAATGGCTTGGCAGAATAGGTAAATGAATGTAGCAACATGCATTCAAATATGTCCCTTTGGTTTGTAATGAGCTGATTGAAGTTCACAGTTGTAAGACTTGCCATTTTATTTCCTGGTTTTACATTCTGGACCCAGACAAAGGTGCCAGTTTTTCTGTATTAACAGGAAAAGGAATAAGAAAATTGTTCATAAAAATCAAGTGGCCCTGTTTGGGGATCACTATTGGATCCTGAGCTCCAGTAGCCTTTGTTCAACTGTTCTTGTAAAATAAAGGTTCTTCTAATGTGACCATTTCTATCTGATTTTAGAATTATTAAGCCCTGTTAGGATTTAAAGAAATTCTGTCACATATGATGGGGCTGGTCATCTGCTGTGTGTGTGTGTCTGTGTGTGTGTGTGTGTGTGTGTGTATACACACACGCACGCAAGCTCGTGTGAGAGATAATCGGTGCCTATGCACACTTCTCTCATAGCACTTATCTCAGTAATTACCCTTGTTGATTTATGTGTCTTATTTCCCCTCTAGACACTGAGCTCCTTAAAACTAGAAACTACATCTGATTCACCTGTTAGCCCCAGAACCCAGCAAAGGGCCTCACAGTCGATACATTTTTGATGTCCAAATGAGCCATAGAATACTAAAACCAGAGGTGTGTCAGAACAGATATCAAAATATACAGTAGACAGAAAGATCATCAGGTTTGGAGCTAAACAGACATTATTTCAAATCCTGGTTAGTAAGAGACTGTGGGACTTCTCTGTGGAATCCGATTGAAATTTTGATGTTTCAGGACAATTCCAGATATTGAAGACAGCAACTACACTAGATTCTCTCACACAAGAGAAACCATGTTCTTTTGCACCCTAGTTGGTAGGAAGTATAGCAGAAAAAGAAAGGAGAGAGTAATACTGAGGGATTGCTAATCCATTCAGTGAGGACAACATTCTGGGTTTGTTGAGATACCCTTTTGATTCTGCAGATGGGTGGCTCTGGGTAAATCCCTTCCACTCTCTGGACTTCCCTTCCTTCTGCTACAAAATGAGAAGGTTGAACAGTTTAACGCAACTGGCTGCTCTCACACCCTCTTTGCCTCATCTGGTTGGGCAGGTGGCAGAGAGCTTGGGTTCTGCTTTTTCTGGTCATGGAGCTAACCCTTGGCACTACCCGTAGTATTATGGTGAGACCTCTGGGCTGGGCGTGGTTTCATAGCTAGGAGAAAGCATGGCGCTACAGAGGTAGGATGTACTACAACCCCAGTGTAGACACATTAGTTTCTTTCATTCACATGTGAGATGTGTCTTAAGTAATTTATTAGTATTAAATAACATAGCTAATGAAGTTTGTAAATAACATACTGTTTTAATGCATTAGGTGGACTGAAGGTATTCTTATAACATTTCCTCACTTGGGGCAGAGCAATAGCTAGTGCCTTGGTGTTGTGATATATCGGAATGTCCATGGGAATATGTCACTATAAAAATTTGTCTTTCATTGGTCAGCAGTGGGGAAAAGGCTAAAATATACAGTGTGGCTTAAAAGTCATGACAGAAGCCATGATAGATCATGATAGTGGCTACATACTATTTCATTTATATGGCATTCTGAAAAAGGCACAATTATAGGAATAGGAAACAGATCAGGTGCTGGGAGTGGGGGAAGTGTTGACTACAAAAGGGCAGCATAAGCAAATTGGGAGGTGTGGGATAGAAGTGTTCTGTGTCTTGATTGTCTGTGGCTGTTACACAACTGTGTGCGTTTGTCAAAATTCATAGAACTATACAGCCAAAAGAGTGAATTTTAATTGATGTTAAAAGGAAATAAATTTTAAAATGGTAATGGTGGGAAGAACAGGTGGTAAAGAGGTGATCTCAGTATAGTGTGGTAGACACCCTGCAGGGGGTGAGGGGGATTGATGGGGGTACAGGGGAGCATTTTGGGGTCCTGGAAATGTTGTATATACTGATCGTGGTGGTGGTTAAACAGATGTATATAGTTATCAAAACTCCTCTAAGTGTACACATAGAATGGGTGGGCTTTATTGTATGTAAATTATAATTTGAAGTTGGTTTATGAAAAAGAAAAAGGACCATGAGCTTTGGAACCAGAAGATCTTACTTCAAATCCTGACCGCTGCTTTACTAGCTTGGTGATCTTGAGCAAGTCGCTGTACATCTTTGAGCCTCCATTTCTTCATCTATTAGTTATAGGTGAAGATCCCCATGTCATGTAGCTCAGGTAAGGAGTAGAGATGGGGAGTAGAGATAATGCCCTTGAACTGCTTGGTCACTGCCTGATATAGCTGAGGGACTAGATATTTTCATCCCATGAATGGCTCAGTGTGGAGAACTGATCTTTAAATTAACTGAAGCTGCTCTGTTTTAGAATAGAAGTTAAGTTCAAACATTTGTGAAAGGTAAAAATGTTAACATCCATATGTTTAACGACAGCTCTTAGAGTCTTATTACTGTTGCTATCTTTTATATCATTACAGCATACTAAATCTTCTAGGCTTAAGTCTTATTTAATTAGTCAAGAACAATACGTAATATTCCTTCAGTCAGGAAAGCCTAAGGAACTATTTAGAGTGTTATCTTGAGAAGAGTCATTCTTTGAGGAAAGATTGAAAAAATACTGGTGACACACATTTATGATCCCTATCTTTTTTTCCTTTGTTTTCATTCTGTCTTTGAAATGAAATCATCTTGTATCAAGTGGATAAATATTTTTTTCCTTTTTTGGGGGGGAGGGATAGTGTATTTATTTTTATTGAAGTATAGTTGCTGTATACTACTATATAATTTATAGGTATACAATATAGTGATTCACAATTTTAAAGGTTATACTCCATTTATAGTTCTATTCCCCATGTTGTACAGTATGTCCTTGCAGCTTACTTTATACCTGGTAATTTGTACCTCTTAATCCCCTATCCCGTTATTGCCCTCCTTTCCCTCTCCCCAGTGGTGACCACTCGTTTGTTCTCTATATCTGTGAGTCTGCTTCTTTTTTGTTATATTCACTAGTTTGTTGTATTTTTTTAGATTCCACATATAAGTGATATCATACAGTATTTGTCTTTCTCTGTCTGACTTATTTCACTTAGCATAATGACTTCTATGTCCATCCACGTTGCTGCAAGTGGCAAAATTTCATTCTTTTTCATGGCTGAGTAGTATTTCAAGTGGATAAATATTAATAAAATTTCTATTGACCCTAGTACCCTCTTTTATGACAAATACAGTGTGAAAAGTAATTGTAAGGAATATACATATGCTTGTGGTGCTCAGCATTTTAAAGACATTTAAAATAATCCAAAATATGGCTTAGAACCACTCCTTCTGAGAGAGCAGGTAGACATCTCCTACCTAACAATCATAACAGAAGCTATCTGTTTGTGAGTGCCTGGTATGGTCCGTGGACTCTGATGGGCACTGTATTATTTGTATTAGAAAGTTATTATTAAATTTGTATTAAGTTGCCTAATTTGTTCCATACCAATGGCCTTGCTAGGTAAATAGGAAGTATTGCCCTTTGGCAGAGGAAAGTGGGCTTGGAGAGATGAAATCCCAGCTCAGGGGGAGCCCTCTGATAGGTTGGGGAAGCACACCTGTTGCTCCGGGCTATCCTCCTCTCCTACCATGTCACACAGTGGATGCTGCTTCTGCAAGAGGCTCACTCTTCAGGCCAGCCTTTGCCTAATAGGAACTCATTTTTTAGTTCTTCTCTTGGAGCCAAATCCTCTTTTTAATTGCATTCAGCAGTCTCTTTAAGTGATTAAAAGAGCATTGACATAAGCCTTCACTATTAGAACCTTCTTCCTAGAGGACTTTGCCAGCTACCTGGGTCTTAGAACCTTTGAGTTTATCTACTAACAGACTTTCCCTTTCAGTTCACCTCCCACTCTGCCATTAAAGTGTGCTTCTAAAAAGACAAAGCTGATCAAATCCCTCCTCTGCTTAAAACTCTTCTTTGCTTTTAGGAAAAGAGCTAAACTCCCTAGTCTTGCACATAAAACTCCTCACAAGCCGGTCTTTCTGGATTTCTCTAGTCTCATCTTCTTCTGCCAAGAATCCCATCTGCACCCCCAACAGAACCTCCCCCCAAAAATCACACAGAGAAACATCTTGCCCTTACCTTTAAGTGGAAACCAACCACCCCAAGCCATTTGTAGTCCATTGTCTCTATGCCTCTGGAATATTTTGTCCCCTCCAGATGGAAGTGCACTTTTCTTTCATCTAACTTCTCTTCCTCATTTAGCTAATACCCCAGGCTGGTTGAGACGCTTTTCCTCAGTATTCCCACAGCTGTCAGTGCCCCGTTGTATCACAGCAGCTTCACATTGCATTGAGATTAACCGTTTACATGTTTGTCTTACCCTGAGAGACCTAGGTTCCTTGAGGACAGACAGTGCTGTGTTTCGCTCATGTATTTATCCTGGCTGTCTAGCACAGGCTGGCATGTATTGATGCTTGCTAAATGTTTATATGAACCATCCAGCCTTGAGGATTTGGCCTCAAAATCTAACAGGGATAAAAAAGACTCTGACCCTTTTTTCTTCCCCCTCTCAACTTAGGGTGGCCTTGCACAAGTGAGTGTGTCTCCTTTCTGAGATCCACCAGGGTTTATGGAAGCTGACTGCTCCCACAGTAAGGAAGGTCACTGAAAACCTTATTAACCCACCACCCCTCCCTGGAGCTGAGATCCATGTTAAGCGTGGTGCAGTGGAAAGAGCATGAGACTGGTGTGACCAGTTTGGTAAAGAGTGCAAACTTCCATTTCATCTAGAGAACCTCTTTGAGAACTGAGTCATCACAGTTATTAAGCACACTTAAGGAAACAAGAGGATAGGCTTTTGATTCGGCTCTCCCTAACCAGTCCACCTCCCTACCACCAAACAAGATGACTTGGAAGTTGGTAGGCAGGGAGGATCACACATGTTGCTTTTTTCTTAACTTAAAAGTGCATAAAAATAATACCTATTTATTGTAGAAAGTTTGGAAAATAAAGGAAAACACACAAAATGAAAAATCATCTATATATATTATAGAGCCTGCTTTTATATCTAAATATATAGTAAATATTTTTCTATGTTGAAATACTTTTCTGTAGTCTGATTTTAATGAATATATAATATTCCAAGGGGGGAGGGGCAGTATTGGGGTAGGGGATTAAGAGGTACAAACTATTATATACAAAACTACAGGGATATATTGTACAACACAGGGAATATAGCCAGTACTTTATAATAACTATAAATGGCGCATAACCTTTAAAAATTGTGAATCACTATATTGTACACCTGGAACTTATATTGTATATTAACTATACTTCAATAAAAAACAAATGAAGTAAAAAATAAAATTGTATGCTTATAATTATAAGCTTGTGATTTTTTCTAATAATATCAAACTTTAAAAAAAATAAATTTTACACTTGAAAGTTTAAAAAAAATTCCATTATTTTGATAGTCCAAATTTGTGAACTATTATTGTACATTTAGCTTGGTTCCAAGTATTTGCAACCATGAATAAGACAAAGTACTTAAAATGCAACACAACCTTTTTCTAATTTTTAAGGCACTGCATGCTCAATACATAAGCCATAGAAAATGTAGAGAAGAATGTAGAAGGAAACAAAGGTTATCTGTAATCCCACAACCTAGAGATAACCACTATTAATTTTTTATCTTCTAATCTTTCTATGAGTGTGTATGATTGCATGTGATACGTAATTGCGAACATTGCTTCTTTTCAATCTACAGTTGACTCTTGAACAACATGGAGTTAGGGGTGCAACCCCCATCGCAAGTTGAAGATCCACATACTGCTATCTCTGCCTCAAAAACAGAGGAAATGATAAAAGACTCACCCAAGGGCAGGAAGCTGAAACAGTTTGGATAGAAGCAGGGTTCAAACCCTAGTTCTTTTGATTCCACATACTGTGATCAGTAATTGAACGCAGACTTTTCCCTGCAGTTAGTTAAAGATCTGTAAAATGAAAATACAGGTACTGTATTTATTGGAAAAAATTCATGTATAAATGGACCTGCACAGTTGAGTCAACTTTATATTATTTCATGGGCATTTTCCTATAGTATTACTAAAAATATTCTAAACCCTAATTTTCTGTTGCCTGGATTTATCATAATTTATTTAGCCATTCTCTTAGTACATACTTAGATGTGAGTACATATGTTTCGCTATTATACACATGGTAAAGAACTTCCATTTACAATATAGTACCAAAAAATTGTTACAGCATTTAATGCTGGTGGAAATAAAGTAAAAATAATTCCTGCATACATTTTTTAACCTTCATATTCTGCTTTTTAAAAATAATTAATTAATTAATCTTTGGCTGTGTTGGGTCTTTGTTGCTGTGTGCGGACTTTCTCTAGTTGTGGCGAGCGGGGGCTACTCTTTGTTGTGGTGCACAGGCTGCTCATTGCAGTGGCTTCTCTTGTTGCAGAGCACGGGCTCTAGAGCACAGGCTCAGTAGTTGTGGCTCACGGGCTTAGTTGCTCTGCGGCATGTGGGATCTTCCCAGACCAGGGCTCGAACCCGTGTCCCCTGCATTGGCAGGCGGATTCTTAACCACTGCGCCACCAGGGAAGTCCCCATATTCTGCTTTTAATAGTTACTCACTGAAAGACAATTTTCCTGCTCTCTTTCATATTTTATGAGTTTAAGAATTTATGTCAGAGAAACCTGTTTCTGCCAGCTTTGCTGGCCGAGCTTCCTTTCTCTAAAGATTAGTTTTTAGGGTTTCTTTTGAGGGAGACACACAACTGGTAGTGCTATTGGGGGCTGATGACTTATGACTTGTTTAACCAAACACTTGACCTTCCTCTAACCTCATACTTTAAGAGTTAATAACACCAATTTTAGGCTTTTTTAGCATTACGGACTCCTCCTGGATTATAATAAAACAATAAGCCATAAGCACAAAGGTTGTTTTAAAAATAAGGAGTGGCCGAGGGGCAGGATTTTTTTGTCAGGGAAACAACAGAGAGTGACTAACAGCACTTTATGTTTCAAATCTGATCACCTGGTAGGGGACCCCCACCTTCTTAGGTTGCTCAGGATTGGGTTCCTCCATCCTGTTGAAGGGCTCAGCTGAAGAAACTACTCCAGGCTCTGGCTGTGTTCTGTGATTATGGTGCAGAGAAAACGCATGCCTTAGCTCCTTGCACGGAGGCCCAGCCATTGCTTCCCACATTTTCCAAGTTTTGTTTTTGTTGCCTCTATCAGATCATTCCTAATGCCATAATGGTTTCACATGCGAATTTAAATCAGGGACCTACTTTAGTGGAAGCTATATGCCTTAGTCAACTCTCTGTCCAGTGCCTGGCTTATATCAGGCAATGAATGAATGAAGGAAAGAACGAACGAACGAACGAGAGCTAGCTATAAAACAAATGAGCATTGTCCCATTTTGACAATTTGAAAACACCTGATCACATGTAAAGTGTATGTGCTGTCTAGTGTGTACTTCACTGATACTGTTCCCTGAGGAAGATTTTTTTCAGAAAAGTACCTACTGGTATAGCAAGTCACATAGACCTGGATCCAACCCTGATCTACTCTGTGGCTGTGTGAGTCTGAGCAAGTTACTTACTTTTTCTGTGCTTCAGTTTCCTCATATGTTATCTGAGGATGTAATGGTACCTACTTAATAAATTACTATGAGGAGTAAATAAGCAAATGCATGTAAAGCTCCTGGCATTCGGTATTCCAGAATAAATGGTGGTCTCTACTATTATTTTTTTTAATCAGTTTGGTGCATGATGAGTGGTAAAGGTACTTGGTACGAGGTGGATCTTGCAGTTGGACAGATTATACCCTGTTCAGCAGGGTAGCTGTGCCTCTGTGTGTACAAGAAATTTGCTTCCCTTGTGCTAGCCATGGAGGTTTTCTTTGGAGTAGGAGAATCTGGTGGGCAAGACAGATGCCTGTGGCAGAATGAAGCAAGGAGAAGGGTTGTTTGGCTTATACAAATTCTTGTTTTACCTTCCCTTAAAACCTCAGTCTCATTTCCAAAAACATTTTGGGAGAAACCTCTTGGTGAGAGAGTTGCCTGTCATGAAAGGTAACTTGAGAGCAGTTTCCTGTCCACCTTTCTTGCCAGCTCTCTAGTCGCAAGATCCTGCTTTGTACCCAAAGGAGGCTTTGAACATCAGCTGTCTTGAGCAATCTCTAGTCTTATCACTTATTTTAATGTTCCTTGCACAGGTCACTCTTGGATGTGGTGCTCTGGGCAATCTCACCCCAGAATGCTTCCCTTCCTTTATTTAACCTCTGACCTGTGAAAACAAGAGTTAATCAAGAGTTCTAAGGTAGCAAAGAGGAAGGGGAAGTGTTTGGTTACAAATTAAATATGAACAAGTCATAAGTCATAAATCCCCAGTAGTGCTACCAGTTGTGTGTCTCAAGTTGCATATGGTACAGGGTGTTTGGGTTATAAATTCAAGTTCAGGGCTCTCTGATTGCTTGGGGGTAGGTGGTTGGTTAGTTTTCTTTTGGCCTAAAACTCTTTGCCTTCTAAAACATTACTTTTATTGGACCGGCTACATTTATATTCTACTTTCTCTCTATGTGCCCGTCTCTCCTTTTTCCTTTCTTTATCTGCCTGCTTGCTTGTGTTGATTGGTGTGCTGTCCTGTGAATTGAGACAGAACTGCTTTCCTGAAAGAAGTTAAGCATATGGAAAAAGTTGCCAAGGAAAGGCATTGAAGCATAGAGCGTAAATGGTTTTAAGAGACAGCCAGACACTTTTATAGAGAGATTTGTGATTGAATGACATAACAGAGATCTGCAGAGATCTGGGGTGGAAATGAACTTAAATGAGTGCTATTCGTGGAAAACTGATGCCCTGTCTAATCTAGCATTTCCTTAATTGTCACCATAAGCATACATTTAAACCTTTATGCTTTAAATTTTAAAAAAGGCAACAGTCTGTTTAAGAATCTACGACACAGGCCATTGTTTTTTTAGATAAGTTCTTAAAAATATACCTCTAAAGTAGCAGAGGCATTGGGTTTTGACACGCAGCACGGGAAACTTAAAATATCTCTTTTGCCATGCTTGATTAAAACATTTTAAATTGAGCTATTTATATTTGTGTTTCCGAATATAACATGTACGCTAATTCCTAAAGCAATAAAGAGCTGACACATGACTAGTGTCCCTGGAGCTGACAAAGTAAGAAAACATGCTGAACTGTTGGGAGGCAGCCAAAGTTGGATTGCTCAGAACGCTTTGAGCTGAGGGACCTTTGGAGGCAAGCTTTCATTTTATCAGGGCATTACAGTGAGAACTGCAAGGTAAGGATTTTAAATCCTAATCTCAGGATTGACTGTTGTACTTGATTGATCAGGTTGTACAACTGATACTGTGCTGTATGGAGTGAATAGGATAGAAATCACATTGGACTAGTTTTGTGTCTGAGCTGTGCTTTTAGTAACTGTGCTGTCCTAGGTAAGTCACTTCACTTCTCTGAGACTCAGTTTTCTCATCTGTAAAATGGAATGATACATCTCATAGAGTTGTTGTAAAGAATAATAGTTCAAAGCACCTATTGCTTGATAAATTTCCCCTTTCCCCATTAGCTTCCACTTCCTAGCTCTGAAATGAGGATAATATCAAATGGTGTCTCAGTGGGATAATTAATTTTGTTGTTTACTACTGAAAGTAGGACAGGACTTCTTGTGTAGCCATTTCTTCCTTTTGCTGTGTTTTTCATTTTCAGTAGAGACAATGTGTTTCTCTTTTAGTCTGTGAAAGCTTCTGTAAGGTGGGCCATGGTTAGACCCTCACTAACCCATTACATTATATTACAGTAGTAATTTAAACCATAAAATAAGATGGTCTGAATGGGGAAAAAAACTTGCAGGTGTGTGAATACAGGAGTGGGCTGCATCATAAACTGTCTTAGGAAAATGATGAAAGGCCTATGTGCTCATCCTCTCTGGGCTCAATGGAAAATATCTGAGAATTACACTGAATTGTCAGTGCAGGTGTCATTACTCCACAGATCTTCTGTTACCAACACTTCACCGGTGATAACAGAAAAGTGCCTCCTTGCTTTCCTCCTGAGCAATCTCCCTCAATCATAGTAATACTGTCATAGAAAAGAAGACGACACATCCGCTGTCTAAAAGCAACAATTATTGAATACCCATCAAGAGAGAAAAGAGCCTTGTTTCCAAAATCAAATCCAAGTGTATGTTTGGGTAGATTTATGTAAGCACAGATGTTTTACGGGAGCTTGTTGGTTTTTTTCCTAATGCAAATTAATATTTCTGCTCATTCAGTGCATATAACATATTTTCCTGCATAGATGTAATAGGTATCACAATGGGCTGTTAATTATGGACACAAGTCAGAGATTCTTGAGCTTAACCAGATGCCATAATAAATTTACAATTTGAGATTAGCAACTGTGAGCAAAGCAGAATGCTCAGATTGAGTGAGACTTGCTCTGATCTCCCAAAGGGGATTGTTGGTTTTTTTTTTCTTATTTAGGTTCCTCCAACTTTTAATCTTAATGGCAAAAGAGTACAATTTCATCAGGGAAAACCATTGTTTATTCTGTTCCAGGCTCAGCGGTGGGTGCATATGTTTCCCCCTAACAACAGCCATGTGAGTGTAGATAGTATATCCCCATTTCACATGTGGGGTAGAAGAAACACAGTTCAGGCCACAGCCAGTGACAGAACAGTGGGTCTCCTGACTTTGCAGTCTGTGTAAAGTTGATCAGCGAAGTGTCATTTCCTGTGGGAAGACTTTCCAGAACCTCTCCTCTGTTCCCTCTATGAACCTCTGTCATAGCACTGATCCAGTGCTGCTGACAGTACTTGCCAATGTGTCTGCTTCCTTCATGAGACAGTGAGCTTTCCAAATGCTGAGTCCTGGGTCTCATTCCCCATGCATCTTGCCGAGTGCCAGCCATATATTGGATGAGGCTTAATAAATACGGAGGAATATGTGATTTCATGGATGATTGACTGCAACATTTGAAAAGTGAATGATCTGGAAATGTGTGATGTTTGGACTGTAAACGTCACCTCAATTTTAAATTCCAGAGTATGTTCATTGAAGTTTAGTGTGGTTAGCTCAGGAGGATGTGGTATGTTTTTCTCATAGGGAGGAATGTGTGCACCTTGGTGCTAAGGCTGTGGTTTGAGAACTGTAGACTAGCATACAAGGGGGGGTTTTGTTGGGCTTAAAGATGGGAATGCTTGTTGGCTGAGTGTAATGAGAGAGAAGATAAGTCTTATAGAAGGCAGTGTGGTTGGAGATGAGAGTCTTCCCACTTTCCATCTCCAGTTGGGAGGGAAAGGGGAGGGCATGAGAGGTGTAGGAGTGGGAGAAAGGAAAGCTCATGTTAGAGCTTTTCTCTTCAGTAAGTTTGGAGAGAAGAATATCTTCTGAAGAGCAGGAGAAATGGATTAGAGATGGGAGAAAAAGAATAAGTTTAGAGCAGACTCTTTGGGAACGCGGGGCCTGATACACTAACGGATTAAAGGATTCTGGAGCAGTTTTAGAGGTTCACCTGTGCTTGAAAAATTAAGTTACCAAACTACAATAATCAGCTTGGTTTTTGACATTTTCCCATATTACATCTTCCCATAGTACTTGAAGTAGAAACAAAAAAAGTAGATAGCAGGGTTTACTTGCGTTGAAGGGATGGACAAGGAGCAAGAAATCTTAAGTTTGTGAGTACTTCTTGATCTACTTTGAATATTTATTTGCTCACTCTATTTTAAATTATTTGTCACTCCAGCAGTCCATTGATAGGAATTGTTTTTGGTTCTGGATCATTTTTCTAACCAAAATGCTGCCTCCTAAATTTGGAGCCCCACCTCCCGATAAGAGTTGGTTGACTGTTTCTCTGTGGCTCTAGTGGTAATGGCCTTAGTAGAAACTATAGGGATGAGTTACATCTGTCAAGGGAAGTTCTGACTTAGTGGATGTCTAACATGTGCCAGGCACACATTAGAGATTAAACAGTCAATACACAGTCATGATCCTTGCTCTCGTGGAGTTGATACTAGTCAAGAACTGAGGTGAGTCTTCATATAGGGTAAGCCCAGGAGGACCTCATATTCTGGGACTAAAATGTATTTATTTAAGTGGGACCAAAATTTTATAGTAAAAATGGGGGGTTTTTAGAATTTTTATCTAGAAAAAAATGAAACAAACTTTGAAAATAAATTCATTTTGACAAAATCTAGCTTTTATTCCAACAACACATTAATTCTTAGAATGAGTCAAGTGGGTTTTTTGTCAGGGGGGTATGAGTTTTCAGACATAATAACACTTCGTGTTTGACTTTCATAGCATAATCATAAAAGGAGTTATTTTTCCAAAAGTTTTTGAGGACGTCATCAATTTCCCCAAGGCCTCTCTTAACCCTTTGATACTGAATTCATTTTCTTTTAATGTGCCACCATCCTTGTTTTTCTTGATTTTTCTCTTCGTCTCTTGTTACCTGGTATAATGCTGCCAGGTCTTCATTTATCAGTCACTTTGCCTTAGCTCTGTGCTGTTGTCCAGCATCTCTAACAAGGGCTTCATGAAATCCTGCATCCTTTGCAAAGGTTGTATGTTTATTTGCATTTTTAAAAAAATAAATTTATTTATTATTTATTTATATTTTTGACTGTGTTGGGTCTTTGTTGCGGTGCACGGGCTTCTCATTGTCGTGGCTTTTCTTGTTGTGCAGCACAGGCTCTAGGCACACGGGCTTCAATAGTTGTGGCACACGGGCTCAGTAGTTGTGGCTCGTGGGCTCTAGAGCACAGTCTCAGTAGCTGGGGTGCACAGGCTTAGTTGCTCCACTGAATGTGGGATCTTCCCGGGCCAAGGCTCAAACCTGTGTCCCCTGCATTGGCAGGAGGATTCTTAACCACTGCGCCACCAGGGAAGTCCTTTATTTGCATTTTACTGTAGACATTTGACTAACGAGACACTGACAGAGGAGTAGGTATAGATGCTAGTCAAACCGGAAGGGCTAAGTGGGGACTTAACTGGTTTAAGCGGTCATATCATTTGTGAGTATCTTCCTCTTATAACAGGTTGTAATTTCCTGTCTGCTCTGGTGACTGCGGGGCATGATGAATTCCTATACAGAGTCCTGGAGGAACCTCTGAAGCAGACACCAGGAATGTTAGGCAGAGAGGGACAGGAAGAGTATTCCAGGCCCGGGGTTGGGTGTCTCTGTATACATCAGTTACATTAGTTAGATGGTGTGTATCTTTTTGTAGAAGAGGAAACTGAGTCTTTGAGAGATTGCTTCCCTGAGGTGTCACAGCTACTAAGTATCAGAACTGAGATTCATACAAGGTTATTTGACTCAAGTCTGTGTTCTCCCGATGTCCCATGCTGCTCTGCTTGTTTAAATTTGGGGGGTTGGGGGTTGGTAATATGCCAAGTAGCCTTAGCCAAGGGATGCTTTGTCATCCAGTGAATCTTGGCAAAATCTGCTGGCAGGAAGTAAGAAAAGAAGGGATACCTCTCTTAGAGTACCTGCAATGGAGTTTTAAGAGCTTCTCAGACAGTGGAAATCACAAAGAAAAATTGAAAGACTGTATTGCATGTCACTCTTCTTAGCTTTAAACTCATCATTCCAAACATGAGTAGACGCACATCTGCGGCAAGACCTCAGGGAGGTACTATTTCATTATATCTTCTAATGTAATGGTGCCTGAGTGTTTAAATGTTAAACTTTTTATTATAAAGTACTTTTTCATTTCTCTTTCATACTACAGCCAGAACATTTTGTTGATCTTTTTCAAATTATGTGTATAAGTAGACCATATATATATATATATATTTTTTTTGGCTTTGTTGGGTCTTCATTGCTGCGCACGGGCTTTCTCTAGTCATGGCGAGCGGGGGCTACTATTCCTTGTGGACTTCTCATTGTGGTGGCTTCTCTTGTTGTGGAGCACAGGCTCTAGGCACGCGGGCTTCAGTAGTTGTGGCATGCAGGCTTCAGTAGTTGTGGCTCACGGGCTCTAGAGTGCAGGCCCAGTAGTTGTGGCTCACAGGCTTAGTTGCTCCTTGGCATGTGGGATCTTCCCAGACCAGGGACCAAACCTGTGTCCCCTGCATTGGCAGGCGGATTCTCAACCACTGCGCCACCAGGGAAGCCCATAACTAGATCATATTATCGAAGTTTTTCTTTTTAGGGTAGCAAAGTGGACAGTGGTTCTGGTAAGGCTGAGATGACCCACTGGGCTATGGTGAGGGGGAGATCATCACTTTCTGCCTGGCTTTAAATACTCATCTTCAGAATGTTACCTCTCTTTAGCTGGCCCTTTGGTTCCCCACCGATTCCAGAATAAAAGGGAGGCCCGTGGGTTTGGCATATGAGAGCCCCTCCAGAGCCTGGCCCTTCTGCCCCCTGCCTCATCTTTGTCCTGCTGCAGCCTGCACACCCTGCTCTCTGGCTATTCCAACTGCACCAGTGGTTTGCGCCTACAAGCCCTTGCTCATGAGTTTTCCCTGCCTCTAATGCTCTTTATCCCCACCCATTCCAACCTTCTTCCCTTAGGCAGAGAGCAACCTCTTTCAAGACTTAGCTGAAGCCCAACCTTCTCTCTGTGATGCATATTGACTCCCACTCACAGTTGCAACCAGCTCTTCTCTCCATTGCGTGCCCCTCCCTATAGCCATGGTTTTAAATTTTTTATTTTCCCAACTCATGTCATTATTCTGTATACTCTAGTTGGTCTACTGTTTATTTATTTATTTGGCTGCGCTGAGTCTTAGTTGTGGCACATGGGATCTTCTTTGCGGCATGTGGGATTTTATTTTTTTGCAGCATGCGGGATCTTTGTTGTGGCATGTGGGATCTAGTTCCCTGACCAGGGATCGAACCCAGGCCCCCTGCATTGGGAGTGCAGAGTCTTAACCACCAGGGAAGTCCCTGCTTACGGTAGTTTTTATGGAAGAAGACACTCTTTAGATTCTCTCCTCCCCATTTTATTTTAATTTTGAAACAATAACAAACATACAGAAAAGTTGTGAGTATAATACAAATGCCCCATTTGGGAGATGTTGCCAAAATAATACCCAGTAACCCTCAAATACTTTAGTATGTGTTAAAAAAGATTTTTTTTTTTACATAGCTACATTACAATCATCAAAATCAGAAAATTAGTATTAATTTTGATGCAGTACTACCATGTAATACTTGGACCTCCCATTTGTGTGTGTGTGTGTAAGTGTGAGTGTATATTAAAGATATAGTTCAGAATCACATGTTGCATTTTGTTGTCATGTCTCTTTAGTCTTCTTATTCTGAAATAACTCCTCAATGTTTCCTAGACTTTTATGAACTTGACATTTAGGCTATTAATTTGTAAAAGGTTCTTCAGTTTGGGTTTATCTGATGTTTCCTCAGGAATTAAGTTCTACTCTGTGGCAGGAATATAATAGTATTCTGCGTTCTTTTCATTGCATTCTTCCAGGTGGTACACTATTTCAATTCGTCCCACTGCTTGATTGAGGACATGTCTCCCAGGATTCTCCATTCTTTTTCCCTTTGTAATTAAGAAGTATACTAGGAATATCCTCATCCTATCCTTACCAAACTTTTAATTTGCTTATTTATTCCAGCATAGACTCATGATTTCCTATTTTAGTTATTATTAAATGATCTCTATCATTATTTGTTTTGATGCTCAAATTTGATGTCACAGATTTGGTCAGTAGGAACCCATCCATACTAGCTTTTGTGTCCCATTGGTATGTCCTAAGCATATGTTGAGCACTGCCTTTTTTCTAGCACAAGGTATTTCACAGCCCTGGCCCTGGAATCAGACATTTCTTCCAGGAGCCCTGGTTCCTTCTAGTGGAGAATGGTACTTAGAAGCCAGGATTTGGGCATTAAGTGTGCTTATTATAATTGGGATGTCTGTGCCAGGCCCTTCAGTGGCTAGAGCTAGAGAATATATGTATCTGTGTATGTATCTGTAATATCTGTAATAATGTACATACATACATTTGTATTTGTATTTCTTTTATCTCTCTCTCTCCATGATTTCACATAGTTACATCTAATTCCAGGTCAGTGTGGTAGGGTTCATTCTTATTTTCTCCCTATCCATATTTGTAACTCTCTTCTCTAATAGTAATAAGCTTGGTTTTCATTATATATTTACTTACTTGATCAGTCTTGATCTATTCCCCTGTGTGTAACCAATCTCCCTCTGTTGTAGCCCCCCTCCTCTGTGGCTGCCGTCCTCACCCCATTTGAACTCTGACATCGTAGGCAAGGCAGTCACTGCTGTCTCCTCCTGCCATAGACATCGTTCTCAACTGCTTGGACTCTGCCTGGCCATCCTTCATGGAAGCCCTCCTGTCCACTTAGGCTCTGGCATCCCACACTGGACTGCCTTCCAGATGCTGTTTTTTAAACCTCTTGGGTTCTAATACTAGTCTAGTCAACTTCTTTCTACTGACATAGATGCTTTCGTTACCCAGTGCCAGGCCTTTCCCCTACTTATACATCCTTCTTACCCCTTTTGAGTTCTGACACTCCAAGCCAGGCCACCTCCTGTGTAGACCCCCTCCTTATCCTCCTGGAGCCCTGACTTTTCCTTACCAGGGAACCCTCCTCACCCCACTTGGGCTCCAAAACTCTGTGGCAGTTTGTTCCATCTGGGGGATATCATCTTCTCCATGCTTGTGCTGTGACATCCTGCTCACGACTACTCTTCTCCCAGGTGGTCACCTTTCTCAACTTGGTCCGCTTCTGCCACCATTGCACCCCAACTCTCTGTCTCTGTCTCTCTCTGTCTCTGTCTCTCTGTCTCTCTGTCTCTCACACACACACACACACATACACACACACCCCTCTACCTTGCTTGGGCTCATTTAATGGCTTTGAACTGAACTATTAGCAAGTGAAGTGGGAGAGCTTTTTAAAATTTGTAATGGTTTTCTATTTTAGTACTTAAGACACTGGAGTGGAATCCCATCATATACACACTCTTCCAGGTCACTCATACATGTGTGGGAATGATTATACTGAAAGTCCATTCAGTGGAGTGAGATTAGAAAAGTGAGTCATCTATCTACTCTCTGATGGACTCAGTTCCTAAGTTCACTTGGAGGGTAAGCAGCTCACCAAGCTGACAGATTTGAACAGAGACAGTTTTCATTCAATAGGTCCCCCAAACTTGGCTCATCTGCTTTGTTTCTATACAAACCAAGTCTGCTGTACATTGGCGTCATCTTAAGGGCATTTTTACAGGTGATTTTGACTGTGAGCCATTTGACTCTATGTGCAATCTCTGGGACCTGCCCCTGCACTTCTCACAAAGGCTTGTGATAGCCCACATTAGTGAGGTCATGTGTGTAGGAATCCTTGAGTGCTGCCTGAACTGTTCTCAAGTTTAAGAATTTGTATTGCCTCACACAAAACAAAAGCCCCTTCATTTGACTGTCAGGTCAGGGAGTAAGGACAGACCCTGGGACAAAGTTACCTGACCCATGATTTGGCAAGAGAAGCTTGGATCAAGGCCGGTGCCTGGGAAGCAGACTTTTCCCATTTTGGCTTTTTCCCATCAAGGCTCTGCTGATTGGGTCATGATAATGCTCCCTTTAATTTAATAATTTGATCCAAAAGCCTACACTAAATAAAACACTTGGGAAAGAGTTCCAGCTCCCCCACCTAAACTATTACTCCTTGTTGTATATGTCTTTTTCCCACGTAGGACCGTGGCCTTCTTAAGTGCAGGGACCCTTTGTGACTGGGATTTTTGGCCCCAGCCTTGGACTGAGCCCACCACATATTGATGCTCTGCATTGCAAACTCGAGCAGTTGCATTAAGGTAGCAAGTTGAGCAGGCGCCAAGATGTTTGGAACTCCTTTAGCTGTCCCGGGAGGAGCAGCGTAATGGAGTGTTTGTTTCCTGTCTCTGGATTGGGAAGTAGTGTTTACTCCATGCTGACAGACAAGTACAGAATGGAGTGGAGGGTCTCCATATCCTCACCTGCACCCTTGCAGGCAGCGTGAAGCTGTTGTGTCCGCACTAATGAAGCAGTACAGGAAACGCCACTGGATAAAGTTCAGCTGTGAACCCTGGCCTCCCAACAGGGGAAAAGAGGGATCCTTTGAAGAAGACAGCTGGGTTTTGGTTTCAAGACCTTAACACTGCCATCACTAGATATTCATCTGTCAGTGCACAGGGGACAACATGTGGGGAACAGTTGTGTCCAGTCAGGCTGAAGGAAGAAAGAGATGGCTGATTTCCAGGGTAACTACAAAACCTCCCATGGCTGAGGGTTCTGCTTAGCGTAGCCAAAAAGAATCGATTTGGTGAGGTCGAGGCTGAGTGTGAGAACCTGGGCACAGTCTGCTGTGGGCTGGGTGGCCGTACCATGTCAACCTCCTGCATCCTCACAGCCCGGGAGGACGCGGAGGTGTGAGGTTCCGGGCCCAAACTATGTTGGTCAGTTGAACCTAGTGGGCAAAACTGCTTCCTGTATACCACAGTCCTAAGTTATCAGAGAAGACAGCCTGTCCCAAGTCACTTGATCAGGACTTACTAAAATAACTTCAGCTTTTCTCTCATTTGCTTGAAGCCATGGTTTCCTTACAAGAAAATATTTTCTCTTCTTGCTTCCCCTCGTCCCCTTCCTGCTGGATTTAACTAGTGGTATTTTTTTCTTTCAGCGAAAAAAAAAAGATATTTGTAATCCTTGGTTGAATTTGTTTACTACCAGCCCTCTAATCTGGGCAGGAGTTTTCTTCTGAGGGGATTTATTGTTCCTTCTATAATGGCTTTTAACTCAGCTGAGGTTTATTTTAACAGAATAGGAAGGGAGAAACTTATCTCCTCCCTAATCCCTCTTGAATGTTTACGTTACTCTGCCAAAGTAAATGCTGTGTAAAGTGGCAGCAGTCATTTGCTCTGTAATAATCAATATGCAGCTGCCAGAGCTGATTGAAACATATTAACATAAGTGATAATACTGTCATAGAAGTGAAAAGTTAAGTTGCTTATCAGTATATTGTGATAAGCTACTTAAATTTTACAGTAGCATGTGCTGGCTTCAGACAGACGTTAATGACAGAGAACTGTGCGCTTTATCTGTCCTCTCTATTGCCTCTCACTTCATTTATTACCCTCAACGGTACAGCTGGTAATCTGTCCAGGGCGCTGATTTCCCTCTGCTTGGCAGGATGGAGTCAGTGCTCCACTCTATCAGTAACGGATACTGTTAGCGCAGCAGGGCAGATGTGAGCAGGACAGCAAGCGCTTGGTATGACGCTCTTCCCACATGAGTATCTGATATTGCTTTGGAAAAGTTTCTTATGGAGAACAAAGCCATTTAAATTTTAAGTGAAAAACTTCTTGGGAGTAGGGGTATGTTTCAACAATAATTCTATAGCAACAATGCACCTTCGTTGTTAGTCTTTGTTTGGTTTTGTTTGTTCTATCAACACTGAGCACTGAGGGTCTGCCAGGCTCCATGCTTGGTCCTGGGAAGACAAAGTAAAGAAAGATGTGATCCTTCCTCTTCATCATGCTCAGTCTGCTGGGAAGACAGACACGCCATTGAGTGCCACATGGTGTGTGGACTGTTATAACAGGAGTTTGCACGTGACAGGGCAGCACAGAAAAAAGGGAATTAGGGCATGAGAGGCGGGGATGGGGAGGGGGTGGGGGACTGTTAGGAGGATGAGTAGAAATCAGCTAGACTAGATCATGAAGGTCAGAGGGAGAAAAGTGCCAAGTGTATGCAGTGCAAGCTCAGGCAGGCTTGAGGATGCCTGGACATTCCTCGGAGCGTGGCTGCAATGAGAGGAATATGCATGTGGGGCTGCAGGGCAAGGACAGCCGGAGACACAGTCAAGGACCTGACAGAGGAGCCTTGAACACTGTCCTAAGAAGTCCCGTAGTGATGGGGCACCACTGCAGGAATTTAATCCAACGTGCTACTTAGATTCACATTTTAGAAAGACCATTGTATGAGCCACACAGAGGGTGGAGTAAGGTCAGGACCAGGCTGTCATCAGAGTTAAGGGACATGATGGTCAGAACCCGGTGGAGGGCAGGGTGGGGTGCAGAGTTAGAGCTCTTTCTTCAGTAAGTACAGGGAAGGGTGCATTGTAATAGAAGGTTTGATGAGTGGTTTCAGGCTCATGGGGCCTTTGGGACACCTTGCACATGGCAGCAGTGGAAGTGCTGTATGTGTGTGTGGCTGTGTGTGTCCAATCATGAGAAACTTGAACAGAAGCTTTCCTGGAAGGGGGGGGTGTGAGGCCTGGGGGGCTATTCAGAGATGGCTCCTGATTGCAGAGTCTGCTTTGAATTTCTTCTCTGTGAACCTGTTCTAGCTCTGAGGCATGGGAATAATTTATAATGGACATTCAATCTTCTGCCTTACACAGGCAATTTTTTAAAATCTCAGAAATAACTAGCATTTTACCAGTCTGCGTTTCCAGCACAGCCTATGACAGGAAGGCTCTTCACAATGTAGAGAGAAACCGAAATGTACCGTCTTGAATTAGCTCCTGGTTAAAGTTTTTGACCTGCGTACTAATATTCCATGTGTTTCCTCTTCTTCCCCCAGCTATCTCCCCTGGTTCGAAGTATTTTATAAGCTGCTTAACATCTTGGCAGATTACACGACAAAAGGACAGGTATTTGCCTTTTATTTTATTCTTTTTAACAAGTAAACTTTAACTTTCATGCCTTGTATTTCACTAAAACATTTACTAAAAAAGTAATGCATTCCCGTTACAGAAAGTTTGGGAAATTCAGAAAGCAGTAGGAAGGAAGAGAAAAATCACTCCTAATATGTGTCCCTACCCCGCCCCCTCCCCCCCAAATAAATATTGCTAGCATTTTGGGATGTTTTCTTCCTTTACTTTTTGAATTAAATAAATAACAAATAGACCCTTAGCATTCAGAGTTAATAGTCACCATCTTACATTCCCAAGCAGCTCCACAAGTTCATCCTATGTATTAAATAATAATTTTGCTGAGGCATAAATTTGAATTGCTGGGATTTGTGAGTAAAACACTTAACTGGCAAGTGACCTAACCAGCTGTCCCAGTTCCCATTTCAGTAGGGCTTTCTTGTGCTTTTACAGTAATTTTTTTTAGGGTCTGAAAATCACTTTAAAAGTTCAGCTCTACCTCACTGTACTTTTGGAAGAAATGGTATGTTGAAGTATCCTCCATGGGCGTCAAGGGGCAACTGGATATGTATTTAGACTTTTGACGCCCACAGTTTTTAGGTACCGTAATAATAGAAGCATTTCCCCCATGCTAATAAAAACATTGTAAATCTTTTTCACGGCTGCATGTCATGTACCATGTACCTTGGCTTACTGAGACATTTCCCTATTACTGGAAATTTTCATTATTTGGGATTTTTTTTCACTATTATAAGTATAGCTATTAGCATCTTTGAGCATAAACATTTTCTTCATTTTGGAATGTTTCCTTAAGAAGAGAATCTCAGATGGGCCATTTTAAGGTTAGTGGACATAAACATTTCAAAAACATTTGCCAAACTGCTCTCCAAAAGAATTGTACTGTTTTCTTAAAAGATAGATACCCTTTACTGGCAAAGTACAAGAGTGCCTGCCTGGGTCACCATACTCTCACCAGTATCATTTGTTGAACTCACTGTGCTCTTGACAAGTGAACAGTTCTCCTTGTTTTAATTGCATTTCTTTGATTATTAGTAAGTTGAATATTTGTCCATATATCTAACTTCTTATATTTTCCTTTTTTGTAAATGGCCTAAGATTTTTAATTAAAGAGATATATTACTATTAAATGTTAAAGAATTTTTTTCATCATATTTTCTACAGAACATTAGTTCTAAGAAATGCTCCATTCAAAAAGGGTTACCATAGTTGAGTGATATTGGGGTCAGGGAAAGGGAAAGCTGTTTCTCATTTTTGTCTCCTTAAGATTCATGTAATATAGGCTCTGAAAAGTCCTACAGTGGAGAAATCTGTGTTACCCAAATATTCCCAACTTATTTGGCCCCATATGCTTTCAATTCCATGACAAGTATTAACATTCTGAGACGCCAGTGTTTCCTGGAACACATTTTGGGAAATGCTATTTTTGGAGAAAAGGTGGAAATTGTGTGAATAATGGATAAATCTTTAAGTTAGATTTACTTACTGGCAAATGTAATCCAGAGACCACAGTAAATGGAAGGAATAACTAATAGAAATGGCTCCCTAGATCACTACACTCACTCTGAAAGGATGCTTAGGTATCAGGGAATTCTGTCCTAAAAGAAGTGATGTACTCTTTGATGAATGAGTTAAGAGGCCACCTTGGATCTGTTCACTGATTGCTGATTCACAGTTCACTTTTGTCAAACATTCAGTTTTTCATTCAAAATTGAAAGGGGTCTTTAGTAAATAAAATTATATAGCATGTAGGCTCTTAACAGTCTTAGAATTGGAAGTTAACTCACATTTTTTTTCTCCCATATATAAGCTCCAGTCAGTTAAAAAAAAAGAACCAAAAACTTACTAGACTTTGGAAAACATGTCTTGGGATACAGGAAAGATTGGGTAGGTACAAACTATGCATAGGGGAGATAGGATTATTACCCTGTAAAATTGGTGTATCCATCCTCTGCGCTGTTGCCCCAGATAAGGACCCTGCCTCTTGGAGTGTTAAAGACTGAGATCAGTGATGTGTTTTAGTGAAGTCTGTTTCCCTTATACAAAGGACTCTTTTTATTAAATTTCTTCTGGTTAAAGGAATTATGACACAGATGATAGGTAGTCTGCCTACAACTGGCTTAATTGTTTGCAAGGTGTGGGTTATCAGATTAGACCATGAGGAAAGAGCTTTCATTAAAAAAAACAGAATCCCTTCCCCAAGTCCAGAAGTCATTGGGAAAGTTGGGCAGGGTAGGTAGGCTTCAGCTAGAGGCGTGGGGAGTGACCATGATGGCTCAGCATGGAGTGCCTGAGCCTAAGCTACATTATAAGAGTGTCTGTTTAATTCATTGACACAACAGGGTTATCAGGCCCTGAATAGGGCAATGATGGCATCCCTGTGGAAGGGATGGCAGAGGGTGAGGAGGGCATCTAAGCCAGAGAGCAGCCTGGCTGAGGGTGTTGGAGGCTGAGGAGTGAGGCATTTATTTATGTGGAACAGTGGTGACAGTGGCTTGGCATCATCTGGGCACCAGATATCAGAACTTCAGTGGGATCTAGAGGAGCCACGTGGGAAAGAGGACAGCAGCAGTGGCCCAGCACGAGGGTGTTGGAGCCTGGGGTGAGGAGGGCTTTTGTTATTGGTGGGAGGTCTGAGGGAGGGAGGCAGACATTGGTGGCCTAGCATTGGATGTCAGTGTTCGAGCAGGGCAAGGAGGGCATCTAGATGGAGAGGGAGGTAGAGGCAGTGAAAAAAGATTGCTTACATACAAGCAAGTAAATATATTAAGAAAATAGGGGCAGGATTTTTCACTTTGTTAGATTATTGTTACAAATATGTAAAGGGAGGAAACTAGAATGATTCCTATGTTGGATTAGAATTAGAGCCATTGGTATGAACCCATGGCTTTCAACATATGTGATACAGAAAACGGAGATGTAACTGTGTATTGTAGGTCTGTGTGTGTGTGTGTGTGTGTGTGTGTGTGTGTGTATGTGTGTGTGTGTGATATTCCCTGTCTCTATCCACGGAAAGCGTCTGGGGTCAACTATACACAAGTAGCAATGAGCACACCAAAGTGCCCAAATCTTGGTTTCTAAATTCATTTTCTACTAAAAGGAACCAGGACTCCCTGAAGAAATGTCTAGTTCCAGAGCTGAGGCAGGGAAAAGTGTGAGTCTGGAATATCTTTTTGTGCCAAAAGTAATGTAGTGCTCAAAACATGGAGAGAGGGGAGGAGTCAAGATAGCAGAAGAGGAGGACGTAGAAGTCACCTCTCCTCATAAGGACATCAAGAATACATCTACAAATGGAACAGTTCTCACAGAGCACCTGCTGAACACTAGTGGAAGACTTCGGACACCTAAAAGGACCAGAAAAATCCCCACGCAACCGGGTAGGACGAAAGAAAGACAAAAAGAAAAGAGGAAACAGAAAGGGACCAGCACCCCTGGTGGGGAGCTGAAGGTGAGGAGAGGTTCCTGCACTCAGAGAAACCCCCTCAGGGCAGGTAACTCAGCTGGGACAGAGAAGGAGCTTCAGGGCATCGGAGGGGAATGCAGCGACCGGTCTGTGGAAGGCAGGAGAGAGAGAGTAAGATGTGTGTGTGTGGTCTGTGCTGCAGCCCTGCGCACCCCAGCCTGAGTCGTGTGTCTCCTGGTGTGGAGGGGTGCTGGGTGCTGGAAAGTGGGGTTTGGAGAGTGGACCCAGGGAGGGGACACCTGTTGTCTGTGAAGAGACAGCCTGAAGGGACGGGAGTACGGAAATCCACAACCGGGAAAGTTTGCGGAAGCCCAGGCCACCGTAGAAGCAAGGTGCCATTGTTGAGTGGTGCACAAGGGCGGGGCGGCCAGGGCAACCCCCTTCCCCACCCATCGGTCCCTGCCTCCACGGGCACTGGGAGGGTCACCCATCTGAGCAGGATTGCCCTTCCCTCAAGCCAAGGCCCCCTGTGCCTGCGCAGGCTCCGGGATCCTGAGCGCTGCCTCCACCAAAGCCTCCTTGGGAATCAGCCCTGGGCGCGCCAGCCTGAGACAGGAATCGGCCAAGGCAGGCAGGGGCTGAGTGCTAAAGCGTGGGGTTAGGAGAGCGGACCCAGGGTGAGAACTGCTATTGGCTGCATGGAGACAGGCGGAAGGGACTGGAGTTAGGAGCTCAGCTGTGTGGAGACAACCTGCGGGGATGGGAGTGAGGGGCTCCACGGCCAGGAACACTTCTGAGGAAGAGCGGTCTGCCTTGGAAGCGAGGCGCCATTGTTGAGTGGCACACAATGGGCGGGGCCGCCATCTTCGGACTCTCTCCCCGCACGCCAGCCCTGCCTCCGCAGGAACTGGGAAGGACTCCCACCAGAGCGAGCACGCCCCAGTCTGTTGCAACTTCCTGCCAGTCTCGCCACTGCAGGCACTAGAGGGGGATCCCACTGGAGGAAGCGCATGCACCCCACTTGTGGCCGCCTTATCCCTCCGCGGCCTGAGCAAGCAAGTGTGCCCCAGTCAGCCGCTGCTTTCGTCCCCTCTCACCTGGGCGAGGACCAGATGCCTGAGGGTGGCCCACATGCAGAGGCAGAGGTGGGACCAAAACCAAAGCTGACTCCCAGGGGCTGTGCAACGAAGGCAGAGAAACAGAAATCTCTCCCTGCAGCTGCACAAGCTGCAGATTAAATCCCCGCGATCGGCTTGGTAAACCCTGCGTCTGTGGAATATCTGAAGGGACAACGAGTGCTCCCACAACTAGGACTGGTCTAGCTTTAGCAGCTGTGGATTTTGGGGGCAAGTACACGCGGGAGTTGGACCTGGTCAGAGTCTGAGCTGCCCCCACTGTGCCCACAGCGGGCCCAGAGACCTACCTAAAGGTATGGGAGGGCCTCCTGGAGAGGCGGGGGGTGCTGTGGCTCACTGTGGGGGCAAAGACACTGACCGCAGAGGCCCCAGGAAAATATGTGTTTTTGGTTTCATTTTGTTCTGTTGTTGTTTTATTTATTTTTATTTTTTTAACATCTTTATTGGAGTATAACTGCTTTACAGTGGTGTGTTAGTTTCTACTTTATAACAAAGTGTATCAGCTACACATATACATATATCCCCATATCTCCTCCCTTTTGCATCTCCCTCCCACCCTCCCTATCCCACCCCTCTAGATGGTCACAAAGCACCAAGCTGATCTCCCTGTGCTATGCGGCTGCTTCCCACTAGCTATCTATTTTACATTTGGTAGTGTATATATGTCCATGCCACTGTCTCACTTTGTCCCAGCTACCCTTCCCCCTCTCTGTGTCCTCAAGTCCATTCTCTACCTCTGTGTCTTTATTCCTGTCCTGCTCCTAGGTTAGAACCTTTTTTTTTTTTTTTTTTTAGATTCCATTTATATGTGTTAGCATACGGTATTTGTTTTTCTCTTTTTGACTTACTTCACTCTGTATGACAGACTCTAGGTCCATCCACCTCACTACAAATAACTCAATTTTGTTTCTTTTTATGGCTGAGTAATATTGCATTGTATATATGTGCCAAATCCATTCATCTGTTGATGGACACTTAGGTTGCTTCCATGTCCTGGCTATTGTAAATAGAGCTGCAATGAGCATTGTGGTACATGACTCTTTTTGAATTATGGTTTTCTCAGGGTATATGCCCAGTAGTGGGATTGATGGGTCGTATGGTAGTTCTATTGTTAGTTTTTTAAGGAACCTCCATACTGTTCTCCATAGTGGCTGTATCAATGTACATTCCCACCAACAGTGCAGGAGGGTTCCCTTTTCTCCACACCCTCTCCAGCATTTATTGTTTGTAGATTTTTTTGATGATGGCCATTCTGACTGGTGTGAGGTGATACCTCATTGTAGTTTTGATTTGCATTTCTCTAATGATTAGTGATGTTGCATATCCTTTCATGTGTTTGTTGGCAATCTGTATATATTCTTTGGAGAAATGTCTATTTACGTCTTCTGCCCATTTTTGGATTGGGTTGTTTGTTTTTTTTGATATTGAGCTGCATGAGCTGCTTGTAAATTTGGAGATTAATCCTTTGTCAGTTGCTTCATTTGAAAATATTTTCTCCCATTCTGAGGGCTGTCTTTTCGTCTTGTTTATGGTTTCCTTTGCTGTGCAAAAAGCTTTTAAGTTTTATTAGGTCCCATTTCTTTATTTTTGTTTTTATTTCCATTTCTCTAGGAGGTGGGCCAAAAAGGATCTTGCTGTGATTTATGTCATAGAGTGTTCTGCCTATGTTTTCCTCCAAGAGTTTTATAGTGTCTGGCTTTACATTTAGGTCTTTAATCCATTTTGAGTTTATCTTTGTGTATGGTGTTAGGGAGTGTACTAATTTCATTCTTTTACATGTAGCTGTCCAGTTTTCCCAGCACCACTTATTGAAGAGGCTGTCTTTTCTCCATTGTATATTTTTGCCTCCTTTATCAAAAATAAGGTGACCATATGTGCATGGGCTTATCTCTGGGCTTTCTATCCTGTTCCATTGATCTATATTTCTGTTTTTGTGCCAGTACGATACTGGCTTGATTACTGTAGCTTTGTAGTACAGTCTGAAGTCAGGGAGCCTGATTCCTCCAGCTCCATTTTTCTTTTTCAAGACTGCTTTGGCTATTCAGGGTCTTTTGTGTTTCCATACAAATTGTGACATTTTTTGTTCTAGTTCTGTGAAAAATGTCATTGGTAGATTGATAGGGATTGCATTGAATCTGTAGATTGCCTTGGGTAGTATAGTCATTTTCACAATGTTGATTCTTCCAATCCAAGAACATGGTATATCTCTCCATCTGTTTGTATTATCTTTAATTTCTTTCATCAGTGTCTTACAGTTTTCTGCATACAGGTCTTTTCTCTCCTTAGGTAGGTTTATTCCTAGGTATTTTATTGTTTTTGTTGCAGTGGTAAATGGGAGTGTTTCCTTAATTTCTCTTTCAGATTTTTCATCATTAGTGTATAGGAATGCCAGAGGTTTCTGTGCATTAATTTTGTATCCTGCTACTTTACCAAATTCATTGATTAGCTCTAGTAGTTTTCTGGTAGCATCTTTAGGATTCTCTATGTATAGTATCATGTCATCTGCAAACAGTGACAGCTTTACTTCTTCTTTTCCGATTTGGATTCCTTTTATTTCTTTTTCTTCTCTGATTGCTGTGGCTAAAACTTCCAAAACTATGTTGAATAATAGTGGTGAGAGTGGACAACCTTGTCTTGTTTCTGAGGAAATGGTTTCAGTTTTTCACCATTGAGAATGATGTTGGCTGTGGGTTTGTCATGTATGGCCTTTATTATGTTGAGGTAAGTTCCCTCTGTGCCTACTTTCTGCAGGGTTTTTATCATAAATGGGTGTTGAATTTTGTCGGAAGCTTTTTCTCCATCTGTTGAGTTGATCGTATGGTTTTTCTCCTTCAATTTGTTAATATGGTTTATCACATTGATTGATTTGTATATATTGAAGAATCCTTTCATTCCTGGGATAAATCCCACTTGATCACGGTATATGATCCTTTTAACGTGCTCTTGGATTCTGCTTGCTAGTATTTTGTTGAGAATTTTTGCATCTATGTTCATCAGTGATATTGGCCTGTAGTTTTCTTTCTTTGTGACATCTTTGCCTGGTTTTGGTGTCAGGGTGATGGTGGCCTCGTAGAATGAGTTTGGGAGTGTTCCTCCCTCTACTATATTTTGGAAGAGTTTGAGAAGGATGGGTGTTAGCTCTTCTCTAAATGTTTGATAGAATTCACCTGTGAAGCCATCTGGTCCTGGGCTTTTGTTTGTTGGAAGATTTTTAGTCACAGTATCAGTTTCAGTGCTTGTGTTGGTCTGTTCAGATTTTATATTTCTTACTGGTTCAGTCTCAGAAGGTTGTGCTTTTCTAAGAATTTGTCCATTTCTTCGAAGTTGTCCATTTTATTGGCATATAGTGGCTTGTAGTAATCTCTCATGATCCTTTGTATTTCTGCAGTGTCAGTTGTTACTTCTCCTTCTTCATTTCTAATTCTATTGATTTGAGTCTTCTCCCTTTTTTTCTTGATGAGTCTGGCTAATGGTTTACCAATTTTGTTTATCTTCTCAAAGAACCAGCTTTTAGTTTTATTGATCTTTGCTATCGTTTCCTTCATTTCTTTTTCATTTATTTCTGATCTGATCTTTATGATTTCTTTCCTTCTACTAACTTTGGGGTTTTTTTCTTCTTTCTCTAATTGCTTTAGGTTTAAGGTTAGGTTGTTTATTTGAGATGTTTCTTGTTTCTTGAGGTAGGATTGTATTGCTATAAACTTCCCTCTTAGGACTGCTTTTGCTGCATCCCATAGGTTTTGGGTCATCATGTTTTCACTGTCATTTGTTTCTAGGTATTTTTTGATTTCCTCTTTGATTTCTTCAGTGATTTCTTGGTTATTTAGTAGTGTATTGTTTAATCTCCATGTGTTTGTATTTTTTACAGATTTTTTTTTCCTGTAGTTGATATCTACTCTCATAGCATTGTGGTCGGAAAAGATACTTGATATGGTTTCATTTTTCTTAAATTTACCAAGGCTTGATTTGTGACCCAAGATATGGTCTATCCTGGAGAATGTTCCATGAGCACTTGAGAAGAAAGTGTATTCTGTTGCTTTTGGATGGAATGTCCTATAAATATCAGTTAAGTCCATCTTGTTTAATGTATCATTTAAAGCTTGTGTTTTCTTACTTATTTTCATTTTGGATGATCTGTCCATTGGTGAAAGTGGGGTGTTAAAGTCCCCCACTATTATGGTGTTACTGTCGATTTCCTCTTTTATAGCTGTTAGCAGTTGCCTTATGTATTGAGGTGCTCCTATGTTGGGTGCATATATATTTATAATTGTTATATCTTCTTCTTGGATTGATCCCTTGATCATTAGGTAGTGTCCTTCCTTGTCTCTTGTAACATTCTTTATTTTAAAGTCTATTTTATGTGATATGAGTATTGCTACTCCATCTTTCTTTTGATTTCCATTTGCATGGAATATCTTTTTCCATCCCCTCACTTTCAGTCTGTATGTGTCCCTAGGTCTGAAGTGGGTCTCTTGTAGACAGCATATATATGGGTCTTGTTTTTGATCCATTCAGCCACTCTATGTCTTTCGTTGGAGAATTTAATCCATTTACTTTTAAGGTAGTTATCGATATGTATGTTCCTATTACCATTTTCTTAATTGTTTTGGGTTTGTTATTGTAGGTCTTCTCCTTCTGTTGTGTTTCCTGCCTAGAGAAGTTTCTTTAGCATTTGATGTAAAGCTGGTTTGGTGGTGCTGAATTCTCTTAGCCTTTGCTTGTCTGTAAAGGTTTTGATTTATCCATTGAAGCTGAATGAGATCCTTGCCGGGTGGAGTAATCTTGGTTGTAGGTTTTTCCCTTTCATCACTTTAAATATGTCCTGCTACTCCCTTCTGGCTTGCAGAGTTTCTGCTGAAAGATCGGCTTTTAACCTTATGGGGATTCCCTTGTATGTTATTTGTTGTTTTTCCCTTGCTGCTTATAATATTTTTTTTTGTATTTAATTTTTGATAGTTTGATTAATATCTCTCTTGGTCTCTTTCTCCTTGGATTTATCCTGTATGGGACTCTCTGCGCTTCCTGGGCTTGACTGACTATTTCCTTTCCCATATTAGGGAAGTTTTGAACTATCATCTGCTGAAATATTTTCTCAGTCCCTTTCTTTTTCTCTTTTTCTTCTGGGACCCTTATAATTCGAATGTTGGTGCATTTAATATTATCCCGGAGGTCTCTGAGACTGTCCTCAATTCTTTTCATTCTTTTTTCTTTATTCTGCTCTGCAGTACTTATTTCCACTATTTTATCTTCCAGGTCACTTATCCGTTCTGACTCAGTTATTCTGCTATTGATTCCTTCTAGAGAATTTTTAATTTCATTTATTATGTTGTTCATCATTGTTTGTTTGCTCTTTAGTTCTTCTAGGTCCTTGTTAAACGTTTCTTGTATTTTCTCCATTCTATTTCCAAGATTTTGGATCATTTTTACTATCATTACTCTAAATTCCTTTTCAGGTAAACTGCTTATTTCCTCTTCATTTGTTTGGTCTGGTGGGTTTTTACCTTGCTCCTTCATCTGCTGTGTGTTTCTGTCTCTTCTCATTTTGCTTAACTTACTGTGTTTGGGGTCTCCTTTTAGCAGGCTGCAGGTTCATAGTTCTTGTTGTTTTTGGTGACTGCCCCCAGTGGCTAAGGTTGGTTCAGTGGGTTGTGTAGGCTTCCTGGTGGAGGGGACTGGTGCCTGTGTTCTGGTGGATGAGGCTGGATCTTGTCTTTCTGGTGGGCAGGACCGCGTCTGGTGGTGTGTTTTGGGGTGTCTTTGACCTTATTATGATTTTAGGCAGCCTCTCTGCTAATGGGTGTGGTTGTGTTTCTGTCTTGCTAGTTGTTTGGCATAGGGTGTCCAGCACTGTAGCTTGCTGGTTTTTGAGTGGAGCTGGGTCTTAGCGTTGAGATGGAGATCTCTGAGAGAGCTTTTGCCATTTGATAGTACGTGGAGCCGGGAGGTCTCTGGTGGACCAATGTCCTGAACTAGGCTCTCCCACCTCAGAGGCACAGGCCTGACACCCGACAGGAGCATCATGACCCTGTCAGCCACACGGCTCCAAAGAAAAGGGAAAAAGAAAGAGAGAGAGAGAGAGAGAGAGAGAGAGAGGGAGGGAGGGAGGGAGGGAGGGAGGGGGAGGGAGAGAGAGAGAGAGAGAGAAAGAAAGAAAGTTATTAAAATTTAAAAAATTATTAAAAATTAAAAAGTAATTAGAAAAAAGGAAAGAAAAAACAGAAAGAAGAGAACAACCAAATCAAAACATAAATCCACCAATGATAACAAGCTCTAAAAACTATACTAAAAAAAAAAGAAAAGAAAGAAAGAACCCTAGGACAAATGGTAAAAGCAAAGCTATACAGACAAAATCACGCAAAGAAACATACACATACTCACTTACAAAAAGAGAAAAAGGGAAAAAAAGTATATCTATATGTAAAAAAAAAAAAAAGAGAGCAACCAAATGAATAAACAAATCTACCAATGATAATAAACTCTAAATACTAAATTAAGATAAGCATAAAACCAGAAACAAATTAGATGCAGAAAGCAAACCCCAAGTCTGCAGTTGCTCCTGAAGTCCACTGCGTCAATTTTGGGATGATTCTTTGTCTATTTAGGTATTCCGGAGATTCAGGGTACATCAAGTTGATTGTGGAGATATAATCTGCTGCTCCTGAGGCTGCTGGGAGAAATTTCCCTTTCTCTTCTTTGTTCACACAGCTCCTGGGGTTCAGCTTTGGATATGGCCCCACCTCTGCATGTAGGTCACCTGAGGGCATATATGTTCTTTGCTCAGACAGGCGAGGGTTAAAGTAGCAGCCAGTTAGGGGGCTCTGGCTGACTCAGGCCGGAGGGAGGGAGGGGTACGGAATGCGGGGTGAGCGTGCGGCGGCAGAGGCCAACGTCATGTTGCAACAGCCTGAGGCGCGCCATGTGTTCTCCCGGGGAAGTTGTCCCCGGATCACGGGGCCCTGGCAGTGGCAGGGAGCACAGGCTCCCGGGAGGGGAGGTGTGGATAGAGACCTGTGCTTGCACACAGGCTTCTTGGTGGTTGCAGCACCAGCCTTAGCGTTTCATGCCTGTCTCTGGTGTCTGCGCTGATAGCCGTGGCTCACGCCCATCTCTGGAGCTCGTTTAGGCAGTGCTCTGTATCCCCTCTCCTCGCACACCCCAAAACAATGGTCTTTTGCCTCTTAGGCAGTTCCAGACTTTTTCCTGGACTCCCTCCCGGCTAGCTGTGGCTCACTAGCCCCTTGAGGCTGTTTTCATGCAGCCAACCCCAGTCCTCTCTCTGGGTTCTGACCTACAAAGCAGGAGCCTCAGCTCCCAGCCCCCACCTGCCCCAGCGGGTGAGCAGACAAGTCTCTCAGGCTGGTGAGTGCTGGTCGGCACCAATCCTTTGTGCGGGAATCTCTCCACTTTGCCCTCTGCACCGCTACTGCTGCACTGTCCTCCATGGCTCTGAAGCTTCCCCCTGCCCACCCTCCATCTCCACCAGTGAAGGGGCTTCCCAGTGTATGGAAACTTTTCCTCCTTCACAGCTCCCTCCCAGAGGTGCAGGTCCTGTCCCTATTCTTCTGTCTCTGTTTTTTCTTTTTTCTTTTGCCCTACCCAGGTACGTGGGGAGTTTCTTGCCTTTTGGGAAATGTGAGATCTTCTGCCAGCGTTCAGTAGGTGTTCCATAGGAGTTGTTCCACGTGTAGATGTATTTCTGTTCTATTTGTGGGGAGGAAGGTGATCTCCACTCTTACACTTCTGCCATCTTGAAGGTCTTTCCCTGTTTTTTATTTATGTTTTCTTTAAGAAAAACGTTTTAAAATGTTTTTTATTTTTCTATCTTTATTTTACTTTTTTCTTGTTTTGTGTTTTTCTGGTTTTGTTTTTGTTCTTTGTTTTCTGTTTTTATTAGTTTTGTTTTTATTGTTTTCATTTTTGGGTTCAGTTGTTTGGTTGTTTTCTTGTTTTTGGGGGGTTTTTGGCCTTTTTTGCTTGTTTTTGTTTTTGTCATTTGTCTTGGGTTTTGCTTGTCTGTTTCTCTTCTTTTCCTTTTTTTCTTTTTTTTTTTTTTTTTTTTTTTTGGCCATGCCATGCAACTTGCAGGGTCTTAGTTTCCCAGCTAGGGGTCAGGCCTCAGCCCCTAGGGTGGGAGCACCAAGTCCAGGACTGCCAGAGAATACCCGGCCCCGGGAAATATTAATTGGCATGAGCTCTCATGAGGTCTCCACCAAGATCTAAGATCTCACAACTGCCTGCAGGCTCCAGTGCTGGATGCCTCAGGCCAAACAACCACCAAGACAGGAACACAGCCCCACCCATCAGCAGACAGCCTGCTTAAAGTTGTACTAAGCTCACAGACACCCCAAAAAATACCCCCTGATGCAGCCCTACCCATCAGAGGAACAAGACTCAGCTCCACCCACCAGAGCTCAGGCACCAGTTCCTCTCACGAGGAAGCCTACACAAGCCCCTGGACCAACCTCACCCACCAGAGGGCAGACACTAGAAACAAGAGGAGCTAAGACCCTGCAGCCTGTGGAAAGCAGACCACAAACACAGTAAGTTAGACAAAATGAGACGACAGAGAAATATATTTCAGACAAAGGAGCAAGGTAAAAACCCACAGGACCAAATAAATGAAGAGGAAATAGGCAATCTACCTGAAAAAGAATTCAGAGTAATGATAGTAAAGATGATCCAAGATCTCAGAAATAGAATGGAGGCAGAGGTCGAGAAGATACAAGAAATATTTAACAAGGATCTAGAAAAACTAAAGAACAAACAAACAGTGATGAAGAGCACAATAACTGAAATGAAAAACAGACTAGAAGGAATCAGTAGCAGAATAACTGAGGCAGAAGAATGGGTAAGTGAGCTGGAAGATAGAATAGTGGAAATAACTGCCACGGAGCAGAATAAAGAAAAAAGAATGAAAAGAAATGAGGACAGTCTCAGAGACCTCTGGGACAACATTAAACAAACAAACATTCAAATTATAGGTGTCCCAGAAGAAGAAGAGAAAGAGAGAGGGTCTGAGAAAATATTTGAAGAGATTATAGTTGAAAACTTCCCTAACATGGGAAAGGAAATAGTCACCCAAATCCAGGAAGCACGGAGAGTCCCAAACAGGATAAACCCAAGAATAAACACGCCAAGACATATTATTCAAACTAACAAAAATTAAATACAAAGAAAAACTAAAAGCAACAAGGGAAAAGCAAAAAATAACGTACAAGGGAATCCCCGTAAGGTTATCAGCTGATTTTTCAGCAGAAACTCTGCAGGCCAGAAGGGAGTAGAAGGATATATTTACAGTGACGAAAGGGAAAAACCTACAACCAAGATGACGCCGCTACCCAGCAAGGATCTCATTCAGATTTGACAGAGAAATCAAAAGCTTTACAGACAAGCAAAAGCTACGAGAATTCAGCACCACCAAACCAGCTTTACAACAAATGCTAAAGGAACTTCTCTAGGCGGGAAACACAAGAGAAGAAAAAGACCTACAAAGACAAACCCAAAACAGTTAAGAAAATGGCAACAGGAACGTATATATTGATAATTATGTAAATGGATTAAATGCTCCAACCGAAAGACACAGACTGGCTGAATGGATAAAAAAAACAAGACGTGTATATATGTTGTCTACAAGAGACCCACTTCAGACCTAGGGACATATACAGACTGAAAGTGAGGGGATGGAAAATGATATTCCATGCAAAAGGAAATCAAAAGAAAGCTGGAGTAGCAATACTCATATCTGACAAAATACATTTTAAAATAAAGACTGTTACAAGAGACGAGGAAGGACACTCCACAGTAATCAAGGGATCAATCCAAGAAGATATAACAATTGTAAATATTAATGCACCCAACATAGGAGCACCTCAATACATAAGGCAAATGCCAAGAGCCGTAAAAGGCAAAATCGACAGTAACTCAGTAATAGTGGGGGACTTTAACACCCCACTTACACCAATGGACAGATCATCCAGACAGAAAGTGAATAAGGAAACACAAGCCTTAAATGACACAGTAGACCAATTAAGATAGACTTACTTGATATTTATAGCACATTCCATCCAAAAGCAGCAGAATACACATTCTTCTCAAGTGCACATGGGACATTCTCCAGGATCGATCACATCTTGGGTCACAAATCAAGCCTCAGTAAATTTAAGAAAATTGAAATTGTATCAAGCATCTTTTCTGACCAGAACACTGTGAGATTAGAAATCAGTTACAGGAAAAAGAAAAACTGTAAAAAACACAAACATGTGGATGCTAAACAACATGCTACTAAATAACCAATGGATCACTGAAGAAATCAAAGAGGAAATACAAAAACAAATGACAGTGAAAACATGATGACCCAAAACCTATGGGATGCAGGAAAAGCAGTTCTAAGAGGGAAGTTTATAGCAATACAATACCACCTCAAGAAACAAGAAACATCTCAAATAAACAACCTAACCTTACACCTAAGGCAACTAGAGAAAGAAGAACAAACAAAACCCAAAGTTAGTAGAAGGAAAGAAATCATAAAGATCAGAACAGAAATAAATGAGATAGAAACGAACAAAACAATAGCAAGGATCAATGAAATTAAAAGCTGTTCTTTGAGAAGATAAACAAAGTTGATAAACTGGTAGCCAGACTCATCAAGAAAGAAAGAGAGAGGACTCAAATCAATAAAATTAGAAGTGAAAAAGGAGAAGTTAAAACTGACACCACAGAAATACAAAGTATCATAAGAGAGTACTACAAGCAACTCTAGCCAGTGAAATGGACAATCTGGAAGAAATGGACAAATTTTTAGAAAGGTACAACTTTCCAAGACTGAACCAGGAAAAAATAGAAAATATGAACAGACCAATCACAAGTAATGAAATTGAAACTGTGATTAAAAAATCTTCCAACAAACAAAAGTCCAGGACCATATGGCTTCACAGGTGAATTCTATCAAACATTTAGAGAAGCGCTAACACCCATCCTTCTCAAACTCTTTCAACAATTGCAGAGGGAGGAACACTCCCAAGCTCATTCTATGAGGCCACCATCACCCTGATACCAAAACCAGACAAAGATATCACACACACAAAAAGAAAATCACAGACCATAATTTTCTGATGAACATAGAGGCAAAAATCCTCAACAAAATACTAGCAAACAGAATCCAACAACACATTAAAAGGATCATGCACCATGATCAAGTGGGATTTATCCAAGGGATACAGGATTCTTCAATATACACAAATCAATCAGTGTGATACATCATATTAGCAAACTGAAGAATAAAAACCATATGATCATCCCAATAGATACAGAAAAATCTTTTGCCAAAATTCAACACCCATTTATGATAAAAACTCTCCAGAAAGTGGGCATAAAGGGAACCTACCTCAGCATAATAAAGGCCATATATGACAAACCCACAGTAAACATCATTCTCAGTGGTGAAAAACTGAAAGCATTTCCTCTTAGATCAGGAACAAAACAAGGATGTCCACTCTTATTCAATATAGTTTTGGAAGTCCTAGCCATGGCAATCAGGGAAGAAAAAGAAATAAAAGGATTACAGATTGGAAAAGAAGAAGTAAAACTGTCACTGTTTGCAGATGACATGATACTATACATAGAGAATCCTAAAGATGCCACCAGAAAACTACTAGAGCTAATCAGTGAATTCAGTAAAGTTGCAGGATACAAAATTAATGCACAGAAATCTCTTGCATTCCTCTACACTAATGATGAAAAATCTGAAAGAGAAATTAAGGAGACACTCCCATTTACCACTGCAACAAAAAGAATAAAATATCTAGGAATAAACCTACCTAGGGAGACAAAAGACCTGTATGCAGAAAACTATAAGACACTGATGAAAGAAATTAAAGATGATACCAACAGATGGAGAGATGTTCTTGGATTGGAAGGATCAATATTGTGAAAATGACTATACTACCCAAAGCAATCTACAGATTCAGTACAATCCCTATCAAATTACCAAGGGCATTTTTCACAGAATTAGAACAAAAAATTTTACAATTTGTATGGCAATACAAAAGACCCAGAATAGCCAAAGCAATCTTGAGAAAGAAAAATAGAGCTGGAGGAATCAGCCTCCCCAACTTCATACTACAAAGCTACAGTAATTAAGACAGTATGGAACTGGCACAAAAACAGAAGTATAGATCAGTGGAACAGGATAGAAAGTCCAGAGATAAACTCACACACTTATGGTCACCTAATCTATGACAAAGGAGGCCAGAATATACAATGAAGCAAAGACAGCCTCTTCAATAAGTGGTGCTGGGAAAACTGGACCGCTACATGTAAAAGAATGAAATTAGAACACTCCCTAACTCCATACACAAAAATAAACCCAAAATGGATTGAAAACCTAAATGTAAGGCCAGAAACTATAAAACTTTTAGAGGAAAACATAGGCAGAACACTCTGACATAAATCGCAGCAAGATCTTTCTTGACCCACCTCCTAGAGTAATGAAGATAAAAACAAATAAACAAATGGGACCTAATTAAACTTAAAAGCTTTTGCACAGCAAACGAAACTATGAACAAGACGAAAAGACAACCCTCAGAATAGGAGAAGATATTTGCCAACGAACCAACTGACAGGGATTAATCTCCAAAATTTACAAACAACTCATGCAGCTCAATTTCAAAAACACAAACAACCCAATCAAAAAATGGGCAGAAGACCTAAATACACATTTCTCCAAAGAAGATATAGAGATGGCCCACAAACACATGAAAAGATGCTTGACATCACTAATTATTAGAGAAATGCAAGTTAAAACTACGAGGGGGCTTCCCTCTTGGCACAGTGGTTAAGAATCTGCCTGCCAATGCAGGAGACATGGGTTCGAGCCCTGGTCCGAGAAGATCCCACATGCCTCGGAGCAACTAAGCCCGTGCGCCGCAACTACTGAGCCTGCGCTCTAGAGCCTTCGAGCCACAGCTGCTGAAGCCCACGTACCTAGAGCCCGTGCTCCGCAACAAAAGAAGACACCGCAATGAGAAGCCCGCACACCGCAACGAAGAGTAGCCCCTGCTCGCCGCAACTAGAGAAAGCCCGCGCACGGCAACAAAGACCCAACACAGCCATAAATAAATACATACATACATACATACTACAATGAGGTATCACCTCACGCCAGTCAGAATGGCCATCATCAAAAAATCTACAAACAGTAAATGCTGGAGAGGGTTTGGAGAAAAGAGAACTCTCCTACAGTGTTGGTGGGAATGTAAATTGGTACAGCCACTATGGAGAACAGTATGGAGGTTCCTTAAAAAACTAAAAATAGATATATGCACCCCCGTGTTCATTGCAGCACTATTTACAATAGCCAGGACGTGGAAGCAACCTAAATGTTCATCAACAGAGGAATGGATAAAGAAGATATGACACGTATATACAATGGAATATTAGCCATAAAAAGGAACGAAATCGTGCCATTTGCAGAGATGTGGATGGACCTAGAGACTCATACAGAGTGAAGTAAGTCAGAAAGAGAAAAACAAATATATAATATCGCTTATATGTGGAATCTAGAAAAATGGTACAGATGAACTTATTTGTAAAGCAAATATAGATACACAGATGTAGAGAACAAACATATGGATACCAAGGGGGGAAGGGAGGGTGGGATGAACTGGGAGATTGGGACTGACATATATACACTACTATATATAAAATAGATAACTAATGAGAACCTATGCACAGGGAACTCTACTCAATGCTCTGTGGTGACCTAAATGGGAAGGAAATACAAAAAAGAGGGGATATATGTATGTGTATAGCTGATTCACTTTAGGGAAAATGAGTGGTCTCACAATAGAGACCTCAGATGAATTAATCAAATGATTAAAGTGAACATCATCAGAAATGGGATGAATTGAAATCTGAATCAATAGAAAACATCAAACAAGTGAGTGTTATTTTACAAAATGGTTGGTCTCACTGTAAGGTTCATACAAATCTAGGAAAGACTTAGGAACTGTTTCTGACTGATGAAAACTAGAGAGTCACAGCATTTGAAGGCAACATGTGATTCTGAACTGGATAATTTTGCTATCCAAGGACATTATTGGCACAGTTGGCAAGACTTGGTGGGATCTGAGGATTAGATGGTAATGTTGTTTCAGTGTTAATTTCCTGATTTTGATGATTAGTTGTTGTTATGTAGGAGAATGTCCTTTGTATTTATGGATGTTGCAGCATAATGTTGGTAACTCACTCTCAAGTGGAAATAAAGTTTTTTTGTACTGTCGTACGATTATTCTGTAAATTTGAGATTGTTTCAGAGCAAAATTAAACTCGTGTACCTGCAAACGTTCATTTCTACCCCCTGAGAAATTTGAGTAACTTATGAATTCAGATTGAAACAGGATTTTACTTTGGGCCCATCCTGTTTTTCCTCTCCCTTAAATTCACTAACAAAGACAGCTGTGGAACAGCGGCGCGGGCTCTGGGTTTGAACACAGAAAACCTGTGATGAGCTCCTGGCTGTGCAACTTGCCAGCTGGATGGTTTGGGTCAAGTTCCTTTACCCTTCGGAGCCTTAGTTTTCAACTGTAAAGTGAGGTAGTTGTGAGGCTCAAACAGCTACCAAATGGGTACAAACGTAAGCTTATTACTATTTTATCAGCACAGAGAATTCCACAGGGTGGGAGACATAGCTTTTGGATAATTCTGTAAACAATGTTCTTTTGAGCATTTTAAAGGTGAACCTGTTTTCAATCGAAGAATTTGTACTGCTTTGCATTTCATTTTGTGGCTCAATTTCACTAATTAAAATGCACAGCCACCATCCTGTATTGCATGCTGTTGTAGTAGTTCATTTTTAACTTTCCATAATTGGAGGCTGCTGTGTATCCAGTGAACACTCAATAAAATTAATTGAGGGTAATGATGATGAAGACAAGATCTATAGTGTCATCGTTATTTCTCCCTACCACCCCCGCCCTGTAAGCTGGGATTGTTTGCATTTAAAAGTTGTTGCTATGGAGTTGAGAGGATAGATTTGCTGAGAGCTTATGGTATATGATCCATAAAAGGCGGTCATGGTAGGTGTCTCACTAAGTAGAAAATGTCAAACTTGGTGTGGGCGGATCTGTTTGGCTCTTTTATTGAGCCGTAAGCAGTGTCTTTTGTCCAACCCTACTTGAATATCAAACCTATTTCTCTTGTGTGCCCAGACCTCCCTGCAGGTCTCTGACTAAGGGCTCAGCCCTGCCTTTGTTACTTAGGCCTTTTATTTCTTTCAGGAGAGTCAGTGGAATGAGCTTCTTGAAACTCTGCACAAACTTCCTATCCCTGACCCAGGAGTGTCTGTTCATCTCAGCGTGGTAAGTGGCGGCAGAATATTAGCAATCACTGAGAAACCTTTCCATTATTAACAGTAAGAAAGAGCCAAATGGGATTGTCTTCTGTCATCCGCACCTTCCCCACCTCCAAGTACTCTGAGACCTCAAGACAGGCCAGGGAGATGTATTTCTTTCTTTCTCTGGGATTGCATGAGAAATGGATCGCAAATGCCCCAGGCTCCTCTCTTCCTGGCTGTCATCCCATCACTAGCATCTCCTGAATGGCAGATGCTGGGCTTGGAATGGGATGGCTGACCCCTGCCTCCTCAACCCCTGTGGGGCTCCCTGCCTCATGCTTTGCCCCCTAGCACTGCTGTGTCTGCCCCTTCACTGAAGCCCATCCTGCCACCCCCGAACCTTCAACACCGCCTTTCCCCTGTTTACCAGGGTAACCCCCCTTAGCTAAGGTTTTCATTTTTTGCCCCAAGCATCTTGTACACTTTGCAGTACTTAGTCACAAAACACGTTGGAACAACCTGTTTTCCTATCTCCGCCACTGGACTGTACGCCCTCAAGGACAGGGATAGAGACTGTCTAGCACAGTTCCTGGCCAGATCGTTTCCTTGAACTCTTTTATGTACATGCTATGTGGTCTGTAGTGTGCCAGGGTGGAAAAGCCTCTGAATTACAAATTGGGAGATTTCAATCCCCAAGTCATAGTTTTGCCAATGACCTGAGTGATCTTAATTAAAACCTTTAACTTCGTAGGTCTCAATTTCCTCATCTGTCAGATAAGGCATCAGATAAGGAGAGCTTTTCCATATTTCAGTTACTGCAATTCTCTGGGTCAAACCCTTGTCACCACCTTCATCAGAATTCTCAGATGGATCCCCTTTGACCAGCTATTGATTATCCAGGGGCTATTTCCCCCATGTTGTGGGGTCTGAATGTTTAAGAAGTTTTGTCTTTCAGCTTCAGTAGAACCAGGTACAGTGTTGGTATTCAGTGGTAATTAACTTGGTATTTTCCCTCTTAAAGAAAATGAACATATAGGTTTTTTTTTTTTCATGATGATCACATTGAAAGCAATATTACTGCCAATAACTAATAATAGATCTGCTATATACTAAGTTCCTAATTTATGCCAAGTATGCATCTCTGATGTTCAAAACAACTCTACAAATAGATATTAGCATTCTCATTTCATAGATGAGGCTTAGAGAGAAAAAGATTCTTGCCCAACCAAGGTCGTGTGGTTAATAAGTGAGATCGGGGCTTTTAAACCCAGGGCTGACTTCCAAGCCTATGTTCTTTCCACTAGGCCATGAGTGTTGAAAGAAAGGGAGGAAAGAAGGAACTGGTAGAGGTTTTTGCTCATTTTAATGGAGCATAGGAAGGAAAGAAACCTTTTTCCAGAAATTTGTGTAAGGAAGAGTGTCTGGAAAAGATGAAGAAATGAGCTTTAAACCTGCCCCAGTCACTGCCGCATAGCGAAGCAACTTTGCCTTTGTCTCTGTCCCTTTTCCTAAGCAGCTTGATCTCACCGTTTGTCTGTAATGACATCTGACAGGTAGCTGGGGAGTAGCCTGGGTGGGTCACCAGCTACTGGGGAGGAAGGGCCTCTCCTTCCTTTGAGTGGCTGCCAGGCCTCAAGGACAAGCCATCGCAGGGGCAGGAAGAACTGTTGCGGGGGGTGGGGGGTGCAGCTGTTTCATGCCAGTGGTTTCTAGGAATGTTTCTGACCTCCTCTGGTCCCAGCATTTCATGGGCGATGGAGCAAGACAGAATCTCAAAGGACAGCCTGGGGAGTACTTGGTTTTGGAATTGCGTAGGCTCACTATTTACAATCTGTTGCATTTGTAAAGGCAGATATTTTCTTCTTTCCTCTTCACAAGGAATTCCTCTCTCCATGTTGCATTTCTGAAGGGTTAGTCTCAACTGTATTATAGAGCCTGAAAAATTGATAAAATGGCAGTCTTGGACTTTCTGTCTTTAGTCACAAGAGAATGTTTCTGTGTGTCTTCTATAGGTGATTGAGAAAAATAGGAATATAAACTAACAGTTGAGAGAGTAATAATAATTTACTATTAAAATACCATTTATGGAATGCTAGGCACTTCACATATATAACATTTATTCTTCACAACAGTTCTGAAGTAGATATTACAATTCCCATTTACAGGTTTAAAAACTGAGGTTCTGAGCTATTAAGTGAAGTGGCCTAAGATCACATAACGATTAAGTGGCTGACTCTGTGGTCCCTGTCCTTTCTCCCTCACTGTGCCGATCCTTATTCTGTGACTCCATCACCATGTGCGCTGCCATTACTGAACATTTCCTGGGACTCCCTTCGAGCCATTTGGTATAGAATTTGGTATCTCATGGCATCAAATTTAACCTTGTATTTTGCTTTTATTATTTTAATCCTCATTGTTGACTTGAATTAATTAACTAGTTTCCAATTAGTTTCCCATAACTGATACGCTACATAATCTCTGTCGTAATACTTCATAGATAATGTTTTGGCACTAACCCACAGATTTTGGAATAGCGCACTGCAGGGAATGTTTTTTAAGTTATCCTTTAATTTTTTTTCTCTTTTTACTTTTCAGTTTATTAGTTTAATTCAAATGGCTTTAGGTATAATTTGCTCATTAAAAAGCACAGATATAACAGTCTGTTATCGTGGAAAGAGCATAGCTCTAGTTATGCAGACCTGATTTCAATCCTAGTTCTTTCACCTACTAGCTGTATGACCTTAAGTCACTTTACCTCTCTAAGCCTTAATTTACCCATTTGTAATATGGAGATAATATCTATCTTAAATTTTGGTATGGAAATTAGAGATACTATTTATAAAGTACCTGGTATAAAGCCTTCCATGCAGCAGGTGTTCATAAATATCTGCTGAATATTAGACAAATAGCTTATACTGTTATTGTTGCTATTTTCGTTATCACAATTGTCCCCCAGGCCTTTCATTTCAGGAAGCCTGTACAACTCATTTTTCCAGAGACCTACTTATTTTGCAATTATCCAAGAGTGGGGAGTGGGAAGAACTTCCTGAAATGTCACTTGGGGGTCTAGGTTTGAACTTTGGCCATGGCTAAGCTGACTTTCTCTGTATGTGACCTTTCCTGGCCTTTGCACAATCCCTTCTTTAATTGGCCATCACCAGGCTCTTTCCATTCCTGCTTGCCATTGTTCTCTGAGTCTTTAGTAGCACGGAGGAGGTGTCATCAGTTCAGCCTGTTTTCATTTAACTCAGAGACACATACTTGTTACAAACATGGAGATGCCTCCTTGAAAGTTCTCTGAGCAGGTGAGGTTTTCAACTCCACTGAGTCTCCAGCTCCCTTCACTGGAATTTGCACGGGAAGTCAGGAGGCTTATTTGCAGAGCATGCATAGTGGAGAGACTTTCTCCACTGTTAGCCATCTGCAGTGTCTCAGTGCAGCAGTCCTTCCCCTGGAGCTGTCCTTCACATCCCTTGGGCCTTCGGGGCAGATTTGGCCCACAGTTTGTAGATGGATATAATCTCAGATGCTGAAATGAAATGGCAGGTTTGGTTGGTAAAGACCATTCCTGAGTGAACCTAGTGATATTTGGTCCCTAGAGTCCACTTGCCTCACTGAACAATAAATTATGAAGTCTGCAGCTTTCATGTGTTCAGAAACCTGCAAACATCGTAAAAGAATTTAGCCTTTAACTTCTTTGAGCTGTTCGTTTGTATCTCACAGAAGTTCCTCTCTCATAGAAAAGAACTCCATCTACCAAACCAATGATTTAATGCATCTGGCTTTAATCCAACATTATCCTAAGGAAATATTCCATAGACTATTCTCTATGAGTGAAACTCTGTTTCTTCATCTGAGTGAGGAATAATCTTCAGATCATTTACCTGGTTTCTGAATAATGTGCTTGTTGCATACTTTTGCAGAAATAAATAGCTTTTGTTTTTCTTTTCCAGCATTCTTATTTTACTGTGCCTGACACCAGAGAACTTCCCAGCATCCCTGAGAATGTGAGTACTTGGGCAGGGGTGGATTAAATTTTCATTCCTCTTTGTTGTTTTACTAATTTTGAAAGAAAATAAAAGGATATATTTTCCCATTATAAAAATAATGTATTATGAAAGTAAAACCAAATAGAGAATATTTTTAAAATATAGAAAGTATAAAGACAAGGAAAGATCATTATTCATACTTCTCAAAGGTAATCATCTATTAACATGTTGATGTCTCATTGTAGTCTTTTTAGAATGTATTATTTACATAGTTAGAATCACCTGTTACATAAGCATTTTGCCATTTCATTCACAATCATTTTTGTTGGCTGCATAATATTCAATTTGCTATGTAGCTTACTTAGCTATTTCCTCGCTGTTGTGAATTTAGGGGTTTTTAGTTTTTGCTGTTGTAAATAAAATGCTTCTATGTAAAGAACTTCCCATATAAAGATTTCTTTATTAGGGTAGATATACTCAAGTAGAATTATGCTCCTACTACATTTCTATATTGACTTTTAAGAAAGTAAATGTATTTGTGGGTAGAAGTGTGAGGACCCCCATCCCCACCTCTTAAAGACTTAGCAGTGAACTTGAGTCTGAGGGAGCAGAGGGTAATATTTGCCCTCTGAACAAGCCGAACGACGTATCTAGCCTAGGCTTAAGACGTATTTTCAAAATGTTTTACTCGGATTGTAAACAGTACTATGTAGAATTAAATATAGAATCACCACCACTAAGGTGCTTGGTTGCTTTTTAAATTGTGGCAAAACGTACATAATGTAACATTTACTGTTTTAACCATCTTTAAGTATATATTTCATTGGTAAACACATTCACATTGTTGTGCAACTGTCACCAACATCCATCTCCAGCATTTTTTCATCTTTCCCAACTGAAACTCTGTACCCATTAAATAACCCTTTAAACAACAACTCATTTCCCTCCTCCTCCCATCACCTGGCAACCACTATTCTTTCTGTCTCTATGAATTTGATTACTCTAGGCGCCTCATTTAAGTAGAATCATACAATATTTGTCCTTTTGTGTTTGGTGTATTTCACTTAGCATAATGCCTTTGTGGTTCATCCATGTTGTAGCACGTGTCAGAATTTCCTTCTTTTTTAAGGCTGAATAATATTTCATTATATATACGTAACATACTACATTTCACTTATCTGTCGATGGACGCTTGGGTTGCTTCCACCTTTAGGCTATTGTGAATAATGCTGCTTTGAACTTTGGTGTACAGATTGAACTTTGTGTTCCATCCTTTTGATTCTTTTGGGTATGTACTTGATTACTTTTTTAAAGTACTGGAATAAGTCAGGTAATCACATTTAATTAATGAAGTTAGGCTATAGTGTTGTGATTAGATAACAGACTTAATAAACCGGGATTGTCGAAGATATTCACAAAGTTTACTATCTGTGTGATTAGGCTCTGGTGGAAAATATTGCTTTTTTTGTTGTTTGACATTAAGTAATAAAAAAATCCAGACCATAGTTACCATTTTAACAATAGCTAATGTTCATTGAGTACTAGTGCTTGTCAAATAATGTATTCAGTGCTTTACCTGTATTTTCTCATTTACCTCTCTTAATAAGCTTAGGTAGTCAGTACCCTAATTATTATTTTATATAAGGAAACAGAGGTCCTGAAAACTTAAGTAACATATTCAAGGTCCTACAGCACAGAAATGGTAGAACTGGAATTCAAACATTGATCTTTCTGATACTAGAAACTGAGTTCTCATATATTGTGCTACACTTTGAGCCCATAATTTTACCTTTCATCTCTCAAAAAATGCCGTTGAAATGATAAGAGAACTATAAAATTAAGGAGAAAAACGTCCATGTAATGGCAGAAGGAGCCACCATGAGCTAGAAAATTTGAGGAATTTCTGCAACGTAAAGGAGATGGTTATTGAGCAATCAATAAGGTGTAGACAATGAAGGAACCCAAAAAGAACTGGAAAAGTCCTGCAGAAAGAGCAGAAGCCAGGGGTGTGACATGGAACATTTATAAAAATTGTTTATGGGCTAGATTGCACTGAAGAATTCAAAATAGGAAAACTCAAACTCTTACAGGCCACTGTCTTTTATTACAATGAAATAAACCTAGAAATTAATGATGAATAAAGATTTTTAAAATATTCATCTACTTGAAGGAGTGGTTGGGTCAAAGAAGATAAAACATTGAAATTGGATATTATTTAGATATTGATGACAGTGAGAACACTGAACAACAAAAACCTAACAGATGTGGCCAAAACTACTCTTGTGAAAATTCATAGCTTTGGATGCTTTCATTATAAATAATAAATTTAGAAAATCATGAACTTGACTTGCAATTCAAGAAGCCAGAAGAAGAATAGTAATAAAAAAAACCCAAACTAGAAGAATAAGTTACAGTTTAATTAGTTAGAAAATATTGTTAAAGTAAAACTGAAAAATAGACTTTTTAAAAACTAAATTTCTAAAAAGAATAAAATAATCTTAGACGTATCCAATAAATTTGAAAATTGTGATAATATAAAATTTTCTAGAAAAATGTAACTGATCAAAGTCACCCTAAGAAATAGGAAATATGAGTATAGAATCATAACTTGGAAAGATTAATGAAGTTCTGTTGACCTTCTCCATCCCTCGCTGCTGTGAATGTGTCAGGTTTAAGTGGTTATATAGGCATGGTAAGGAACAGATATTATTACTGTTTAAACTGTTCCGAGTCATAGGAATGGTATGTATATATGTGTATTATAAGAAGCAAAAGAAAAATCATTGTAATCCCTGAGAAAGTCACGTTCTGAGTTTTTCTTTTCTTCATTTCTGTGATAGTAGTAGTTTTCAAATTGTTCTGCCTGGAGCCCTGCCTGAGGTTCTCTGGGACATGGGAAGGACTGAGGGAGCTGAATGGCTGACCCACCAGGGCATGGATGCTTCTGCTTTATTCAGAGCAGGTTCATTTCTGTCTACTTAAATTGGGAATTCGGTAATATTTTGTTTGAGATAAAAGGGTTCTTTTGATTTTTTTTTTTTTAAAGCTTGGAAGCTACATTTTAAAAAACACAATGGGGGGGATCATATCAATTATATACCTTTATACCTGCTTTTTCTATGACAATGTATTATGAACATTTACCTGTGTTATGAAAAATTCTTTACAGATATCTTTGTTGTAAAAAAATTAAACAATTCAGAAGTACATATTAAAAAAAGTGAAAGGTCCCACATTACCACCATCCCAGCCCCACCATCCCTCCCCCACCCCTAATCCCATTCTCCATCCAGAGTTTGATGAGTGTCATTTCAGACCTTTCTCTATGAATTTACATGTTAAATGTATGAACCCCTGTGTGTTGTAGACATTTTTTAGACATAAAACAGTACTATTCATACTGTTTTGCAACTCATTTTTTTAATGTACTCTCAAAACTGTTCATATCTTTCATCTATGTTAAGTGATATTTTTATTTATTGGTATTTTATTCTTATGAAAGTAATACATATTAATGGCTTTAAAAAACATGTAATATCACATAATTGTTGATGAAATTTCCAAATTTTCCTTTATTTCCATTCCCCAGAGGCAGCTACCTTCAAGTTTTTAGCAGTTGTAGTATTTCTCTCCATATTTTTAACTGACATGCTCATATTGCTGTTCTTAATTTTCCTGTTTCAGATAACAGTTATTGATTTTCTCATGGAAGATGAATTTAGGTCTTTTATTACTTCTGATCCCCTCTCCCGCAGAAACACACATATACATAAAGTATCTTTTTCTCACTCACGTTTCCCCTCCCCCATCCTTTCTCTGTCTTCAGGAAAAAATTTAAATCAAAAGTTTACATTTCAATGAGCAAGCTGAATCATATGATAGATTATGATATGTTTTCTTTCTTATACATTTGTCAAGTAAGAGTTCCTGGATTTCACATCTTACTGCTTATCTTATTCCTTTATTTTGGTGATACATTTTCCAGTAGTTTCCTGACAGTGTTGGAGGCAACATGTTTAGACCTTGCATGACTGCAAATGATTTTATTCTACTCTTGATAGGGTTGGGAATTACCTTCAGAGCTTTGAAGACATAGCTCCATTGACTTCTAGATTTCACGTTGAAGCTTGGAAGTCTTGATCCATTCTGATTGCTGGGTTTTGTTTTTTTTTTTTAATTTTGGGTGGGGTTTTTTTGGATCCTTTATTTGTCTCTAGTATCTTGAAATTGTACAGTGATTTGCCTTGCTCTGGGTCCATTTTCATCTACTGTGCTGGACATTTGGTGGACCCATATAGTCTGAAAATTCATGTCCTTTAGAGCTGGGAAATGTTCTCACATTATTTCTTTGAAAAAATTCTTCTTTATTTTTTTCTCTTTTCTTTCTCTGGGGTCTCTATGGTGGCATGTTAAGCTTCCTAGTGTTGATCCTTTAATTTTCATAACTTTTCTATTTTCCATCTCTCTTTTGGTCTTCTTTCTACTTTCTTCAGCTAATCTTTCCACCCTTTTGAATTCTTCTGCCATCATTGTTAATATCCAAGAGCTTTTTGGTGTTGTACAATAGATTACTCATTTTTTAATGGCATCTTGTTTCATGGGTGCAACATTTCTTCTTATTTCTTTGACACTGTTATTCATAAATTTAAAAAATTGTTCTTCTCTATGCATTGTTTTCTTCCTTAGCGGTCCTCTCTTCTGTTTGTTTTGTTCTGTATCTTTGATTGTAGAGGCCTTTCCTCAAATAGTTGCCCAGTCCTATCTGCCCAGTCTAATTGAAAGCTCTGTGTTCATGAATGGGGCTTGTTACCTGGTGGGCTTTACTGTAGATCATGGCTTAGAGGCCTGGCTACTGGGGAGGAGGGGAGGATTTTAAACGTCAGTATCAGAATCTTTTCTTTTGGACTAGTCAGTTTTCTCTTGCCAGTGAGTGTAAGCTTTATAACACGTGTTCTGGAAGCTGAGTGGGGTGGTAAGTAAGTTATAGGATATGAACATTTAGCATGTATACTTTAAGCTCCCCTCCCATTTTTTATTTAATTCTTTATCCCCTGTCCTCAGCTGTACCCAGTGTTCCCAAACCTTTCTGGTTACTAGAAAGTAAACAGTTTTTCCTCAGGAGGGGTGCCAAAAGGCCAGTTGACTAGCTGAGTGAGCTGGGAGAGGAGAATCTTGGGATCGAATTACTTGGGATCGAGAATCTTGGGATCGAATTTTTATTGGCACCCTTCCCCTAGCCTTTAGAGGTGCTTGGTGTCTCCAGTTCCTGAACTTTTTTGGAGTTCTGTGGTGTGAGTTGGGTTGGATGCTTGCTGCCCTGTGCCCTGGGCCCAGCCTTTTCTGGGCTGCCAAGTCAGTCTTCTTTAGTTTCTCAACTAAAGTTTCGGTTGACACTCTTGACACCTTGGACCAGATCATTCTTTCTTGTGCAGGATTGTTTTGTATGTTGTGGGGTGTTTAACAGCATCCCTGGGCTCTCTCTACCCACTGTAAGATGGTACCTCCCCCCCGCCCCACCCCGCTGTGACAACCAAAAATGTCTTCAGACATTGCCAGAACTCCACTGGGGCGAATGACCCAGGTTGAGAACCATTTCTTTAGTAACATCTGGCTTCCAAAAAATTTGACATCTCTCTTCCATTACTATCTTTTCTCCTGTTCTTTGAGGTTTACATCTTTTAAAATTATTTCATTGTGACTTTTCCTGGCAGAGGGTGGTGAGGATTGCATGGTATCAGGAGAGAGAAAAGGCAAATACATGTGTTTAATCCACCATATTTTACTGGAAATCCCCACATATTTTAACTATGTTTCACCTACTAACAGACATTTAGATTGTCTCTAATGTTTTGCTATTATAATAATGTTATAATAACAATTATTGCCTAGGTTAAGTTCATCTTTCTATTTTTTAATTTTAAGGACTGAGAATTACTCAAGAACTTTAAGGTACCTGAAAGTCCTGACAGTTTCTCAATTTTCAAAACCACAATTACTGAGATTAGAAATAGTGTAGGAAAAAAATTTTATCTTCTTCATAACCACACCTCCAATTCCTGTTTGCACTGTATGCTACCTCCCCTGCCCCCGCCATTTAAAAAAATTTGCATTCCCTCTGCTGGTTTTGCCACTAATGAACCAATTCCCTGTGTATGACCCATTGTCCCCTAAATCTTCCTTTGCAGACCAGTAAAAGGCTGGCCTTGTTTGTTTCTAAGTGAGAATAATAAAAACAATCTGCCAGACTCCTAACATACATGGTTCCATTTAAATCCTTACAGCTATTCTGTGAGAGGTAGACGTGAGCCTCATTTTACATGTGGGGACCCAGGGCTCACAGGCCTGAGGTTATAGCCCAAGGTCTGCTTCCAAATGGGGTGTAGTGACCCAGGTTTGTAAGGAACCAAAACATTTTGTTTCCATTATACCCCCCTGCCTCCCTACAGTTGACGTTTGATATTCATGAGGAATGGAAAAAGGAAAAGAAATGATTTTTCATATTTCAATTATGAAATGAAGCAGGAAAGCTTTTCCTCTAAGGAGAATCTGAACTTTTGTAGGACCAATTTGTGTGATTTTTGACATAGAATCACTATTGAGCTCTAGCCATGTTGAAATTTGCATTTTAATCTCTTGGCAGTTTTTCAAGGATTAATTTAAAATGACTAAATTGCTGCATTGCAAATTGAAACAAGCAATAACGAAGGGGTTGTTAATATGATATAGTCTGCTGTAGTGGAAAGAACATGAGTTTCGGAGACAGCCAGACCCTGGGCTCCACCGCTCTGGGACCTTGGGATACTTACTTATATTCTCAAGCCTCCTTATCTAATAAAGGAAAGTGGGAGGAACAAGTGAACTATTACATGTAAAGTTCCAAGTTCAATGCCTGGTGCAACAGAGATACTGCTTTTGATGGTCCTTTCTTTCCCTTTGTGCTTCAGCTTTCCTAAAATTCTAGTCTTAACCTCTCTTGAGTTGTGGCCAAGGGCTAGGGAGCATTACTTCTTGGAGCTTATCTTTTCTTGGTTTTTGCTGACATTTTTGGTTGTGAAGAGCAACACTTTTCATGGAGTGTATGTTTGGCCACAAAAGTCTCTTAGCAGCCACCATTGACTGGAAATGGTACAGGAAATAGAGTCCAGGACTCTAGTGCCTGTCATGTGGGAGATGTTGTGTACACATTTATTGATTATCTCCTCTTAGGGACTTCTGAACTAAGAGAATAAGCAAAGAAAAGGGTAAAAGGACTTTGGGATATGAAACTTGATTCTGTCAGCAGATAATTATATTCTTCTGGACAGCTTCAGAGAAGGGTTAATGTGAGAGAGAGAAAGGAGGTAGTATTGATTGAACACCCACCGTGGATCAGATCAGGTACTATTTGTTATATCATGAAATCTTCACAGCAGCCTTACAATATGGTTGTTATCCGTGCTCTGAAGAGGAGATAGAGCCCAGAGACGTGAAGTAACTTACCCCTAGCCACCCAGCCAGTAAACGCTAAACCAGCAGTCACACTCAGGTCAGTCTGATTCCAGCACCGAGATGCTGCTGGGTCCTGGGCCTCTGCTCCTTGGCTCCCAGTACCTTCCTAAGAAATCACTCATCCTAAGTGTAAATTATATAATTAATTGTGTGACTGTTTTTATCAGTTCTCCTTCCATAAGGATAGGGATCAGAATTTTTTCATCACTGCATCTCCGTAATTAGCACTGTACCTAGAACAGAGTAGATATTCAGTATTTATGGAATGACTGAATGATTGAATGAATGAATGAATGAATTAGCAATGCAGTCACTCTCAGGAGAAGGAGAAATAACAGTTCCTTTCACTTGGCTTTTGGGCCAGTGAGTCTGCAAGATGTTAATGAAAAGCAAATGGAGAAAATTAAGTCTTGCCACTTTCAGATCCCTGTTGAACTTAATTCTCATTATTTCTACAATTTCTGTGTAAAAATATTTTCTTCTTTTTCACTGAAAAACTATCATCACTATATAATTGCTCTTCAGGGTTTTTTCTGTCTATCAAGATAACACATGTAGGAGTGAATTTTATACAGGCAATAATTAAATGAGCATAAATCTTTATAAATTTAAACAGTTGACCTGCGTTTAAAAAAATGTCACAGATCATGAACAGATATGTATTCATAATTACATTGTAAACTGGCTCTATAAGGGATTTTTTTAGTGGCCAGGGTTTGAAGTTTACTTTTGATTAATGGATAATCATATAGACCTTCTTTTAGAATATTAAACAAACCTGTCTTAATTATCTGGCCTGTGTCATACCAAGTGGTTAATGATGCGAGGAAAGCATTTAGAATGGACAGTTACATATAACATTGCCCAGACTCCACTTTGTCAGAAGATGCACCATGATATAGAAAAGATTTATGAACTCATCGTGACTTTCAAAAATAAACAAAGTTGAAGTGGTAGTAGAAGACCTATTATCAAGTACTGAGATTATAGAGAATTCCATTGTTGCTGTTAAGAGTTGTCAGGTAATTGTTTATTCTAATGGTTTTTCCATTCATACAGAGGGATAAAAGTTGACCTCCGGGTAAACTCTGCTTTCTTTCCTATAAGATACTTCTCTGATTTGATTGCTTATGTGAGTTTGTGGGATTCTTTCTCAAACAGATTATTTTAGAATCCAAATTTATAATTCCTTTTTAGGAATCCTACACAACTAAAATAACCTAAATTCTTATTTTAAAAAATTAATTGAGGATTTTAAAGGTTTACATTATGGTAAAATAATCTGAGCAAGAGTTATTTCAGGAAATAAGGCCCATGGACAAAACCAGCCTCTTGCCTTAGAAACCTCCTCCAGACACGGTACAGTAAGTCTTTATCATCTATACCGTGTATAAAGCTGAGAGTGACAAAGACTAATAAAATGACAGACCGTGGGGCGGACTAGCATCTGTTTCGAAGGCTCCAAGGAGTACCCAGCTTAGAGTCAGTTCTTTAGTTTGGGGATTATCTCATTTCCCTAAGGTACTGAACCTAAGACCCTTTTTCTCTGAGCCCCACTGTATCCCCTCCCATCCGAGGCCCATTCCACCTCCCACTACCTCCCCCACCCCCACCTGCTTCCTCACCCGGGGCGTGGATCGCAGTGAGCCTGAAGTCCCCAGCCACCTGGATCGGCACAGGAGCCAGCAGGGACAACTAGAAGGGAGCAGCCATTATGGGGCTTCTCCTGGGGGAAATGGGGTTTTGCCAAGTGTCTTCCTTTCTTCTTTGTCTGGATTTAGAGCCACAGAGAGTTAGAGCTGGAAGTGTTCTTCCCCGCTGTTGCTTTGTAGAAATGAAAAGCCTGGAGAGCCATGTACGTGCCTCTTCTGAAGCTCAACTTCCGGGCTGCTCTTTGTCTGTTAACCAGAGACCTTCCTCGGACTTGAGCCCTGTTCGGCCTGGGAAGTGGTCAGCTTTGTGTCCCTGCTACCCAGCCCTACAGAGTGGGCCCAAATAATAATTACTAGGCGTATAGGAGGATGCTTGGAGGCACATAACTATATGTAACTGAAAATATGCTTAAACTCCATGAATAGGAAAGGAATGTTCTTCCTTAAGCCTAAAAACTGACTAGCACTGAGAAAACAGCCCTTTGGAGCATGGACACTGGGAAGTAGTCTGTCTAAGCAAGGTTTTCCTTTTTAGCAGGTGAGTCAGTCACATGGAGGAGTAATTGCCAGGGAATAAAGGGGGTGGTTATTTAGGCTTAGCCATGATGGCATTATAACCCAGGACACTAGGCCTAAGACTAGGTGGACAGCAATAGATTGATGGTTCTTTAGAAGAAGGATTGATCCTTCATTAAAAGACTGGACTCCCCCTTTAAAAAAAACTTGTTGGGCAAGTGGACAGATGTGGAGCACAGGAACCTGGAAGTCTGGGCCTTGTCCCAGATCCTTCCTACCCCCTTTCAAAGTCTGACCCATTGTCAAGTCCTGTGATTCCACTTTACAGAGATCTGTGACATTCATATTCAAAGCTTTTATCTGAATAGCTTGTAATCATTCTTTCCCTGAATGTGGCAGTAGCCTGTTAGCTGCTTGCCCTGCCTCCTGCTTGCCCTCCGTTGTGCATCCTCTACAGGACCTCTAGGAAGATCTTTCTGCAACACAGATAGGACCATCCTGATTCTTCAGCAGCTCCCTGTTACCTGTGGAGAAAGTCTAGGCTCCCACAGGATCTGAACCCAGCTCCCCTGCCCCAGCACGCTCCCTGCCCTGCACCCTGCCCTTCACTCCACTGACCTGCATAGAGCTGCTCTCTCCCCTTTGCCTCTGGCTGGGACACGCTTCTCCCCCTGTCCCCTAAGTGAACCCCTTGTTGGGAGGCCCAGAGAAGTATCTTCTCCTCTGTCAAGTCTTCCCCAGCCTTCCCCCCATATCCATCTGGCAGAGTTGAATCTTCCCTTCTCAGCCAGCCCTGGCGTGTGTCTAGCCTGGATCACAGTTCTTGGCATATGAGGTTTCTGGGTCTAACGCTGCTCCTAGAAAATGGGGATCATGTTTAGTTAATCTCTGCAGGCCTAGCTCCCAGGGTGGTACTAAGCACTTAGTAGGAGTCAAACACGTGTTTGTTGACTGGCTGATTATAGGATACAGAAATGGAAGATTAAAGACGTAGTTCCACTGAAGCCAAGTGCTGGGAGAAAGTGGCATACCTGTGTTTTTTATAAATATAAGCTCACAATATGTTCTGGCTACAGTCTTAACTTAGGACAACTTGCCATGGAAGCCTTCTCTTCTTATTCCTCGTTCCCTATACTGTGTTCTTGCCTATCTGAGAAATATGATTGACCTGGCTGTGAAATGGACACCTGCCTCTGTGTACAGTTCTCCCTGCCCCCCTGCCCCAGCTACCTGAAGAACAAACCACCTATTTCTTTACATTTTAAATGAATGTAGGGACTTCCCTGGTGGCGCAGTGGTTAAGACTCCACACTCCCAATGCAGGGGGCCCGGGTTCGATCCCTGGTCCGGGAACTAGATCCCATATGCATGCCACAACCGAGAGTTTGAATGCTGCAACTAAGGAGCCCGCCTGCTGCAACTAAGACCCAACACAACCAAATAAATAAATAAATAAACAAACAAACAAAAATGAATGTAGCCACTGATACCTTTAAAAGCTCCCCTGGGCTTCCCTGGTGGCACAGTGGTTGAGAATCTGCCTGCCAATGCAGGGGACACGGGTTCGAGCCCTGGTCTGGGAAGATCCCACATGCCGCGGAGCAACTAGGCCCGTGAGCCACAATTACTGAGCCTGCGCGTCTGGAGCCTGTGCTCTGCAACAAGAGAGACCGCGATAGTGAGAGGCCCGCGCACCGCGATGAAGAGTGGCCCCCGCTTGCCACAACTAGAGAAAGCCCTTGCACAGAAACGAAGACCCAACACAGCCATAAATAAATAAATAAATAAATAAATAAATAAATTCATTCATTCATTCATTCATTCATTCATTCAAAAAGCTCCCCCTCCTCCAGCTACCTTACCTGACTTTGTGAGTCTCCAATGTCAGTTCTTTTCCTGTGGGCCTCTCATCATTACTAAGTAATTGATCACTTCATCCAACTCAGACCCAGGTTTTCTGAAGTCAAGCGGTCCATTCTTCCTAACATACCACGTTGTCCCCCCTTCGAGGCCCTTGTGTTTCTCTTATACCATCCTGCTCACGCCTGAGCTAATGAGCAGTAGTCTTCAGTCAGTTGCTTTCTCCACTCATTGATTCTCTCTTTCATCAAACTGCTAAGATGATGGGATACATCATTTTACCCAAAGGAATCTCAGTCTGGTGGCAAAAACATACTTGTAACTGAGTGATTATAAGATAGAGACAAATTGTCATGGAAGCACAAAGGGCAGCTTGACAAATGAGGAGTTGAGGAAGCCTTTCAGGAGACGGTGACATTTGAGCTGAGTCATGAAAAGTAAATGGGTGTCCTCAAGGAAGAGAAGAGCCTTCTAGGCAGAGGAAACAGAGGGAGTAAAGGCCTGGCGGTATGAAAAGCATGGCAGGTCTGAGAAATTGAGGGTGGTTGTAGCTTAAGCCACCGGATTCTTAAAGGCAGGGGGAAGGAGGCCCCTCTCTCTGAGGGGTTTTCTTCTGAGATAAGGCTTGATGGGAGCTGCAAGGGCTCCCTCCAGGTGTTCCCAAGGTCCGTTCTGCCCCACAGGTGCTCCTATGGCTGATCGAGGTTCCCAGTCCATTCCCACCCACTCCCACTGCCTAGGCGGGTGGCGTCCCAGAAGGAAAGAGGCAGGGAGGAAGCAGATAAGAAAGACAGCTTCTGTTTAGACACAAATATCTTGGTAATCAGCACAGATGGGATGAGAAATACCAAAAAAAGTACATGACAGTTTAGAGAGAATTTGGTTAAATGTTACATATTTTTAACATACCTGTGTAGAGTTTTTGGACCAAGCACCTGAATCCTTCAGAACCTGGTTGGCCTGGGGGTTATGCCTCAACCAAGTGGTGTTTTTATTTCAGAAATGTTCCCTTCCCCATCCACAAAAGTATCCTTGTGATTTTTTTTTCTCCCACCAAAATAAGGCGCAGGATTTGTCTCTGACGCTGTGTCTCCCTATTTGGACGGCAAGCTGTGTAACATATTTCTACCCAGCGTGAAGCTTCTTGGCAGACTCTTGAGGCCACGTTTTGGTGGCTTCAGAGTTATCTTTGGATCTGTCAAAAGTGCTAATGGGCTTTCTGGCCTTCTTTAAGCTCCTCATTTCTATTTTCTTTTTACTTCCATCCTCTCCTAAAAGAAAAATTCATGTAATTCATCAGCAGTTAAGCATTTTACTGAAATGCTCAGCTGAGGGCCTTGTATTTTTGTTTGCGAGAATAACTCTGCCATGTCACTGTCTTCAGAACAAACCCCACCCTGACTTCATTAGCTCAGCACTCCTCAGTCCACTGGGCCAGAGGTACACTTGTTGACTAATTTATACTGCCTTTCTTGTTTGCTCAGTTTTGTTTTTCAAGTTTGTGTGGCAGTTAGAGCAAGAGTTTGGGGTTCAGGAAACCTGGTTTTGAAACTTGGCCCTTTCCAGCTGGGTGACCTTTGGAAGACTGTTTAACCTTCCTGAGCCTCAGTTTTCCCATCTATAAAATGGAGATGATAATGCCTTCCTCAGGGTTTTTGAGAAGATTAGAGAGAACGCAGGTAAAATACCTGTTTCCTGGCCCACAAGGATTACTCAATAAATGGAATAACAATTTTTAACAGAAACACTTTTTCTTTTGCCATACTTTGATCCTGCATGTTCTTTCCAAATACAAGTTTTATCTACTATTTTTAGTGGTGGTTAAAAAAAAGAAAAAAACCCCACAGGTTTAAAGACAAAACCACCCAAGACTGAACAATGCCTTATCCGCTTACTATATGATCTTGGTCAAGTTACTTCTCTGTGCCTCTGTTTTCTTATCTGTATATAGAGATGATAATATTTGTTCAAGGAGTGGCTTCAAGATGAGTGAAATAATATATGTAAAGCCTCATATATTGTAGATATTTAAAAGTATTTAAGAGGGAGAATGTAATGTAAGGGAAAGTATAGGGCTATGGTGTTGCATCTGTGTCCAAAATCTGACTGTACCAGTTACTGAATCTCTCCCAGACTTAGTTTACCTATATGTTGGAAAGAATAATACCTCATTGGATTTTTGTGAAGATTGCTTAAAATTACACGTTTAAGAGTACCTGGTCCAGTGCCTGAGACTTGGTAGGTAGTCAGTATGCAGACCTATTAATTCACTCATGCTTTATTCATAAAGGTCGAGAGTTAACCTGGTACTCAAATCAAACAATAATAAATCATAAGTGCCCATTCTTATTTCCAACCCATAATATTGTCGAAAAGCACTTTATGCTATTTTGCGTATAAAATCCACCTGGTTTACTTGAATTTATGGGTTATGGATCTTTCATCATTATAAACTGCAACCCCTGGCAATAGCGTTCCTTCCCTCTCCAACCCCCTTCATTTTCAGAGGATTATATTGTATGGCATTGAAAACCTGTAACATTGAAGAAATTAGCATATTCATGTGTATTATTAAAGTCAGGTGGGTATAGAAAAGGTTGCAGAAATGAAACACATTACATTTTTTCTGAAATCTGAAGAGTACCAATCTACAGTACTAATTAAAGGAATGAAGCCCAGGCTACACACAAAAGCTAGTTTAAAACACTGCTTTGTCACAACTTGCTACTGCTTGTCTTCGATGGTTTTTTCCCCCTTTTGAGTGAAATACCTGGAAATTGTAGATCTTGGAAATTGCTCTACTTCCAGCTGAGGCATTTTAGAGAATGTAAACTGTGGAGGAGGGGACCGCAGCCGTGATGACAGGAGAGGAGCATGCCTGGCCTTTGCAGGTGGGGCCTGTTGGACAGAAGCAGGCTCTGTGCCAGAAGCATTTTGGTCCCTGGGTACTTTCTTTTGCTTAGACGTATGGCACAGTGCATTGGGAAAGTTCTAGGACCCAGGGTCAGAGGATATGAGCTGCAGTCTCATCTTCACTGCTCATTAGGTTTTTTGATCTTGGCATCTCTCTCTTGCCTTGGTTTCCTCATTTTTAAGATTGCAGACTTCTTGTCCTGCTCACCTTTCGGAGCTGACGTGAAGAGCAAGCACAGTGCTGCATGTGACTTCACGTTGCAAACTGTAATCACCACCCAGAGGTGTGCTTGCTCAGACTCCTTCATCTCTAAGGTCTCTTCCAACTTTACATTTCACAATTTACATGTGAGTGAGATTTGGTCTCCCAGGGAGAAAGCATAGGACTGGGGAAGAGGGGAGTATACTTTCTGATTATTTTCTGTTTCTTGTGCTTCTGTTAGATACCGTTTGTAATAAGAACAAACAAAGTAAGCCCCAAACCTCCCTTCTTCTTTCTCCTAGAGAAATCTGACAGAGTATTTTGTGGCTGTGGATGTAAACAACATGCTGCACCTGTACGCAAGCATGCTCTGCGAGCGCCGGATCCTCATCGTCTGCAGCAAACTCAGCACTGTGAGTAGACGGTCGAGGCGGGCTTTTGAATTTTATTTTAATTGAAAGATGTATCGGAAAGATTAAAGAAAAGTTTAGAAAAAGAAATCAGCCACAATCCCCTCAGGTAGTAACATGTCATTTTCATTAATTATTCATGTTCCTTCACAGTGTCAATGCACATTTCATTTATTCTTGTAGTTTCACAATCAATTATAAATAGTTTCCCATTTGATCGTGTGTTATGAACACTTTGCGTATTTCCACATTCTTCCATTATTGTCATTTTTATATGTCTGCATCATATTCCATTATACTGATGCGTCATCGCTTGCTAAATCTTTCTTCTCTTCATGGCCGTTTAGGTAGTTCGTAGTTTAATTCTTTAGTAGGTAACACTGCAGTGAACATCTTTTGGCTGCATTTGACTGATACAGTTTGTATTCTAAGCATTGGGACCACTGGGTCGAAGGACTGAATAAGTGCTATGACTTATGGATGCCAAATTGCTTCCCAAACAGGCTATGCTTTTTTATAGTGGATGTTGCCAGCTGTGCATGAGTGTACCATTTGCACTGCAGCCTTGCCAGAACTGTGTTTGTGCTCGTGGACATGTGCTTTAATTTTCCAAATAAAATAGGCATAAAATGGTATTGCAGGTTGGCTTTATTTTTAATTTCTTTGGTTAGAGGTAACTGAACATTTTCCATGCGTTGTTTTTTTTTCCCCCCCTATTTGCATTTTGTTATTTGTTAATGTCTTTTCTCATTTATCTTATAGGGCTCTTGATTTAAAAAAAATAAATTAGGATGAGCTCTTTTTATATTGTAAAAAGTTTTACTATATAATATAAATTTTTTCATATTCTTTTCATGTTAGTTTTTTTAACTTGCTAAGTATAGGAGTTTATATTTTTCCCAGTATCTATTATGAAAATTCTCAAACACAGAAAATTGAAATCAGTTTGCAGTGAACATCCACATAATTCCATCTAGATTCTGCCATTAACATATTTCTGTGCTTGCTTTGGCCCATCTTTATCCATCTATCCATCCCTCATACCATCCATCAAGCCATCTTTTTTTTTTTTTTTTTAAGCCATCTTATTTTTTGATGCATTTCAAAGTAAATCACAGACATCACTATGCTTCTCCCCAATAATTGCGTATGTTTGTTCTTAACTAAAGTTCAATATCTGTTTACAGTATTTTTTTTTCTTTTTGAGGTAAAACTTACAAAAAGATATTGACTAGGAGAAGTTGACTGTTTGAGAGAGTAGAAAGACCATCTTACGGTGGGAATTTCCCTATTGACGTTCCTATGGATAGAATCATAGGCCTATGATTTACCTATGTGTTTACCCATGAATTCAAGGCACCTAATGATGCAAACTTAGTGAGACCTCTAGAGTTTTCTTTATGGTTTTCATTGTAATTTTATTATTTTATTTTTTTGGTATTGTTTGCTTGTCAAGAATGCACAATTTTTTAATTGCCTGCTAGGTGCTAGGCTTACAACGCATAGTAGGTGATAAAAGCACGGCCCTTGCCCTCAAGGGAAAAACAGCCCATAATAGACCTCTTGCTTTGTTTTGCATTTGGTTTTAAACTCGTAAGTGTAGTTCGTAATCTCAGGGCCTGAACACCCAGACTGAGGTTCAGAATGAGAATATTGCCAACCAGATTTATCATTGCCTCTTTATGAGGCTGGATAGATTAAGAGTACATTTGAAAGAGTCTAGTCCATAACCAGTTACTGTTGCTTTGAAGTATTAAACTTAAGTAGAACAAAAATAGGACATCATAACAGTGGAAATGAATTCCCATGATGTTTTTGAGCCTTTAATATGGGCCAGGCACTGTGCTAAGCCCTCTTCATCTATTAACTCATTTAATTGTCACTACAACAGTTTGTAGTAGGTTCTGTTATTTCTCCATATTATAGATAAGGAAGAATGTATCTTCTGTGTGATTTTGTTTAGATAAATGTAGGGGATTAAACACACAAAGTTATTTCTGCTCCTTCCCAAAACTAAAATGAAATAAAGGAGTAAATCAACAAGCACAAAGAGCAGATGCAGCAGAAATCTTAGATATTAAGAAAATGCTGTTATCGATGTTATGCCAACATTCAAAAACTAAGGTGAAATGAACAGAAAAATATAATCTACCAATATTGAATTAAGAAGAAATATAAAAATTGAATTGGTCATTTAATTTATAGAAATTGAATCAATATATAAATTTTTTTTTTTTTACAAAACACTCAGCCCAGATAGTTTTACAGGTATTATCAAATATCTCAAGGAACAGGTAATTTCAATCTTAGACAAACTCCTTAAGAGTCTAGAAAAAAGAAGGAACACCCCCTGAGCTTTTCTTGTGACACTTGTATAATTTTGACATTCAACTACACGAAGAGACACTACAAGAAAGAAAAGTTATCAGCCAATCTCACTCAGTAACATAGCTGTAGAAATCTTAAACAAAACAGTAGCAAATACATAAAAAATATAATTCATAATAACTGAATTGACTTTATTCCAGAAATGTAAGGCTGATAATACTAGAAAATCTGTCACTATAGCTTACCACATTAACATATTGAAAGGGAAAATTCAAATGTTCAATATGAATTTTCAATAGAGAAAAAGCATGACCATGTTCATGAATAGGAAGACTCATTATATTAAAGGTATAAATGATGTATATTATAGATTGCATACAATTCCATTCAAAATCCCAATAGGATTTTACATAGTACTTGGCAACCTGATTCTAAAATTAATATGGAAAGCCAAAGGGAGAGCCAAGATATACTTGAAGAAAAAGAATGGGTGATAAAGCTTGCTTTACCAGACATCAAGACTTTTTATAGACCTCTAGTAACTAAGATGCTAGTAACGGCATAGGGATACACAAATAGACTGATGGAACGGAATAGAGATTGCAAAAACGGACCATGTGTGTGGGTTCTTCATATACAACAGAGGTGGCATTGTAAAATCTGGGGGAACGGATGGACTTTTCAATAATTGATTATCCACATGGGGAAGAAAAGGGAGATAATTTATATCTTATACAACTTGCAAAACTGAATTCCAAATGGATCAAGGACTTAAATGTCAAAGGCAAAATTTTAAAACTTTAGAAGACAAAATAGGAGAATAATCTCTGTGATCTTGGAGTAGAAATGGATTCAGTTAAATAATCCAAAATATGCATCGTATAAAGGAAAAGATTACAATTGTGAATTTTGTTCATTAAAAAATACCATTCAGAGAATGGAAAGACAAGGCACAAGCTGAGATGAGATATTTGCTATATATAAAACTGACAGAAGATTAATATCTGAAATATATAAAGAACTACTACAGTAAAAAAAAAAAAACAAAGCAGAAGACAAATCTATCAATAGAAACATTGGCAAAAAGCACAAATAGGCATTTCACAGAAGAAACACAAATGGCTAATAAATATATGGAAAGATGCTCAACCACATTAGTAATCACAGAAAAGCAAATTAAAACTACAGTAATTAAAACACTAGGTTTGCAAAAATTAGATGTCTGATAAAGCCAAGTGTTATATTGCAGATGTATTGGAGAATTTCATGTACTACTGTTTGAAGAGTATGTGGCACAGAACTATTTGCATATGCCCAACACTCAGCAGTTCCACTCCTGGGTGGAATTGTGTGTGTGTGTCTGTGTGTCTGTTTGTGTACCTACACATACCTACACGCTCTTTTTGGTCATGTATAGTGGGATACATGTGCAAGCATGTTCATAGCAGCATTGTTGTTTTGGGTTTTGTTTTTTAAACCTGGAAAGAGCCCACATGACCATCAACAGAGAACTCATAAATTGTTGCATAGTCATACAGTAGAATACTGTGTAAGTGAAGATGAACTACACTATCAGCATGGTGGGGTCTCTAATACAGAATTCTGAGTAAAAGAAACAAGCTACAGAAGAATATACAGTATGATTTCATTAATATAAAATTCAAGTAAGAAAAACTAAATGGTATATTATTTAGGGATACATACAAACCACGGAGGGGGGGAATGATTAACACAAAATTTAGGTAGTAGTTTCCTCAAAGGGAGTGAAAGGAGTATAGTTGGGAAGAGGCATACGTGGGACATCAGAAGTATTATTTTCTGTCTTGAGCGAGGTTAGGGATCAGCAAACTTTTCTGTAAAGGGTCCAATAGTAAATACAGTCATTATTGCAACTACTGGACTCTGACCTTGTAGTTTACAATCAGTAACTAGTGAGTGTGACTGTGTTCCAAGAAGCTTTATTTACAAAAATAGGAGGCACACCAGACTTAGCCTTCGGGCTGTAGTTGGCCAACCCTAAACTAGGTGCTGGGTTTTGGCATCTTAAGTTTTTCTCCTTTAAATGTCACTTACATGATCTACATACTTTTATATGTATATAGTTTTTAGAATTCTTGAAAAGTTAAAAAAGAAGATACCAAGCCCTTTTATCATGAAATTTTACAATACAGGGATAGAGACAAAGTAGTTCTTGTACAAAGGTTAAGAATCAAACTTGCACAAGATTTTGCCATGGCAATTGTAGAAACCAGAAGATAGTGAAGCAGTGTCTAAACTTCTAAGGGAAAATTATTTCTAACCTGAAATTCTATCCTTATCTAACGGAAGCGCTCAGGAGAGAGTGGCACCAGCCCCTACCACACCTGTCAACCTCCTGTCATCACTAGTCCTCCACTCACCTTCTCTGTTGTGGATGCACTGTCCATCCTTTCTAGGCCAGCCACTCCGCATGTCCACCTGACTTCATTCAACGAATATTTTTTGTGGCCCTTTCATAGGCACTGGTGATGCAACAGTGAACAAAATAGGCAAAAATCCCTGTCCTCACATGAAGCTTACATTCTAGTAGGGTAGATCTTCAATAAATGAGGTGAATTAAATATATGGTACAGTAGCTAGTTCTAAGTACAAGGAGTACAGTAAAGCAGAGGAGAGTGGATGGGGACTGGGGAGGCGGCAGGGATTGCAGTTTAGATAGATGGCCAACGAGTGCCTCATAGAGAAAGTAGCACTTCAGCGTCCTTCCTGTTACCTTACGGAAATTCCTCCAGCACTGAGCTCCTCTCTCCTGCATCATTATTTGTTCTTCTCTACTGGTACATTCTTAGGCGCTTGCTAACACGGTATAGTGTCTCCCAGACTTCAAAACAAAACATCCTTAACCACATTCCTTTTATCCCATTTGTTTTCTTCCTTTTAGAATAAAATTCCTCAAGAGAGTTATTTCTGTTTCCTGTCTAATTCCTCTCCTCTCATTCTCTCCTCTGTCTTGTGTTAGGAGTTAGCCCTCACCTCCACTGAAACGGCTTTTGTTCAGTCACCAATGACCTCATGTCAAATAAAACGAGTTGATATTAATACTTGCAAAACTCTTAGAACAGAGTCTGGCATAAGGTGTATGTGTATGTTTTTGATAAATTATTAACATCTGTAATGGGAAGTCAAATGTTAATGTTTAAAATTTTTTTTTTAATTTATTTATTTTATTTATTTTTGGCTGCACTGGGTCTTCATTGCTGCCTGCGGCTTTGTCTAGTTGCGGTGAGCGGGGGCTACTCTTCGTTGTGGTGCGTGGGGTTCTCATTGCGGTGGCTTCTCTTGTTGCGGAGCATGGGCTCTAGGCGCGTGGTCTTCAATAGTCGTGGCACACAGGCTTACTTGCTCCGCGGCATGTGGGATCTTCCCGGACCAGGGCCCGAACCCGTGTCCCCTGCATTGGCAGGCAGATTCTTAACCACTGCGCCGCCAGGGAAGCCCTAATGTTTAAAATTTTAAATCAAGAAATAGTTATTTAGAAATAAGGAGATAAATACTGTGTTGAATGGGATTACTTTGAATTAAGGGTAAGGAGTATCATGAGATGGACTGCTACTTGCCAGGGGTATAAGCCTTTAGCAGTTTTTGTTTTGTTTTTCAGACTATAAACACATTACTTTGACTCAAAAAAAATTTTTTTTAACAAACAATTGGTTCTTAACTGAGTTCTGAGTTTTACTAACTGATGGTAGAAATCTCTTTAGGGAAGGGGCGGGGCCTCCTTATACCTCACATGGGACCAGCAGCATCCTGATGAGTTACGTGCAGTTTCTCTGGGGATAAGTAGCTGAGCAGACATCAGTTTTGTCCAAGCCTCTGGACCCCTTCAATTTCAGAATTAAAAAGTTTTCTAATTGTTGTCTTTTACTTCCTTAATAGTGGCTTTTTATTATCTTCTCGATGAAGGAGAATGCAAAGGCTACTTTAGCCTGAAGTTTCTGATGACCCTCTCTTGACAGATCCAGATGTGGCCTGTCATACCTTGACAAACCAGATTTTTCTCAATTTTGTTTGATAAGATGTGGGCTTAATGCTTCTCAGAGCCATCAAGAATCTGAAAGATAAAAGCTGTTGAACACCCCAGAGTGCCGTCTTCCATAAAAATGACTGTGCGTCAATAGAGACAAACCCAGCCATGTTTAGTCCAGAGTCAGGTAATATTCATTTCAGGCTTTCTCGGTCAATAATGTTGTCATATTCTGTATAAGAAAAATGTTAAGTTTTTGTTCTTTTTGTGCAGTTAATGTATATTGATTGTTTTCCTTTATAAATGATAAATAGGGAAGGCTTAACTACATCTTGTTCTCTAATGTAAATACTTCAGTGAGATTTCTTCTAACACAAAGGCCCTATTTTTCTTACAGATTTTCATATCTGAGTTTAACTCATATTGCTTTTTTGATAACTCTTGTGGATAGCAAGTAGGTCTAAAATAAGACCTTTATAACGATAATATCATCTAATATCATCTAATTGCAACAGAAGTCCTATTATCCCATTTTACAGACTGGCCCATCCACTCAGAGAGATGGGTTAACTTGCCCAAGGTCACGTCTTAGTCATAGAAGAGACAGATATTGCAGGTGGGTTATTATGATGCAGTGTCAGGGGAAGGGAGCCTTCGGCTTCAGGAAAGGGAGAAACAACCAATAATTACACATACAGATGAGTCTTAGCCCCTTCAGAGTGCTTGCTGTGGGGACCAGGTTATGTTTATCGGGTGCCACCTCTCAAACGAACATCAGAATCCTTGTGTGGGAGCTGTCACAAGAACCAGAGACACATTGTTAAGAATATCTGTCACACTTGAGGGAATCTGAAAATTCTCATAAACAGCCAAAAAGATACTCTGAGTCAAAGCTGGTGGATAATGTGGCTGGTGGAGCTGGTAAGGCTGGTTTGGGTAAAAGGTACATCCTGATTGTATAGTATTTAGGGAAGCTTCTTATGTAGCCTGTAAATAGCTCCAAGACTACCAAAGGCGTACTGACAGCATCCGTAGATTAAGCATGTAGGACACCCTTCTTTAGATTTGCTCTATATTTTATATGGCAGGTCCCCAATTATCCCCCACACCCTTTAAAAATTCTCTTAAGTTAACCTTTTTGAGCCACCTACTATGTGCCAGTCACTGTGCCAATCTTTTTTTTTTTTTTTTCTCATTTGTTCTTGCAGGAACCCTAAGAACTAGTTGATTTTATTTTCCTTTTTCAGATGAGAATATTGGCACTTGCAAAGTTGTAGTGCCTTGCCTAAGATGAGCAGCAGAGATGGGATTAAAACCGCCTTCTCTTGGCTCCAAGCCAGCCCCCTTCTTACTATCTCATACTGCCCCCTTGGTAACTCACCGTTTGTCATGAGTTCCCTTTGACACTTGTACCCAGAGAAATATTTTTGGTATGATTCTGTTGACCATGGATCTGAAATCACAGAAAGAATTTCAGTCTGGATATTGCCTTGGAATGCACACCTAAGCTTTCCACTTCAGATTTAGTGAGCATTTTCTATGTGCCTGGCACCAGGGAAGCAGAAGGCCAATATGTGAATGTCTAACTGGCATACTGACCCTATTGGCCAAAGCCCCATTTCCACGAGTGCCGTTCAGATTCAGCCCACTCTGTCTGCATGTTGTTAGACTCTCCCAGCCCCACCTGCGCCGCTCCCCTGCTGTGAGCCCAGCCTTGGTGCGTCCCTGCGGCATGTCTCCCCCAACTCACTGTGGCTTCAGGTTTTGTGTACTGCAGTTCCTTTCAGCCCCCGTGTATCTTGGCCCTAATCGCTCCCTCTATGACATAGGGGTGCTGCAAGAAGTTGTGAAGACTAAGAATATCCAGTTAAATGATGACAAAAGCATATTTACTTTACAAAGGAATGTGTATTTGTTTTATTCAGCAGATGCTTTTTAAAACAAGTTCTTAGGAAGGAAGCACAGTTTAGTGGCAAGACTGTTACCTAATTAATTGAGCCTCCACACCTAATTATTTGTGTGGTACCCATAACTGTGAAAAGAATTACTACTTTTCTGATAGTACGTCATGTAAGGAAGGAAAAAACAAAAACAAAAAACCTAATATCTTCTCCCTGTCAGTGTCTTCCTGTTAGTCCCAGAGAATGTGGGCTTTGGGCAGGTCTTGGACATTGGTGACCTGGGGAGTGGTGGGTGATACTTCTGTCTCTCCCCCACCCCACCCCACCCACCGCGCCCTCAGGTCTGACCCTTAGTAGACACTTCAGTGTTGGCGTGAAGGGATGGGTAACTTACCAGCCTTGCTCCAGTCCTGTCCCATCCACTTCCACTGACAGCATCCACTATCTTATCACCACCTGGTCTTGTGACCTAAGAAGGGCCAGCTTGTGGACTAGGGAGTTTTTCAGATTTAGCTTCATCTTTACTTCTTTCCTGATGAATTCCACCTGGCCGTGACTACCCCAGCCTGTGTAGTGGGTTGGGTACCTAAATGATGTGTGTAAAGCTTTCCTAGCTCTTCTGGGCTAGAAGTAACTAATCCTGTTTGCTTATCTGCAGCCCTTGAAGCCTAGATGAGAGTGGCAGTTTAAGAAGGTTTGAAATACTGGACTAGAGCCAGGGCCTCTTTGCCTGCGCACTCCACTCTGCATGTTCCAGCCGTAGGAACAAACTGCATTATTTTGTTTCAAACTGTGCTCAAGGGAAGCCAAGACCTTGTAACTGGAAACTTACCAAACAGAGAATTCTAAGACTAAATTTAGTGTTCCATTTAAAAAATAAAATAAATCTAACATTTTGTCTGTTCATCTTTTATATGTTAAAAAAGAGAGAGATTAACCTAGTTCACACTAACAACCTAAGAAGAGTATTCAAAGAAGTGAGAAGAAAACTAATCCCTTTTGGTGAAGAGGGAAATCCTTAACAAAATGTAATGAAGTGGCATGAAATACAGACTCTGCAGCCAAACTTTCAAATAGCATAGCCTGTCTAATCTCCATCACATAAAATTTTATTGTGGCTCAGAGAATATTAAAAACTGTTAGAAATAGATGAAAGGAACTTCCATTGGCAGGAAATAGGAGTAGAGATTGGTATGTTTTATTTATGTGGTTTTTCTCTGGTTTTTAAATGTAAATACAATTAACTGCTTTCTGAACTATGTTCTCCATGTAATTACGTGTGAGTTCGTTTTCTCTTGTTCGTGTTGAACTATAACTAGAATGAAGAACCTTGATGTTATGGAGACTATATAAACTATGTAGTATATAGAGTAACAACTGTTTAATTTGCAATACTTTACAAATTGTTGTGACATCAACCAGCCATGGTCTCCCTACTAGTTCTTACCTTCCTCTCCTGCCTCTTGCGCAACACATTGAGCACATGTTTTGGACTAGCCAGAGGATTCAGATTGTTAGTGATTCCCAAATTCTGATCCATGGATTAGTTGTGTTAGAAATCACTGAGAGAATTTGTTAAAAATTCAAGTTCTTGGGCACCACCTCCAGACATTCTGATTCAAAAGATCTAACATGGGACCGTGGGATGTCTATTTTTTTAAGGTTCCCCAAATGATTGATACACAAGCAGATTCAGAACCAGTGAATAGACAGTTCTCTAAGACAGTATTTATTCTTTGATTATTTTGCATCATTAGAGTTCTTTTCATTTTGAGACTATGTAATAGAGGCTGATTAAGTTTGTTTAGAAAATATTTGTGAGTACAGATTAGCACTAAAAAATTCTTTGTTTCCATATTTCTCTTTGAGAGAGCTCTGATTTTGACATTGGCTAGTCTAGAACAGGACAGAGCTAAGTATAATCTATTTAAGGTCTCAGTAATGTTGGGTGCTGATGTAGTCCACCAGTGTAATTTTAGATACATGTGTATAAATAGATCTAGAGAGGTGATGTTTCTTTTTAGCCATTGCATTGAGAACACTGGCAGGGTATCTTGTTTATTATTTTAGTAGTATGGTCAATTTGTGAAACAAATGATATGTTCTTTAGATTGTAAGACTGATAGCTTTTTTATATGACTCTTATGAATCAAATCTCTACTAAAAAAACACTAACAGGTAATATTCAAGTCACTGACATCTTAATATACTTGCAAAAGCCCTAAATGGCACTCACATTGGCAGGCATCTGTGTGGATTTCGTTAAAGAAATTGGAGCACCTACTATGTGCTGAGTCAGTGAGAACAAGAATTCAGAATTTCCTATGGCTTCTGCAAGCTGAAAGTGTGGTCACTGGTGAGCAAGTGTCGTGTGATGTGAGGTTAGACTAGGTAGTTAGGGGCTAGTATAGACCTTGTAAAAGTTCACATTTTTTCTCTTCTGCTATCTCGATATCTATGTGTTCTCCCAGCTAGATGATTCAGACAGGCCTGTTTCTGCTGTCTTTTCCCAAGAAAAAGGACAGCAGGGCTGAAGGAGAGAGCACCAGACTTCAAGTCAGGATGGTTTTGTTCAGTTTCTACCTGTGTAACTGAATCCTCCCAGCCATGTCACCTTGGGCAGTTTACTTAATCCTTCTGAGTCTCTCTGTTCTCTTCTGTAAAAAGAGGGTAGTAGTAATACCCCCCTCAGCGTTGTTGAAAGGATTCAGTGGTCATAGATATGAAAGCAGGTAGCCCATTGCTGGGCACGTACTACTCATTTAGTAAATGTTGACTCTGAATCCTACCTTTTCAGGGCAATGAGGTCTGATTTGACTTTCAGAAGCAAAGAAGGCAATAGAGATCCTGGAAGAGCTCTTAAGATTTAATTAGTACAACTGGTGAGAGTGGATGGTGAATGAATCCAAGCAACAGAGAATAGTCATGGCAACTCGTATGAGATTTTCCATATCCACCCACTTCTCACTAGTCACATAGTCATTGACTAAATTGTCATTTCTTGTTCAAGTCTCCAGTCATCACTATGTAGAGCTGGAGTGGCCTAAGAAGCTGCTGTGTTCACTTGACCTAGCATTACCACCTGACCAGCCTCCCAGGGAGGAAGACTAACCGCTTCCTGTCTTCATCTTTCCAGGCTCTGCTCTCCTGCCTCTCTCTCTGGGAAGCAGGCCTGATTCTTGCCCCAGGCAGAATTAACGATTCCTTCTTTATATGCTAGCACACTTGAACCTCTGTTACAGCACCTCTTTCATAATGCATTTGTGTTGAAGTTGATTGTTTGCATTTTGATCTTTTTCTATTTTAAATTGCTTGAGGGCGTGGCATGTACACATAGTGGATACTCAGTAATTGTCGGATTAATACAGATCATAGCACTGAGGCAGTTTCCTATGAGCTAAGAGCACGAACTCCAGAGCTAGACTCCCTAGGTTTATAGCCTACTTCTGCCACTACTGTGACCTTACACGAGGTCCTTAACATCTAGGAATCTTAGTTTCCTCATCTGTAAATGGGAACAATAATGCTACCTACCTTTATAGGGTTGCTGTGAAGATTAAGTGAGTTAAATAGTACATGTAAAGCACTTAGAACAGTGCTTGGCAGATAGTAAATGCTGAGTAAGTGACCGTGGTGGTGTCTGTTTATAGCTTCAATCTTTCTGAATTTACTGTCACTTTCTGAGGTTGGATTTGTCTGACAGAACTATGCAGGGGAAATTTTTTTTTTCCCCTATGCCTTCAAATCTAGTAACTCCTACCACCTGAAGGTTTCTTAGTTTCTTTTTCACGTGTGGATGCCTGATAGATAGGTTCTCACGATTCTATGTTCAGTTATGCTTTCTTTCTTTTAAAAAATGAGATTCTTTATTAAAGCAATATATAAATTAGCTAAACATAAATTATGATCTTAGAAATATTTTCAAAGAAATGTAAATATCCACTTATACTAGACTTGGGGACGAAAATAGATTTCTTCTTGAGTGCCAACTTGGATCCACTGCCAATGGTTGAACATTCAGAGGGATCTGCAGGCCATGTCCTCACTCCACAGTCAGTTAGAGTATCTGTCATAGGCACAGAATAGAGAAGTAGCTGTCCATGTATTTAAATGAATTGTTATCAGTCCCAATGTAATTTTACCTTTTTCTTTTTCATCTTAAAAAAAAAGTCTGCAGTTTCCTCACGTATGGTGCTATAGGCTTATTTACACTGTAGTTTACAATACCATGGTATCTGCCTCTGCTTTGGTAGCTAAAGCTTTTCTCTGGCAGTTTTATCTGCTTTGATGTTTTGAAGTGTCAGATCTTGGCATGAAACTTGTTGCCCTTGTTAATAACTTACTCTGATTACTCTAGTTAGTAGGTAGCTTTAAGAAAAAAGAAGAGAAGGCGGAAAGAGAAGTGATTGAGTAGGCAGGTGATTGCCTGGAAAAGCTTCCTTCTTGCCTGGATGACCTTTCTCTTAGTGTAGGGCACTCGACTTGACTCCATGTTGCTGTGTTGGTTTTTGTGGGAATTTTTTCCTTCCCTTTCCCCAGAGAATAGTGGAGAAGCAAGAGGTATGATGAGTTCCACCCAACTGAATGAAAAACTACTTGAAGACAGATTGCCCTTCCCACCCTACAAAAAATAAATACAGAAGCATTACATTTCAACTTCTCAAAAAAGCAGGACATTCCTTCTTTCTACTCACATGTCCAGCATCTGTCTAGAATAGCTGAAGGCCTTTGATTTCTGAGGCTTTCTAATTTCTCTTCTGCTAAAGCATCGTTGATAGTTTCTTAAAAAGCCAACTCTCCCCTCACTAACTATAGTAAACACAATTTGAACCATTTATAATTAAAGGTTTTTCTCATACTCTTCGAAGGGTTGAGTACATTAACTTTCAGAGTCCCTGAAGGTTTTACTTAAAACTTTTTGCTGATCTTATAGTGGGTTTTACATGTACGAATAAATAAAAATCAAAACACTGTTTGAATCACATTGTCTGAATCATGGCACCATTTATTTCCTTATGACCACAAGGGTGGTTTATAATTAAATAGAAGAATCTAGTTCTCAAATTGAGAAAGCTAACAACTTCTCGAAGACACATACGGTTTTCTACAATTGTTCTACATAGGATTATTTTTGGTTGAAATGGGTAGACTGAAAAGTGACCTGTCTTTAAGGTTAATAATGTGGTACTCTTTCTATATTCTTTGTTTTATCAGTTTCCTGATGTTTGTGTTCAGAGGAGAAATCCAAATGGCTCTAACCCTGTGATGAAGCAGGTGTCAATTTAATCTTTTAACATTCTGAGTTCTTGGATGTGAATAGTGACTCTGACCTCTGATTTTTTTTTTTTTTTCCTCTTTCAACTTTTGGAACTTGGAATCTCATACCTCTTCGGAATTTACAGCTTCTAGTTGTGATCTATTAAGCAATTGCAATTTGTTAAATGTCTGATAATCTTGTCCACCATTCCTCATGATGTTAAGCTGGAGACATTCTAGCATTCCCCAAACACTCAGCACCTGCTCTGTGTCAAGCATAGTTAGAGATAAGGAGAGAATCAAATGTGGTCTCTGTCCTTGTGGAGCTCACATCTTTAGTCTCATGCCCCTGGTCTCCTGAGATTATCTACCTCTGAGATCTTTTGAGTGTCAGGGGCCACGCATGGAGGAAGGCTGTGCTCTCCACAGTCAGGTGATGGAGATGGGGTGGCTGAAAGGTGGTGGTTCCTGGATAGCGCATGAATTTCAGGTGCGCCCCTGTGACTGCAGAGATGAGAAAGCAAGACCAACTTTGAGACTGAGTCTGTTGTACTTATGCTTAGTCAAGTATGGCTGAGGAAGGGAGCTGGGGCAGGGGAGGAGAATTCTTTACATCAAAGGATGGCAATTGCTCTAGATCAAAGTTGTCAAAGCTGGAAGGGGGTGGGGGACGGGGATCATGTAGTCCAGCCTCTTGTTTTCCATACTGAGACCCAGGAGAGGAAGTGACCTGCTCAGATCAAAAAGAGATTTAGTGGAAACTCCATGAAAGTATGTGAAAAGGAACATGACAGAAAGCCAGACTTTCCAGTAGGTGTGCCCACATTGGAATCTAAACCTTTCCTTTTAACACTCCTTGTCTTCATTGTCTAGAACTTCCTATGGATTAAAGATACTATACCACCTTACTTAAATGTAACTAATCCTCAGGAAGTGATCAGCTCTGTGTTTGTTTTTAAAATGATTATTTTTTGTTAATTGGCATTTTGCTTTAGATGTTTGGTCGTCTAATAGCAAGGCAAATTCTACATAATTTTCTACATAATTTGGCCATGCCAACAGGGACAATATTTCACCTAGCTCAGAATCCTGAGCATAATGTATTGGCACAGCATAGGCACTCAACACAATAGTTAACTTATGCATTGTGGAGATGGCCATTATAGTCTGACAGACCTGGATACGAGTCCCAGTTCTGTCACTTACTAGCTGTGTGGCCTTGGGCAAGTTATTTCACCTCTGAAACTGTTTCCTTATCTGTGAAATGTGGTGTTGAGTGTATATGTGTGTACACACACACACACACACACCTACCTCTAAAATAGTACTTTGCAAGACCCTAAACCCCCAGCATGGTGCGTGGCACATACACTGTTGAAATTCCTTTTTTTTTTTTTTTTTTTTCCCATGTTAAATTGCAGAGTTACTCTTAGGAATCAGCTGAATTGGTATCTAAGATTGTGACAGTCTGGGCATTATCCCTAAGTAATACCTCAAACTGAAAAAAAAAAAAAATGTGTCTTTGTGATTTTTCAAACCCTATGGCTCTCCATTCATGTCCTACCTCCACTGCCTTCTCCTTTCTCTCCCTTTGCCTCAAAGGAAACTATGGAGCCATATAGAAAGCTCCAAAATCAGACTGACCTTATGTACCTTTAATTGAGGACAGAATTTGCTAAAAGTGAGTCCAAAAACCCACCAGTGGTTTACTTTACAATTTGTGTCCTGGCTAGACTGGCTGTTGGCTGTGTAATTTGTCTAGTTTTGTCTGGAGTCTTAGACCATTCAGCTGCTTCAGGGCAAAATCTTTTGGGGTGTCATTAAATGGGATTGATAATTGGCTTCTGATGAATATTCATTGTGACTAATGACTTTGGGCAAATTTTACACATACTATCTTTCTATTCTCCCACTGAGTGAGATTTTGATAGAATCATTTTCCTCAACTTGCACTTCAATTAAATATTCACAATACCCCTTTGTTGACTACAATCCAAATTGTATACTTTCATTACTTTTAAATTTTGTATTCTGTAAGGAATGAGCATAGGCCTTTAGGACCCTTCTTTTTTCTAATGGGGTTGGTTTTAGAGTTTTGTTTTGTTTTTTTTAAGTAAGTGGCTAATGATAATTTATGGGATGTATGTTATTTCTGATTAAGCATAGATATGTCATAACACTTTTCTGTGGTCCACTTAGCCACTATTTCTAAGAAATGATGCACATTGTTTGTGCCATTTAGTATTTTGGAAAAGAGCCAAACAGCTCCTTGTTTGTTTTCTTAATCAAATGGGTAAAAGCATTTTACTTCAATTGCAGAGATTTGGCCCTCAGAAAACCCCACAATGGAAATGATGATCAGACATCTTAAAAGTTTGATTTTTATGAGGGATAAGTAATTTAAAACCTTGTCATTTATCTTGCTAGGTTTTTTTTTGAGGCTAAGGAGACATGAAAAGAACATTGTCTGAAGATAAGATCTCTGCCACTGTGTCGCTTGAAATAGGATTTTGACTCAAACCGATTTAAGCTAAAAAGAGGCAGGTATTCAAGTTCTGTCTCAACCAGGAACATTCTATTGAATGACTTTTTCAAAGAGAATTACCAATGAATACATGTGATGATGATACCTTACATTTGTATGGCACCATATAGATTTTTAAGTGCTTTTATTTATTTATTTGTTGTGTTGTAGAGTTACAGAGTAGGCATATTATTGAATAAATGGATGGATGAATCCATTGACTTGATTTTCCAGAAATGGCATATTTGTATGTCTAAGCTTGCTGCTATTGTGTTGGAATTTGAGTCATATGTATATATACCCTACTTTGTGAGACTCATGAAAATGTTGGTCCAGTACTATGAAAAGCCAAGCCACTAACTATCTTTATATTGTGAATATATTCTAAGTGTGAATTGTTTTTTATTTATTCAAGAAACATTGCATTATCTAGCACATATACATACATGCATATGTATATATACATTGTGCCACTGAGCAAAAGAGAGACAGGGTCTTTCTGTACTTTACAGTGAGAGGACAAACATACAGTCATAGTCCCATTAATAATGGGGGCACATGCCCAGTGGAGCCATGCAAGGCTTTGCAGAGAAAGGTAGTGCACAGAGACCCGGGGCAGGAGGAGTTCGCTAGGGGCGCAGATCTGGGCCAGTGGGAATACAGAAGGGAGGAAAAGGAGTACATAACTACTCCTAAATCTGCAAATGATTTATTCCAAGGATAAACTTGGAGGAAGTAGTAGAGATTGTGGCTGGAGATGCTTCTCTACAGGTAGACAGGGAGCTGGTGAAGACATGAAGACATGCCTGTTCCAGGTGTGCCCCCAAGTACATTTCCGAGCAGGATGTTACATGACTGGACCTGCACTTTAGTAAGAGTACTTTGGCCGTTGGTTAATGGATGGGGAGGAAGAGCTGGGGCCAAAGGCCGGTGTAACCCTCCAGCCTGACTTGAGGGTGGAGTTGGAGTAGCTGGTTCATTTTCCATTCACTCAATACCAGCAAAGATGTTTTGTCTCTTCTAAGCCCAAAGAGATTAGTCATGTATACTATAACAGACAGCCTCCGTTACGCTGTAACCTACCGAAATGGATTGAGAAAAAATGGATTAAACCTACAAGCCTTGGCAGAGTCACTGGGAACTGCTCTTGCGAGCTTGTTGGAAAAGCTCCTGTTCGTGGCATGTACCTGATTTAAAGAACAGGGTCTGGAGGGAAAAGGAGGGGGAAAATTAGGCCCTGGATTTAATACACAGCTCTCACAACTGTGAACCATCAGCAGAATATCCAATTTAAAGCTGTTCATGTTACACTAACCTCTGGGATTCTTTTAACTGGGCCTTGGCGCGTCACTCTTTTGCCACGTAAATGTCCTTCTGTCAGCAAAGGCCAGTTAACAGCTTCCAAAAGAAGCAAAGTCCTCAGGGGAACAGGCTTCCCAGAAACCAAAGAAACATTAAAGAAAAAAGGCAGAAAGAAACATGTGTTGTTGACTTTTGTCACTTCATAGTCCTATCTCCAAAGGTGTTGGGTTTTTTCCTTCTTTCACTATATTGAGTTTTGTAGCAATTTTATTCCATTGTATCTTTGTTTCCTAATTTTTCTGTTATATCAAATACTGATTGTATGATGTGTCTAGCTTTTAAGAAAAAAAAGAAATATGAAATAGGAACAAGTCAAAAGAGGAGGGAGTCGAAGGATTAGTCAGTAAACAGTGCTGGAGCAATTGATTAGCTGTGTGGAGAAAATAAATTCTCACCTCAGTCCTCAAACCTAAATTAATTCCAGCTGGATTAAAGAGTTAAATGCTGCGGAAAAATTTGCAGGACTTTCTTAGTATAAAAGCAGTGGAAACCATCATGAAGGAAAATATTTGCCCATGTAATTATTTAAGGCTTCTCTTTACCCAAAAATTCAAAGAAAATTAAATAAGGATAAGTTATTTTCAAAAACATTGCAAAGGATTACTATCCTTTGCATATCCGGTATTTGCTTTTAAATCAATTTAAAAATGCTAATTCTCATTAGAAAAAGTGGACTAAGAATATGAACAGACCATTTACTTAAGAAATATAGTTTAGAACATATAACAAGATGTTCAGCTTCAGTCATGATCAGAGAAATAAAAATAAAATGAAGATAGGTACAGTGAGATACAGGGAGGCCAGCATTCCAGTACATGGGTGGGGGAGTAGAAAGAGCCTCAGTCCTTCATCTATTTATTATATTAATACATTTATTATATTTATTAAGTGCCTTAAAGTATTTATAACCTTTGTCTTTAAATTCTGCATCTAGGAACCATATATAAAAATTATTGACCTGATCCGATTATATGAATTAATGATGGAAGAGTGGTTAAATATAGTATGGGAAATTCATTGAGTGGCATGAAAAGATGTTTTCTAAGAATGTTTAAAGATATGGGGAAAATGGCAGCAAATAATGTTAACTTAAGGGCAAATCAACACTGTATTTACAGTAATCCTGATTTTTATTAGAAAAATCCATACGCATGTAATACCCCAAAATGTTAAATAATATTTTCAGATGGTGAAGACTTTCCTTTTTTTTCTTATAGGGAGCATTTTCTTTTTTTTTTTTTTTTTTTTTAATTTTATTTATTTATTTTATTTATGGCTGTGTTGGGTCTTCACTTCTGTGCGAGGGCTTTCTCTAGTTGTGGCAAGGGGGGGCCACTCTTCATCGCGGTGCGCGGGCCTCTCACTATCGCGGCCTCTTTTGTTGTGGAGCACAGGCTCCAGACACGCAGGCTCAGTAATTGTAGCTCACGGGCCCAGTTGCTCCGCGGCATGTGGGATCTTCCCAGACCAGGGCTCGAACCCATGTCCCCTGCATTGGCAGGCAGATTCTCAACCACTGCGCCACCAGAGAAGCCCGAAGACTTTCCTTTTATCCCTTTCTCCATTTTCTAGATTTTTCTACCGTCATTGTGAATTAGCTTCATAATCATGAAAAAAATACATTTTTTGGAAAAGGAAGCTCTTATTAAATCTGAATTAAGGTTATTGAGTTAACTTATAATTTTAAATATGTTGATAAGTATATATTTAGTTTTATTGCTGAACTCAAATGACAGTGTCTCCTGACTTTAATTGTTTAGCTCTGAATCTCTAATTTGCTTCCGTTGCAGTTGACTGCCTGCATCCACGGGTCTGCTGCGATGCTGTACCCCATGTTCTGGCAGCACGTGTACATCCCCGTCCTGCCTCCACATCTGCTGGACTACTGCTGGTAAGGCCACTGCTTACCCTGTCCTCTGCTTTTCCTTCTCCAGAGAATGACCAGGCAAGTTAGGTCTATAACTTGTAATGCAGTTGGTGACTCTAAATTAAAAATACTAACTTCAAAGTGATCTGAATTTTAGATCACCTGATTGCATGGCCTGTTTGTTTCCAAACAGCTTTTCATATGTGTCATGGCATTCTTAAGAGTTCAAGTGGGTAGATAATACCTTCTGCGTTCCTCAGTGTAGGGAAACCAAAACACCAAGTAGTTGTGTGATTTTTTTTTTTTCCTAAGACACAATGGAAACTGGTGTCAAGAACAATTGAGATCCCCAAGGTCTTCAAGTTTCAGCCGTGCCCTGGCACGTTTTGTAAGACTTGCCCTCAGCTGTGGTTTGGGAGCACAAACCAGCCTTCAAAACTCTCTGAAGTCTTTTGAGGGGAATTTCACTCTTCAGTGAAATGTGTTTTAGTGGAAGGAAGGAGGGAAGGAAGAGAGGGGAAGAGGGAGGGAGGGAGGCTGACTTGCTTTAGAGTCAGCTAACCACTTGGGCAAGTCACTTGGCTAAAAGCTTTGTTTTCTCATCTGCAAAATAAAGTTGTTCTATACATAATTATGTAAAGATGGAATGAAATAACATGAAAAGATACCATGTAGAAAAGCTGGCTCATAGTAGATGCTCAGTAAATGTTTCTGCAGAAGCATCATCTTCATCACTATCTGTCTCCAATAGATTAACAAAAAAGACTGTGTGATCTAATGTCCTTATAAATGATTTCTTTCTCCAGTGTATTATGATTAAAGACATTATCTCCATACAGCTCAAGTCAGCAGAAGTTGATAAGGGAGTGATACACATGTATAGAAAAGGCTCTGCACTGTCTGCCAGAAATTGAGAGCTTCAGGAGAAAGGGCCCCATTTGAGGGGTCACAGCCCTGTCACTTAAGGACAGATGATTCAGGACATTTACCATTGGTTCAGAGAGATTGAGTCCAGGTCAGTCATAATTTTTGCCGGTATCTCCAGCCCGTTTTGCAGTCCTCTCAGTGAAAAGGTTCACCCAGGTAGCCAAATTATCCTGGGAATTTAAAGGTATTCAGGAGTCCTTCTCATGTTATGTGTTGGGCTCATCCTCATCCCAAGAAGCCATGGGTTCAGCAAAGATGTAGCTCAGGGCCGTGAAGTGAAGATCAGCGGCCCTCTCTAGTGCATAGCGCTAAGTGAATTGGCTCATTTCTCTCTTTAGTGTGTATCTTTCTTATCAAGGTGGATCTCTTTATCCATGCCTTTCTCCTACCTCTCATGAGATTAAGGGGCAATTTCTCTGCATAGATTTGTTGCTTCTTTTGAGCTTCTGAACCCACTCTATTGGTTTTTTCTGCTGTCACGTATCTCAAGGGAAAGGACCGTGTTCTCTATCCAGTTCGCTGTTTGAATGAAAGATTGGGGGGCTGGGCAGAGGCAGACACAGCCGCCAGAGAGGAGGAAAGAGGCAAGGGGAGAGAAAGAACAAGCACACCCAAGGAAGCTGGAAGGGAGATAGAAAGAAAAGGTGGGAAAGGGGACATATGTCCCCTAAGACAGACTCACACAGTGACACCCAGTCCCCTTAAGCACAGAGGATCTGCTGACACAGTGCCCCGGCCCTGACATACAGCACCCTTCACAGGCACGCACCGCTCCCCCCCAGTACATGGCCCCATACTCACACACACAGACAGAGGTCCCTTCCCTACAGACATGTGCCTCAGGGTCCCCCACACACCTCACCCCAGACGTGTGCTCTACAGGGAAACCTTAGAGTTCTCCCTGGAAGAAACTCACCTGTGTGTCTCGATGCTTCAGGTAGGAACACCCAGGGGCTTTTGTGTGCAGGGATTGGTGGAGCTGAGAAAGTCATTGGAGTCCCTCTGCCTCCCTAATGGTACAGTTTTCACTTTCCATTATTTGGAAAGTTTCAGTTGCCAAATTGTTAGCTAGTTGAAAACCAGCAGCTTAGAGCCCCAAAACTATGGAGAAGAAAATGCTCTGTCAGTAACATCAGTGATAACAATAGTTGCCACTGCTGAATCTCTCCTTTGGCCCCCACTCGTTGGACCATCTCCTTACATCTGTGATCTCATTTAATTCTTCCAGCAACCCTGTAAGGCAGGTATTATTAGCTCCATTTCATAGGTCAGTAAACCGAGGCCCCTAGAGGCTTAATAACTTACCCTAAAATAGATGTTAAATATGTATAATTCCATTTTTACAAAAACAAATGAAAATTATGTGTATATATAACACAAAAATTAGATACACACACACACACACACACACATACATACATACATACGTATAGAGAGGCAGAAATCTGAAAGGAAATACACCAAAATGTTAACAGTGATTTGTGTTGGGGAGGAGGGGAGGAATTCCGCATGATCTTTATTTTCCATGCTTTCAAATATTTCTATCGACACAATGAAAAAGTATAGTTTTTTTATAATTGGAAAGTTTCATTTAAGAAAAAAATCAATGTTTATTCTGGCCAGTTGTTCTTTCCAGCTGCCATCTCAGGTCGCAGCCCTCCTTTCTTGTTTGCTTAGAGGATTTATTAGCTGTTTCACTCTTTCCCGTGGAAGCTGACCCGAGATCCTCTTTTCAACTTCCTCTCAAACTCTAACCCTTTCAAGAACTGTCACCAGCCTGACCGAGAGCAACGGTGCTGACAGCTCTAACCGAGAAGGGGAGACTTGGCAAGGACGGCTGCGAAGCCCTTGTCACCCCAAACTTTCACTTGGGAAACTCAGAGTTAAGGCTGGTAATTTTTGGAGCCTGAGTGGGTTTTGTGATTAGGCTCCATATTGGAAGTTTCTGTTTGTGTGATAGCAGTCTCTCTCCTGATCTCTTGTTTTCATGAAAGGACTTTTTGACATCTGACCTAAGGATGATTACAGGCCTGTGGAGATTGGTATCTGTTTACTAACTGCAAGATATAGGAATGATGAAATAAAAGACCCCAAGAGAAAAAACAGATCCTCTATTCAAGGCTTGATTTGATCACCTTCAGCCTGCTACCACTGCTTTGGTCAGAAACTACAAATGTCATGAAATTTGAGTCAATGCTAATACCTTTATTCTATTGTGCTCGGTGACTTTCACCACCGTAGAGTTTAATCTTTGGTGGTAAGAGCCAGCAAGGATAACTAGCATTTTAAATAATGTGCTAGGAGCCTGAAACATGTAGATTTGAAGGAGGTTTGTTCCTCTGCAGATGATTTAAATGTTAAGTACGTCCCCATGCAGGGGATACACGAAATGGAATCTGAAAACTATTATCTCCTGTAGAAATGAACTCTCAATTTACTCACTGCACAGGAAGGGCAGATTCTAGTCATTTTCACTGCCAGCAGGTGCCCTTTCTATGCATAATAGACTTCGCAAGTGTAATTAACACATGAAGACCACTGCTGCCAGTTTTTCTTCAGGTACATGCTGCTAGGAGTTTTCAGGACAACAGTGTAGGTTGTAAGAGCTTTCTACATTGCAGTTGAAGATGAGGTGTTCATTGACTTTTGGACAAAGACATGCTAAATGGGGCTGAGCCTAGACCCTACTATGGGTGTCATAGGTCACGGTCCTCGGACCCAGAGACCCCGAGAGCTGTAATGTGGCCTTTGGTAGAACAGAAGTCAATGTAGCAAAGCTCTGGGATGCAGTGAATAAATGGAAAGTATGATGCTGAAACCCTGCAATTATGTGGAAGACTAATTGCACATTCACAAATACAACAACCAGTTATTTAAGTTAACTTTAATTAGAGCTATAATCACAGATTTTAATTATCTGAATAAATCCATTAAATACAAATAGTCTGCCCTAAATATTTCCCAAATTAATTTTTTTTCATGTTCCTTCCCATTTTTGGGGAGAGTGGTCAAGAAAGTGCCTGGGCTTTGTATTCAGACACACCCAAGTTCAAATCTGTTTCATCTCTTATTAGCTGTGTAACCATTAAAAGTCTGTTTTACCTCTCTGATCTGCCATTTCGTTTTCTGTGAAATGGGTTCGATTTACCTGCTTTGAAGAGTGGCTTTAGGAATTAGAGATACTGATCATCAAGTGGCACATAGGGGCCATTTAATAAATGGTGGTTGCTCTTATGGTTATTATAAACATGGGGCATGGATTTTGGTTTCCAGAAGGTCTAACTCACATCAATCGTTCTTCTTGCTTCTGCTGCCTTGTGAACTCAAGGGAAAACTTTATAATTCATCTTCTCTTTTTACCCATCAGATTGTTTTTATTTTGATTTTTTTTTTTATTTAACTTGGGTTATTGTGTGGTTGTTTTCATTTGCAGCTGTGGCATAAGAATGAAAAGAAAAGAAACAAAAGCAGATGGCAGAGAAAACGAAAGGAGTAAGACATTTCCAGCCCTTATGAATATTTAAAAACATGTGCTGCTGGTTCCTTTCTACTGAGATCTGTGCCATTCTCTTGATTTTGAAAGTGAAAATGAGAATGTTCCCTACCTTGGCTGATGGCAGCCCTGACCTTGGCCAGTGTTGGAAGAGCTTTCCCATTTCTGGGACAAAAGGATTAACTTGCTGATGAAAATCAGTGTTCCCTTTCATAATAATAATCACCATCTATCGAGTACAGCCTGCAAGTCAAGCTCTTTGTAAACATTATTGCAAATCTTTAAAATCAAACTGTAAGGTAAACACTAGCTCCATTGTATAGGTTAGAAAATTGAAGCTCAGAGGGGTTTAGTGACTTACCCACCATGACACAACTAAGAAATGGTAGAGCCTGCACTTGAAATCCAAAGCCATCTCATATTAAAGCATTCCTTAGTAATATCCTTTAAAGAATTATGGAATAAGTTGTACCTATCACCAAGATTTTGTGAAAAAAATCCTTTACATAGGCTTTTTGATGACTTGCTAATAATTGTGGACTTATGTTATCATTCATTATTATTCATTCATTCAACAAATATTTATAGAGCACTTAATATGTACCAGGCACTATGCTATGCTATGCTAATTAAATGTTACTAATAAAAGGTCCCAGTAGAAGCCATATGGTATTTCCCATGTAAATACCTTTTTCTCCCTACTCCTTCAGAAGTAGTCCTAAATGAGGACCACAAATCATTTCCCAAATTGAATTGCATATTTGGGTTATTCTGGACACCTGTTAACATATTTCCAAATATGTGATAAAATATTTCCAAAGCAGATCAGGACAAGTTCATATTTTACCCCCAAAAAGGCAGCCAGGCCAAGAGCCAAGTTAGTAGCTAACTCCTGATGTTCTCTGAGGACATGGTTGAACCAAAAAGTTAAATCAAGTGTGTACAATTAAGGTTTGGATTTTGTATCTGACTTTGTAAAATACTTCATATTTTCTGACATTTCTAGGTGCCGCTGGAATCCATTCTTCCACCCAGAGTGGAAGATTCTCTGTGAGACAGATTCTCTGTGAGACGTACTAGTTCTAGGCTCTTTATCTGTGCTGTATATGGGGTTCTGAATCAACCCCCACAGGCTGCATTATGTATTCCATCTAGGATTTTTAGCAAACAGTCTTAATATGCCTTTTCACAGGGTGCGTAGTCCATGTGGGTCATGGGGCATCTGTCCAGACACAGCTGTGAAGTGACAGATGATCAGAGCTGGGTCCATTCTAATCTCTGTCTTCATTGATGCCATGAAATTTTGCACAGGGAATAGATTGATGCTAAAGTAAGTGGGATTGTTGATATTCTTGGTGGCAGTGATAGAAATCAACGAAGTGTGGTGTGGTAGAAACAGAAAAACCCGGCTTTGGTTCTGGCTTCCCCATTTACTAGTTTTGAGGTCGCTGAACACCTCTGAGCCTGTTTTCTCTTCTGTTGAATGTGAATAGTAATAGCTACTGATAAAAAGCAGGTATTCCATAAATAGTAGGTACTATTTTTGTTATTACTGACTATGTGTATGTATTTGTAGTCAATATATATTAACGTATATGTGTTTGTATATGTGTATATATATAAATGATCCAACAATCCAATTCAAGTTCACAAGACCCAGGTAGGATGGAAGTGGATTAGGTAGACAGGTATGACCGAAATTCTTTTCTATTTATCAAACTCTGGGCTGTGCAAGTTTTGCTCAAGATTAAATTCTAACACATAAGTAAAAACTGTGTTGTTTCCATTTTGCAGCAAGTATTTATGAGTGCCTTTTATGTCCCTGGCATTGGGCATAGGGAGATAGGAGCTTATAGATGGTTCTGGATCTGAGGAAACACTGCTTCACAAAAGAACTCAGGTGTCCAGGCAAGAGTTGGGAGGTTGTTTTTTTTTAAGCTAGGAGGCATCAAGGGGCCATGATAGGTCCATTGCTCTGGGGGTACAACCACTGCAACAGGAACTCATCTGGGAAGATAGGAGGGGATAAGGACCAGGATTTCGGTTTCAGACAGAAGGAGGAGGGAAGTTGGGTCTGTGCTGGGCCTGATGGTTAGAAAGTGCACAATGTGTGTTGGCTGAACAAAGTGAAATTATAGATTCCTGGGTAAATCCCTTAGTAAGATTTGGCTGAACTTGACCTTGAGGTTTGAGCAGAGAGGGTAAGGAGTAGAAAATAATTCAGGCTTGGAAGTCAAAGCTCTGGGTCCAAATCCTGGCTCTGGTCCTACTGAATTTATGTCTTTGGGTGAATCACACAGTCTCTCTTTCCTCATCCACAGAATATAGCTAAAAATATAGTTCTCCGTAAAGAGCCTGGCATCAAGTAGGCACCTAAAAAGAAGTTGTTAGGTGATGACAGTCACTGAGCCCTATATTGAGATACACCTTCATTTCCTTCAGCAGCACCTAAAACTGAAAATGCCAAGAGCCTTTGGAGGAAGCTTTGGACAATTTCTGAGTAAACTGTCTCCCTGGTAGAAAATGGGAGAGAGAAGAGATGGCTCTTTGCATTATCTATGCTGTGGATTCTGTAGGAATCTATATCTATACTGTATAGGTTTTATAGGAAAACTGCCTTTTCAAGTTCTCCATTTGATTTTTAAAAATTGAAATGTAATTCATATGCCATAAAATTCATCCTTTTAAAAGTGTACAATTCAGTGGCTTTTAGTATATTCACAGGGTTGTGGAGCCATCACCACTATCTAATTCCAGATCCATTAGGTTTTTAATACCTAATTTTTATTGTTGTTAGTAAGGTAATCCACCCTTATTAGTTAAAATAATACTTTTTAACCTTTCAGAAGTATATATAGCAAAAAACAAATGTTCTATAAAAATGAGTAGTCTATGTAGATGGTTGGCATCAGACCCTTAATCTGATCCCTCCAAGGTGCCCCTGCTGGCACAGATGCTAGGAGTACAGTGTGTGACAGCTCTCATCCAGCCTCAGCATTGACATTCCTGTGAGGGTGCTGAGGCTTGCAGGGTTAGAGAAGACATAGTGTCCCTTTCCCACGGGAGTGACCCTTCCGCAGTCGGGGATGGTGGTTGTTGGCTCGCCCACCCACCCTTCAGGGAGCTCTCCTGACTGCAGCCCACCGCCCCATGGTCCTTCACATCCTTTGCTGCAGCATCTACATCTGAGTGTCTGGACCCACCCTGCCAGTCCCACCTTCCCAGTCCCCTTTCTGCTGCCTGATGTGGTAAAGGGCAGCAGCCTGCCTCCCTTGCCCCAGTTTCTGCCTGGCCTCCATGGGACATAGCTGGCTCTTTCTGTTCTTATATGACCAAGCCTTGGCCTGGTTTTCCATTTCTTGTGTCACATCCTGTATGTAATTCCTCACTCCTGCCTGACCTGGAGCCTGTCTTGAATCCAACACTTAGAAAACTCTGGAATTTCTAAGACATAGTGTAGTGGTCTCTGCAGCAAAGACATTCTACATATGTTCATGGTCACCAGTAGAGCAGGAGCCACAGACCATGTAATGTCATCCTCAGAGAAGCTTCAGCTCTGGAGGAGGTTACCTTGTGGCAGGGATTTGGGGATGTGTCGCTACCTCTCCCACAACGAGAATGCATGAAGCACCAGCGTACTGCTAGGCTCAGAGTTGTCTCTCAACAAATGTGGGTTTGTCTTCCCTGTGAATATTTGAAAGACTGAGAGACTAGGCTAAGAAGGTAATTGGATGCTATGCACCTTGGCATGTGACGTATCTTAGTCCTGGGAAAACAAGAAGAGATTTTTTCCCCCTTGTTACCACTTGGGTTTTCAACGTTTACACTCTTTTTTGGGGTTACTTTCTCTTGGTTTATTTATCCATAAACCTCTTTTTCTCTTCTTATTTCTTCTGTACATCATTCTTTCTTGGATTTCTACGAGGGTCTCATGGGTTGCTGGTGGCTCAAACCTGAGACTTCCTTTTGCGACCTGGCTCTGGCTGTTAACGGTTCTCACTGAACTCTCTGGGGCGATAGAGAGCCCTGTCTCCTGACCTTTCCTCTGTGATTAACTTCTCCTGCTGCAGTGGTCTTAGCCATGGAGCCCTTCCTGATGTTTTTCAAGTCTGTCTCCTTCCGGTAGACTGAGGAGGCATAAAAGGGCGGACTACTCTAGGCTTTGATGTTGACCTCTCTGGGTTTTCGTCCAGGCGTTATCTTTATAACTCTTGTGTTTGTTTCAGTTGGGTTTGGTGGCTTGGAGCGCTCTCCCAAGCCCCAAGGTTACCCCAGGAAGCCACAGGGCCACACTCAGGAGGGCATCGTCCCCCCTCCCCACTTTCACCATCAGCTCAGATACACACGTGTCTCGCATTAGCAGGCCATTTCCAGTGACCAGCACCGCGCGCGCCCAGCTCCTCCACTGCTGTGAGCCCCACGCTCTGGCTGCCAAAACCACAGATGGAAGTGAGGCAGTCTGTGCTGCCTCTCCTAATCCGGGGTTGCTCCTGTCCTCATACGTAGGGCTCCTCATCCTCTGCTATCGCTCATAAATCAGGGAGGGCCAGTTGGAAACCAGGCAAGAACTTAAATACTTTTTCCCCTAAGAAAACCTCGATTAACTAATGGCATTCGCACCCCTTCTACCTTTCAAGTCATATTTTCTGCCTCTCACCAGCTGTGACCTTTGTCAAGTCACTTAACCTCTTGGAGCCATGGGTTCCTCTGTGAATTACAGAGATCAGCCTTTCAAGATTGCTGTGGGAATGAGATGAGGTCATCTTAGGTCCGCCCCACAGCACTTTGTAAGTCTCCTCACGGCAGCCTACACACATACAAGAATATGCTTATTGGCTGCCCACTATTAATTGTAATCTCCAAATAGGTAGGGATCAGAACTATTTTTTCTCTCCTCTGTCCTCAGCCCAAGGTGGTGCCCAACACATAGTAATATTTACTGACTGACTGACCGACACACGGAAAACACTGAGCACGTAGTAAATGCACCATAAGTTGTTAGTTTTCTCTCTTTCCCCTCCCTGGTTGCCTTTTTAAAATGGAAGCTCCTGAGTGACTAGTTTATTTCTCTCTATGGACACCGTGAATCACATTACAATCCTGTTTCCCTCTTTGGGTTGGCAGCTGGAGGACTCAGAGCCAAACTTGCGGCCATCCCAGCAGGTGTGCAGAACCTCACAACACACATTGAAGTACTCACCTCACTCCGGCTTATGTTTTTTCCCTTTGCCCCTATTTTTGTTCCTATTTTTGCTGCTGTATTGAACATATTTCTATAAACTGCCTTAAATTCTATTTAGAACAAGAAAGGGTGTCAATTCATTTAAGCTAGTTGGCAAATGTAGTTTTATTCTGGCTACAAAATGTCCACTTGCTATTTTATTTTTCAGCTGTAGTTATCAAATACCCATTTTTTTTCTTAAGTGTAACATAATGGTTAAGTGTAACATAATGGTTTGAAAAAGTTAATGTAAAGCAACAGTAGTATAAGAGACTCTGAAGTAGGAGGATGTGGGCTGGAATCACCGTTAACTGTGACCATGGGCAAGTTTCTGAGAATCCCTTTTTTAATCTATAAAATGCTTGGTATAAATTGGATTATTTGAGGATTAAGTGAGATAAGGGCTCCCGCACAGCCCTTGGTACTTGGTGAGCACTCAGCACGTACCCGCCTCTTTATTCCTCCAGCTCTGCACACAGCCCCGCCATAGACTCTAGGGAATCAGAAACAAAGTTTGGTTCTCCTGTGACTGACAGTCTGGAATAACCATACAAATTAGCGCGTGCTTTATGCCAAATGGGCAACCCAGACAAAAGCCTCTGAATAGGGAGGTGTTAGCAACCCCGGGGTGATCTGAGAAGTGGTGCTTGGCGGACAGCACAGGTTCAGTAGGACTTAGAGGAGGCGGGGACTGGGGCCCACAGGGACACTCGTGGCTCGGCTCAGAGGCAAGTTGGGGTTCCTGTGGTGAGGGGCTGGCCGGAGTCTCGGACAGAACGTGGAGGGGCCCGGGACTTGGCACAGCTGCTGGCGGGCCCCCAGGGAGCAGGTTAGAGAAAACCTCCGAACCTCCTTCCACTTTTCTTCCACAGCCGGGCACGTGCTGGGCTCCTGGGAAGCAGTGAGCTTGCTCTCTCTCAGTGTGACAGACTTGGGTTCTAGTCTCAGGGCTGCTGTGTGACCTCAGTGAGTTGTTTAGCTTCCCAGCCCTCGTTTCCTCATCTGTATGGAGGGCGGTGGTGGTACCTACCTCATACCGTGGTCGTGAGGGTCCAGTGAGAAAGTGCCTGTCAAGCCCTTAGCCTAGTGCTGGCTATGGCAAGTGCACCATGGACAGCACTGGCTCTTCCTGGCTCCCTGTGCGGCACTGGCCATCGCATTAGCTTGCGGCCCATCTGTCTGGTCACTTTCAGGAAGATGAAGACTAGGATTATCTGTGTTCTCCAACAAGGTGTGTTGTATGGTCTTTGTTCGCTTTCTTTCCCCCGTTCTGTTGTCCTTTAACCTCTCTAGCAATGCCGCGCTTCATTATTTCAGAGCAGAATTTTAAACTGTAAGACAAACTGTGTTTACACGTTTGTTTCTTTTCAAAAAAGAAGGAGGGGCGGGAGGGAGGGAGAGAGGAGGGAGGAAGGAAGGAAGGAAGGAAGAAAAGCTCAAATGAGTAAGACCAAGAGTTTTCCTTTCCTTTAAAGACAGTGAACTGAGGAAAGACTTGTGGGCTCCCTTTGCAGATCTGGGTATTTGGCTAAAAAGGTGGAGTGCCTCTGAGAGGCGAGATGGGTGCTGTGATGTGTACACTGTAATGCTCACTATGCTTTAATATGGGAAAAGAAAAAGAGTAGACCTTCCAAACCCCTGGGTAGCTCTACGCTATATCCTTGCTGAGGTCAAAGAGGTGTTGCTCCTGGGGAGGCGGGGGTGGGGGCCCTCCTACCTCTCTCCACATCTCATCTCTCCTCCCCTGCCCTCTTCTCCCTCTTTGTCTTGGGAAGCTGCCTTTTCTATATTTGAGCAGCCAGTGTTCCTTTATTTCACCTGACTCTTTTCCAATTAGTAGCCGCTCACCTCAGGGGAACATAATTAAAAGGGCTCTAGTTATCTGGGGGAAAGGAATTAACAAATTGAGAAAGTGCAGTAATAATGAACGGGGACTATAGGATCATTAATAAGTCTGCAGTATCCATATTCATGCCTGTCCATTGCTAGGAATGAGCTCATGCTGCAGGACTTACCTATAAGAGCAGTGCTCTGCATTGCGGGTCTGGAGTTGGTGAGAGGATTGGGCGAATAGCCCCCCTTGGTTTTCCAGCACTCCTTTTCTTTTGGCTTAAGTACTGAGTATGTGCTGTGGGACAGTATAGGCTTTCAGTCCAACAGCCCTGGCTTTGAATTACAGCTTCACTACTTACTAGCTTTGTGACCCTGGGGCAAGTTACTTCACCTTTCCAAGCCTGTTTCCCAATCTGAAAATGTGGGTAGTAGTGATACCTTGCAGAGTTGCCTTGAGAATTACGTATAAGTGATGCACAAAAGCACCTGGGTTATAGTAGCTCAGTTGATACTAGTTCCTTTTCCCCTTAAGAGGATTCAAAGTAAACATACCTTTCAGGTAAAGGTCATTAAATTGTCACTGCCTTGACACTAGCAATATAACCCCTCTCCTTTTCAGGGGAGAAGGAAGAAAGAATAGCTTTTACTCTTCCAAGATGACAGTGATGAAGTCAGATAGTGCCATAATTCCCAGAGAACAAAGGCCTAGGGCAGATACACCCTATCCCGCTACTCAGAGATGTACAGTGGCATCCCACAATCGCCGTCAGCCATAGGGCAGTTGTGACACAGTTGTGATGGCCCGCCTATGCATGAACTTGGTCATAGCTGTTAATATTATCACCCCTTTAATTTAATTATGTGCACTGTTGGTTCTGCACATGTTGTGTCTAATTGCCATTTAAAATGTCTTCCAAATTGCAGTCAGATTCAGCATTGAAATGTAAAGTCAGTGTGAATGTTGAAAGGCACCAGAGCAGAGAAGCATGGTGTTCATTTACTATTGGTGAAACAGATATTTGCGTTATTTTCTTGATAAGCAATAAACAAGTTCTTTCTGGGACCTAACGAATGAAGATAGCATCTAGATAAAGTATTATGTTTTGTTACTGAGATACCTTGGAAAAAACATGGGCATTGATGACTCTCAATCAGAAAATGATTCAGAAGAGTCAGGTTCTGAATGTGAAGTTTTTTAGTACTAGCTTAACCAATTTTTTGCTATATTTTCTTTTTAAGAAAGCGTGATGAGTGGTTTTACAAATTTGTTATTCTGTGTGATAAGCAAGTAATGAGTCATAGTTTACTTGGTGGTTTTTGCATTTTGGGTGGTACATAAAATCGAGTTTAAATGTTACCCTCTGAAGAAAGTGATAAACAACCCTACTGAACTCAGTAAGTAGACAAGTGACAAGGGAGTGTGCTTGGGGTCAGAAACTCATGTATAGAGGTGATGCCTGTCAAACACCTCACACTCATCACGGAGTCTCGACTGTCCTCACCAACACTGTGCCAGGTATCCTTCAGAACCAGGGAAGGAACAAGAAACCATTCTTTGGGCACTAAGAGAATGGGTCCAGTCATACCAGCCATGCCAGGGCTGTGAAGAGAACCCCCTTGGGCATAATAGCTTACTGAGCCCACCATGTGCTGCTCCTGTGCTAGGCACTTCATGGGTTCTCTCTAATCCTTGCAGCAATCTTGGAAGATTTCCACTGGGGCTAGTACTGCCCTTTTAAAAGACACTTTGCCAAGATATAACAAAAGATATTAAAAACAGTCCTGCCCTTTGACTTGGTAATTCCATATTTGGGAATTCACGCACATGAAGTTGTTCATTTTCATTACGATGTTACTTATAGTGAAAAGTTGGAAGTGACTTAACGTCTAACTCTAGCAATAGGGTTCAGCAAATTAAGGGACATCCATACTTGGTTGAATATTACATAGTCTTTAAAATAATCACAAAGGTTACAGTATAATATGGGAAATGTTAATGTAGGCAATGAGAAAACAATAAAATATATGCACTCTATAATTTCAAAGATATTTTTAAATATTAATGTTAATATTGGAGGAGAATAATACAAAAATAAAAGTAGTTGTGATAAGATGACTTGATCATGGGTGAGTGTGTCCCACCCCCCCCCAAAATTTCTCTTTACAACAACAACAAAAAACAAACAAAAGAGAATGATTCAGTAGCTGCAAAAACTATTGAGGTATATTGAGAATATAAATTGTTTTCAGAATGCAGGTAGAATTACCCAGTTACATATTTGCTACATTGAGATGTTAAGGAGTCTCTGGGGTTTCTTTTTTCCTCTCTCCCTCTCCCCACTTGAAATTTGTAATCAGTATATTTGCAGAGCAAAAAAGCAGTAGATTCAGGGACACATTTGAGGTTTTGTAAGCAAATGATGACACAGTAAAAGGTATTTGTCCAGATTTGCATTCATACAAAACATGGCGTGCTGTGATTTCAGAATAAATGTGTTTTAAATATTTTCTAAATACAGAGCTGTTGCAGCCCTAAGTTGGCTAAGAAACTACATTTCTATGACAGGCCATAATTACTCTTTGGTAAATTATTGGACTTAAAAAAAAAAAAAGCACCTACCTAATGGTACCTGAAGAGTGAGTCTCACTTTGTCCCTTTCTACATCTGCCATCACTTCTAAGACTCCTTTTTACTCTCTTTCATTGATTTTTATTGCAGGACAAAAGGGCATGGCATTAAAACCTACATATTTAAAATTCTAGAAAAATTTTTTTTTCAGATAAGAGCCTGTAGTCTCAGATAAGAGCCTAAATTATACAGAGGCTTTTGCTGTAGGTATTTATTTTTACCTTTTTCTCACAGTTGTTTGAATGTCCTTTTCTATACATTAATTCATTTGTTGGAATTTCAGTTCTGAAATTCTAATTAAAACTCAGGGTCATTTGTTACTTGCATGACAGTGCTGGTAGGAGCTGGGAAAGTTTATAAGATTTGGTTAAATATTATGGATTTGAGTTTTCTCCCTTCTCTGTGTTTGGCTGTACTTCTGGACACATTAATAAGTGGCCATTTTTCTGGAATTCTGCACTCTTCCTGCTTCCTTTCATTACATTAGGCAAGGTTCCACTAGATGAGGCATTTGCAGTCTTAAGACTTCCTGCCAGGGTTCAGACTTTGTATTTTTGACATTGAAGCTGTCGTGTTCCTGAAGCTACTTAATTAGAAACACATTCATTTCAGTGTACACTGGAGAAAGCTTGGACAGCAGCGCCAGGCACACTGGGAAGTTTGAGCATTTGTGTAGCTGGCAGCTAAACTAATGGTTTACAGTTTAAGGGGAAAAAATATCGTAGGGCATTTCCTTGCTCCTAGAAGCAAAGGGAAGCTGAATGTGCACAGCAGATACCTTTTTTTAAAAGGAGAGAAGAAGAAGAAGAAAGGAAAGACAACTCCACTTTCACTGCAGTTTTGTGTCTAATTCTTTCTTTGGCTATTATCAAATACAAAAGTCTTCTAGAAGAATAGTTCCCAAACTGTGCTGCTGATATTCAAGACTGGTTTACAGGCTCCCAAGATATATTACTGCAGAGGTCTGTAGTAAGGAGAATATTTTATATTCTGGGGAAGGATTTTTGCTTGAAGAATTTTATTTGTTGAATGGTAATGAGGGAATTGTGCTCTTTCTTATTTTTAAATGTTTGAGCAATTTTAAAATGCACATATGATGTTTAAAAAACCTTCGTTGCCCATCCATTGCTTTCAGGATAAAGCCTAAACTCCTCAGCATTCTGTGGAAAGCAAACCTCTCCTTTTTCATTTCTTACCACTCCTCGTTTCCCTGCCCTGTCCCCAAGAAAGCCACCCTCCTAGGTCCACTTCCACGCCACCAGCTGCCCCGGCGGAAAGGTACCTGGGCACCTCAAGTCTGAGCCAGGTATCTTTCCACTGGGCTCATAAAATACCTTTTTGCACCTTTCTCAGGATGTACCCCATGCTGGAGAGACAGATGGAAACATTGTCAGTGTCTCGCTTCCTCTCTACTCCTTGACCTCCCTACCTGCAGGAAAAACACTGGGTGGGAGGTGGGCCTGGGGATTTTAGGTCCAATATTACAAAGTAAATGTGGCACAGAGGAAGAAGGTTTGGAGTCAAATCCTAGGGTTGCCGCTTGTTTTATGGCATTAGAGAAGTGCTTTAAGCTCTCTGGGCCTATTTCCTCCTCTGTAAAATGGGTATAATACCTACCTTGTGAGGTTGTGTGGGTTAGGAAAGATGAATTTCAAGTTCCTTGTATAATGGCTAGCCCATTTATCGTTGGTAAGTAGCATCATAATGATAATGTATGTGTGTGCCCCTGAAACCAAAGGAAGTCAATCCATAATGCCCAGGTTTTAAAGCCCCTGGAGTTGGGTTCTCATCTCCTGCTCAGTCACTAACTAAGGGAATCCATTGCTCTGGGAATGAAGCAGTTGGAAGGGGCTTTTTGAATTACAGTGTCATCAGATGGCATGTGTGCAACTGGGGTGGAGATGCTTGCTGGCTTTGATGCACTTTGTCCAATCAGAATGGACAGTTAGATCACATCTCTTGATGGCAGGAGGAAACAGCAAATAAAAAATCATTCCTCTTTGAAGCACATCATGCCCTCCGTCTGACATTGTTAACTGCTTTTTCTGTTGTAATCATGGCAACAGTGGTTCCCATTTGTACCAGGAACTGTACTAATCACTCGACGTATATTTTCTCATTCTGATAGCAAGCTGCCAGTTAGATTCCAAAGTGCCATTTTAAAGATAAGGCAACTGAGGCTATGCAATCGCATGGCTGCTATTTAGGGACTAACGCCAGGGTCAGTGCTCTTCCCGCCACCCATGCTTTTAAGGCTGCCCGCATTTTGAAATTCTGCCGAAGTTTCAAAGCTTGGGAACAAAATGTCACATTAGGATTTTTGTTGTGAAAGGAAATGTAACTGTGCATACGTTTATTAAAACAGTTTTTCTCCAAATAGTGAACCATCTGTAATTTTCTGTCAGAAGCAACAGACATTAAAGCAGCTGTGTGTCTCTGTTTCTCTTCACAGTGCTCCCATGCCCTACCTCATAGGAATCCATTTAAGTTTAATGGAGGTAAGTTGGCTCCTCTCCTCCCCAGATATCTCTACTTGCGGTTGTGTTTTGCTGTGTGGCAGTGGAAAAGACGCAGTCTCTGGATTCACAGCTCTACACACGGGAGCGTGTCAGAGCAACACCTCATGCACAGAGCTGAGCGTTCAGCTTAGACCCTTTCCACTGGGCTCCTGTTTCCAGTGTTTTTCCACTTTGTTTGGAGATTGTCAATTTTCATGGGTGAGGGAGTGAGGTTCAAAGAGGCAGGAGGAAAGGGTTCTTTAAGGGTTTGAACGAGGGAAGGGAAATGATTCACTTTTCAAAATGATGTTTATTCTAAAACACTGCAACAATATTATATTACATTTTTTCTCTGTAGAAAATGTGGTATAGGAAATATACAGAAGTATAAATAGGAAAATTTAAATTATCCACAATACCATTATTCCAGATTCAACCACTGTTAGCATTTTATTTTTCTTCATCCTCCTCTTTATTCTGTGAATATATATTTTGTATAAATGTACTTCACTGATATGGTATAGAATTTTATGTCTTTATTTCATTTAATATTATGGCATGGGGATTTCTACATGTTTTTGTCTACCCTCAGTAATAATTTTTAATTTACTACCGGTCCTTCCACTGTTTGGATATGCCACAACTTAGCCATTTTCCTATTACTGTTGGACACTTAACACTGCTTATAATTTTTCACTATTATAAATAGCATTTCAGTGAACATCTTTATGCATAAGGCTTAATCTGCATCTTGACTTACTTCCTTAGCGTAGAACCCCTAAAGTAGAAATGCTTGGTCAAAGCTATGAATCTAAGGCCAGATTGCTTTCTGCATGGCTGTACCGGTTAGATAGCAATTCTTTTAAAGGACTTTCTGTGCTTTTGTAAGTGCCACTGGTTTGTAGACATGAACCCTAAGCTTTTCTCTCCTCAGGAGAGAGCTGAAATTTGCGCTAGAGCGAAATGGGGCAGGAGGTAGGGGGCTTGCCTGTTTTGCACAGGAGATAAGCTCTCAGAGGGAAAAGCTAAAGCCATGTCCGTCTGTGATGATGCTTTGCATGTCTTAAAGGAAGTGCTACTTCTCTTCTTCTGTTGCCTTCATTTCACGTCGACGAGGACCACCTGCTTCTTCACTGTTGCACACTGTGCTATTGTGCTTACGAAAATGAAACAAGTTGGTTATCGAAAAACCTGTTTGTTTGACATTGAGAATCTTGATCAAAATAGACCACAGAAATCTGCTCAAATTTCTAATTTGACAGGACGGCCATGTGGCTCCTACATTCTGTTAACAGTTCCTCCTTGTCATCACCCAGCCCTGAGCACATACAGTACACAGTTTATGGACTATCTTGGATGGTGTATTTAGATCAGCCTGAAGAGATTTCTTCTGTGTTTTACCTTTGTTTGTCAAGTTTGGGGGTGTATTCAAAGCTCCTGTGTGAAAAATTGAAAGTGAGTACTTGCTAATAGAACTTTCATGTCAATTGTTGTACAGTTGGAAACTCTAATCTAAAGACCATTTGGTCTCTCGGCATCCACAGCTCTTTCCTGCCTCTTCTGCCTTCCAGACTGTTCCAGCACGGGTTTTTTTCAGACTCCTTTTCACAGCCCTTTACCTTGAGCATTGTCCAGGTTTCTAGTCTTGGCTTGCTTTTCTTTTCTATATGCCCTCTGGCCATCTTTTTTAAGGCTTTTTGCTTTTGCCACCAAGGTAATGTCAGTGACTCACAACTGTGATTCTAACACTGGCATGCCTCTCTCTGAACTTAAGGCCCAGAGTTGCAAATGCCAGTTGAAGGTCACCAAGATGTACTGTGGATGTCTCAAACTCAGTCTCCCCCAAACCCCTTATTATCTGTACACACACACCCGTCGAGATACTCCACTCCCCTTCCGCTGTTCCCAGTCCCTGTGAGTGGCACCACTGCCTGAAAAGGCACCAAAGTGGGTCACGCTGAGCATGGCTGAGTGTCCTCTTTCTCTTTTCTTTCTCTCTAAATATTCACCAAGTCTCTGACATGTCTTTCGCCCTGTTCCTTCCTCGCTGCCTTCGTTGACATTTTACCTTGCTTTCTTAGATTTTTGCAAAGCCTTATTCGTTCATTCAAGAAGCAAGATCAAGGCCTCTAATTTTCCAAACATTTTGCTAGGTCATGGAGGTATGACGATGAGTATGAAATTCAGTCCCTGGTTCCAACGTTTAGGGGTTGCCTTCTGCCTGGTCACCCTGCCTTTAGTAGCCTGCCTTCCAGCCTCCTCTGCCCTATCCCCGAGTTCCGCTCAGTCTCCCTGCTGCTGTCAAACCTTCTGTCCTCTCGCGGTCCCTTGTTAGCCAGTGCTCTGTCTGGTCTCTAAAACGCCCCCATCCCCACGCCCCTGCGTGGCTAAACCTTCTCTTCCCCAGCTGCTTGAGGAAGTCCGCCCGCTGCCTGCTGTCTTTGCTTGCTGTACCTCTTGCTCAGGATGACAGCTGTTTGCTTCCCTGTCCTCTCATCAGCCCTGGGAGCAGGAGCTCTTTGGGAGCAAGGACTAGGCTTCATTCACTGTGGTGGCCTCAGCACCTCGCAGGATGCCCAGCAGGTGCTTTCTGAAAGGAAGGATTGAGTGAGTGCTTGGAAAGCTGGAATTTGGAACACATTTAGAGCCCGCCAGTAGGCATTGCTGTTGTCAGGGAACCCAGCACCATAATTTTACTTAAAGGTGGAGGGAGTAAATTTTTTTTACTTTTTATGTGATTGTAAGTAATTTAAAACAAGGGTTTTTTTGTAGGAAAACATGCAGTGCACAACAGGCATAAATTTTGAAGCTAAAACTTGAGACAGAGTTTTTCACTTAGGTGAATGGGTGCAAGTCCATTCTCCTTGGCCTTTGAAGGGTTTTAAATGAGAAGGTTCGGGAAGCACTGGCCAAGATAATTCTTAGCCCTGCTGATTTAAATTAGGGAGGGTTTGCCATGCTGAACTACAATGTGGTCAGCACTAAAAGAAAAACAAAAATAGTAGTTGCCCCACTCTTGAAGCCAGCTAAGACACTTTCCAAACAAAATAGTGTTTCCTGCATGTGTGAGGCAGCTGTGAACTACCAAGTCATGAAATACAGTCTCCTGATCTCCTCCCGTGGATTTCAGCCCAGACTCGGAGTGCTCCAGTCATGCTTTTTGATTGGGCTTATCTGGTTCTATTATACCTGCAAGTGAGAGAGATGGTTCCCTGAGATTTCTTCCAGGAACCATGGGCTATAATGCTTGGGGGTGGAGCTCATACCTGGGGCCAAAGGAAAGCTCTTTAGGGAAGGAGCTTGGGAAGGCCCATCTCCTCTCGCACACTAGTTTTCTTACTGGCAATTCAGCAAAAGGCTTATTTTTGACTGTCTTGTTATTTTTTCTTGAAAGCTATAGGCACCTTATTATGCCTTTGCATATGTGCCAGAATTTTTTAAACTTCAAATGAATGTGGCAGATGTTCATAAAAGTTTAGAAAAAGCTACCATAGGAAGACTTTTTAACCATTTTTATGACACTCAAATTTGTTGCACAAAAAGAAATATAAATTATAACCTACTGTTCTCATTTGAAAGAAGGTTATTTGGGGGGAAGATCTAATTCTAGCCTTCAAGCTCTTACAGGCTGTCCTGTTTGTTAAGTGGTGACCTAGTCACCTAAAAGAGTCCACCTTCCTTCTAAAGTGACAAGTTTCTAGCTGATCGTCATTCTTATACCTCCACTGCCTTTTTATATCCTTTCTCTCATTTAAGCAAACACTAATTTGAGGCTGGTGGTAAGTTAGCAGGATAGCCAAGGGTTTTGGCATAGACCTAGTTTCTTCTTGGAGAGAATGATCATGTTAGCTGGCAGCTAGGAAACACCAAAATGCGGCCAGATTACACAGTGACTGTTTCCTTTCATTCCCTCCACCTCAGTTGAGTTCAGGAGATGCTCTGCAGCTCCTCTTCTGTGCCATGTCTGGTAGCAGGTGCCAGGTCAGTTCTGGTAGATGGGTTCCTTCTCCTTTTTGATAAATGAAGACCTTCCTTTCTAAGCCTCACAAATAATGCTTTGTGTACAGACCTCAGAGCCACATGAGGGATGCATGCAGAAGGTGTTTTGTATCATTCCTGGTGATGGAATGGTCAGGAAGGAGGAAGGAAAGGTGATAGCAGTGACACAGTGCAGACAGAGGCTCAGGTTAGACTGCAAATGAAGCTCCACCTATATACAGAGGCAGTAAAGTGTGGTGGTTAGAATGCGGGCTCTGGGTTCTGGCTCCCCTACTTCCTGCTTGTTTGATCTTGGGCAAGGTGATGGACCTCTGCACCTCTGTTTTCTCACCTGTAAAATAAGGGCCATAAAATAAGGCCATAGCTCCCCGCTATAGTATCATTGAGGGATCAAGTGAGATAATGCTTATCAGGTACCCGGCACAGTGCCTGGCACATAAAGAGTTCAACAGAGGTCAGCAACCATTGCCATTTTTATTTCCTCAGTGGCCTTAAAGCCATTTACATTGTTAAGTTGATGCCTTTGAAATTGTGTTTTAGGGACTCTTGGGTTCCAGGGATCATCATCTTCATTCCCTAGGGAAAGAATTTCACTAGAGTTGGCTTGTGCCTGTGCTGTTTTCTTCTGGTTGACAATGCTGGGGGCACTGTGTCAGGGATGGGAGTGGCACTTTTAAGAAACTTGATAAATGCACTTCCAGTTCCCTGCTTGACCACTCCCCTGCAGTAGTAATTTCAGGTGTGGTACTTTGTCTCTGTATCTTACTTTCTTCATCTATAGGAGTGGTTAGTCCCCATCTCTTAAGATTGTGGTAAAGATTAAATAAATGAGTCCTGTATATGTCCAGCATATCCCAGTGTCTGGCCTGTGGTCGGTACACAATACACATCCCCTTCTATAGTAATGTTTTGGTAGCCTTCTGTGTACCAGGCATTGTATCACACTAGGGGTTCTATATAGAATGGTGAATGTGACATAATCTGTGCCTTCAGAGTTCTGTCTAGAACGTATGCAGACAAGGAGAAAGTAGTTGCAGGGAATTTGAGAGGCTATAGGCTCTGGTAGGGAAGACAGTGAACTGAGCCTTGTGGGCTCTGCTTCTCAGAGGAGAGGAATGCCTAAATGGAAACCTAGCAGATAAATTTGAGTTCCACCAGGAGGACAGGGAACAGCATCTACAAAGACTTACAGTGTAGATCGTGGTGTTTCCCAGGAAGTAGGAGCAGTTCAGTGTCTGACAAGAGCGTGGAGCTGAAGGGGGAGAGGAGCACTGAGGCAGGCAGGCAAGGGCCAGGCCATCCAGGGCCTTGTAAGCCGTGTTAAAGAGTTTCAACTTTATAGGGCAATGGAGAGCCATTGAAGGGTGTAAATAGGGGAGGGTCAGGCCTCCTCCTCCTGGGCCGTTAGAAACACGGTCCTTCCATATAAAATGCTTGGAAACTGCTTAACCATGTTAATAAAGTAAATTGTTGTTTGTAAGGATCAAGGTAATTCTTAAGTAAATTACACACCACAACCATGTACATAAAATTCAGATGTGTTAGCGTCCCAAACCCAAGCTTCCAAATGGTTTCCTTGCTACCAAACTACCAAACTACCAAACTGTGGCAGAGGTGTTTGTAGTGATGACTTACTTTGAGGTTTCAAGCACCATTTTTACTAGATTTTTGTTTCCTCTCTGTTTCCAAGTACTTTTTATGAATTAGATAATCTTTTTACAGTGCAGTTTGAGAGGATAAATTTAGGTTATATACTAAGTGCTAAGTTCCAGGCAGTAGGAACAGGGGAGTGAGACCCAGGTACCAAGTTCACAGGCCTCTACCTACCTCTCCCACCAATGCAATTTCAAGAGACATGTGATGGGGGCATGAGAAGACAGGCCCAGCTCACAGCTTTCCTCTCTTCCTCACCATCCTTTTTGTAGGAAGGCTTAGCTGGAGCGCCTGGAAGCCTGCATTTACAAATGCACCAAGTGCTTGGGGCAGCGCTGAGCCGCTACTCCAGGGACACATCCCTGTCTACACTGAAGCACCTCTCCGTCTCTGGGATCCAGAGGCCATATTTGTCTGTGTCTGCAGTGGTTTAACTGTGGAGCTTTTACACAAAGTAACAGCATTGACTTATTTACAGACAAAGAAAAATAACTTTTTTTTTTTCCCTTTACCTCTCAAAGAACCTGAATTGCTGTCAACTGAACTGGTGCCATTTTAACTAGTTTTTTCTTTTCATTTTTCTCTGGCATAGGAAGTCTTTAATCCCTTGTTCATTTTTTTATGTTTATTTTTTTAAAGTTTCATGGTCAGTGTAGAAGAGTGTTTCTTGTTTACCATTGTACCATTTTGCTTCTTCACAGGACTCCACAGGTAGACAGTATAAGATGTAGTCTGCCCTTGTTAATACTGTGATTCATGCAAAACTCTCAGCCATAATTATATGCAGGTATAGGTGGTGACTTGTGCATGTGCTCTCACAAGAACTGAGAAACTCCATGTGAGATCTCTTTGTTAGTGATAAGTAATCAAAGTCCTGCTTTCTAAGAAGGTGATATTTGCATGAAAAATTCCACCTGGTAGTTTCAGTCATAGGTTCATGGGAAGAGATTTAGCAAGAAAGGGAGAGGGTTGGGAAGAAACTGCCGTTTTCTGTGTCCTTGTTCAATGCCAGACACAGTGCCTGGTGCTGTACCTGTTCTCACTTTTGCACATCCTAAGAATCTCTCTGCCAAGGAGGAGACATCCATATTTGCAAATGGGGAAGCTGAGGCTCAGAGAGAGAAAGTAATTTGCATCTGGTCCCTCCGCTGTGCTGGGTTTGTCAGACCTCAGAGCCCCTGGATCAGGCTTTGTGGGTTACACCTAACCCTGCCGCAGTCCTGGCAGAGGTTCCCAGGACCTTTGCCTGAGCTCTTCCTTCTCGGTGCGGCCTCCAGGCCATGCCCTGAGCACTGTGGTGAGGGGACGGAGGGCTCACGTCTGGCAGCCTCATATTTCTCCAGAGGAAAGCTCTGAGTACACTTGCGACTGGGGCTGGGTTACTTAGCCTCTCCGAGGCTCCATTCTCTCATCAGTGAAATTAAGGTAATATTATCCATCTCAGAGAGTTGTGAGAACTAACTGATATAATGAATGTGAAGAGCTTTTTAAAAAACTCTACCAAACATTATTCTTCATAGTGAGTAGTAAAAACAAGAGGCAAAGTTTAGATCAATGAAACCCTGATGCTTGCTTAATTATATAAAGAGAAAAGTAATTGGACAGTAGCTTGGTCTTGCTGGAATTTCCTTAGCGTGCTGTTATCAAGCGATATCATCACATGTGAATCTGTCACATCCAGTGCATTCAGAGTGAAAATTCAGCAGCTCTGTTCAACTTAGGGCCTGAAGAATGTTCTGGATTTCGCCTGATGGATTTCCCCTGGAAGCTCTCTCCTCCTCATGTGGCATCTGCTTTTAAAATGAGTGTGGTTCTTAAATGCCACTTATCCTAATGTTGGAATTAGTTAATATGAAACAACTTAAAGCCCTAGTAGTAATTTATGTTTTCAAAGGGAACAAGTACTTCTGGCTGATTTAAGTATCTCTTGCAGTCAGTACATTTTCAGTCTAATTTGTCATGACTGAAATGTTCTCTTGTGAGATGAGATAGCCCTCTCTTGTAGATTAGAAAAACTGAGTAATTTATGAGGGAGAGTCCCAGTAGAAAATGTGAAACCATCATTGATGCTTTTGTTTTCCAGTTTTCCTATCATCACTTAGCCAGTCAATTTAGCAACGTTAAAACTGACTTCAAAGAAGACCCAAAGTTTCTAAATTGTTACTAAGAGAAGCTTAAACTAACCAAATTCCTGTCAGGTTAACACAAGGAGCAGCATACAGGAGGCTGTGGAGCAGAGTGGAAAGAACGCTTGAGCTCTAGAGTTGTGGGGACCTGGATCCCAATTCTAGCTCCACCACTACTAGGAGACTTTAAACAAGCTCCTTTGTTTAAAGGAGAAATCAGTTTAGCAGGGGGAAAGGTACGGTTACTACATCTCACAGTTCGACCACTCTGTACAAAACTACTATTATGTTATCCTCTGAAGAGATGCCTATTGGAAATATTTAATAATAATATCAGCCATTGAATGAGCTTCTACCAAAACACATGGCACTTGAGCTGTATAATTTTTAATTGTCACGCCTTTGTGAGGGGTGCCCCTGTTTTGCAGATGGGGATGTAAAGGTGTCTCTTTGAGCTTCAGACTCCTTGGATAGATTCTCCACTTCATAGGAGTTTTTTAATGAGGAGTAAATGAGAAAATTGGTACCTGACACATTGTAGGCGCCAAGTAAATGGAAGTGATTATCAGTATTATGTGTGTGTAGAACTGGTAAATTTTCTTTAAAATAAGCTGAGACATCTACCTAAAATTGGCTCTGCCCTTTTTTTCAGCCTCCTTTTGTAGTTTTTATTGAGTGACTTTTTCTAAATCAACATTAGCTTAAAGGCACTCTCAACTGAATACAGCCACATGGGACTGGTGACTTCTTTTCATAAACTCCTTGCAAGTGATTAGGGGCGGGGCCCTTGTGGGCGCTCAGAGACCAGCAGCATGATGATTGAAAAGCGGCGCCCTTGGCCTAGTCAAATCCCACTTGGAATCAGGGCACATGTGGTTTTGTTTAACACCATGCTCAGCAGACTCATGGTACAGGTTTGTGACCATGAGACATTTGTTGTTGATATGTGAGGTCACCACAGTAAGGGTGTTTGTCAACCAAATTAAACTTCCTCTTAATGACCTAAAATAATTGATTCGGAAGACCTTTAAATGGGCCATGGCAATGTGTAAGCAAGCTGAAATCTGGCATTTTCTGCACAAATTATTGCATATTGTTGTTTTGTTTTGTTTGTTTTGCTTCTGTTGGGAAAAATGTGGATGGACCAAGGGCTGAGAAGGCAGGCAGTGATCCTGAGTTTGAATCCCAGCTCCACTATTTGTCCCTCTGTAACTTGGGCAAGTCACTGAGCATCTGTGCGTGTGTGCCTTAACAACTCCATCTGCAAAATGGGGTCACCTGCCTCAAAGTGATGACAATTAGAAATAATATGGCTAGAGTTCCATGCACATTAGTAGGCCCTCACGCAATGGTAGCTATTATTATTAATAAAGTATTTCCAACAGGCATCTCTGAAGAAGAGAGCTTACTAATAATTTTATACAAAGTGGTCAAACTGTGATATAGTAACTATTCCTTTTTTTTCCCTTTACTAAACTGATTTCTCCATAAACTGCTCTCTGTACTAAACTTAAACATCCATAGAGAAAAGTGTGACTAAAATTGGAGCCTATAAACCTCTCTCTACATACTGATTCTCAGCTGATTTCAAAATGAATTTAAAGTTGAATATTTAAAATATATGCCATTTAGGCTACAAAAGAAGTGGGTTTTTTCTTTGCCCATTGGGTTCAGACATTTATGACCTAAGCTCAGGCCATTGCAGGTAAGGAATGGGGCCACCGTACTATTTTTGTTTAGAAACAAAGACATGGGCTCAGGGCTTTTCCTAAGTATGATCAACAGTGGCAATTAAGTTGGACGTTATCAACATCCCACAGAATGGTTTATGTGCCCTGCCTAAAATCCCTTCCTCCATAAACCCAAATATCTGACAGAAACTAAAAGCTTCAGACTGGGGCCACCTAGACTCCTGGACACGTCCTTAACCAAACAGAATATCTGTTAAACCCTGGTGCCTGGGAGTCAGTTGTTTTAAAAGATGCAGTGGTAATAAATTTATATCCTGCCTCTTCAGCATTTTATTGAAAGTATTTTGTACTGACCGAATGGGTTAAATTATGAAGCTTGATAAGTACATATGCACATTACCCATCCTTAGCTTTAGAAGAAAAAAAAAGGAAGAAAAAGATAGCTATGATTTTGGAAGTCATCCCAATTTTTAAAAATAAGAGAATTTGGACATTTTGGCATATGGGGTTTTTTAAATGAAATTTCATGGAACTGAAAACAGTCAATTTTAGGTTTCCAAAAATTGTTTTGATTTTCATTGGTATAAATTTGCTGCACATGGTTTTAGGGAAGTTCTGAGAGATGCATTTGGGACTTCGGGGTTGATTTTTTTTTTTTTTTTTTTGAGATTTGCGATTTATTTTTAAAAGGTGATTTTTTTTCTAACTCAAAGTATAAATCGGAGGAGACCAGAGTTCCATTTCTAGGACAGTTTTTGGTAATGACATCGTTAAGCATTTCCAAACAACTGGACTTGGGGCTGAACTATTGGGTATCATTTCAGCACCATTTGGACACTGCACAGCAGATCCCTCTCCCCCTCATCTCGGAGTTAGAATCTCGAGGCCAAGTGATTTGGGCCATTCCATTAGCAGCAGCTGCTGGTGATAAGCACTGTGAGAGTCACCTGTGTAGGGTCAGGCTTATTGCACATCAAGGTTCAGCAGTGTCGGAAGAGAGGGAAGATGCCCAGGAGGGGGCTCCAGGCCACCTGCTGTGTGAGGATCAAAGGGTTGAAAGGTCAGAAGGCACAGCTTCCTTAACCATATCTGTCTGTGCAATAGCTATTTCAGATTGTAAATCTTGGCGATTTCATTAAGTCCTCCTGGCTGCTACTGGGGCATTGAAATAATAAAATTTTATATCTGTTGCCTTTCCTGCCTCTGGCAGCCAGGCTGATACATTCTCTGCAAAATGGGGCATCTTATGAAAACCTTTCCTGGAATGATCAGAGCAGCCTTAATGAAGCCTCCCTCAAATTAGGAAGTTGGGGTTCCTAGGATCTCATCCTCATGTTTTTTAAAAAGAAAAAAAAAATCACACAAACTGTTTAGCAGCCTTTGGGATTTGTGTAGCACCTCTCTTCTGAAAAGCTGGTCCCAAAATATTGCCTACTGCTAAATGCTTAATCGTACAAACAGGATGAGAGGTGAGCTTTCCCAGTGCTGCTGCTTATTAAACAGCCCCTGTTCTAATGACCACAGGGTCCTTTCTTCTGGGCAGCCCCGAGCAACTATACAGATATTACTTCCCACTCAGCAGACCTTTCGGGTGTTTTGAGAGACATGTCTCCTGAATATGATTTTCCAAATATTTTTCCTAGATCTTAAAGTTGTTATGGACCTTTAGGGCTCCTTGGCTCTCGGGCAAGACAAATCACAGTAATGGCTGCCCCTTTACTGCCCATATGTTTAAGACCCCCTGTAGTTTGTTTGAAAAGTTAGGAGATTTTCACAATGAAGGTGCCATTTCTGAAATTTAAAGTGTTCCTTTTCACTGGGAGATAAGTTCAGTCTGATTAAGTCCGTAATTCTCACTAAGCCATGTTTATGGGAGCAATAAACAATGTTTCAGCATGCTTGTTAAATTGGGTTTCCAACCTCTCCACTCTTTAAAAATTGACATTTCAAATAAAAGGCAGGTGGAGATGGGCGTCCAGGTTTGCTGTGCTTAGTGATGAATGAATGATGGCAAGTGGCAGTTGTGGGGGAGGAAGGAAGGCCCTATTTTATGAGAGGGTGACTCCAAACCATTTTGGGACTAGGGAATCAACATCCCCTTAAACCCCAAGTGAAACTCTTAAATTCAAGTTTCGTCATTTCAAATTGGATGGATACTATTTTTGAAATACTGCTGGACGCACTACACTCATTATTTAATTTTCACAACAAGTCTGTGCTATAGAAGTGGTGGCTTTGCTTTACAGGTGATGAAATTTGGGCGCAGAAAGGTTAAGTAACTTGTCCAAAGTCACACAGCTAATAATTAGCAGGACCAGGATTCAAACCCAGTTATTTTGTTGTGTGAAGTATTTTAGTGTGTACAAAAAAAAATAATAATAATAATACTGGCCTGGCCTTTAGGGTCTTTTTGTTATTATATATCTAGCCTATGATAAGTCTGTGTATGGAGGTTACAAAAGAAATATGTGATCTGGTCACTGTCCTCAGTATTTGCTAAACCAGGAAAGTAGACAGGTCTCCACAGAGAGAAGAAGGGGCCCAGGCTGTGGGGACTGGCAGTCCAAAGCTCAAATCCTGGCTCTGTTATTACTCTGGACCTGGAACAAGAGCTTCATTTTTGTCTCCTGTGAAATGAGAATAATAATGCCTACTCCATGAGGATCAAATGAAATCAGGTATTTAAAAATATAGTGTTTTCAAACTCGATATTTTATAGATGACAGTGGTGAGTGTTATTGCAGTATATGTAAATATAGTATGGTTAAACCAGTTACTTTAAGGGAAAAGTGACAGGTACACATGAAACAATTAGAAACATCACTAATCAGGTTTTAATTGAGGACCCAAGTATGTGTTGCCTGCTGTACTTGCTTAGGACCAAAGAAGGCCACTTGCTGTGGGAGCAGGAATAGTCAGGAAGGTTTCATAGAAGAGCAGGGTTTTGCAGGATGGAGATAATCATGGTGATCCATGTCTGGGCCATCTTCACATCTTACCAAGTGCTCTGCCACCTCATCTCTCGTTTGCATTTTGCAGCAGTGGTGAAAGGTGTTGACACCTTCCTTGTCCTCTTTTTACACATGAGGAAACTGAATCTCTAGCAGTAGGAAGGGTGTTTCAATTTGGGGCAAAACCCCAGCAGTGTCAGGCATGTACATGGGCTCACCCCTCCATTTCGGGGGCCAGAGTGGAGGCCAGAGTGGATGGTGGTGCTGTGTTGGGTGGACTTGTAGAGTGAGCCCCAGAGCTGGCAGAACCAAAATCTCAGAGGGAGGCTGGCTGGCACTGACTGAGCTTCTGCCCTGTGGCTGGCCCTTTATGAAGCACATGTCCTACCGTAACTCCTTTTAATCTTCTCAACAGTCCTGGAGGTGGGGATCAAGACCCAGTCTCACAGAGAAGGAAACTGATGCTAGAGGAGGCAAAGGGCCTTGCCTAAAGCTACCTGGCTAGTAAGTGAGTGAGCCAGGACGCCAACCTTGGGACTCTGCAGCTCTGGGCCATGACCATCCTGAGGAGGCAGCTGGGCAAGCTCTGTGTGAATGGAGATGTGCCACCAGATTGAGATCTTTTCCACTCCATATGACTATGCCTTTTCTTATTGATTATAATTTATTGATTTATAATTTCTTATTGATTATAATTTACCCCACCCCGCCCTACCCACACTCCCACACACAAGTAGGTCGGGAGCCCCTTGAGTTTAGAGATCATGTTTTAGTCATCCATCAGTTTGACATGACTAACCAAATGGGTGAATGAATGAATGTCCAAAGGATGGATGGTCAGGAAAGGAGGGAAAGCACGTTGAAGAAATAGCCCCTTTGCCGACCTGGGTTGAAAATCTCTGGACTTGTTAATGAGAGTCAGTGCTTACTACCTTGTGAGGAGTGGATTTGGCCTGACCTGTGAGGTGCTTACACCACTTCCCTCCCCTGCCAAGCTTCTGTTTCTGTTTAAAGCACACTGGGAAATTCCAGCAGTGTTTTCAGGGGTCCTCTGAACTGTCAGGCTTAGATTTTTAATTTTGCAGAGCAGGAAGGAGCAAATCAGTGACTCCTGGCTCCAAAGAAAAGCCACTACGTTTATCAACTGCTTGGCAGCTCAGTGACCTTTGGGGCCAGAGAAGGGGAAGGAAAATGTCACTCTTCCCTCTGTGTGTATCTGAGATTTCAGGAGGGAATAGAGAGTTTAGACTACCTGCATATTTGCCTTTCCTCTTCTTGTCCTTTCCACTTTCCTTCTGATTTCTCTTTCCCTTCTCCTTCTGATTTCTCTTTCCCTTCCTCCTAGGAGGCCAGCAGCTCCCCATGCTGTTCTTTGTTATGTTCTCATATACATGCGCATGCATTTGAGTACATTTGATGTGGGCTGTATAGTGGAAAGAACGTTGTTGGCATGGAGAACCCAGATTCAGATCCTTTCTCTCACAAACATGTGAGAACATGGGCAAACTGTTTAATCTCTTTAGCCTCAGTGTCCTCATCCATCCAATGGGTACAATATTCCATAGGAAACCCTCTCCCTTGAGAATTTTAATGGAGTCTGGACCAACCATCAAGCTACTTGGTATGTCCCTGACAAACATCTATTAAATTACAGTTGCTCAGTATGTTTGTGATGGAAACAACATGTCAGAGCAATTAGTAAGGTGCACTGGGTAATACAGAGTTTTTGGTGTCCATCTGGGTTCAACATTAGCTCCACTGCTGCTAAGCCATAGGACTTTGGACAAGTTATTTCACTTCTCTGCCCCTGCATTTCCTTGTCTCTTCACAAGGGTGTCGTGCGGATTGCGTTAAATGGTACGGCGTGTAAGGGCTGGGCCGCGGGAGGAGCACATCAGCTAGCAGCTCTCATTTTGTTACTGTGGGCGTCAGGCATGTGATGGATGCGGAGCGTGTAACACAGTTCCGGGCCGTGCAGGCCCCTGGGAAGTTAGCTGTGCCTCAGCCCACACGTAACCAGGAGTATAGGCAGCCTAAGAGGTGACTGTGTGAAGGCCAGCAATAGTCATTTAGGGTAAAGTTTAGATGGACGAACTATTAAGATGTAATTTTTGGTTTTGTTTTAACCATATTCCCTACCTTTCAAAACTTTAAAAAAAAAAAAAAACTGCCAAGAAGTCATACTTAAGTGAGACATAAACTATAATGCCAGGAGCCATATTAGCCATATTAGTGTGCCTTTTTCAGAGAGAAACGAACACTGGACTTTCTCTGAGCTTTCTGTGGGCTTCGTAATGCTCTGATTTAAGAGGATGATGCATCCTCTTGAAGCAAAGTGTCTTTGCAGGAAGTCGGTGTAGACCCGTCCCCTTTGCTTGGTGGTCTAGATGCTGGTGTCAGAGGTGCTGCCTCAGGTGCTGGCGTGGCCATAGGAGAGGAGACTCCTTACAGACCTCAGGGGTCACTCCAGCAAGGAGAAGGCCTGCCTGTATAAAATGAAGAGCAAGGATTTGTGCTGGTGATGTAATCCAGGGGATCCAAAGAATGGTCAGGAGCATGTGCTGTCTCCCTGGCTGAGCACGGGCCTGCCTGTAGCCAAGACCAGTACCCTGGGCAGATGGGAACATGGCCACGTAGGTATAAAATAAATTTTTCCATTTTTTTTCTTTTTACTTAATCCTGTCACAACCCTATGTAGCACGTGGTCATAGCCCCATTTTATAGAGGAAGAAACTGAGGTTCAACTGTGTTTAAATAACCTGCCCTGGGTCCTGTAAGTAAGTAGGCATTAAAGAAGATAAAACTCAAAGCCCAATCTGACTCCTACTCAGTTCTGCTGCTCTCCCAAAGCAGGCTGACTCAGGACTGCAAATGTCCCTTGGAAGGTACCCAATAATATTGCTGCTTTGCTCCTCACTGGAGAAGGGGACAGGACTGATTGGAGAAGCAATAGGTGTCCAGGAAGTGTCTACCTTTGCAAACAAATTTTCTGACAGTGAGATATATTCTAGATTGAATCCTTTTTATCCATAGAATTATTGCTATGTTGTTTTCATAATAATAATAGTCAATACCCAGTGCTTATTATATGCCAGACACTATTCTAAGTACTATACATATATTAACTCATTTAACCACCATAACAATCCAGTGAAATCCATATTATTTGCTTTTCCTAAACATGTCACTGAAGTATGAGATTCATGGGAAAGGTACACTCATCCAAAGTATAGAGCAGGATGAGTTCTTACAAGGCAGGCATGCCATGTAACCGCCACCCGATCAAGAGACAAAATGTCACCAGCCCCCGGAAGCCCCTCTTGTGCCTCCTTGTAGTCATTCTCCCTCTGACCCAAGAGTAACCGTTATCCTGGGTGTCAGTACTATGTTAGTCTCATCAGACACATGCGGAAACTGAGGCACAAAGAGGTTAAAGGGTTTGCCCAAAGTAGCACAATTATAACTGGCGGAGTTGGGATTCGGACTCGGGCAGTCTGGCTCCAGAGAATGTGCTCATGCTCATGTCCCTGAGACATAGCCAGGAAAAAACAATAGGTTGGTGGTAGTTTTTAATGGCACAGAATCATAATAGTGGAGTCATTAGCCTTTGCCTTTGGTCTGAAAATCAGTTGTTCAAATTCGTATAGTCTTGCAACTCTAATCCTACTTTCAAATCGCAAGGATAGAAACTCGCTTTTCAGAGCCTCCCATTCATTGTACTTACTGCGGTCAGGTACTGTGTCAAATTCTTTACATGTATTATCCCACTTAAACCTCCAAACACAGCTGGACAATAGGTAGTATTATCCCCATTTTATAGATGAGAAAACTGAGGCTCAAAAGTGAAGAACTAACTGAAGGATACTCTGTGGCAGAGGCAAGGCTTGAATCTGGCTGTCTCATTCCAGAACCCACGTCTTAAGCTATCATGGTAATGCCTATCTTACTTTCTGTGTCAACTGTGAATTAATTCTACACACATTAATCATGATAATTTTATGTGATTATTGTCACTGTCATTATTATTGTTATTCCCATCACACTTCCTTGTGCAGACTCTTACATTGGGCTTACATTGTCCATTTGGGCTCACATTGACATCTGTGCCAGGCCTGCCTCCCAGTAGAGTGAGAGGCCACAATATTTAATTCATTCTCCAATTAATGAGCCTTTTCCCTGTGTCAGGCACTGTGCTGGGCACTGGGGATGCAGAGACAAATAAGATGTAGCTCTGCCCTGACGATGGTCCTGGTGAAAGGACAACAACTCCCATACAAGATAAGGACCCCCGTTCTCAGCTGAGGCAGCAGAGGTGGGTCTGGGCCCCTGCTCCTCAAGGTCCAGGACCAGCTTCTTTCCTCCACCTCCAGCCCCCGGCTTCCTCAGCCAGGGAGACAGCACATGCTCCTGACCATTCTTTGGATCCCCTGGATTACATCACCAGCGCAAATCCTTGCTCTTCATTTTATGACCTGGTTCTAAGTCCTGTCTTTGTCACTAGCTGCCCAATCCCCTCCCTAGATAGGCAGGGTGAGCCCCATCTGTGTAGAGGACTGGTGTGGTTTGAGCAAGTGCAGCTGATACTTTATATTTTAGCGCAGGAGTTGAGGGGACCCATTGTTTTCATACAACCAACTTTAGAAAGTAAGGTTCAGTAGAATCTTCTTGACTCGAGAAGATACACCGAAGGTACAGTGATCCTCAAGTGGACCCCACTTTTACGTAGGGTTGTATATCATGGGCATTGGATTCTATATTTATCCTAGGAGGGTATGAGTAGAAAAAAAAAGTTTTAAAAACCCTAGGCTAGACAAAAAAGGAAGGAGGCAGGGAGCCAAACACAGCTGCAAATCAGAATGTACATTGGTGATGGTTCAAGGCAGAATTACCTTGTCGTGTGGCATTTGGTCACCATCATTCATGCGTTGTTATTTTTCACTGTCTGTTATGACTTTATTCTGTGTTCTGGACATAACACTAATATGTTTATCAACTCATTGTGTTGTGATTTATACACAGCAAACCATCCATTTAAAGTGTACGATTCAGTGAATTCTGAGTTTTATACATTCATGAAACCACTACCAATAATGATATACAATATTTCCATCACCCTCAAAAGACCATTCTTTTTTAAAAAAAATATTTTGTTGCAGTGTTTTGGGTTTTTTTAATACATTTATTTATTTTATTTTATTTTTTGGCTGCGTTGGGTCTCCGTTGCTGCGCATGGGCTTTCTCTAGTTGCAGCGAGTGAGGGCTACTCTTCGTTGTGGTGCGTGGGCTTCTCATTGCGGTGGCTTCTCTTGTTGCGGAGCACGGGCTCTAGGCACGCAGGCTTCAGTAGTTGTGGCTTGCGGGGTCTAGAGCGCAGGCTCAGTAGCTGTGGCACACGGGCTTAGGTGCTCCGCGGCATGTGGGATCTTCCCGGACCAGGGCTCGAACCCGTGTCCCCTGCATTGGCAGGCAGATTCTTAACCACTGCGCCACCAGGGAAGCCCCGTTCATTTTTGTTTAAATTTTATTTTATCTTGAGCTTCTCATGTGCCAATCACTGGTCTACGTGCTTTAAAAATGTTAACCCATGTAATCCTCATCACACGCATGAAGTGTAAGCACTGTTTACAGAGGAGAAAACTGAGGCACAGAGAGATGAAGTGAAGTGCCCAAGTTTACACAGCTGGTGAGTGGCGGAGCTAAGTGAGAACTCAGACAGACTGGCTTCTGGATCCTGTGCGCTTCCTCTCTAGGCTCTACTGTCTCTCGTTCATTCATGCATTCATTCAGAAATTGCCTGCTGTGGGCCAAATATTGAGATAGGAGCTGAGAATACAGATATCTGTCTTGGTGGCCCCAAGAAGCCCACAGACCAGGGAAGGAATCGAATGCCTGTATTAATGACTCTAGATTGACATATTTTTCTGGTTGTGGGAGTAAACCATAGGCTACCATGGGGAAAGGCACACTTTCTGCTCCCGCGGGTCCTTCGGGGTAAGGTTAGCCAGGCTCCACTGAGGTTCCAAGAAACACTGAGGGAGACGGGACAGACGGGCAAGAGAGCCGCTGTTGGTTGAACGCCTCTTATGGATGTCCTGGCAGTCTTGCTAACTCTTCTACGTACATTCACTTATCTATCCTCACGACAACTCTGTGAGGTGTGTACTATCGTGATCCCCATTTTACAGATGAAAACCTGGAGGATTTATGAGGTTGAGCCTGTATCCACTCAGCCACCCTGACCACCTCCCATATTCTGATTTTTCCCTTTCTTGTCCCGAAAGGCAGAGGTCAGACTAAGTCTGTCCGTGACAAAGTATAAAGGGAAAGACATTTTTGATTAATAATATTTATGGAAAGATACCATTTTTGTGTGTTTCTCTGTGTAAGAAATGCCATTTGGAAAGCCGGTGTGCATGTCAGTATCATTTTTTTTTTTTTTCATTCTGAGAAAAAGCCTATAGAGTCTGGTGGGGGGAGGGTTTGCAGCTGGCAGGAGCTTTGGCATATGTTGTAACTAAAAAGAGAGGGAATGTGTTGGTGGGACGAGCTACCGGAGAGCTGTCTCGGTGTGCTGCGGTACTAGTAAGTGTTTTAATTGGGTAGGGTTTTTGGAGGACTATTTTGACATCTGCTCGTGTCTTTGCTGATTTTTCTTCACTTAGAGTAGGAAACACAAGCTGTGGCTAAAATGACTTTAAAATAATTGGAAGTAAAGATATCTCTCTCAAAGTCGAATTTGAGAGGGACACTCTTTAAGAAGTGGAAAGGAAATTCCACTTCTAGGAATCCATCCTAAAGCACAAGGCTTTATGCCTACAGATTTCACAACAATATTATTTATAATAATTTCTTAAAACTGGAAATAGGCAACAAAAGGGGCTTGATTGGGTTTGTTTCTATGAAGTGGAACATTTTGTAGCAATTAGCAGTGATCTTTCCGAAGCTTTTAATGAAGTGAAATATTGCTTATATTGTAATAAGTGAGAAAATCAGAAAGAAACATTACGAATTGTTTCAACTGTGTTTTAAAAAGTAGGGATTGGGGCAGAGGGTTGTGGAAGGAAATACACCAAAACATTATCTCCCGGTAGAGGGATTAGGATAACCACAATTTTCTTCTTTGAACTTTTTTGTCTTTCCCATTTTCTTTTACATTTGTAATTTTTATGATACAAAAGACATGTCATTTTGCGTAAGAGAAAGCAAGCCCTCAGAGTGCTGGTGTAGCTCCATGCCCTATGTAGATACTTGTTCTGGAGTCTGAGCAGCTGGTTTGAGGACGTCTTCAGAAGAGTCAGACTGGGTTCAAAAGTCAACTCTGCCACTCCCTAGCTGTGTGATTTGGACCAGTTTCTTTGACCTCTCTGAGCCTCCTCCATACCACAGAGCTGGTGATACCTCCCTCATAGGACGGTCAGGGTTAAATGCGGTCACCCAGTAATGGCCCAGTTTCCTTCTCCATCAGCACCGCCCACTCCATCCCCCAGTTTGAGGGGTTTTGTTTTGTTTTTTGCCTTTCTTCATTCCTCTTGTTTCCTTGAGCCTTTCAGGGATAGGGCACCATCCGGCCAAGCTGGCCTCCGATTCTTTCCCTGGGAACATGAGCTTCAGGAAGGCCCTTGAGTCCACGCCAGCCCCTTTGGAAGAGGTCTTACCACCAGGAGGGCAGCATTGTCCTATGAGAGGAAACTGTGCCGACCCAGCTCCTCCTGGAGCCTGGTGCACGGGCACTTTGGTTACTAAGGGGACCCTGGCCTGCTAAGTCAGAAGAAAGAGCCAGGTTTTTTCCTCTTCTTCAGCCTGCTGCCATTGTTCAAAAAGTAAACACTCCACACAGCTTAAGCGGCAAGTCCTCCAACCAGGAGTGGGAAGAAATCAAAAGCCCATTCCAGCCCAGCCGTGGAGAGCCCACAAGGGCTGGTCTGTGTCACTGGGCCCCCACTGGGAACGCAGAAACAACACCCAATTCTGGTCCAGAATCAACAGCCCTGTCGCTGGGCCTTTCAGCCCGAGGCTTCTCTCCAATGGCCAGGCCCCTTGCCCCCATCTGTTTGGGGCTCTCTGGAGCTCTTTGGAGGTCACATGAGGCAAAATTGGCAGTTGTGGGGTGCAGCGACCCTCAGCTCAGTCCTCAAGGCCTGGAGTCACCGGCTGAGTTCCGGAGCCCCTCGTGGCCCCTTCTCCGATTCCGTGTCCAGTGCCGGTCTCAGCCTTTGAAGTGAGAGCCCAGCAGTTACTAAGAGGGACCAGAGGATTTTTGCCCTTAGGCCACTGCCACTACAGTTTCCAGACTGGCCGTGGGTGACGTGTATATTGTAAAAGCAATAATAATAGCGACTGTAAAGCCTACTGTGTGCCCAGTGCTGTGCACACACCACCTCTAATTCGCACAGCAGCCCCGGGGAAGAGGGCTGAGGTGGGGTGAGCAGTCAGTTATCTTCTCGATTTTACAGATGAAGAGGCCAGTTAGTAGCCACGTAACCTTGGGCAAGCCATTTCACCTCTCTGAGCCTCAGTTTTTCGTCTCTGAAATGGTGATCCCTCACCTCCAGCTACTGTTGAAAATGAAAGAATCTGTGTGAAAGTGCTTTGAGCTCTGAAGTGTGATGTAAGTGAAAAGGGTTCTTGTTGAGGCTGTTTTGTAACTTCCTGCTCGTGCACTGCAAAGTATTTAACCTGTTGGACTGCAGCTAAGGAGCCCTGGACAATTCACCATGAGTCTTAATGTTCTCAACTGTAAAATGGGATTGTGCTTTGTAAAACACTAGTTATCAGTGCTGTTTGCTGATAGCTTTTTACCCTGTGAATAAAGCAGTCAGTTAATATCAGTTTTGGGGTTTGGAGGAAAGAATAAACTTCTAAGTAGGCAAACCTGTCCCTCCCCTGCGGCTCTCGGCCCACAGGAAGCATTTAGTAAATGTATGAATTGATTGATAGGTTTGTGGACTGACTAGCCGCTGGAAAAGTCAACAGCAGAAGAAATTTGAGGCTCCTGGTCTTGTTGAGCAGAAGGGTTCCAGGATCCTGCCCTCTGGGAGTGTTATTTCAACCCTAAGAGGCTTCTGACCAGCATGGTTCCAGCCCTCCTGCTGGGAAGAATCTCAAAATGTTTGCTTAGGTATGAAATTCTGTCCTAGAGGCTGGGATTTGAGACAACAAACATCAACCAGTATTAATGAGCCCTTACCAAGTGCCAATCATTTTGTTGGGTGCTGGTTATTATGCAGTGCTGCACCAAACTGATGAGCCCCTGAGGGAACCCACACCCCAGCAGGGGGAGGCAGGCAGGCAAAGGGGTGCTAGGGCTCAGAGCGACAAGGGTGGCAGAGGTCAGTTTCACTGCGGGTGTCTGATGACGAAGAGGTTGAGGTGCAGCGCAAGAACATGAGCTGTGGAGGTGGCCGGTGCTGTGTTACCTCTGCCACTCACCTCCCCTCTCTGAACCTCATTTTCCTCAAGTTACCTAAAAGGAAGGTAATGGTGTGCACTTTGCAGGATTTGATAAGAATTAAATGAGAATTAGTAAGTAAAACATAGAGCAAACACTAGTAGGCATCTACTACACTTTAATTGTTGTCCATTTCCAGGGCATTAGCAAACTTAGGCTAAAGCAGCCACTGGGACGTCCAGCTCCATCGCTAACCTATACAGTGCTCTTGGATGAATTAGGAAAAGGCGTCCTCATTCCCTCCCTCCACCAGCACCCACCCCCACCTTCAACTGTTGCCACTCAGCAAGCACAGGGGTTGGCCGATCTCAGCCTCACCTTGGCTGGCTGGGCGTGCTTAGGCAGTGCACACCTGCACAGTCGTACCCAGTAGCTCAGAGGGTGGCTAATAATGAAACTGACCCCTTCTACATAGGGTGACCACTTAGCCCGTCTTATGCTGCTGCCCTGGTGTAATATGCTCTTTCACATCCACAGGTGTCCCAGTTTGGACCACAAATTATAGGGTCTTTCTGCTTAATCAGGGCAAAATGAAAGTTCGAGACTCTAAAGAAATGAGCTTTGATATATGATGGGGTAAGAGGATTGAGTGAGATTGGAAGTGGTAGGTAGGCAGGAGGAAAGTAGAGATGGATTCTAGCGGTGGGTAAACAGTGTGATTGAAAACTAGCTTACATACAGTCTTATACTTCTACAGACGATGGACAGTTGCTCCCAGATAGTGGGCTCTTCTTTTCTCCATACTGTACCTTCCTCCTCTCACCAAACACGAACACCTAGTAGACACTAGTCTCCCTTACCCTTCCTATTACTGTACCAGTAGAATAACGGGTTATGGCCAGAGCCTCGGAGCCATGATTCACTAGCTGGATTTCTATGGAAAATGGAACCAATTTGAAAGTGTGACCTTTCTACTTAATGTTAAAGAGAAATGTTAATGTGTTAACACTAGGCTGTACACGTATTCCATACCCAAAAATGCCAAGACCCGACAGAGATGGGCAAGTAGTCTTTGGTAAATGAGAGGGGATGGATTGAATGGGGCTGTCATAAGACCCTACCTGTATATCAGAGTTCCTAGAGCCAGAGGTTTAGACTTCAGCTTCTTTTTTTTTTTTTTTAATTTGAAAATATAGGGAAAGAAATAATGTTGGGGTATAAAGATCTCTCCCCCTAGCTGTGTGACCTAGGGCATGTTAACTTAGTCTCTGAAACCCTTTCCACTCCTGCGGCTTGGGGGTGACCATACAAGCTCACAGAGTTTTTGTGACAGTTAAATGGCCTCACACATGTGAACTGCCTGGCATTGAGCCTGCCACGGAGTATACCTTTGTCAAATGTCACTTTTCTTCCTTACTCCCCTTTCCCAGAGAAAGCCAGAGAAGTATCTGTGTCTTCGTGGGGCTTCAGTGATTTTCTCTTCTGGATTTTTTTCTTACTTGCAGAAAGTCAGAAACATGGCCCTGGATGATGTCGTGATTCTGAATGTGGACACCAACACCCTGGAAACCCCCTTTGATGACCTCCAGAGCCTCCCAAATGATGTGGTAGGTAATGAGCTCTTGAGTTCTGACTCCCGGGAGCTCATGCAGTGGACGTGAACATGCCTTTGGGGAGGAGGAGGGATGGATACAGCTGTGGTTTTCCTGTGGCCTAAGAACTGCGGTTGGTTTCTGTTACCTCTGGAACCTTTGTCTCAGTGAAGCAAGTTGGGAGGTGGTTCATTTTTCTAGTCTTGTTTTGCTCTCATAACCCTCATCTGAAGCGGCCCCAGGGTCTAGACGGCCCCTCTTCCTGTGGAGCCTGGGGGTCTTGCCATCCTCATTGCCATTGCCGTGTCCAGAGAGCAGGACAGCCTCCCGGGGTAACCCCACTGAAGGCGGGTGGAAGGGCTTCAGTATGAGCAATTTGGGGCACTTCAGACCTACATTTTTCTTCCTGTGCCATCATCAAACGCAGCTGTTTCCCACGCAGCAGGGTATCTGCTGCCAGTGCTCTGAATGTGGCTCCACGTGCCCTAGATCTTTCTTAGTTACCTCAGGTCTAGACAGAAGGTGGGCCTATTTAGCGAAAAGCAACTGGCTGCCACATTTGCCACACTGACATCTGACCACACACCTGTCTCATGTTGCCACTCAGAGCTGCCTTGTGGGTGGCTATTCGAAGTAGACCCAGCCTCCCCCATTGTTCATACGAATGAAGGGGGTCGGGGTTCCCTGGGAAGTACAGTTCTGATGTTTGTGGTTTGGCCTCCATAACTCTGCTTGCAAGAAAGTCTGTAAAGTCACACTGGCTTCCAGACTGGAAGGAGTGGGTGTTCCTGGCTGTGTGTGCCGATGTGGGGCTGGGCTTGTGTGGTGGCAGGTGGCCACTGCTGCTGCATTACTGCCAGGAGTCCCAGTGGCACTTGGGGGTTAGCTGTCTGGGAGAGATCGCTGCTTGTTGGTGAATGGTTTGCAGCAGGGTTTCAGACTCCTCTGCTCTTAACTCACTGTGAGATTTTGGGGGGGGTCCGTTGTGTTCTGTAAGGATGTGTCATTTGTGCCATAATTAAACAGTGGCTACAATTCATTGCCTTCTATGTGCTAAACACTCATCACTGACTTCCCATTTACTCTTCACACAACTCTGAGGAAGGTATTTTTCTTATCCTCTCTTTACTCACAGAGCTAAAAAGAGGGGGAGCCAAGAAGTGAACCCAACTCTGTCACTCCACAGACCCCCCGAGCCCCGCTGCCCCCTAGGTGCCTTCTGCATTCGGGGTCTCATTCAGTTGGCATCCTAGCCCCATGGAGTAGGTGAGGGAGAAAAGAACCTCAGGGAGCACGTGTCTTGCCACAGATCATACGGCTGGTGGGGGCAGAGCTGTGATTGGAGCCTAGTCTGGATGACACCCAGCCCGTGCTGTCTCTAATCCGTGTACACGGTCCCAGTCTGAGGCAGAGAGAGATGACAGTGTGGGAAAAATAAAAGTGCCAGACCCTATGAGGTTTGCTGTTGATCATGTCAGGACAGGGTATGTGGTTGGTGTCTCAGGGCCTCTGGGCTGTAATTTGAGTTCTTTTTGGTCCAAGGAATTTGAGCTTTCTATTCCGGTTCCCTTTCAGTGGAAAAGTTCTCCCTTTAAGTCATGGGTGTCTTAGGTATGGACCTTGCAAGTGCTGAATAAATGTGGCAAGTGAGCCTGGGGTATTTGAAGTACAAGGAATGGCCAGGGGCCCCAGGCAGCCCAAGATGAGTGACTGATGGCTCAGAAACCATGGAATGGACTGACTATCCCATATGCAGTGCTCTGAGCCAGGGCTGGGCATCGAACAGTAAAGATGAAGCAGATCTAGTCCTTTCCTTCAAAGAGCATATTCCAGTGGGGGAAACAGACATGTGAATCACGTATATCTCAGGATATAGCATAACAGGGGCCACAAAGAAAATAGGAATCAGGCACAGAGGAGCCCAGGGAGAGGGTAATGAAGGCTTCCTGAAGATGGCACATTCCAAGATGCCTTTCAAATGATCAGTGAGGTAGCCTCAGGGAACCAAGGAAACTTGAGCAAGTTATTTTCCCTCTCTGAGCTTCAGTTTCCCATCCTCAAAAGAGGACTGCTAGGCCTGTCATTAGATCGTTGTGGCAGGTAAATGAGATGGGGGTGTTCATCAGATGCTTGACACCGTGCTCACTTGTTGTCAGTGTTTGATAAATGGTGCTACATTTGTTCTTAATAAAATCATTGTCAATAATTATAGCCAGAGTTAGAGGACGGTTGGTTCCCTCCATGTCCTAACAGTTCTCAGCCCACATGAAAAGGACCTCCCATTTGCAAGCTGATTTGTGGAGGGTTGAGAATGTTCCACAGCAGTTGTTTCCAGAATGGGGCTTTAGACTCATCAAAGGTTCCAAGATAGTAGTGAGGAGGGAATATGGTCAATATAGTACTTACTGTGTTTCAGTGGAATTCATAGATTTGATTTATAGATTTGATTTTTTTTAACTCAGAAAACCAGTTTTTTATTTTTAAAGGTCTGCCATGTATTTCTAGTGGGTGTCGATGGTCACCTGCCACACTCGTTCCGGGTTGTCCGTGTAGCCAGCAAACAGAGTCTGGCCAACAGCAGACGAAGCCAGAGAGTCACACTGGGGCGGCTGTGCCTTGCTGCTGGTACTGATAACTTGTTGCTTCAGTTCACCTACAATGACCTTGCCCTTCAAGTCCCAGATCTGGATGCTGGGCCTGTGGCAGCAGAGCCAGTATCTGTTGGGGCTGAAGCACAGGGCGCTGATGATGTCCACACCATCTAGTGTTGAAAGGTGCTTGCCTTCATTGAGGCTACATGAGCTGTCAAGTCCTTGAGAGGGGAAATCTTGTCCGGTACACCTTTGCATCCTCTGCTCGTGGTACAGGACCAGGTTCTTTCAGTGTATCAGCATGTCCACAGTTGACCTCACAATCTCCCCTTTTGCTAAAGCTACTTGTTTACTGCATCTGACAGATTCTGCTTCTTAAACTTTCCCGAATCCTTGTCGCCATCTCTCCTAAACACCACCTAATCCAAGCTCTTATTTCTCTCCTGTACTGTTTCCAGCAGCCTCTGAACTGGTTCTTCAGACTCCAGCCCTTCTTCCTCATGTACTAGAGAGCCCTTTCTAAAACATAAATTTAACTTTATTTCTTCCTACTGAAAACCATTTCATCAATGAATATGATTTTAAAAACAAAAAACAAGTTCTGAAGACAAAAACATCCTTCTATAACTTCCCAGTGCCTATAGATTAGAGGCAGGTTCCTTTTGTTGGCTTTGGAATCAGACCTTTGTTTAAATTCTGGCTTCTTCACTTACTAATCATGTGATCTTGGGCAAAATTATGTAAGCTCTCTGAGCCTTAGTTTCCTTATAAGATGTGGTTGTGAGAATTAAATGTAATGAATATAATATGTATAAAGCAGTTATCCTATGAGCTCTGTAGGTGATAGTCAATGATGATGAATTACAGGTGCAAATGATGGTTAGCATGGCATGCAAGGCCCTCCTTTATGGTAGGGTCCTCCCATTTTTTTCCCATAACTTTAGCTCTTTTCTGTCCCTGCTTCAAACCCTATGTTATAGGTGTTTGGAATCAGTAGTTCTCCCAAGCTTACATGTTGTTTCATAACTTTATACTTTGCATACAGTTTCTTTTGTCCCAAATGTCCTACCCCATCTGTCAATCACTAGTGAAAAATGAAACTCATTTTTCAAAACTTAGGCTAAACCTAAGTCTGTAAAAACCTTCCCTGACCTCTCCAAGTAGATTTGACCGTACCTTTCTCTTTGTCCTCACAAACCTTTATATTGCTTATAAAATTATACTTACTATCCAGTGGTATAATTTATTACACATTTCTGGCTTTCTCTTTTAATTGTGAGTTCTTTGAGGGCAGGAATCAAGTTTTATTCATCTTTGTTTCCGAGGGATGTAGCAGCCACTGAGTAGATAGATGGAAGGATGGAAGGGACATATGGATTGGGTTATTTTGGTAGATGAAATCTTGCAAAACATGGCATCCATGCTGGAAATTTTATTAAAAGAGGCCTTTGTTCTGCTTCTAGCCATGATGGAATAATTGGAACTGAATTTTTCCTCCCTCCCTTTACAAATAAAACTCTGGGCAAATATGAAAACAGCTGTTTTCACATATTGGACAACAAGCAGTGCGGGAATATAATCCCTGAGAGAAAGGAAGCAACTGAGATGAGGCCCAGGATCCCCCTGGCTTTCTGCCTTGAGGCATTTTCTGGACCCTGTTGCCAGAGGGGACTCCCCAGCAAAGCACACCATCTTGCTGAATCAAGGGGGTAGAGATCTGGGTTTGAGGGAGAGGTGGTTTAAATCTGTGTGTCAGAGCACCAGATAGGAGGGAGCTACTCAGCAAAAATCTGAATTGAGTCCTCTTCACTCATCTTCTGTAGGCTGATCTGCCCGTGTGTAGAGGGGAGCTCCTAAGAGTAGGAGTCATTCAAGCTTCAGCCAGCCAGAGTAAGATCTTGTTGATCACTCAGGCAATCGTTAGAGACCCCCGGAGGCCATGCCTTGATGTAGTAGTCTAAATTAGCTCTAGAGTAAAGATGATTTTAGCCCTGCCCTCACACAGCTTAAAATCAAGCCTTGAGGAACACAAGACAGAGCTTCTGTGATGCTGGTAATGTGCTGGCTTTTGATCTGAGTGCCAAGTACATGGGCAAGAATTTATCAAGCTGTACACAAATGATAATGTGTACTTTTATGTATGTATGTACGTATGTTAAACTTCAGTAAAAACTTTTAAACAAAACCATTTCTTTTTAAGCCTTATCAGGATCAACCTGATATACAGGAAAATTAACCTGTCAAAGTAAACTTCAACCCTCTTTTAAAAAAGACAACAAAATCTGACACCCAACAATGTAACATTCACAATATCTAGCATCCTATCAAAAAAAATACTAGACAGGTGGGAATGTAAATTGATACAGCCACTATGGAGAACAGTATGGAGGTTCCTTAAAAAACTAAAAATAGAACTACCATACGACCCAGCAATCCCACTACTGGGCATATACCCTGAGAAAACCATAATTCAAAAAGAGTCATGTACCAAAATGTTCATTGCAGCTCTATTTACAATAGCCAGGACATGGAAGCAACCTAAGTGTCCATCAACAGATGAATGGATAAAGAAGATGTGGCACATATATACAATGGAATATTACTCAGCCATAAAAAGGAACGAAACTGAGTTATTTGTAGTGAGGTGGATGGACCTAGAGACTGTCATACAGGGTGAAGTAAGTCAGAAAGAGAAAAACAAATACCATATGCTAACACATATATATGGAATCTAAAAAAAAAAAAAAAGAGGTCAGAAAAACCTAGGGGCAAGACGGGAATAAAGATGCAGACCTACTAGAGAATGGACTTGAGGATACGGGGAGGGGGAAGGGTAAACTGGGACAAAGTGAGAGAGTGGCATGGACATATATACACTACCAAACATAAAATAGATAGCTAGTAGGAAGCAGCCGCATAGCAGCGGGAGATCAGTTCGGTGCTTTGTGACCACCTAGAGGGGTGGGATAGGGAGGGTGGGAGGGAGGGAGATGCAAGAGGGAAGAGATATGGGGACATATGTATGTGTATAACTGATTCACTTTGTTATAAGCAGAAACTAACACACCATTGTAAAGCAATTATACTCTAATAAAGATGTTAAAAAAAAAAAAAACTAGACATGTTGAGAATCAGGAAAAATGTAACCCGTAACCAAGAGAAAAATTAGTTAACAGAAACAAACTCAAAAATGACAGATATGATGGAATTAACAGATGAGAACCTTAAGACAGACATTATAAAAGTTATAAGTATGCTCATGAATTTAAAGGAAGACTTGAACTAAATGAGGAGAGAAATGGAGGATAAAAAAAGAATGAATGAAAGGGAATATCTAGAAGTGAAAGATATAATACCTGAAATGAAAATTTCACTGATAGAATTAAAAGGATATTAGACACTACAGCACAAATGATCAGTGAACTCGAAGACATAGCAATAAAAACTATCCATTATGAAGCATAGAAGGGAAAAAAACTGAAAAAAGGTTAACAGAACCTCGAGGACCCATAGCACAATACCGGGAGGACTAACATACATGTAATTAGAATCCTAGAAGGAGAGGAGGGCGGAGAGAGACAGAAAAAACGCTTAATGAGATTATAGCCAATTTTTTTTTCAGTTTTGATGAAAACAATAAACTCAGAGTTCCAGGAAGCTCAATGAACCTCAAGCATAATAGACCCAAACAAAACCACACAAAGGTGCATCATAATTACTCAAAACAAGTGATACAAAGAAAAGTTTAAAGTTAGCTAAAGAAGGAAGACACATTATGTGAAAGAAAAAAGTGATTACGGAAGACTTCTTGTAAGAAACAACATGAACCAGAAGATACTGGAATGAGATTTTTTTTTTTTTTTTAAAGTAAATCATCACCTTTTTTGACCAGGATTCTTTATTTATTTATTTATGGCTGTGTTGGGTCTTCGTTTCTGTGCGAGGGCTTTCTCTAGTTGCAGCAAGCGGGGGCCACTCTTCATCACGGTGCGCGGGCCTCTCACTATCGCGGCCTCTCTTGTTGCGGAGCACAGGCTCCAGACGCGCAGGCTCAGTAGTTGTGGCTCATGGGCCCAGCCGCTCCGCGGCATGCGGGACCCTCCCAGACCAGGGCTCGAACCCACGCCCCCCGCACCGGCAGGCAGACCCCCAACCACTGCGCCACCAGGGAAGCCCCTGGAATGAGATTTTTTAAAGTAATGAAGGAAAATTTTCTTCAACCTCGAAATCTATATCCAGTGAAAATATCCTTCAAAAATAAAGGCAAAATTAAAATTTCTTCAGACAAAAAGTGAAAGAAGTCATTGTCAACAGACCTGCACCGCAAGAAATGTTAAAGGAGGTTCTTCACGTGGCAGAAAAATACCATAGAGAAACTTGGACAATAAGGGAGTGAAGAGTGCCAGGAGTAGTAAATATGTGGGTAAATGTAAGAGACTTCTTTTCTCATTTTTAATTTCTATAAAAGATAATTGTGAATTTAAAGTAAATAATATCAGTGTATTATGTGCTACACGTAGAAGTAAAATGTGTGACAATAGTAGGACAAAGGACGGGGAGAATGGAAGTATACTGTTTTAAGGTTCTTAAATTACATGTAAACTGGTATAATATTATTTGAAAGTAGACTATTAAGTTAAAAATGTATATTGTAGGACTTCCCTCGTGTCACAGTGGTTAAGAATCCGCCTGCCAATGCAGGGGACACAGGTTCGAGCCCTGGTCCGGGAAGATCCCACATGCCACAGAGCAACTAAGCCTGTGTGCCACAACTACTGAGCCTGCGCTCTAGAGCCTACGAGCCACAACTACTGAGCCTGTGCGCCTAGAGCCTGTGCTCCGCAACAAGAGAAGCCACCACAATGAGAAGCCCGCACACTGCAACGAAGAGCAGCCCCCGCTCGACACAACTAGAGAAAGCCCATGCACAGCAATGAAGACCCAATGCAGCCAAAAGTAAATAAATAAATTTTTTAAAAATGTATATTGTAAACCTTAGAAGAGCCGCTAAGGAAAAAAAATAAGACAGTGATATATAGCTAATAAGCCAATATTGAAGATCCAAAAGATTTTGGAGGTGGGAAGGATAAAGGAACCAAACACAGATGGAACAAATAGAAAAGTTAGCAAGATGATAGAGTTACCCAACTATAGTGAATATTACATTAAATGTACATGGTCTAAATACTCCACTTATTGGAGATTATTAAATTATATTTTAAAAGTAAGACCCAATTATATGCTGTCTACAAGAATTCCACTTTAAAGAGTCAGATGAAAAGTAAACGGGTAGAGAAGATATACCATACAAACACTAATGAAGAGAATTGGTAGGGGAGAAGAGACAAATCTTCCTTATAGAAGAATTTCAAATTAATATCTGTAGATATTGTCCTGTCTAGGAGAAGGAACTTAATCTCTGTGTCCGTACCACACACACACACACACACACACACACACACACACACACACACACACACACACACACACACCACACTTGAGTGTGGGCTGGACTTAGTGACTCACTTCCAAAACTAGTGTATATAAAGGGAAAAAGAGTAACTTTAGTGGAGAAATGGCAGAAACTACCTTAACCAAGTGATGTCATGTGAATATTATTGTAAACTTGATATGATGTGATGAGGAGGATATGTCACCTTTGTGTTATTCTTTCCAGAAACCCAGTAAAATCACGACAGAACCTTCAGATAAACTCAAATTGAGGGACGTTCTATCAAATACCTGACCAGTACTTCTCAAAACTATCAAGGTCAGGGACTTCCCTGGCGGTCCAGTGGTTAAGACTCCGTGCTTCCACTGCAGGGGGCACGGATTCAATCCCTGGTCAGGGAACTAAGATACCGCATGCCACACAGTGCAGCCAAAAAAATGAAAAAAAAAAAATTTTTTTTTTTAATTTTTAAAGAAATCTATCAGGGTCATAAAAAACATAGAAAAGACTGAGGAACTGTCACAGACCAGAGGGGACTAAGGAGACATGACAACTAAATGCAGTGTGGAATTCTGGATTGGATTCTAGGATAGAAAAGACACATTAATGGAAAAACTGGTGAAATCACAATGAAGTTTGGAGTTTAGTTAATAGTAATGTACCAATGTCAGTTTCTTAGTTTTGACAAATGCACCATGGTAATGTAAGATATGGGAAACTGAAACTGCGTGAGGAGTATCTGGGCGCTCTCTCTACTATCTTTGCAACTTTTCTGTGAATCTAAGAATATTCCAAAATGTATATTTTTTGAAAAAGAGAAACAGAAAAAAGGAATTAAGGGAGTATTAGGAACAATTTGATGCCTATAATTTTGACAAATTGGATGAAATGAACAAATGCCTTGAAATACACAAATTACATAAAGTGACTGAAGAAGGAATAGAAAATTGAAAAATAGTACTGTTTCTATTAAAGAAACTTGAATTTGTAATTAAAACTTTCCCACAAAGAAAACTCCAGGCCCAGATAGCTTCACTGATTAATTCTATCATGTATTTTAGGATATATCTTACACTAACTTTTTCAGAAAATAGAGAGGAAAGGGACACTTTCCACCTTATTTTAGGAGGTCAGCATTACCCTGACATGAAAATCAAAGAATTTACAAGAAAAAAAAAAATATTGACCAATATACCTAATAAATATAGATGTAAAAACCTTTAACAAAATATTAGCAAATTGAATCCAGCAATATATAAAAAGGATAATACATCATGATCAAGTGTGTACAGATTGGTTAAATATTTGAAAATAAATCAGTGTAATTTACCATATCAACAGACTAAAAAAGGAAAACTATATCAAAACATAAGCCAAAAAAGTATTTTAGGAAAAATTCAACATCTGTCCTTGATAAAAGCTCTTTGCAAACCTAGGTATCCTCATAGTGATAAAAAGCATCTAGGAAGAACTTACAGCTAACATCATACTTCGTGGTGAAAGACTGAATGCTTTCCCCTTGAGAACGAGAACAAAAAAAGGATGTTTGCTCTTCCCATTTCTATTCAGCATTGTACTGGAGGTTCTAACCACTCAATAAGACAAGGCAAAGAAATAAAAGCCCCAAAGGTTAGAAAGAAGGAAGAAAAATTGTCTTTATTCAGACAACATGATCATGTATATGGAAAATCCAAAGGGGGTCTCATAAACAAATTTAGCAAAGGTACAGGATAAGGTTAGTATACAAAAATCAAATGTACTTCTATATACTAGTAATGAGCAATTGAAAAATGAAATATTTTAAAGTACCATTTTAAATAGCATACAAAACACAGAATACTTAGGAATACATTTAACAAAATATGTGCAAGATTTGTAAACTGAAAGCTATAAAACATTTCTCAGAAAATAATTTAAAAGACCTAAACAAATGGAGAGATACTCCACTTTTTGGATTGGAAGACTCAATATTTTTAAGATGTTAATTTTTCCTAAATTGATCTATAGATTCAATATAATCCCAGCCCAAATTCCAGATGGCTTAAAAAAAAAAAACAACTTGAGCTGATTCTAAAATGCACATGAATATGCGAAAGATCTAGAATAGCCAAAACAATGTTGAAAAAGAACAAAGTTGTAGGACTTATATTACCTACTTTTAAGACTTCCAATAAAGTTATAGTAAATGTAGATCAACATTGTAGGTAAACATAGAGTTCAACAGAACAGAATAAATAGTTCAGAATTAGGCCCACACATAAATGGTTAATTGATCTTCAACAAACATGCCAAAGTAATTCAATTGAGAAAAGATAGTTTTCTTCAACAAATGCCACTGGAAGAACTGGATATCTATATGGAAAAAAATTAGTGTTGACTTTTACCTCCTGCAAATATTAGCCCAAAATGGATTATAGACCTAAACTTAGAGGCAAAAACTATAAAATGAATAGAAGAAAAGATAGGAGAAAATCTTCATGAGCTTAAGGTAGGCAAAGTTTTCTTAGCTAAGACATAAAACACAGGGACTTCCCTGGTGGCACAGTGGTTAAGAATCTGCCTGCTAATGCAGGGGGCATGGGTTCGAGCCCTGGTCCGGGAAGATCCCACATGCTGCGGAGCATCTAAGCCCATGCACCACACCTACTGAGCCTGCGCTCTAGAGCCCTCGAGCCACAACTACTGAGCCCATGTGCCACAACTACTGAAGCTCGCGCGCCTAGAGCCTGTGCTCCACAACAAGAGAGGCCACCGCAATGAGAAGCCTGCGCACCGCAGCGGAGAGTAGCCCCTACTCACTGCAACTAGAGAAAGCCCGCGCACAGCAACCCAATGCAGCCAAAAAAAAAAAACAAGTCACCATTTTAAAAATTAAGGGGCAAGCCACAGACTGAGAGAAAATATTCTTGATACTTATATCTGCAAAAGGACTTTTTCCCCAGAATATATAAAGAACCCTTAAACTGAATAATAAGACAGCAGCCCAATTAAAAAGTAGGCAAAAGACTTGAAGAGACACTCAACAATAAAAGATATTCAAATGGCCAGTATGGCTGTGGTAGGAGGGGCCGTGAGGAAGATAAGTCTGGTGTTTCTTAAGATGGCCTGATATGAAGGCCTCACGCCTCCTGCCACCCCAAGCCTCCAGAGCTGCCATGTGGCTGCCTTGTCCTTCAAGTGCAGGAGCCAGTTGAAATGTCAGGAATGGAGGCCAATATGACCATCCCAATCTGGCAAAACAAGCCGCATGGGGCTGCTCGAAGTGTAGTGAGAAGAATCGGGACCAACCTGCCCCTGAAGCCATGTCCCCGGGCATCCTTTGAGACCCTGCCCAACATCTCTGACCTGTGTCTGAGGGATGTACCCCCAGTCCCTACTCTGGCTGACATCGCCTGGATTGCTGCAGATGTAGAGGAGACTTATGCCCTGGTCAGGAGCGATACACGCCCCCTGAGGCACACCTGGAAGCCCAGCCCTCTGATCGTCATTCAGCGCAATGCCTCAGTGCCCAAACTGCGTGGGTTGGAGGAGAGGCTTCTGGCCTTGAAGAAGCCAGCCCTGCCAGCCCTTAGCTGCACCAAAGAGCTACAGCATGAGCTGAGCCACCTGCGCAGCCAGATTGCTAAAATAGTGGCAGCTGATGCAGGAAGTTCAATGTCTCTTCTCCCTTACCTTGTTTTGGATCCTCATTCCACTCTACAACTTCCTTTGTCATTAGTGACATCACCGAGGAGACCAAGGTACAGGTCCCTGAGCTTCCATCAGCCCCCCTGCTTTTTTCTGCCAGCCTGAATGTTGCAAACCAGAACACAAAGCTACCAGTCGCTCGTCTGAAGAAGATGACTGCATCTCTCTGTCCAAGGCCAGCAGCTTTGCAGATATGATGGGTACCCTAAAGGACTTCCACCGGGTGAAGCAGAGCCAAGACCTGAACTGGAATTTATTGAGGGAGGAAGACCCTGCCGTGCTTATCTCTGAGGTCCTAAGGAGGAAGTTTGCTCTGAAGGAAAAAGATGCCAGTAGAAAAGGAAACTGATAGCCCTCAGCTCTGCAAACTCAGTCTCAGGCTCCTGGAATTCCTTCAATAGCTGCCATCCTCACCGCAGATGCCTTCTGCCTCTCAATTAGAAATCTTCTGCAACAGTCTTGCCGAAAGCTAGAGCTTGGACCAAGAGAAGAGCTGCACTGTATGTTTTCCATACTTCAAACCTTAGCAGAAGCTAAGGCCTGTTTTGAGCTGAGACACGTTACAGGTAATTGTGTAGGTTGGAATGTTCCAGTTTAAAGGGTGAGATAGAAGTTTCTGGTTTTTCCTTGCCCCTGTGTGAAAATAGGTCCTAAATGAATGACTGACTTCACTGCAGTAGACCCCATAACTGGTCTTACTGAACACTTCGTGCCCAGCTGTCACTTACTCTGAGTGGCTTCCTTGCAGCAGAGCAGGGCTGAGGGCAGGGGGCTGTGTTTATGTACACGTTCACAGAGCAGGGAAAATCTTATGTTGCTCCATCGTGAACTGACACCAGTGCCCAGCAATCACTCTCTCCCCCTTCCCTGTCCAACACCTACATGTAGAGGTCGGGCCACTGGACCAGCTGACACTTGGGCTGCTGGGAGGCCTGGGCTGTTTTTTTCTTAAATATATTTTGTAGTACTGTACAACCAAATCTACCCTCCAAGGCCCTGGGGCCTCATTGGTTCCACTAATTGAAAGCTCTTTCTCTTCCACAAACTTTAGTTTAAGCCCAGTAGGAAAGAGAAATGGAGAGGGGAAAGAGAGTACCATCCTTCTTCCAGGCCCTTGACTGCTCCTTTGCATTGGGCCAAGGTTTTTACCTACCACACCGTGCATGACTCGGATGCCCTCAGGTCCGTTTTCTCTACGGTATGTATCCTGTGTGTGTTTAGGTTGAAGCACTACCTGACATTAAAGGAAGGATTTGGAGAGAAAAAAAAAAAATGGCCAATAAGCACAGGGAAAGATGCTCCATGAGGGTGTAAATTGATACCACAAGGAAGGTACTGCTATATACCCACTGGTATGGCTAAAATAAAAAGACTGTGCATTTCTTATAAATGAGTATCTTAAACAAATGTTTACTATGTGACCAAGTAATTTCAGTCTTAGGTATGCACCCAAGAAGATGAAAACTTATGTACACACGAACACATGTACGTGAATGTTTTTAGCAGCTTTGTTCATAATTGCCAAAAACTGGAAACATTCCAGATGTCCTTCAACTGGTGAAGGACAGTGGTATGCCTGTAAAATGGAGTACTACTTGGCAATCAAAAGAAACTAAGTACTGATCTATCCAACAAAATGGATGACTCTCACATTATGCTAAGTGAAATAATCCATTTATTTGACATTTTGGAATAGGCCAAACTGTTGAGAGAGAAATCGGATGAGTGGTTGTCAGGAGCAGGGGGTGGGAGGAGCACTGACTATAAAGGGGTACAAGGGAAATTTGGGGGATGATGGAACTGTTCTGTATCTTGATTGTGGGGATGGTTACATGGCTATATGCATCTTTCAAAATTCATAAAACTAACCACCAAAAGTGGTAAATTTTACTGTATGTAAGTCATACCTGACTTAAAAAAATTTTTTTAAAGACTGACAATAACAAGTGCTAGGAAGGATGTGGAACAACTGATCTGAAACTTTCATCACTGGTAATGGGAGCATAAAACAGTACAACCAGTTTGGAAAACAGTTTGGCAGTTTTCTCTGAAGTTAAATGTACACCAGCAATATAACCCAATAACCCCACTCCTAGGTATTTATCCAAGAGAAATGAAAATATATATCCAAACAGGTTTGTACATGAGTGTTTATAGCAGCTTTATTCGCAGTAAACAATACCTGGTAATAATAATCCTAATGTCCATCAGCTGATAGATGGATAAACAATATGTTTTATCCCTACTTTTTACTACATGAGTCATTATACATTGTAACATACTTGTGATACACAAAACAACATGGATGAATCTTGAATATATTACACTGAGCAAAAAAAGCCAGACACATGAGAATGTACTATATGATTTCATGTATTTAAAATCTAAAAGAGAGAAAACTACTCTACAGTGGGTGAAAGCAGGCCAGTGGTTGCCTCGGCCTGGGATGGAGAAGGCAGGAACTGATTGAAAAGGGCAGGAAGGAACATTTTGAGGTGAAGGAAATGTTCTATTTCTTGATTGTGGTGATGGTTACACAGATGTATATATTTGTCAAAACTCATTGAACTGTCCTTTTTAAATATATGCATTCTATTGTATATTAGTTTTGACTTGATAAAGCAAATTTTAAAAAGGAAGAGGACTTGGAAATTAATTTTAAAAAGGAAGTTCTAATATTGATTAGCTTTCAGAACAGCTCTGCTGATTTTCACATGATTTATGGACATGGGTTAAGGGGTGACTTTGGAGGCAGGGGGGCTCTGGCTTTCTACTAGTTACCTAGACAATTTAGTCTTAAATTTTGTAATCTTATCTCAGTTAGCTTTTTGTACCATTAAAAAAAAAAAAAAAAGGGAGTTGGGAAGGTTAATACTGTTGTACTTTGCTGGGTTCCATGAAACCTGCAAATGTATTGCTTTCACTGACAATATTGTATTGTTCTCTAGCTATGGATTTGGGGGAAGGAATATGGCAAGAATAGTCCATCATTTATTGGTGTAAAGGCTTGTTTACATACTTCATTTTTTTAAAAATAAATTTATTTATTATTTATTTATTTGGGGCTGCATTGGGTCTTCGTTGCTGATGTTTATCTCAAGCCCATGTGGATGCTTTGAACAGAAACATAATGTCCCTCCCTCCGCAGCCATTTAACCAAGCACTCTTCATCTGTTTCTCTCTTAAAATTTAAAGAACATCTCTTGTTCCTTCAAGAGTGTTAAGTATACACTGTTTAGCCAACGGGTAAGATTTGTAGGGCTTTTTAAAAGCTTGGCGAAAGAGAGCTCAGACGCTTCCAGGCTTCCAGTGAGGTGAACATACCACACCTCATCACTGATTTCCCAGAGCTCAGTTGGGGCCCTTTCTAATATTCTTTGGCCTGAAACTCACAGGTTTTTGTGTATGCACATGTATGCGGAGACCTTTACCATCTGCTTACACTCTCCTTTCTTTTACTTCATGCTTTCTGTAACCTGATTGATGCTCTTCTAAGTCAGGCTTTCTTATGTGGTGATATATGTAATAGGACATTAAAATACATATTCCCTTTTGACTCAATAATTCTACTTTTAAGGTTTTTTTTCAGGCAAATACTTCTAAATGGAGAACGCCACCTAACCAAATAACATTGTTTATGTTAACTGAAGTTGGAAACAACCTTAATATCCAAAATTAAGGGGAGCGTTTAAGGTGATCTATTCCACTGTTATTCAATGGACTGTACCATACAGTCACTAAAAATGATGGTTATGAAGAATGTGGGCAACACAGGAAATGCTAAGGATACAGTTTAGTGGAAAAAGCAGAATATTGAATGATACATCTACCATGACCATAATTAAGGAAAACAGCCAGATACTCAGAAGTAAGATTTTTAAAAGAACTTCCAAATTATCAACAGTGGTATATTAGGATAGTAAAGTTATGAGTTAACATTTTTTTCCCTCATTTTCTAAATTTTCTGTGATATGATTATTACTAGTTTTATGATGGAAAAATCATCTTTCCTCCTCTCTCCTGAAACACTTGAATCTTGCCTGTTGGCTTTATGGTTTGTATGTCTTCAGGACTGTAGTTTCTCTTTCTTCTCCATATTCTTTGGATAAAAAGATCACAAATGACTTAATGATGTGTTTTAAATCACTTAAACTTCTTGTTCTTCCTTGGTGGAATTTTTGAGGGATATCCAAGAGGTTTCTAAGCATGTGAAGAGAGAGAAACCATCTTGAGCGGTCTTCATTGGTGTGAGAAGGGGGAGAAGGCAAAGGGAGAAAGATACTGTTTACAGAGCACCTACAGTGCCCCAGGCCAGAGTAGTTTCCAGTCCTTCTATGCTGCATCCAAGCTTCTTCACAAGCTGGACGCTGACCCCAGGCAACCTCTCAGCCTCATCTTGCATCACTTCACTCCTCATACCCCGTTTCCCAGCCACTAGGAGAGTGATCCCATTCCCCAAGGCCTCATGCTCTGTCACATCTCTATGCTTCTTTCCATGCTATTCCCTCTGGTTAGGATACCGTTCCTTCTCTGCTTGGCTAAACCTATTTGCTCTGTAGGGCACTCCTCAAATGTCACTTCTGTGATGCTTCCACAGCTTGGCACTGGGATTTCATAACATTTTTCCCATACCTCTTTTATACCACGTACTGTATCATAACTCTCTCCCCTCCTAAGCATTTGGGCTCTACATGGTTGTGAACACAGCCCTAGCACAATGCATGGCTCACAGGGGCATTCAATGAATGTTTGTGGAATGAGTGAATGAATGAAAGAGTGAGCAAAATATGCAATCTGCTTTGAACTCTAGATCTTGGAAAACTCATTTATTCAACATTTGGCTCTTCACTTTGTACAGGTATCTGGAAAAGCAAAGATCTGCAAAGATCAGAGTTCCCTTTTTAAAAGAGACAGGAGAAATTCAGTGTACATTACAGCTACAATTTACTGGGTAAATTGAGTGCCAAGCATTTTGACTCTTTGGTCATGATTACTAAATGCCATTGGGATTTTACTTTACACCCTAAAAATGGATTTCTTCAAATTGCAAGTAGTTACCCATTAGTGAAACCATAAAATCAACTTAGTGGGTCACAGCAAGCATTTTTTTAAATGGAGTTGAACAAGGAATATCAGAGTATATCTCAAATAATATGGGTAAGCATCAATTCATGAAACTCTTAAATATACATAATATACATATAATACTGGTTTACAAAGTATAATACATTCATTACTCTGCAACACAGTAAAAAAAAAAAAAGGAAAACCCATTGATATTATTGTGACCATTTTAATCATTAAAACTCATACCTTTTAATGTGTGAACTACCATTTCATTGTATGGATATATACCATAATATATTTGACCTGATAATTTCAAGTTTTGCATTCTTTTTTTTTTTTTAATTAATTTATTTATTTATTTGTTTTTGGCTGTGTTGGGTCTTCGTTGCTTCTCACAGGCTTTCTCTAGTTGCAGCGAGCGGGCGCTACTCTTTGTTGCGGTGTGCGGGCTTCTCATTGCGGTGGCTTCTCTTGTTGCGGAGCACGGCTCTAGGCACGTGGACTTCAGTAGTTGTAGCTCGTGGGCTCCAGAGCGCAGGCTCAGTAGTTGTGGCGCATGGGCTTAGTTGCTCTGCAGCATGTGGGATCTTCCCAGACCAGGGCTTGAACCCATGTCCCCTGCATTCGCAGGGAGATTCTTAACCACTGAGCCACCAGAGAAGTCCCCCAAGTTTTGTATTCTTTTAAACAACAGTATGATGGACATATATGTAGCTAAATCTCTATATCATTTACTTGAATTCCATGAATTGCTAGAAGTAGAATTTCTGAATCATATAAAAATTTATATAAAAATTTAAGGCTTTTGATACATGCTTTTTAATACTACCACCTCTGCCAAAAGATTATACCAGTTTTCACTTTTATCAGTAACATGAAAGTTAGCACCTACTTTTGAAAAATTGTTTAAAATTCATATAATTTTTTTTTGGTGGAAACTATATGCATGTGTAGCTATCCCAGTCACCTGTGTGAGGCCCAGCAGTCATCTGGACCCTGTACTTCTCTTCTGTGCTGTGAAACTGGGAAATGGACAGTGGCTTCCTAATTACATTCCTGTCTTCAGTCTCTTCTAACTCCAATCAGTTTTCTGGTCTTTCTAGAGTAAAGTCTTCCTTGACCCTCCCTCAGTAGTTGATTGCTCTATCCTTTGTATTCTCAAAGCACATGACACATCCTTCTGTTACAGCACTCGTCATGTTATATCGGAATTATTTTTGTCTTCTTGTGTCCTCTCTTCCAACCCCTCTAGGGTAGGGACTAAAAGCTCTTCCTTCTTTACGTTTATATCTGCCCCAGAGTTAAATATATAGCATGTACTCAGTAAATTTTCACTGAGTGAATGACAGCATCTTGTTTAATTGCGACCTCAGGACTGGTTCAAATCACATTAAAATTGGGCTATACCATGTAGCTGATTGTCTGTGGGAGTCCAAAGGCAAAACTGGTTCGGGAGGGCCCAGATTCAAGTAAGCCCGGAGCCTGCTTGCTGCCTCTCCTCTCGAGTACCCCCGCTTAGCATGCTGGTTGGAGAGAGAGCAGTCTGCTCAGAGATGGCCTTGCTTTGTTGGGCCATTGCTAACAGCTTTGTTGGCTGGACCTTCTCTATGCCATGTTTTTTCCAAGGCCCGGAAACCTCAGACTCTAGAGATGCTGCTCCAGGGCCTCCTAGGTGCTGGTGTGCCATCCTACCTTGTGAGTCAACAATGCATTTAATCCCAGAAGCAAGGGACCAGACATCACAGGCTGTCTGGCTTAGTAGTCTGGCCCGGGAAATGTCTGAGCTAATAGTAAACCTTGCAAAAAACCCATTCTTAAAATCCCAATAGGAAGAAAAATGCCGAGTGGGGAGATGGGCGGGCTCTGATTGTCTTGAGTATCTTATGTAACTCTTTATGTGTATAGGCCTTGTAGACTTAGTACCCTTGTGGAATTGATCCTTCTGCCACGTTAAAACATATATTGTTAGTATTCTCTAATAGAATGTTTATTCGTTCAACAGGTATTTCCTATGGGGAAATGTTGGTCAGAGGTTACAAACTATAACATGAATAAGTTCCAAGGATCTAATGTACATTATGGTGACTGTAGTTAGTAATACTCTATTGCATACTTGAAATTTGCTAAGAGAGTAGATCTTAAGTGTCCTTATCACATACAAAGAAAAAGTAACTGTGTGAAGTGATGAATATGTTAATTAACTTAATTGTGATGATTATTTCAGAATATATACATTTATCAAATCATCACCTTGTGCACTTCAAATATGTATAATTTTGTCAGTTAGACCTCAGTAAAGCCAGAAAAGACAAAAGAAACCAAAACAGGCATTCCCTGAGCACCTGCTATGTGTCAGGCTTTGTATTGGGTATAGTGGATGCAGAGATGATTAAGACATGCACCTTATTCCCAGTGAGGTCACTGGCTGGTTAGTAGAAGAGGTAACAGAAGGCTGGGCTGCCAGTATTGCCCCCACTTCTCCAATCACAGACCATTCTCTATTGCTGTAAATGAAGGCATAATCTGGAACATGAATGTCACTCTTCAACTTAAAACCCTTTAATGGTTCCTCATTTTCCTCTGGGTAAAATTCAAGCTCCGTAATATGGCCTTTTATAATCTAGTTTCTGCCTGCCTCTCCTGGCACATCTCTTGCCACTCTCCTACCCACTTATACCAGCAGCTTTGTTTCTATCCACAGGAACCATTCAGAGTGTCCCAAAGGGCAGACGCTTCTGGTTCAGAGTGTCCCAAAAGGGCAAATCAATAGCCAGTTCAGGATTGGAGATTATTTATCCAGCCAAAGTTTTCTGGATGTGTGCTCAGTGTGTTGGACCATAGGAACATGAAGATGTACAAGAAACAGTCACTGTTCCTGGAAAAGGAGAGATGAGCATACTGGGAGGCGGGAATGGAATACGTTGAGGCTGGAGGTGTGAACAAAAGTATAATGCGTTTGGGCAGGGAATAATAGTTTAGTCCAGCTGGAGCACAGGGTGTGTGTTTGGGAGGGACAAAAGATGAGACCAAAGAAGTAGATGGGAAGGACCAGATGGGAAATGGTCTTCTGTCATAAAAACAAGTCTGGACTTCATATTTTGGGCAGTGGGTAATCAACTGAGGTAGTTAGGTCAGGTAATGACTAGACTAAGGGTGGAATGTTGGACCCAACCTCTTGTTGCTTCTCTGGTTCCTAGAATCTAGCCAAGCTCTCCCCACCCCAAATCTGATATTGGACTTGGGTTAGGGGACAGTTTGCTGAAGAGAATTCTTATCAGTATCACCTATCATCATTATCCAGTCATTCGTCCCTCATGCTTTAGGGGATTGTCTGTAGGTCTCTCTTCTGTGTTGGACCACTCTCCATGACAGTGTCCACTCCGTGACTTCTAAATTTCATGTAGGAAAGAAAGGATCATCGTGATCCAGTGGGCCTTGCCCTGAGTGTGTGTGTGTATGATTTGTCAACAATCGAGTATTTTATGGGAGTTTATGGGACTTAATTAAAGATGCTGGAGCAGGAGCGCTGTGGGACATCAGCAGAGACCTCAGCAATAAACCGCAACTCCAGGCTCTGGAATGCAGTAAATGTTTAAGAGACTTCCTTCCTTTCATTACTGAATTTTACTTTACTTTTATACCAGTAAAGAGTTGTGTTTTATTGGTTGAAATTTCTTGCTTCCATTTTCCCCAGGTCTGTTTAAAAGCTACGTTTTATCCTTGAGGATGTTTGGCTCGTGATAGGGGAAGTGCTGCCAGCGAATTCAATTAACTGGCAGAGCTCGCAGATATTAGACACGGATTTCTTTTTTTCCTTCTTTTTCACAACTGCTACATAAACACAGCTGGGTTTAATATTTGTCGTAACAAAGATTTAACTTGAATCGTTTTACTCTGGGTAATTAATGCTTGGAATCTCGGCTACTTCTTCGTTCATTTGTGATCTGCATTTTTGACTCTGGCTATCTAGATAATGAAGTGTGCTCCTCTAGGTCTTTGCCCTGCCTTAAAACTGCTTAATATTTGGCCGTTCCCACTAGAGAGCAGATGCTTTTCTTTGCAAGAATTGAATTTCTGTCAGCTCTTTTATGCATCATGTGTTTGGAACTGTAAGTGGATCAAGTTGTTCATCACAGCAGGGACACTGTGAAACACATCTATTATACACACTTCCCACCACCCCCCTTCCTGTTTTGTTTTGTTTTTTTTTTCTCCCCTGAGGAGGTGGAGATGCCCAGATCCCCTTGGGAGATATCTCACTCTGTGTGGATGTATCCATGTGATCCACCATGGATCCAGCCTGGCTACATCCCTAAGCATGGAAATCTATATCCATTCAGCCCAGGATTGTTGCTGAGACGAATCCTGCTTTTATCTTTGTAAACACCAAGCACTTCATTAACTCCCAAATACACATAAGTTTGGGTCACTAGATAAACCCACTAGGCTTAGCATAATGAGTGACATTTCAGTCATTGATGCCCCAGAAAATGTGAATTGTGAGCCCATTATTCTTTTTTATGCTAAAATAATGGCTTGGGTAGTTTTGGCTTTGGAGTTGGGTTAATGTGGAAGAATAGTCAGCATCTATTAGGCTCCTGCTGTGTGCCAGGTACTGTGTGAGAGGCTTTGAAAATCTTGACATTCAATCTACATAATAATCCTGAGGGGAAGGGGAGGTACTTTACCCCTTTTTTGTTAAATGAAGAGAAGAAAATAAGATGCCTAAAGACATCCAGCTAATAGCAAGCAGCTGAGTCAGAATCTGAACTCAGGGTTTGCTAGACATACATTCATTGGTTGATCAATGCATGGATTTATTATACATGTTCATTACATGCAGCCATTGCTCCATTTGGGTTGTCCCGTTCCACATCAAGTCTCAGGCCAGCTGATTGGCTTTTATGAACACCTTTGTATCCATCTAAATCTGAACTATTGGTGGTGATTGGAATCATTTATTTAGTTTTGCTTTTTCCATCAAGCTCAATGCAAATACAATCCAACTTCCCAAAGCAACCGACCATCTTCTTGCAGTTTTCATCTTGTGAATTTCAATCCCTAGATTCAGCTTTGAGCTGACAGCTGAGAATTCCAAATCTAAATAGTTTAGTTTGTCAACACAGCTTTGAAAAGCAGGAGTCTTGATGATGTTCCTACTGTGATATGCTCATCTTTTGGGCCTCAGATAATGCTAAAGGCAAAAGTGCATTCTGGTGCATTTTTCATCGATATCATTCAATTTGCAGGAGTCATTATGGGACATTCACATGTCTGAGTGAAAGACCGCTGATCTGTAGGATTAATTATAGTTAAATGGAAAGGTGGCTTTTGCTCATGAAGAAAGTCAGTCTCTTGGTAAACATTTTTAGTTATGAATAACTTTAGTCTTCCTCCGAATACTTTTCATTAGAAGCAAGCATTAGTGTCCTGGTTCATTATAGAGTAACTGCTTTATTGTTGATCTGCAGTCCATTTTGTTGTTGAAAGATGTTGGTATTTTTTTTTAAAAAATTGAAGTATATGTTGTAAAAAAGCATGCATTATAACTTTCCTTTTACAAGTGTGTATCTGTCTTTTCAAAGGTAACTTACATTTGTATTTTGTGCCTTGTGTTTGCAAGAGACTGGTTCTTGGTTTATTCATGTTGACAACTGAAAAGCCTTAGACCTAATTAAAAGAATTTCCACGAGCACCTTTACTGAACCATTTCATTACGCGGCACTGCACAGATTGCATTGTGAAACATGGTGATAGTTTAAATCTGACCTTTAAACCTAAACTGCCAGAAGTAAGGGGGAGAAAACCCTTCTTTGAAAATACTCCATGGATACATACATACACAGGCATACGTGCATGAACATATATGGATAGAAATAATCTTTTTATTGAATGACCACCTAATATTATAAATACACATTTACTTTGAGCTCAAGTCTTGTAACCTTCTTTAGTGTTCAGCTGCATTAATTGTGTGTGTGTGTGTGTGTGTGTGTCTATGTGTGTGTGTGTGGTGTGTTAAAACTAAATTGTTTTTTAGGGAAAACAAAGACAATTTCACTTCGGGCAAAAAAAAGAAAAATGTGTTTGGAGGAAGATGAGTATTACAAATAGATAGAAAAATGCAAAAATCTTTGCTCCTGTGTGTTTCCATTTACAATGCTGAGGTGCTGGGATTAACCAGGCAGGGAGGGGGCTGGAGTGCACTGTGAGTGCAAGACTCCTCCTGAGCTTTATTTGGCAGAGAGTAGAAATGGACCTTTTTGTTTTAAAATTGTACTTTTTTACTCCAAGAATGTCATCCTGAGGACTTGATAGTTTGTTCTCAGGATGCTCAACAAAGCCATTATAACATGTAGTGAAGTAGCCATTCACATAATGAAAAGTGATCCTTTTGTCTGACAAAAAGCTGCTTAGAATTGTAATGCTCACCTCTTAACTTTGCGACTTAATACTCGGCCCACAAGATGTCAGGAGAGACAGAGGGAGCAAAGACCTGGGCCCCTGGGGTCATAGCCAGCCCCAGCTTGGAGCTCCGCATAACCAGCACAGCCCCCACACCCCCATGGAGAACCAGGCTCTTTGAGGGGAAAATCGGATGCAGAAGAAGCAATTAAAGCCAACCGAGGTCAAGGTACAACCATGTTCTCGAGTAAGAAACAGAAAAGCGAGGAATGAAAGGAGGCAATAATGGAGATATATTAAGTTGTGGAAAAAAAATAAACCAGTATCGTGGACAAATCTAATTTGCTGGTCTAAGAAATCCTGGCAGCAGTAAGAATTAATGGAATAGCGCAGACTTTGGAGTAAGACAGACTGGTGCTTGACTTTAGCCTCTGCCCCTTGCTGTACTATCTGTGTGAGATGGGGCTGAGGCTCACTTTTCTCATCTGTATAGTGGGGATAACTGTCCCTGCCTGGCCCACTTGTTCTGAAATTTTAATACAGTGCTGGGCATGAAAACACCTACCATGGCTTTTGGTATCTAGTAGAGTGCTTGATAAATACTAGTTCCTCTTCCTTTTTCCTGATGAATTCCTGGTTTTCTCAGAAACTATTACTGGGAAAGAGAGTGGGGTGAGATTGCCTTTACATATCAGGCTTTTTGCTTCAAATTTAGGCAAGAACTAACTAAGGCACAGAGAGATGCACCATGCCATTTCATTGCCCACGTGAAGGTAGCAGAGGAGCCAATATACACATGCCCCTGAGGATGGGAAAACAAGGCAATAGTTCCTCCTCCCCTCTCCAGACCCAGACATTCCCCAGGAGATCTTATAACAAAGCCTTGATGTCTAGTTTATTCAGGAAAGGAAGAATCAATTTGCCTTAGTCCTTAAGGGCTATTTTTTAAACGGGGAGAGAAAGTAATTCTATTGCCCCCCTTCCAGCTGCTGCAGGTGTCTAATTTGTCAAAAAAAAAAAACTTTTAACTTCAGTTCTGACACTGAGCAGTTAATGCAAGCGGACCCCCTGCCCAGGCTGACTTGAGTCAGAGTTTGAGAAGAGCTATATCTCTACTTGCAGTGTTGTGCCAGCACTGAGGGTGGCCATGGTCCCTGCCTCCCTAGAACCTTCAGTCTAATGGAAGAGACAGACGTTAATGGACTGTCACATAATACATCATCAGTTTGCTGTTTGCCTCTGGAGGAAAGGCACAGGGAGAGTATATGACAAGGGAACCTTGGCCTAATCTGAGGGGGTCAGACCGAGGCAGTGGTATTTGAGCTGAGATCTAAAGGATGAATAGTAGTTGATCTAGGGCCTTGGGTTGTCCAGTATGGTAGCTACTATCCACATGTGGCTATTTAAATTTAAATTGATTAAAATGAAATAAAATTCAGTTCCTCAGTCGAAGCAGCTACATTTCAAGTGCTCAATAGCAGCCACCACACTGGACAACACAGGTGACCGATTATCTGTGGAAAGGCCTGTTGCACGGTGCTGAATGCTAGGCAAGGGGGTGATGGTGGAGAGAGCACTCCAAACAGAGGAGTTAGCCTATCCAAAGGTCCTGGAGTATAATAGAGGCCAGGGCGACTGGAACCCCGTTGGTGTGGCCGAAGCCATGGAGGGGGTGCAGGAGCCTCGGATCTGAAAAAGGCTGGAGCCTTGCAGGCCAGGCTAGGACTGTCTTTATCCTCAGAGCAACAGGGAAGCTGCTGAAAGATCTTAAGGTGCCAGCACTGATGGAAAGAGGTGGATAGGAGTGTCTCAGAGGTGGCTAGGTGAATAGCATGCCGTCCTTATTCTCCTCTCCCCCTACAAATTGCAACCAAGTGATGAAGAAACAATCTTATACTTGTTGAGTGGTATAAATTGCAAGGGTTATCTTCATCGTAGCGGGAAGGAAGATATGTATGCTGCTGGTTATACAAAAAAAGCTAAATATGATGATGAATACAATGGGAGAGCCCCTTCTGAAGTAGTAATAAGCTAACTTGCGGCTGGTCTGGGGGAGCTTGACTGCAAGCCCTCGGGAGCTGGGCCCTGATCATATGCAGCTCTGTTCCCAGCAAATCTCCAGCATGGGGCCTGCAAAGATTAGGTCTCAACCAAAGTAACAGACTAGTGTGCCCGGAGAAAGAGCTATTTGTTCTGACAGGGCATCACAGAAAGTCAGCAGCTTTTTAAAATTTTTTTAATAGAAGAGTTTTGTTAGAGAATGAGATAAAGAGTATCCCAGGCTTAGGGATATTTTTGAGGCCTCTGAGATTGAGTAGAAGATAAAGTTGGAAACAGAGCTGGAGCCAAACCCATAGAAGGCCTTGAATATTGCGCTAAGGAACTTGGACTTTATATGTTAGCACCATGGAGTCACTGAAAATTTTAGAAGAAGGAAGTGATATGATTCAACCTCTCGTTTTAGAAAGATAATTCAAAGTGCAAAGGATGGATTAGACCAGGAAGAAAATAGGAGAAGGGCCACCAGTTGAAAGACTGGTGCAGTAGTCCAGGTACTAATTAAACAAAACACAAAGCCAGGCAGTTTTTTATGTCTGTTCTCCATTTACATCCATTATATTTTAATCCTCACAATGTATGTATGTTACAAATACCTCATTTTACAGCAAAGGAAACTGAAGCTCAGAAAGGTTAAGAAAGTAAGGAAGACTGATTTCTAATCTTAGACTTGGCTTTTGTGACTCAAGCTCTACACTCTACTGCCTGAGGAGTGCACGGGGATAGAGGAGCAAGTGAAGCCAAGAGACCCCAGAGGCAGAGCCTGCAGTGACCAGGGCAAACAGGAAGAGGGTGCGGGATGGGGTGGGGAACGCTGCGTATGTTACTGGACATGTGGCACGTGCAGTGTTGTGTAAGACTGGCCCCGTTGTCCACTTTAATTCACTCAGCGACCAGGGCTTCATTTTCCTTGCAATTTTGGTTGCATCTTAGTGATGACCTTCTGCAAAAGGGAAATGGATGAGTATCAATTTCTCCCCCCGTCCTTCCCAACTGAGACCATTTCTTCCAATGATCATTCACTGAAGAATGTGATCCTAGACTTTCCTCCAAGCACGGAGGCTCGGCCATTGGAAATGCCTTTTAAGATGTCAAAACACTCGCTCATCTGTTCTTTTATTTAGCAAAAAGTGCTGAATGATGACACTGGGCCAAGTACTGCTGGACCACTGCTGGCCCTTCTAGGAACTCACAGTCTAGCAGGAAAGGTAGTAGACACTACAATTCACTGACAACTCGCAGTCCAAGGGGGCCCAGGCAGGGCGTCATTAAGCCTGTCTTAGTGGTCAGGGAAGGCTTCACAAAGGAGGGGACATTTGGATTCCCTCTTTCCCTTAACCCAAGGCAATGTTTAATTTGACTATTAAAGAAAAATACCTCATTTAAATTCTTTATTATAAAAGTAACATGCTTTTTTATAAAGCATAATCAAAACAATCAGAAGTGCATAAAATAGAAAGTGAAAGCATCCCTACATGGTTAAAGTTTGATACATGGCATTTTAGATTCTTACTACATATATGTAAACATCCATATATATAAATGATTTTTATATATATATATATATATATATATATATATATATTTTAATGATTCATGTTATATACATTGCTCTGTAACTTGTGTTTTCTCCCCATTTGGGTGTAGTTTGTGGACATCTTTTCATGTTAGTTCACAGAGTACTGCCACTTTTTTTTTTTTTTTAGCAGCTATGCAATATTTCAAGGATGTGGTATAATTTACCTAATAGGCCCCTACTCATGGACACTTGGATGGTCTTTCAAAGGGTAGATAGATGTTCACAAGTAGGACAGAAAGGGACAAGGGACAACTCCATCTGAGTTGTCAGCACGTGTTTGGGTTGGAGGGTAGTATATGCTCCTAGATAGCAATTCAGTGTCAGTCAAATACCCATTAAGGGGGGCCAAGGGAAGCGAGACCAGCTGAGGAAAGCGTCACAGACTACTCTGAGGAGTTGGGACGTTTTCCTGCAGGTGGTGATGGCCAAGGGTGGGGGCATTGAAGGATTTTAATAGAGATCAGATCCATATATTTCCAAGAATACTAGGACAGCTATGGGTGGATGGCATTGAAGGAAAACTAAAGACAGAGAGCCCATCTGATCTGGGAAACTACTCCACTGATCTGGGCCAGAGAAGATGGGCAGCACAGGGCCAAGGTCATGGGCACTGAGAGATTCAGGATATATTGGCAAGAGGGTGGTAAGATGTAGAGAATGGTTGTGGGAAGGGAAGGAGAAGAATGGAATCTAACATCTGAATCTAGCCTAGGAGACTGGCTGGATGATGCTGCGGTATCCAAGATGGGAAAAGAGGAGGAGGAGGGAAGTTAAGATGCTGACAAGTTCAATTTTGTACTCTCTTCCCTTCGTTTTCTGTCTCCCTCCTGATACCTCATTAAAGGAGGAAGCCACCCTCGCTGGCTTTTCTGTCCCCCCAAATTATGCCTGATGATCCCTGAGGTTAATGATTTGACCAGCACCCCCAGGAGCACTCAGAGCAGGTTGGGTTTCAGATGTATGACTGTGGGTTATTTACGCCTTAGAGTCTCCTTCCTCACTTTTATTTAAAGGACAGTATGCTATCACCAGTTATCAGTTGTGCATATACTTGAAGTTTCAAAGTTTGAAGTGCTGACAAAAGCTTCTCCTTGTTGTAGGGTGAGGAGAGGTCTTCAGAAGTCTTGGCCTGAGTGGTCACAGGGGCACCAAGAGCCCAGGACCACTTGGCTGGTTTCAGAGCAGCTGGGGCAGGCAGGAAGGCACACACTCCTATTTGCTTAGTTACAATCAGCAACGACTTCTTTGTGTAAAATGGTAATGAGGCCATTAGGAGAGGCACACCTGAAGTGCAGCCTTGTGAGTCCAAGGTAATTAAACACCTCCTGAACGAAAGCAAAAGGCCAGGGAAGGTTAAGTGAGGAATAATCTGCGGCACAGGTGGCCCAAGGGCTTTGAGGAGACAAAAGAGAGACACTGGCTTGTACTGTTTCAAAGGATGGAAATGTCACCCTCGTCCCCGGGAAAGGCAGGAATTTTATTGTTTGGAGGGTGGGAAGTGGGCAATATTTTTAACATTTTAATAAAGCATGTTTCTTTTTCACATTGCTATTTCAAGTTGGAGGTCCATGACAGACTGCCGGGGCACTGAGTGGCCTGCGCTGCTTCTCGTGGGCTCTCACCACTGCGGTGCTGGGGCGCATGTGTGCCAGAATGGGGTGGGGGGGGTGGTCACGATAAAACAAATATTTCCACCCAGGTGTCATGACAGACTCCAAGCTGCTTCCAGAGGAAAATTGTTTTCCTTGGCCCACCTCTGAGTGGAGATGGGGTTGGCTGCCCGCTCACCGCATGTTCCCGTCCCTTCTGACTTAGCCGAGAAGTAGATCATCCCACCTTCACTCACTAGATTGTCCAAGCATGTGGCACGCCCCTTGAGCAGCAGCACAGGATTTCTTCCCCTACGCTCAGTAAACACGGATTATTTTTATTTTAAAAGATCTGGCAAAAGAGGATTTTTGCCATTCGGTTTCTTGCCTCAAAATCTCTGCTGTCTCCACATAAAAGCTTATACATGAATGTTTTTAGCAGCGTTAATAATAATAGCCAAAAAGTAGAAACAACCCAGGTGCCCATCAGCTGATGAAGAGATAAAATGTGGTCTTTCCATACGATGAAATATTATTCAACTGTGAAAAAGAAGGAAGTACTAATAAGTGCTACAATGTGGATGAAACATGTTTATAATGAGCAGTATGCTAAGTGAAAGAAGCCAGTCACAAAAAAAAGACCACCTATTGTATGATTCCATTTGTAAGAAATGTCCAGAATAGGCAAATTCATAGAGACAGAAAGTGGATCAATGGTTACCTAGGACTGGGGTGAGGGAGGAGGGGAGCAGGATTAGTGGGGAGTGAGAAGTACCTGCCAATAAGATGCGTTTTCTTTTTGGGGTGATGAAAGTGTTCTGGAATTAGATAATAGTGATAGTTCTACAACATTGTCACTGTACTAAACTACTGAATTATATGTTTTAAATGAATGAATTTTATAATATGTAAAATATATCTTAATAAGCTATTACAAACCCCTTATCAGAAGCTTGGTAATAAGAAATAATGTCCATGGAGCATTTCAAGAGTGTATGTAATCCATCCCAGATTCTTAATATTTTTAGGTTCAGAGGCACCTTTAGGAACCTGAGGATAGCTATAAAGCCTGTACCCAGAAAAATGATCATTACTCATTCATATTAAAAATTTGTAGATGATTCATGGACCACCTGCATCTAATTTCCTATTTCATCTTTAAATTTTACCCTAAATTTTATCCTTAAATAGTGTCAGGCTGTTAGGTAGTCCTATATCTAAGCCCCATACAGATTCCTGAAATGTGCCCTTCATATGTCACCTACATGCTTAAAAACAGTCATTAGCTTTACATTTATCTCAAAATGAAGGAAAAAATTTCTTAATGTATTCACAGCTCTTGACCCCTGCCTTTCCCTCTATCCTCATTCTAAGCCATATTCTCCATTCTCTCCACTGAAGCCACAGTTCTCCCTAGTCTCTGAACTCCTCCTCACTACAGTGTCTTTGCAAATGCTGATCCCCGTGTTTGGTACACTGTTCCTTTCCCTCTTCGCTGATCCCCGTGTTTGGTACACTGTTCCTTTCCCTCTTCGCGAGTTAACTACTTCAGCTCATCCTTCGGATCTCAGTCTAAGCCTGTTTCTCTCCGGGAAACCTTCCTTGACCTCCTTGGTGAGCTCTATCACAGGCTTGTCATGGTAGCAATGTCATATGTATTGGTATTTTCTTCACGAGAATATAAGTTTAATGAGGGGAGGACCCTTGTCTGGTTTTGCTCACCGTTGTATCACCATTGACTCAAGGCTACCAAGTTGCACAATTCCAGGGACACTTTTCACATGGAACATAGTGTGAGTGGTGTGCCCGGAAGTTGTGCAATATGGCTTCCTGAGATGGATGGCATATTGGAAACAGACCAGGAAGCTTAATGTTGTCTCTGATGTTGAGGGCAACAACCGTCATGTCACACAATCTTTCCTACATTGAGGACTCATAGGAAAAAATCTTTTTTCATTCTCACTTTCAGGAAATTTTGTGTTCATGTGTGCAACTGCTTTGGACCCAGAGAATCTCACAACTTCTCATGTTTCCCTTTTTGCTTTGCCATGACTTTCTTGTCTATTTTGTTTTAATCTGTTGGGTGCCTATCTATAAGCTATATAAGTGTGTTTCTGTAAGTCTATGTAATGACTATTCCTTTAGAATATGAGGTTTATAATAATATACATATTATATATACTTTATATATATTTAATAAATATATAATTTATAGTACATTTAATAAATATATATTTAGAGTATGAGGTATATGATAATATATATTATAATCTGTTATAAATAAGCCATTTATTTCTAATATTTGTAAGTAATCTGAAGAGGAAATGGAATTGGAACTAAAAAAATTTGTGTATCTTGGGCTCAGATTAAAAGACTTCAATTAATATTCCAACTTGGGGGCTTCCCTGGTGGCACAGTGGTTGGGAGTCTGCCTGCCGGTGCGGGGGACATGGGTTCGAGCCCTGGTCTGGGAGGGTCCCACGTGCCGCGGAGCGGCTCGGCCCGTGAGCCACAGTTGCTGAGCCTGCGCGTCTGGAGCCTGTGCTCCGCGACAAGAGAGGCTGCGATGGTGAGGGGCCCGCGCACCGCGATGAGGAGTGGCCCCCGCTTGCCACAACTGGAGGGGGCCCTCGCACAGAGACGAAGACCCAACACAGCCATACATACATACATACATACATACATACATACATAAAAAAAGAATGTAAGCAGACAAGAATAGCATTAAAAAAAGAAAAGAAAAGAAAAACAGTAACAACAAAAAAATAAAAAAAAATAAAGTTAGAGCTTTATTATAATAAAAAAAAAATATTCCAACTTGGTCACTTCTTGGGTTTGTTACTAGGCATGTAGTATAACCTCTCTGAGACTGTTTCACCCTTGGAAGATGGGAGCACAATCCCTTTCCTACAGGATTGTTGAAAGAATTAAGTAAGAAAATTTATGTGAAAGCAATTAACCTGGCACATTGAAACTGCTTAGAAAGTGGTTTTGTTTTTGTTTTTATTAGATACTCTCTAATAGGAGCAAGATTTATTTAAATTTCAAAAACCTGCCCTAATACTGAATGTGTGTTTGTTCTCCCAGCAGGTGATGTGTCAAATCCATCCCCATCCCGGGGGTTTTCTAGAGCTCTGTGTGTGTTGGGTGTAGCCAGCCATCCTCCTCCGACCCTGCCCTCAGCCTCTGTCTCCTTTGTGTCACCAGATCTCTTCACTGAAGAACCGGCTAAAGAAGGTCTCCACAACAACTGGCGATGGTGTGGCCAGAGCCTTCCTCAAGGCCCAGGCCGCTTTCTTCGGCAGCTACCGAAACGCTCTGAAAATAGAGCCGGTGAGTAGCTTCTTGGCATGTCACGAATCTATGTTTGGTCAGGACCACAGGAAACCTGCTATTCATCTGGTTGTTGAATTCACCAAAAGAGGGTGTGTGTGTGTGTGTGTGTGTGTGTGTGTGTGTTGGAGGGCTGGGGAAGTGTCCTCCCCTCGCGCTACCTCTTAGCACAAGGAAGCCGAGCTGCCCTGTGTGACGCACTCTCTGCTCCTGTGGATGTTAGGGCCCCTCCCCTCCCTGGTCAGTAGCAGCCTCTGTGGGTCACAGCGCTCAGCACTGCACGCACACCTGCTCTCACGGAGGAGTCCCAGTAAGCCTGTGAGGTAGCAGTGATCGTCTCCACTTGACAGATGGGGAAACCGAGGCTCACAGAAGCAGTGACTTGCTGACCAGTGGAGGGGCCAGGTAGGTCGGCCCAGTGCCCATGCTTTCCCACTGTGCCTCACCGCCCTTTTCCTGCACAGGGACCTCTACTCCACACTTGAGAAAGCAAGGCATCCAGGGGGCTCACTTCTTAGAGGTTCCCAGAGTGGTCTTGATGTATTGACTACAAAGTATACTGAGGACTGGGGAATAATGTCTTCTGCCTCCATGGCCCTTCAACCTTTCTGAGCCTCTGTGGCCTCATCCGTGAGGTGATTAGTTATTGTGCGGATATGAAGACACCAGGTCATCCCTAAAACCAAAGAAGCTACCAGCTCGCCCAGCTTCAGTGAGAAGCTTTCATTGGATATCTGCCTCCTCGTAGCCTCTTGGCCAAGGAGAATGGAAAATTGGCCCAGGGACCTGGGTCGCTGCATAGGAGAAGACATTGGAGGGGACCTTGCTGACAGCCCTTTTCTCTAGGGAGCACGGAGCTCCCTTCATCCTGAACAGGCGGAGATGGCAGCCACACCCGCCTAGTCAGAGTGGCTGTGAGGGACCAGCCCAGGTCGCACTGCCTGTAGGTCAGGATGCTTGTTTTTGTTTTAACCCATAGCATTTTATTAGATTAAATGACAGAAGATGAGTAGATATCAGGCAGTGCATTTCATGTGCAAACTCTGACAGTGAATCTTGACCATGCTTCCTCATAAGCCACAGTTATACCTTGCTAAGTACTTTTTCACTATTATGACTCCATTGCGTGTGTAAGTGAAGCACAGAGTGGTAGCAAACACCTTGTGTTCCCTTCACCCAGGGCGCGTGCTCTGTGAAGTGGCTGGGGCGGTGGGTGCTCAGGGAGCAGCAGCCTGATGCCACCTTGTTCCTTGTCTTCCATCCAGCACTTGGGCCTGACTCGCTAGGCTGCCTCAGCTTCAGGCAATGTCATGGTCACGTAATAGAAGGGATGCACTCTTTTTCCTTCCTAAGAAATACTTCCCTTAGGTCCTAAAAAGCCCTTCAGCTTAAAGGAAGTTTCTCACGTCCTGCTTGTCTCCAAGACAGATGGCTCTGATTCTTTGTCCTGACCTGTCCAAACCAGTCAGGTTCAGTGCTGTTTTGAGAGCTGGTATAATTCAAGGAAAATTCTGTCTTCTTCCCATCTTTAAAGTGAGAATGGGACAACTGGCCCAGTCCTTTCCTTAGGCTGCTGGGAACTGATAGACATGAAGTATTTCCACTCTTACAATGACATCATTGTTGTCATGTATACGTCTAGAATCCAGAGGCTGTTGAGTCTGGTACGTATTGCTGGGTATATGATCTGGGCAAAAGTTGCTCCTCCAGAGACGTTTATGGTTGTACTTGCACTTGGCTCTCAAAGGCATCGGATTTAAGGATGGAAGTCCTGGAGTTTAAAACCTGGCTCTGTACTTGGGCACTTAATCTCTCTAAACTTCAGTTTCTTCACTGTGAAATGAGAATAAGCATACCTATCATTCTACATTTCCAGATGGTTATAAGGAGCAAGTGAGCCATAAAACCTCTCATAGGAAAGGTGAAACTTGCAAAAAGAAAGACAGCAGCATCCCTTCCTGTGGTGGGCGTGGAGTTATCTGAGTGAGCAAAGGCTTGGAGGCAGGACCCTTCATGGCCCCTTTGTCTGGAATCATGGGTTTGGGTGGGGAGATGGGGCTGCAGGAAAGGTTGGAGCCAGATTTGACAGAGCCTTGGCTAGTAGGCTAGGAGTGTGAGCAGAGGCGAGATGTGACTGAAGTCATGTTTGACCAGTAATCCAGTGCTGGACTGAAAAGGAAACTGGAAGCAGAGACCAGGGGACGGTTGGGGAACTCAGAAGAAAGCCCTTCAGTGGTTACACCGGGAAAAGGTACCACGAAGAAGAAATGACTAGATGAGTCTAGAAATAGAAAAAATATGGGAGATGAGGGGCAAGAAATGTCAAAATGTCTCCCAAGATTTGGATCAGGGAGAGAATGATGATGCCCATAGTAGAAAAAGGGAAAGCTTGAAGTAAAGGTGTCCCCAGTAGCAGATTAATAATGGTAAAAACATGGAACGGACTAAGTGTCCATAATGATAAACAACTGGTTAAGTAAATTAAAATATATCCATATGATAGAATATTATATAGCCATTAAAAGTAGCATTTTGAGGATAGGATGATGAGTTTGGTTGTAAACATGGTACATTTCATTGAATTTTAGCTGTCATTCCATCATAAGATGTACCACTATTGCATGTATCATTAAGAAAGGGTGCTGCCAATTATAATTGAAGGATGCCATCAGTTGTAGGACATCCAGATTTCAGAGATGTTAAGATGTGAAGAAATTTGTGTCTTAGAATCAATGAAATAAGGCAGACTTCTCGTGCTTTTGGTCTGATTTATCTGTACTAGAATGGCTTTTTTCTGTAAGGCCAAGAGGGAAGCCAGAGGGCCTGAAAGTTTCTGACCAAGCCTCATCATGTTATCTAGATGGTTTTTAAACCATAGATTTAATTATAGCCAATTTTCCTCATCTAAAAAATGGAAAAACAACACTTCCAATGCCAGATTGTTTGTGAGATTAATTAAAATAATGACTGCAGAGTGCATGTGAGCTCAAGAAGGGGTCAGGGGTTTTAGAGTCAGGCCACATGGTGGGGGTGGTGCATGGGGAACGGTGACTGGGTGAGCCTGCTTGGGTGACAGGCAGCACAGTGCTGAGGGGATAGGATGTCTTTCATGGGGCCACTTGTCTTGAGTTGTTTCTCTGATTATTTTAAAAAACAAAAAACAAAAAAACCCTGCTCTTGGTTTAAAAAAAAAAAAAGGTTTAAAGTAACAGGACTAGGGACTTCCCTGGTGGCGCAGTGGATAAGAATCCACCTGCAATGCAGGGGACACGGGTTTGAGCCCCGGTCCGGGAAGATCCCACATGCCACAGAGCAGCTAACAACTACTGAGCCTGCACTCTAGAGCCCGCAAGCCGCAACTACTGAGCCCACGTGCCACAACTACTGAAGCCCGCGCACCTAGAGCCCGTGCTCTGCAACAAGAGAAGCCACCGCAATGAGAAGCCCGTGCACTGCAACGAAGAGTAGCCCCCGCTCGCCACAACTAGAGAAAGCCCGCGTGCAGCAACGAAGACCCAACACAGCCAAAAATAAAATTAAATTAAATCTTTTAAAAATAAAGTAACAGGCCTAGAAATGAGAAAATACCCATAATCCTATCATCTAGAGTTGAGATAACATGTTAACATGTTTCCACCAAGGTTCTAGGGTTTGGGGGGTTTTTTGTTTTGTTTTGTTTTGTCTGTTTGTTTTTGAGCCTGTTTGCCTCATCTTTTTTAAAAAATTTTTATTGGTGTATAGTTGATTTATAATGTGTTAGTTTCAGGTGTACAGCAAAGTGACTCAGTTATACATATACATATATCCACTCTTTTTAGGTTCTTTTCCTATATAGGCCATTACAGAGTATCGTGTAGAGTTCCCTGTGCTATACAGTAGGTCCTTATTAGTTATCTCTTCTATATATAAGGGGGAGGGGGGATAAGTTGGAAGATTGGGGTTGTTTTTGTTTCATTTCGGTTTGGGGTTTTGATTTTTTACTTTTAGATAGTTGAGATATTCCTGGCAAAGCAATCCAGTTCCCTGTTATTTAGTTTTGTCTTTTAGTGTATCGTAAGCATTTTTTCATATCATATAAAAACTCTTCTTAAACATTGGCTGCACATCTCCCATCAGGTGACGCCAGTCGGTCTCAACCCTGGCTGTGGATCAGAATCACCTGTGGGGCTCTTAAAAAGGCAGATGTCTGGGCCGTACTCACAGGGATTTTTATCAGGTTCTTGCCATCTGAAACCAGCACTGAGGCCCCCCACATTATCCCAGCACTGGTCCTTTTGATTGTCAGTAAACTTTCACCATCTTAAACCACACTGTGGTGAACATCTTTATATAAACCTTCATTCCATGGTCTGAATTATTTCCCTTGGCGGCATCCCCAACGTGGTTTTACTGGGTCAAAGGACCCAAATACCTTTAAGGCCTTCGATTCATAAAGTGAAGGAGAAAGCTGGTGGCCAGAAGTGGTTGGTAGCCTCGAGGGGAGACTCTGGGACAGGTCAAGTGGAGAACGGTCCGTGGCTGAGGACGAAGACTGCCTGCAGGGGCGGGCTGGGAGGAGCGTGCGGGGCACAGAGGCTGCCCACGGGGCGCCCCGCACAGTGCAGCCTGGGGGCTTTTCCCACCTGGGCCCGCGGCTGCCATCATGGGACTTGGGTCACTGAAAAGTCACAGGGTTTGGGTTTTTTAAAACATGAAACATCACAGACTCGATGGTGCTCCTTTCTGCTCGGCTCCCGCAGGACCCCTCAGGAGGGGCCAACCCCAGACCAAGAAGCAGAGATGGGCCACAGCTCCTCTGCGGCCCAGAGCTTACTTGAGATTTTCAACTCCTTGGCCTTTTTTTTCTCTCCTACTGGAAAAAATTTAAAACGCAGCTGGCTGGGGAGTCTCAAGCTTTATTTTCTTTCCCCTGCCTGGAAGGGAAGAGGACGGTGGCCCCCTTGCTGAGGCCCGGCCACGTGCCAGGTGCCAGGCTGCTCTTCTCCGTCCGTGCCTTCTGCCATGTGCCTGTCCCAGAGCCAGAGGGCCTTTGTGGGCTCCCCGGTAGGGTCTCTCTTCAGGGCCAAGTGACTTATTCCTCCCGAGGATCAGAAAGTGAGACGCCAGGGTGTCCAGCTACAGCCAAGTCTCCTACCTGCTCGGCGGCCTCCAACAGGCTTCATCCCTGAGTTGCTTTGCATCCGTGGTCTCAGTAATTCCCCGTGACTGCCCCTTGCTGTCCACGTTACAGACTGGGGAGAGGGGCTGAGGTTGCCTTGACTTCCTGGCAAGTAGCAGAGGCCAGGAATCGGACTCAAGTCGGCCTGACTCAAAAACCCAGGTTTCTTCCACCCCACCCTCTCGCCTGCCTTTGTTCTGGTTTCCTGGTGTTCCACGTTAACAACTCTTTCTCTGCATTTCCAGCGCCGGGCATGGGTCATAGCATAGCAGAGGCATCAATGCATGTATTTTGGAACAGTGGTTGGAAGGATGGGTGAAAGAAATGGAAGAACAGAGAAGTGTGTGGGGCCGGGGTTGGCCCTTGACCCCTGTTCAGTGCATACACATTGCTCCTGCCCTGTCTTTAGGCTTTGGAGATCGGTGCTGCCTGGCAGAGGGGAGAGTGTAGGCAAATCACAAGGGCATGTGACCCATTTTTCAATCACTCAGAGAATATCAGGTGCAAAGCCCAAGGTATTTAACAATATCGGCCAAGCCAACATGTTCTTCTCCACTTAAATGACAGAACCACAGGCAGCCAGGCAGCTCCATTTGGAAAAACCCCCTTTATCCGTGTCAAGCGACAGCCCAGGCTCCAGCTCATTTATTTAGGCCTTTCTTGCTCTCTGACACGCCTCCTAGCAGTTGCCAGGCAACTCTGGGAGTAGCAGTGTGTGTTAGGGATTAACTAGTTAGGGCTGGGGTCCTTTTTGGCAGGAAGGGGATAAAAGACAAATGATTTTAATTGCTAGGCCAAGCATCCTTTCTCTGCTGGGTAGAAGATTGCAACTTTGGGAGGATGTGTATAGCAGTGTGGGTCTTGAATTTGCCTCGAGTCCCCTTTTCTCCCTCCTAGGGAGAACGAATGAATTTTAAAAAGAATCTTACTTTACCTCACTCCTTTGTTTAAAATTATATCATCTTGAAATCTGAATAAGACTAAACCACCACCCTCTCTTTGGAAGACACAGTGCCCTCAGTTTTAAAGAACTTTCAAAGATAGAATTGTGTGCTTTAATTGCATCCTTTTTTCTGCCCATAGTTTCTTATTTCATAGCTCATGGCTACGTGGAATCATCTTAAGGCAGTGCATGTGAAGGTGCTTTTCCCATGTCTGGCCCATTGCAGGTCCCTGGTAAATGTTAGATCAAAGAGCAAAACTGATGGGAATTGGTGCTTTAAGATGCATTCTGTTCTGTGCCAGTAGCTGTGGAAAGGCCAGTATAGATGGAGCACTGTGAGAGTTGTTTATTCAACAAGCTCGTGTGGCTCTCTCTGGGCCAGTGTGCTGGCTGGGCTTCCCCAGGATGAATGGAGCCCAGCCCTGCCCACAGGGAGCGATGGCCCAGGTGGGGACAGTAAACTGACAGTCAGCGTCAGTACCGCGAACGAGGCTGTGAAGGCAGCAGCCAGCTCCTCCAGTGCTGCTTGCTGAGTCCTTCCCACGAGGCCCGGCTTCCAGATTCAGCTGTGGGTACACCGGCCTCATCCACCATACAGCCCCTGATTTTGCACATGATTCTGCTGAGTCATATTTATCCACCCAAAACCCTTGAAGACAGAGAAGTTAAGATAAAAGCAGATTGATAGCCTGGCTTGCATGCATGAATGGACAGGGTTATGTTGGAGCAGGTCAGAAAAATACTATATATATCTCTCTCCTGGTTGAGTAACACCATTGATCTCATGGTTAAAAAAAAAACCCCAAACTGTATTTATATGCTTTTAGTGTAACAGAAGTAGAAAAATATGTACAAACTAGAAAAATTAAAATATCACTGTAGTTCCACTGAACTAACGCAGCTACCTCAACTACAGTTTGTGTATTCTTATTATTTTTCATTATGCCAAGTGTTTACAAAGTTGCTTTCAAATCTAAGTTAAAAGTTTTTTTCTCTTCCATTTAACATTATTACATCCTAGGCTTTTTTACATGGCTGCAGAATAGTCTATCAAGTACAGCTACCTTAATTTCTGTAAGCACTCTCTCACGTCGGACATTTAGATTGTTCCCAGTTTTTTGAGATTATCATTAATATTCCACCAAACATCTTTGTGAATAAAGCTTTGATATGCTTTATTTCGATGTCTTCTGAGTAGAAGAAATACAAGTCTGCATGCAAGAGCCTGACTTTGGGTGCTAACTTGTCACAACATGGTAAGGAAGCAGATTTCTGTTGACTCAGCCTAGGAGCAGCTCAAAATGGAAAGAATTAAGAATGCTTCGTGGTGTGCGCTCCCTGCCCTCCACAGAGGCAAGCAGAGTATACCCAGAACATATATAAAGGATGTTACTAATTTGTCTGTGCCTCTATCTTGTGCTAAAAAAGAAAAAGCTTGAGGAACCTTAAAGCAATATGTACAGTACAACAAGATGAGTTAAGGGAGTGACCAAGGGAAAGGAGAAATTAGATGAAGCCTGGAAGGGGCTGATATGCACGCCTCTGGGCTGGCTCTGAGATTCTCCACACAGCTTGGCAATGGTAGAGCTGGGAGTCAAATCCATGTCTGTCTCCAGAGCCCTTGCTTTTTTTCTTTTTTTAAATTGTGGTAAAACATAAATAACATAAAATTTGCCATTTTAACCATTGTTAAGTTACAATTCAGTGACATTAATTACATTCACAATGTTGTACAACCACCAATCACTATGTATTTTCAAAATTTTTCATGACTGCAAACAGAAACTCTGAATCATTAAGCAATAACTCTCAATTCCCCCATTCCACCAGCCCTTGGTAACCTCTAATCTACTTTCTGTCTCTCTGAATTTGCCTATTCTAGATATTTCATATAAAGGAAATTATATCATATTTGTCCTTCTGTGTCTGGCTTATTTCAGCTAGCATAATGTTTTCAAGGTTCATCCACATTGTAGCATGTGTCAGAACTTCATCCCCTTTTACAGCTGAATAATATTCTACTGTATGTATGTATATACCACACTTTGTGTATGCATTCATCTGTTAATGGACACTGGGTTGTTTTCACCTTTTGGCTATTAAGAATAATGCTATTGGCTGTTTGACTATTAAGAATCTGAACCCCTGTTTTCAATTCTTTGGGGTATATACTTAGGAGTGGAATTGCTGGGTAATATAGTAATTTTATGTTTACCTGTTTGAGGAACCACCAAATTGTTTTCCACACAGAGCCCGTGCTGTTTTTAAGTGGACAGTGGTATGTTTGTGAAGCATGGATAGGTACCCATGAATGTTCTGTAGGAAAAGTTGGTGAAAGATTTTCTTGTTTCCCAGTTTGTTTTAGGCAAGTAGGTAGGGTATTATAGCCAAAACCTACAGGCCTCAGCTAAATAGATGCATTGACACAGGAGTCTATGGTGGACTAGAGAAGGGGCTGGTGAATTACTGGTTACCATTTTTTCTCATTTCAGTGTTCATCCCAAGTCAAGATCATGTCCTGGGAATGAAGCAGGGTTAAGGGGAGGGGCTCCCAACACCAGGGCTCCGGGGACCAGCACTGTAGCTCTGTGGCTCCGAGTGGCTAAGAAGGCTCCTGAGTGTGATGGAAAGAGTGTGGTCTTTGGAGTCACCTGAGTTTTAATCCTGGTTCAGTCATCTGCCAGAAGATGACCTGAGTCTCAATTTTCTCATCTGTAAAATGGAAATAATGCCTACCTTGTAGGACTATTGAGAAAAATAGCAATAATGTAGCTTTTTGTTGATAGCAGATTTTAACTAAATGAGGATGACCTTTCCTGGGTGACAAGAAGGTAAAGGAGGAAGGGGAGGAGATGAGACTGCCACATTCTAGAACAGTGGTGGTGGCCATAGTTGTTCAGCAGGTGTCAGGCTACCTGGAACCAGTGGAAACACGAGATTCTGCCCCGTTTATTCCTGTCTTTTGAAGTAACTATGAAAGTTCAGCTTTTATCTCAAATAATGCATAAAGGATTTGTAAGAAATCCCATTTAATTATTTCCTTCAGCATTTATTTGATATTTATTCATTCATGTTACTACTCACCAGCACTTACAGGCAAATGGGAGTGGTGGTACCAAGGTTTTAAAATTCAGAAATGCATTAATTTCTAAAATGCATAAGAGAAAATATAATTGAGAATCTTTTTTCCTATTTCATCAAAACATTTTTTGCCTATTGGGAGATGACCCTTGTTCGATATTGGCACGAAATCTCCACTGTCCACTTCCCAGGGACACTGATGTGGCTTGGGAACACAGTTTGGGAGTCCTGGCACCTTGAGCCCCACAGTGAATGCTCACTGAACTAAGAGCTGTTGTTCTAGAAGTAGACTGCCCAAGTAAAAAGTCGGTCCTTAAGTGAGAGAAGATGAGAACTGGCAGGAAATCCGCTTAAACACAATGATCAAGCTTAACTGTATGATTTCAAAGAGCATCACTGAATATGATCAAAATGAAATCCCCATATGTGCTAAAATACTTGAAAAATAAAACACAGTTAGTGTATCTTAGACTATCCAGGAGGAATTCCAGGCTTTAACTTGATCTCATTTAATAATCCTGGCTCCTTTCATACTTTGTTCCTATAGGATGGGACCATGTTTGGTACTCCTTGGTGTCCTTTACATAGTCTAATATTTAGTAAGTGCTCATTAAATGTTTGTTGAATAAATGGATGAACAGATGAATGAATGATACCCTTTTTCGCCATACTATGCATCAGAAAGACTGGTGGTCATATTTCAGTGTTGCACAATATAGATGCTTAGTTTTAAAAAATTATCCATCCACAGCTTCATCTTAGAGCATGAGAAGAAGAAGCTGACACAAACGCCACACCGTGAACATGTAAATGTAAAACAAGGGCACAGCCAGCATCTGCATGGTAGCTAACCCCAGGCAGTTAGGATCTGGAGAGGATCATCCTCTGTGAAATCACCGCGTGCAGTAAATATTCAGTTCTAGTTAGGAAAATACATGAGGCGAGTATATTAATGGAGTAAGCTGAATCCATGGTGGCAGTTTTATTTTTTTTAACATAGTTTTTATATTTATTTATTTATTTGGTTGGTTGCGCCAGGTCTTCGTTGCAGCAGGCGGGCTCCTTAGTTGCAGCATGTGAACTCTTAGTTGTGGCATGCATGTGGGATCTAGTTCCCTGACCAGGGATCGAACCCAGGCCCCCTGCATCAGGAGCGCAGAGTCTTAACCACTGTGCCAGATACAGTTTTAAATACTGTATCTTTGCGGAAGCAGTGGCAAAGAGAAATGGTTATTGTTACCAGTGTTTTAAGTCAAATGATCTCGCTTTAGGGTCTCTTACTTTTTCAGTGAGACTCTGAAAAAGAAACCTTTCTGATCCGTTTTCAAGCAGTTACAACATTTGACAATTTAGAGCCTGAAGCAGTGTTATATGACTTCACGTACATAGCTAGACTGTGAGCTTCTTGAGAACAGGATTTTGTCTTATTCCTTCTTATACCCCCAGCACACAGTAGACGTTCAGTAACGTAAGGAGGAGTGATAGTGGGTTTTTTCTGTGGAGGACATTATGGTATTTATGATGATTAGAGGATAAAATTGTAGATTTCCTTCCCCCACCACTCAGCCCCTCAGACATGCATCCACACTGATCTTCTGTGAGGTGTGGGTATAGTCTCAGAAATAGACAGTCACACTCAGCCTTATGCTACCCTTTCACAAAGGAATGGAAGCCACAGTGGAGTGTCGTGATTACTCATGTATCCCTGGCACAGAGCCTGGTACATAGAAGGTGCTTGATAATTCTCTGTGGAGTGAATGAAATTAGAATAGTCCCTAGTTACAGTGTCCTTAGTAGTTTGGGAGCTGAAATACAGTTTTGTTAAATAAATCATTGAGACTTGAAATACTAAGAAAAAGAAAATAATATGAAGCATGTGTTCTATGCTACATTCTTTATATATATGTTCCCTTATTTGATTTTTACAGTCCTCATATGGAGGAAGTGGTGTGGTCCCATTTTACTGATGAGAAACCAAGGCTAGGAAAGGTTATGTCACTTTTTTAAGAAGTGGCAGAGCCAAGATTCGGACCTTCCATCTGTCTGATTCTAGCAACAATGCTCTTTCCTCTGACCGCTCACCCCAATGGTGATTGCCATATGGTCTGTGTTATGTACAATTTGAGGTCATTTCAGAAGAATACTGAGCTGGTCTCCTCTTAGGAGTCATTGTCTCTAATCTGTGCAAATGTTTCTTGAAAATACAGGTAAACTAAAACCATTTATAAACAATTTTGCAAAGGGGAAATTTCAAAATTTTAGATATATTCTTAAAAACATCGCTTTAATAGATAATTTTAGTTGCCTAATATTTTGTTGTTTAAATATTTGATATTTACGGCGATAATTGGATGAAAAAGTAACTTTTAGGTACAGCCCTTCCTCCTCTTTTCCTTGGCTGACACCTAGTGGCGAGCTTTCTGGTAGCAGTGTTAATCCAGGTGCTAAATATTCCTGATGGTAGTTGTTTTTCAATTGATATTAGGATTTTTAAGAAAATCAATTATTTTCATCATAATAAAGGCTACATTAATATAAGGTTAATTTTTTATGGGTCATCATAACAATAGAACTTTTATTTGATTTAACATGAATTTTAAGTCAATTATAAGCAAACCTTAGCAGGAAGTGGTTACAAGTATTTAAAATCTTGGTGTACTTGTTCCCCCCACAAACCTGACCTGGAGACCACCTGCCCAGGGCACTGGCTAGCGCACACTGACAAGTAAGACTCGGTCCTGTTCTTAAGGGCCGTGAGGGGCAGAGACAGAAGGTAAGCAGAGAGTTGCGCTAAGTGTGGTAACTGCTATAGTGGAATGTTGTACAAGGTGGTAGACATCCAAAGGCACGACCAGTCTCTTCCGCCTGGGTGCTGAAGGCAAGCTTCCCAGGGAAGGATGCACCTGGGATGGTGCCTTGCAGGAGGAATAGCAGTTCCCCAGGAGCAGGGGCAGAAAGTAGCCCTTGCAAAGGCAAGGGGCATTGAAACTGCATGGCATGGTCAGGTATTGTGAGCAGTCGTGTGTCTGGAGCATAGGCAGGAAGGAGCATGGCTGAGGTCATAGTGAAGAAGGGGTCAGCTCCAGTCCATGGAAGACCTTGAAGGCCACAAAGGGGTTTAGCATTAATACCATAAACCAGCATTTCTAGAAGAGTGGTCCTTGAAATATTAGATTCACAAGATATTGATATTTTTCTGATCACATAAAATTTGTGATCGTCACATATTGCATACTATAACTTTTTTTAAAAAGATATTTACAATGTACATTACTACAGCCCTGCTGTAAAGAAATCAGGTTAACTTTGCTTAGCCCAGCATTTTTCAAAACCCTTTTCCCCACAGACTACCTATTAACATTCCATGCATCTACTACTTCTCACCACAGTTTGGGAAACACTGCTGTAGCTAAAGATTGATGATGAATTTTTCTTGCTATTAGGCCATGGAATTAGGATACCAAATGCGTTCATTTCACCCCAGTCTCATTGCTATGAGCCTCAGGGAAAAAAATGCATGTTCCTTTTCCAAAGCATTTCTTGTCTAGTCAGGCAGAGGATTGTGGCCAACAGGTGGTCTTGCGACATAGAGCCCATCCATCACTCAGCTATCTCAGCGCAGGGCCGCAGGCCACCGGTCCCTGTCCCCTCAGTCCAGCTACTTGATCTGTGTATCAGTCAGGATCTAACCAGGACGACAGGAACCCCTTCATATGTTTACAGGAGGGAAAACAAGGAAATGGTTATCCAGCTGACAGGGGAGCAGAGAGGTAATCCAGAGATTAGCAACAGCAGAGGCGGTGGCCTGTGTCCAGGGCCAGGGTCACCTGATGAAAGCTGGGACCTGTGGGTCTGTGTCGTGGGCGCTTGGGTCAGAGAGGAGGTGAGCCACTGCTGGACAGCCCACCGCAGCAGGGTAGAGAGGAGAAACACTCCGCCTCTCCCTCTTCATCTCCCACCAAACAGCTCACATGTGCCAAACCAAGCAGGAAGCCAGCTGACTCGGGAGCCCAGGGAACTCAGCCTGCTCTCTGTACAGACGGGCTCAGAACCAGCACTCCCAGATCCCAGATATTAAGGCTATTTAGTGACACCCCCCACCCCTGGCAAATAATAAACAACATGGTGAAGTTAAAAAAAAAAACCTGATTTATAGTTAGACCTGGTGCCAACCTGGACTCTGCCTCTTCCCAGCCGCGTGACTCTAGGCAAGTTACTATACTTTCATGAACCTTAGTTCCTGAATTGTAAAATAGGAAGGAGGATCTCTACGTAAGTGATACCTTCACAGGGCATCTTTGACATATGTCTGGCTGGTTCCTATTTTATAATGAAACAAGAACAAGGTATTTAAAACTTTTGGGGCTTAGCCTGGAACTAACAGAAGTATTAGAAATCCACATATGTTGATTGACTACTCCAGACTTCAGTGAATTGGCTGATGTTTTCTTAGCTAGCAACTATTATCTAGTAGATGTCTAATCTCTTAATATATTCACTTCCTAGGGGCTTTGGAGCGGGGGGGGCAGCTTCTAAAGTGTGCAGTGGAATATTCCAGTGTTGGTGAGGTACCCCGCATACATTGTAGTTATCAGTTCAGTACAGGCTAAAGAAAGTTGCAATTCCAGGAAAGCCACCACTTAAGAGATGTGAAACCTCTGGAAGCCCTTCCCTGCTGAACCACAGGTTTTTAATTTGTTTTATGGGGATAAAAATGCCACCCTCCTAAAATTACTTTCAGAATTAAATGAGATGGTGGATGTAAAGCACTTGTTCTCTATTAATCCGCCGTCCGCCCCCCCTCCACAACAGACTACGGAGGCAGCTTCCCTTTTATCCAGTGAATGCCCAATTCACCAGCAGTCACATTCCATGGAAGTGTGGCAGGAATTTTGGAAAGCCTTTAACCGGAGATTATTTATGTTTGGTTTGCTGGTCCCTGTTAGTGATGTGACCTGGCAGATCTCCACTCACCCTGCTCTCCTCAGTCACAGCTTATTGGCATTATTCATGAGCCATTTGCTTGAGACTTTCTCTGCCCATATTCCTACTGTGATGCACTTTTACTCTCATCTTCACAGCATTAAAAATGGTCTGTGGGTTTGAGGGTGTCCTGAGCAAGTCAGTTGCCAGCTTAAAAGGTCATTATCCCTTTGAAGGGAACTTTTATCCTGAGTTGATTAGTTTTATCCTACGTTTTGGAATGTTAGGCAAAAGAAATATGGGAGGGAATACCCGCTATCTACCGAACCCCTACTTCTTGCCCTTTACTTATATTTTCTTGGTTAAATGTGCATGGTATGTATCCCCGGTTTGATAGGGAACTTAAAGCATAGAGAGTTGAAATAATTTAAACCAACAACTTTGAACAAACATTTAACAAGACCCTACTATGCCAGACACTGTTCTAGGTGCTCAGAGATGCAGCAGTGAACAAAATAAAGTTCCAGCCCTCACATCTCTTATATTCTAGGCAGACACAGACAGGAAACAAAGGTGAAAGTCAATATATACTGTATCAGGTGGTGATAAGTGTTGTTCAGAAAAAGAAAGCCAAGGAAAGGGATAAAGAGAGCTCCCAGGTGAGGCGGATGCTGGTGGGAGACGGAGCCAGGACTGGGGGCCCTGGCTGGCTGCCTCTAGAACTCACGTTTTTCCACTGGTCCCATGCTGCTTCTGATCCTCTTTGGTGATGGTTTCCAGCATCTAGTGAAGAAATGTGAACTCTAACATCTCGCCTCTTAGTCTGGAGTTGATAATTCAGTGTCTCAGGGTGGTGACTTTGCATTCCTAGGGTACAGAAAACATTTTTGCTGCACTCCCTGCTGTCAGCAGCATGGAGCTGTTTCTTTCATCTCTCTGGTTTCCCAAACACATTTAATCTTGATGCAGAAAGCATCTTGCCAGCTTGGACTCAAGCCCTCGTGCTGGGGAGATCAGTCTGTCCTAGAAGAGGGTCTCTGTGACTACCGGCCTCAAAGGAACTCATGCCTCTTTTCTCTCTACTTCCAAGAGGTGATGCTGTAGGTAGTAGCTTATGTAACCTTAATATCTGTTTCCTGATCTTTAGTATTCAGTAAGTCAGTTTAATTCCAAAAGTAGAGACTGGGCACCAAGAGATGGATCACATATGGAACCTCCCCACAGGAGTCAGATAGACTTGGGTTCTACTTTTCTACTGATGTAATTCTGAGCAAGTTTATTAACCCCTTTGTGCTTTAGTTTCCTCATCTGTAAAAGGGGGAGAACAAATGTAATCTGTCTCATAGGATTGTTGTGAAGATTAAATGAGATAATACAGCATGGGGCCTGGCATGTGGAAAGAACTTAATATTAGGTGGGTTTTTTAAAAAAAATAAACTTTGTGTTTTAGAGCAGTTTTAGGTTCACAGAAAAATTAAGTGGAAGGTACAGAGATTTCCCATATAACCTCCGGTCCCCACTCATGCAGAGCTTCCTCCATTATCAACAATATTAGTTTTTAAGTAGACAAAAATAACTCTTTAATTTATAGCTGAGTTTTCTCTACATTCTATCCTATGAGGAAACAGTGGAGTTGATAGGAAGGTTTCTTTTTCAGAGTCAAGATAGTGTATTTTAATGAAAAAGATAGTAAGAATTCTCATCATGATGACACTATTTACAAAGAAATGTTGACGTTCAATCATTACAATATTTCCCACTAGATAGGTATCATTATACATTTAAAAAAATCTTTCTATTGTAAAACAAATTGTAAAACAGATAAAGAAAACTGCCTTAATTAAATAAACGACTAAAGACCAACACTACCCAGGACAAGAAGTGGAGTTTTACCACGCACTCCAGAAACCCCTTCAATCAAAATCCTTTTTCCTCCTGCCAAAAGTAACCACCATCCTGACTTTAGAATTTTTAAAAAATAGTTTTATTACCCAAATGTGTATCCCTAGATGCTATAGTTTAGTCTTGTCCATTTTTTAAAAAGTATATGGCTTTTAAAATTCTCTTTTAACTTATAGGTTCCTCCTCCACCCTTTCTTGCTGATTGCGTGATCTCGGTGTTCTTCACCATGTTCCTCTGTCCTCTGTATTTCCTGCTGATTGGCGACTGGGTTTTGAGATTGGATAGACTAAGGTTCAGTCTTTTTGGTGAGATTGCAAGTGGTATTTGGCACGTATATGTGAGACATATTAAGTCTGGTTGCATTTTTTTTTGGTGATTTTTAGTAGCCAGTGATGCTTAATACCTATATCTCTTTATTCGTTGGGAGTTGTAAAATGATGTTCTCAGTTTATTGTTTATTTTTCCTTTATTGGTTGGAATATTTTTATAAAGAGACACTTTCCTTCATTTACTATTATATGTTCTTACCCAGTATCACAGTTCATATAGCAAAGACAAGATAAATGCTTGATTCTCTCCTATATTTACCAGTTTTTAGTATAAGAATTAGTTCCCTAACACCCTCAAAACATGACAATTTTTTGTATGTGTATTATTGTAACCTGGTGGATTTAAACATATTTTATGGGTTTGGGTTCATTGCAATTATTATTGTTATTGTACCATTTTGGCCAGTGAGAATTTCTTCAGTTTGGCCCTGAGTATTTTTTTTTTTTAGCATGACCCTAGCTCCCTTGTTATCTGAAATTACAAGATGCTCCAGGCCTATCTTGTGCCTTTCCTGCCCCCAAACCTAGAATCAGACAATTCTTCAGGAAGCACTGGTTTCTTTCAGTGAGAAGTAATGTCTCGAGACCAAAACCTGGGTGCTTAGGATACTCACTGCTACTGGGTTGGTCATTGTGTCCAGGCCTTTTCCGTGGACAGAGGAGGGAGCTACACACACATACACATGTATACATGTGCATATGTGTATATATATAGTTACCTCCAGTCCAAATTCAAAACTACAGACCTTTTGCTTAACCTCTTCCCTATTACATTTGTACTTCCTTTCTTCTATGCTGAGAATTCTGGTTCTAAAGGGCACAAGGGATAATAGAATTACAATATCCCATAATTCCTAATTTATTTTCATATACAGCAGCTTCCGTAAACACTGCAAATGTTACCACCAGCATGATTACAGATTATCTTTTAACTTTGTTTTGCATATTCTCTCCCTATTCTCCCAGCAGATTTTGGCTAGTTGAACTGGATTTACTTTGCTAGAACACACAGCCATTACACACTAGACTCTCTCCCTCTCAGCCCTCATTTAGTCTCAGGCTTCAGGTAACTGTAACCAGTTCTAATGGTGATAACTCTTTGGCCATTTCTGGTTGTCTGAAGCTGGCTCCCTAGTAGATTCCTCAGGAAGGCTCATGAGAACAATATTCCCTCTATAGTTAAAGGTGGATAACACTTTTTCTGTGCCCTTTCTAGATGAGCCAGTTTTGCTGGATATAAAATCCTTGGCTTATACTTTCTTTCCTTGAATATCTTAAATGTATTACTACATTTTCTTTGGCAAAAAGTGTTGCTGTCAAAGTCTGATGATAATCTTAATTTTCTTTCTTTAATAAATCACATGTTCTTTTTTATATTAGAGCCTAAGTATTTTTTTCTCTTCTGAAGTCCAGTAATTTTATTAGACTGTCTTGGATGGTCATTTTGGGTCTGCCATCTCAGGTATATAATGTGGTCTTTCAACATATATGAAACATACAATTTCAAGTCTTTTTTTCAATACCAAGAAAATTTTCTTGAATGATAGGTTCTAGCATTGGTTCCGTTCTTTTGCTTTATTTTTCTTCTTCAGGGGCTCCAATTATTTGTGTATTTGATCTTCTTTGCCTATCTTCAATATTTTTCACTTTCTTTAAAATCTTTTTATCTCAATTGCTTTTTAAACTTTATATTATTATTGAGATGGAATTCATCTTTATTTTTTATTTTTAAAGTTTTTCTCTTTTTCTTTTGTTTTTCTTAAAGCATCATCTTTTGAGTTGATATGCTCTTGTATTCCCTCTAGTTTAGTCTTCATTTCAGAAAAGTTTTTCTTTTGTTTCTAATTCTTTCCTGAGTTCTATCCCCTCATTTCTAAGTTTTTATAATTCGTATGTACGTTGTTCTTTCATACTTTGTACAATCTTATTAACGTCTTTAGCTCATTTTGAAATAGTAGATTGCAGGGGTTTTTTTATAGCTCAATTTTTATTTTATTTTATTTTATTTTTAATTTTTGAATTTTATTTTAGTTATTTTTTTATACAGCAGGTTCTTATTAGCCATCAGTTTTACACACATCAGTGTATACATGTCAATCCCAGTCTCCCAATTCATCACACCACCACCCCCGCCCCCCTGCCGCTTTCTCCGCTTGGTGTCCATACGTTTGTTCTCTACATCTGTGTCTCTATTTCTGCCCTGCAAACCGGTTCATCTGTACCATTTTTCTAGGTTCCACATATATGCGTTAATATACGATATTTGTTTTTCTCTTTCTGACTTACTTCACTCTGTATGACAGTCTCTAGATCCATCCACGTCTCTACAAATGACCCAATTTCGTTCCTTTTTATGGCTGAGTAATATTCCATTGTATATATGTACCACATCTTCTTTATCCATTCATCTGTCGATGGGCATTTAGGTTGCTTCCATGACCTGGCTATTGTAAATAGGGCTGCAGTGAACATTGGGGTGCATGTGTCTTTTTGAATTATGGTTTTCT